>NC_089828.1:7011876-7660626 GCF_035046505.1 Tiliqua scincoides
GTCATTTTATCAAAAAGCATCAAAATGCTGCCGAATGCTACAGGCAGCCCAATCCGATGCTTCCCGGCGCCAGCTGGAGCAGCAGAGCCAAAGAAGCTACCACTGTATCAGGCAGGCACTGAGAAGCTGCCAGGAGTCTCCTCAGGGGGAAGGGATTTGTCCCCTTCCCCCAAGGAAAGCCCTGCAATGGGACTCCTCGTGTTTGCGCTGGCTATTTTACCAGAGCAGATACAAGAGCCTCTGTGTCGGGCCTTCAGGTCTGACATGGAGTTCAGGATCTGGTGGGCCAGGGCTCTGCCAGTCCCACCCCCCTCTCACCCCAGCTCCTCCTGTTTCTGTTTCTAGCATAATTTTACAGATACGATTGCACCAAAGTACATAAATATTATAACTACTTGATGTAGGAACAAGGCTCTAAGTGTCTAGGAGAATTCAATTATAATGTATTTTGCCTACTTACAGGAACAAAATCTAGATAGGTTATAATACAATCTTAATCATGAGAGAAATGATTGTCCTCTAAAAGTACTGATTTAACTTATGTGTTTATAAGATGAGGAATTATTATTCCTTGGGCTATAAATCTTTGTTATGCTAACCATTTTAAATTTTTTATAAAAAGTAAGCTGACAGATTCAGATTTTGACCTGTTTTTCTTTGTCATTAGAATTGGGTCTCTTCTTTATTAGAGATCCCCTCTGTTCACCAATAAGGTTCAGTGCGCTGCTTCTATTTTTCTAGGAAATGACCGAAGCACATTTTATCACTCAGAAAAAGCAATATAGATCAGCAAGACAAAGACTTTATACTTCAACACAAATGAAAACTTGCTGAGCACTATGGGAACAATTTTTTTTAAACACCAAATCCAACTATGACAGACAACCCTGTTGTTATACCAACAGCCTTTCATGCCATGGTGTATTTAATTCATGTGCTTACTGCTTAACATACCCAGTACCAAAAAAATTAATCCCACTCTCATTAGCCTTTATCTAGAATGCTCCAGTCTACCTACAGCCAAGTAATGGTGTCCTGAACAGTACTTTTGTGCAAATGACTGTTCATTTAGGAGACCATCACCTTCTACAGAGCTTTATTTACATTAGAACACAGGGTGTATTGGTCTTATTTACAATGTTACACCAATGAGCATCTGGGGATTGGACCCTCTACAACAGGGGTGCTCAAACTTTCAACTTTAGGGATGCTGGACCTTTAACAAGTGTATAGAAGAGAGAATTTCAGCATGTGCAGCTTGTCATCTGTGGGATGACAATCTCTAAAGTTGAGAGTCTGAGCACCCCTGCTCTACAATAAACGAGCAATGAATATTCTAGGAGGAATACCTAAAGAAACAAAAAACTTGCAGTTACACTGTTTGGAGCTAGACAAGGATAAATTGCAGAAATGAATTTGAGAAATAAGACTTGTGTTGGTTATATTCGCCATTATAGCAAATAACAGTAGCAACAAAACCTTTGAATTCATGAGCAGGACATCTCTGTTTACCAGATAATGGGGACGAACATCACCGTTGCACTGTGTGCTGCCAGAGACATATAGTAGGCTGCTGATGAAAAGAGAATGTTGGACTAGATATGCCTTCGTGTGATCCAGAAAAACAGTTCATACAGTTTTGGTGTTCCTACATTAGGGCCACACAAATGGCTTCATAATAAGCTGCTTGTATTATATTCATACCATTGTTGACAGAGCGATGCATACAGAACACTACAACAAGCAGAGAGACTTGCAATGGAATACTAGTTGCTGATTACCCTTAAGAAACACAAACTGGCATGAACCTGTGGTATCTAACAGCCATGCAGGAAAAGATTAATTAGAAATAAATAAATCTACTGTAAAACAAATATTATGAATCTATTACAAATCCTGAAGTCATCTTACCATACTGCTGTTCAGATTCTTGTCAACCTTGCAAAACGTATGCGGTGGGGTTTCTCCCTTATTGGGTATAATTATGCATATGTCTGTGACTGCCAAGGTGTTCTGGGTCATGTTCTCCAAAGCTCTACGGTATGTGACGTAGACTTTTTGCGATGAGGTACTACTATTAATATTTGCAGGGCGGCCATATGGAGTGGTTTGAATGATTTCACAGTCTGGTATTAATCTTTCTTTCCCATCATATAAAACCCTAGACAGAACCCGAAAGCACAGAATAAGTCAATAAGAATTGTGTTCTGAAGTAAGATTGGAAGACAAACAGTACTGGGAGTCTGAAAAACCAGTAAACGCCAGACCTTGGCAAGGAAACCCCTGACATATAAGCTGCTTTATATTGTCAGGCCTGGGTCTCTCTAGCCCCATGCTGCCTATGCTAACACCTCTTCCGCATTTCAGGGAGAGGTACTTTCAGCTCTCCAAGGAAATGCTGCCAGAGACTGTACCTGGGACCTTCTGCACACAAAGCATATGCTCTACTGCCATGTTACAGCCCCTTACCCTTCTGGGCCTGTCCTCACTCAACCTCCTGATCTACCAGAAACTTCAACCTCCACCCTGAAAAACCAGTAAACGCCAGACCCCGGCAGGTTCTTCCTTTGTTCTGCTGGCCAGTACGCCTGAAATACGAAACGAAGAGTAATGAGTAAAAAAATTGCTTACCCCAGATCAGTAAGCGGAGGTTTATCCCTTCCTCTCCTGTAGCAAAGGTATATCTGTGGCCCTACCAGGTTACCATTGTTGAGATCTGCAGAAAGTCCTGATGGAGTCACATCAATGCATTTGTATCCATGAGGTACCTCCTCCCCCAGAGACTTAATTATCACCGCCACGTCCGTGATGGGTTCTTTTGGTTTTGCAAGTTTGTGACAAGCATCATTGAAGTGGATTTCTTCCTCTAGTGGTTTGGAAATCTCAGTCAATCCTGCCACAACAAAGTAGTCAGCAACATGGGCCCCTCTGTCTTCCATCTTCCATCACAGATAGTTGCAGCTGGCAAAGGATAAAGAAAAATCTAAATAATGGAGTACAGGAGACCTGAATACCTGGGTGTGCATAGACTAAGCTGAAAAGGGACTACATTTTTCTGCAATGACTTTACCACCCATTCTTTGTAAAACAGACTTTTATCTGTCTTTACAATGGCACAAGAATTCAAATGGTCTCCTGGACTTACGTATCCAAGTATCTGCTGCAACATGTATCGGCACATTGAAGTATCAGCTTCAGTGTGCTAGTTTGTGAGCAGCTTGTTGAATTTCTTGTTGAGTTAATGAGCCTGTATAAAGTCTATACATGAGGCTCACTACACAAACTCACATACTTGCCACAAGAATGAATTATCTTTGTATAAACTGCATCACTTATCGAAACACCAGCATCTTCTGCAGAGCATTCCTGGTGTTTATTAAACATTAATTCAAATGAAAACCCCTCTTTCAACATCGCACAAAGCTTGCACCAATGAAAAGAAACCCTGATTCTTTTTCCTGAAGCTACACTGTATTATATAAGCATCTGCTCTAACAGCTTAACTGTTGCAATGGAGCTTAGTCATTTGGCCACTGCCCTCTTCTCCCTCATCAGGGTTTTTGGAGCAACGGGTAAAAAAGGATAGTGAAAGCAGGCATCTTGATGGAAGTTAACAAACACACAATGGACAAGTACAATCCATGACATAAACACTAAAAGGGGTTTTATAGAGAACCACCGGGAGAAACAACTGGATATGTTTGATTTCCCAGGGCATGAAGACAGCTTGGAGACAGACTGGAAGTTGCAAACAGATTTTTCAGACTTAAAGATTGTACAAGAGAGGCATTATTGCCCATGCACACTCATCCCATTTAGTACACACTCATCCCATTATCATATCTTGTCAAGCCATTTTACAGGCTTTTGTGCTACTTCAAAAACATGCATCTTCTATCTGAACTGAAAGGACAGGAGGCAAAATAAATGGGTTGCCCAGGATTTCAACTGCAGCATCATCAGTATGTTGATGACATGTAGTTCTACCCCTTATTTCCACCCAGGACCAGGGAGGCTGTGGACACCCAGAACTAGTGTCTTGCAGCTGTGAAAAACTGAACAATACTGGGCTAATAAAAAAAAAACACGTTATCCAAGCAAGACAGAGATGCTGTTAGCTAGCAGGTAACCTGATCCTTGGATGGCTTTACAACCTATTCTGGGGTAGCACTCCCCTTGACAGATCAGATTCACAGTCTGGGAGCGCCCTTGGACCCAGCTGTGCTCCTGGAAAAACAGGTGGTGACTGTGCTTTTGCACAGCTTTAGCTGGTGTACCAGATGCAGCCCTTCCTGAAGAGAGCGGATCTGGCTACAAAGGGATCCACCCGCTTAGGCTACTGTAATACACTCTTGTTGGGGCTACACTTGGACTATTCAGAAGTTTCAACTGGTGCAGGAGGATATGGCCATGATGCTTACAAGCACCCACTGGTCAAGAATTCTACGCCTCTGCCTTTCGATCTGTGTTGTTGTGACCAAGTGCGCTTCTCAGCCTAATTCAAGTTGCTGATTATTACCTATAAAACCCTACATAGCCTGGATCCAGGATACTAAAAACTTTCTCCTCCTGCATGAACTTGCTCACACTCACCACTCATCATCAGATGCTCTGCTTCACATCTCACTCCTGTCAGCAGTTCATCTGGTTAGGACAGGATAGGGCCCTCTCAGTGCTGATCTTCCAGTTGTGGAATTTCCTCCCCCAAGAAGCCTGACTTGCCCCTATGCTGCATGATTTTAAGTGGGCACTAAATAACATCTTTATTTGGCCAACCCCTGAGTTTGTTTTAGTAGACAATATTTATTCTTAGATGCTGCTTTTCCGCTGTGTTTTTGATCTGCTGGTTACTAGATAGTGTAGTCTCATTTACACTGATTTTATTCTGCTTTATTAATATTACAGTTGCGCCCCAAGGAAAACATTTGTCAAAAGATGCTGGCATGTGAATTTGAGCCAACATATTCTCAAGGTACCAGTTGGATTTTCTTTTCTCTTGTCTCGCTTCTTTGATGTTTGGCATTCAGGGAACAAGAAAAACACTCAGTTCAGTAAAATGAAGCTCTGAAGGACAACTACCAATGGGAAGACAGAGAGCTACTCCTTATCATTTAAAAAAAATTAGCTTTCCAACAAATAGTAACTTGGGCAATGTTAATGCATCTCTCTTCACAGGAAGCTTCCTTCCCTTCTTGAGCTTCCCAAACGTCACTAACCACAAATAACAGCAACTGTTTTGCTCTATCATAGTATTTAGATTCAGTTCCTCCATTGCCAAGAATCCTTCCTGGCCATCTGAGAAAACATATTCCACTTCTGGTAAAAAGATGGAGAAACTTTTTAGAGAGGAGTTGGAGCCATGCACTGCTCCCTGCTGATTCATCAATGAACAGCATCCATTACTTTTATATTTATTCTCGGAAAGCACAGAAAAGCTGTAAAATATGTTACAGGCAGCAGAATTAAGTGACTTGGTAATTTTAGGTTTCACTTTAGAAAAAAGCACTGGATGTGAACACTGATTCAACATGTGGGCAACGGGAGACTCAGGGCCCAATTCAGACTTGTGCACGCCAGCTCAGTGCCCTTACTGTAGGCCCAGTGCCGGAGTTAGCCCAGCGCAAGCCCACACTGGGTCAGCCCTGGGACTGGGCCCACGTTCCGCAGCCAGGCGGTCACCTGGACCACCTAGAGGCGGAGAGGTGAGTGGGGGTGAGGAGGGAGGCAGGGGGAGACATTCTGGAGTGGGGGAGAGGCAGGCAGGGGGTGGGGAGGAGGTGTAGTGGGGTGGGAGGAGGGTGGGACTGGTGGAGCTCAACTCCACTGGATCCTCAGCCCCGTGTGGGACATGGAACTCTGATTCTGTGGCAGCTCCAGAGGTGCCATAGAATCGAGTAGCCCCATTGTGGGGCTACTTTCCTTATCCAGGGGAAGGAAAGCCGCCTTCCTCCAAGGAGCCACCACAGGCTGCCTGGTTGCACACAGGATATGCTGGCAGCCATTTTTGGTGCCACGGCAGTCCCACATGCCAGGCAGCTCAGGATTGGACCGTCAATAGGATTTCCAGTAGTCAAGGCAAAAATTCAGTGTCATGTACTAATCATATAGGAACCCTACTAATTTAATTCCATTGATGTATGGCACACATTTTTTTTCTAACTCCTTGGCTGAGAATTCCGTTAGAGATCCCTAGCCTACCGCATAGAAATACAGTTACCAGGGTTGCCCGTGGAAAGGAAGGACAATTATATCACTAAAAGTCTTTGTGTAAATACACTGGCACTCCGCATTACGGACAGCTGTGTCAGCACTTTCATACAGGTGCAGTACCATACATGCTTTGGGGTACTTTTGCACAAGCACAATAGTGCTGGGTTGGCAAGGACAGGCTATTTGGTTTATGTATGTCTCAACTTACATACAGACCTCCCAAACCTATAAATATATAGGGGACTTACAGCCCAATCCTATCCTTCGCAGGGCCACTGAAGACAGTGACGCCAAAATGGTGACCACTGTATCCTGCGGCCTCGCAAAGCCGCTGGAGGTCTCCTTGGGGAAAGGGGATATTTGTCCCCTTTTCCCAAATAAGGGTGCAGGCACCACAATGGGACTACTCAAGTTTGCACCGGCTGTTTTGCTGGCACAGACTGGAGAACCTCTATGTCAGGCTTTGCAGCCCAATGCAGACACTCCACTGGTCTCCACAGAGGCTCCACTGGTCCCAACCCCCTCCTGGGTCGGTCACTCTCCTCACCCCACCCACAGCGGAATACCTTTCCCCCTCCCCCAAAACTTGCACCTTCACTATGACTTACCTCCAGATGTGCCCACGGCATCTCCATTCGGCCTTACGGCATATTCGCAACACCCACACCGGCACTGAGGTCAGGGAGTTTAGAATTGGGCCCTCAAGTTGCAATTCTATACACACTTACCTGGGAGTAAGACCCACTGAAACCAGTGGGGCTACCTTCTGAGTAGACATGCATAGGATCGCCGTATTAGTCAACAAAGACTCCATAGTGAGCTTAAGGTCACTTACCGAATGTGTCTACTCAGAAATAAGCCCAGCTGAGATAAGTGAAATTTACTCCCAGGTAAGTGTGTATAGGAGGACAGTTTTAAGGAAAGACCAAAAGGAAACAAATGGTTGATTAAAGAGGAGATCTTATCTCTCAATGTAAGAGCACATATCACATAAATCAGTATCAAATACAATGGAGTAGATGGAGACAGATAAGAGATTGTCTGGACCTGGCCCAAACAACACACTCATAGACTGGTTTGAAAGGAAGCAGTACTGCTTGTCTGCCTGCATCTTCACAGAGGACCTCCCCCAACCACATGCCAAAAATCCTTAACATCGATGTTGGTTTAAAATGTACAAAAGAGAACAAAGAGAGTTATATTTCAAATTGAAATAAATTGACAACGATGTCAAAAGTCTTCCCCCCCCTAAATATAATTATACCTCTGAAAAGCAGTTTCCCTCTCCAGCTCACCATTTTACACAGATGCATGGAGGATGCCCAGGCGTCTAAAGCCAACCAGACAGCCTGGCAGAGAAAAGAAAACACAGATGACTCATACCAGAGCTGAACACCAAAGTCCTCTCCCTCTGTAACACAGCTAATCCTCCTTCAAAATGGTTAACTCTCAAAGACAAGGCAGGCTAGGAATTCAGTAAACTGCAGAATTTATAAACAGAATTTAATGAGGTCTTCCTTTTAAAATAATCTAAAGACTAAGGACCCAACCCTATCCAATTTTCCAGTGGCACTGCAGTTGTGACAATGGGGCATGCACTGCATCAGGTGGTGGGGAGGCAGTCACAGAGGCCTCCTCAAGGTATGCAATGCAGCCATACCAGTGGGGCATGTGCTCCATCCTGCAGTAGGGAGTAGTCACCGCGGCCTGCTCAAGGTAACGGAATGTTTGCTCCCTTACCTCAAGGCTGCATTGTGGCAGCATTGGAAAGTTGGATAGAATTTGGCCCCTAAGACTGACTAAATTTACAATCTTTCACAGGAGAAATTTTTTTCCCAATTTTTGCAAAATTATCATTTTGTCTAACCTTAACAATTTCACAAATTTAGGTCTTTCTTTCTTTCTTTCTTTCTTTCTTTCTTTCTTTCTTTCTTTCTTTCTTTCTTTCTTTCTTTCTTTCTTTCTTTGATTTCAGAAGTATCTCACAAGCCACACTTCTAAGTGCAAGACTCAAAGTTCCGCAAACCAGTACAATTTGTGTCATTTAAGCCTCCTACTATGTCAAACAAGATTGCCTAAGAACTTGAGCTTTCACTTCTGGGAAACTGGAGCACTGTATTCAAAACCAAGCTGACATCAACACTGTCTTTTTCACTAAAATTTACAGTGACTACGCGATCCATTTTAGCCCTCCTTTTTTTGAAAGAATGCTTTCGACACAACTGCTCAATATACCCACGTCAAAAGGAGATAAAAGAACAACTGACAAAACAGATAAGGTCCTCTTACTTTCTTTTAAGATCTGCATGCCCAGAACTGGGTGTCCAGTTTAAACATAGAAGCAGTACAGGAAAGGACCTTGCATGGCTTCATCCCAGAACACAGCTGTAACAATTAAAGGCCTGGCATCACACAACTGCACAGGGCTTTTCAACCTGATTGTTGCCCTCAATCAGTGGGGCAATGATTGCCTGGGAGGAATCAACATGACTGGTCCTACACACATGGTGCTAAACTTTTAAATATTACAGCAACATCATGGCATGAAGTCACACACACACAAAAAATCATGTATAGTACTTTGAGGTGCCTCTTTTGAAAGCAATCTACATTCCAAGACAGTCGATGGAATCCTCCATTAACTTATCAGGTTTGATTCCCCAGTTTGATTCTTTTGTATCCTGCCATTTTTCCAAGTTCAAAATGATAACACAAGGGCTTCTCTGGGATTTCTACCAAGGGGAAAGCAATATGCACACAACATGAGCAGAACAGTCTCTTCCACTGAAGTGAATGGGAAAGCTTGCTCACATGAGAATCCCATGTGTGCAGTAAAGTGCCTATGGAACTTTGGATAGAAGGCTTAGAGAGCTGAGAAGTGCTCACAGCATCAGTGCGTTAGCAGCACAACTGGTTTACCATTTCAAGATAAATGGTTGCTCCAAGTGACCAATATGTATGAGTGAATGGGCCCTTCCAGCCAGCATAAACCATGTTTTTCAAAGATGAGAGTTATCTATCCTTTGTGATTCCTTTCAACCCGTGCTAATCTTTTTCTTTTCTTCTCTTGGATGTTTGAACTGAAGTGAGTACACAGTGGAGAGATCACAGGATGAGAGCAAGCCACCCTGAGCCTGGATTCTGATTTCAATTGTTACTCTTGACAAGTGGGATGTGTGCACTAACTCTACATAATTTACTGGCTAGGCGCTTCTCCAAAGAAAGACGCAAGTGTGTAATTTTGTCGAAAAACAGAAACTGTGGCTAGAGGTAAAAGAAAATGTCCTTAGGATAGATTAAAAAACAAAAATAAAAAAATAAAATTAGATTACAAAATGAAGTTGACTTTTGCTACATAGGATCTGCACCTCATTTGACCAGCTCTTTTAAGGTCATAAGCCTATGCCCACTTACTTGAAAGTAAGTCCCTTTCCATTTAGTGGGACTTAGGTCTGAGGAAATGTATCGCATCTAGTAAGACCCATTTCAGAAATTTTTTGATATTATAAGGTGCAAGGATGCAAGAGCGAGGGGGAAATGGAGAACACAAAATATTTTCCACACTAAGTTGGGTGACAGGATAGTTATGCTTAGATGTCCTTGACATTTCTTTGTACCGCTCCATGAAAGATTGTATTGCTCTGTTTTCTATAAATAAATCTGCCTCCAGATGGAAGAGAGATCCCAAGGAATCTTCTCAGTATTTAGCACCCTACTGCAACACTAGATTTACCATTAAAAATCACTTTTACGGAGCAGTGCTGGGTGGCAGGGTCAAGCCTCAGCTACCTCTCTCCTCCCTCCCAAACAGTCAACAATCTCTCCAAAGCCTCTCAATAACATCTGTGAAGGCAATTTGTGAACCTAGCTGCTCCCCTTAGGATCTGACTCAGGTGCTACCAGGCTCTTTTCTGTATTTCAGAGGAAATATGGAACAAATTCCACAGATGATTAACAGCATAATTCTAAGCATGTCTACTCAGAAATAGGCCCCACTGAATTCAAAGAGGCTTACCTCCAGGTAAGCAAGTATAGGATTTCAGTCTTACAGTCCAATTCTATACCCTATCACCAGCACTAATGCAGCCAAGAGAAAAAGGTGAGAGCTGCAACCTATGGTGGGGCAAATGAAAACATTTTGCATGTATCAATGGGTCTCCTCAGATATAAACCACCTATTTAAGTGGCATATGTTCAAGAAGGTTTTTAAAAAGAAGGGTGTGTGCCATTCTGCCAGATCTACCAGCCTCCTCCCACCACCAGTTCCTGCCCCTCCCCACCCAGAAACACCCCCATTCCTCCCATTCCCTTCCTCTCCCTCCAACAGCCTGCCCCCACTGCTGATTTACTGGCGCCAGGAGTTCCAGGAAGGCTGCTGTCACCTGGCTCCCACAGCTCACTGTTTGCAGTGACTGCCAGGCTGCGCTCTACGGTGCCTCGTGTTTTGCGACCACAGCTGTGCCACCGAAATGCTAGTTCTGATGGTGCAGCAGGCCCATATCATTGAGCCACTTGTTTATCAACAGGATTCAAAACGTTAACATGACTAAAACAAAACTATTGCAACTTACAGTCAATAGTTAACCTTTCCTACCCAAAAGCAAAATCAACCTAGTCCCCAGTTCAGAATCTTGCCCTTTTAGAATCTTGGCCTGATCCAGTGGGGCTGCTCTTATGTTCTTATGTTCCCAAAACCAAAAAGTAGTACACACTAGGTATTACTGTATATACTTCTGCATTCAGAAAGTGAGAGTTAAGTACTGACAGAGAGTTCAAAAAATTGAGAAGTTTACTGAAAAGTCATTCAGCGCATCACTTCACTAGTCAGTTTATTTCAAACATTCAATTTCAAGAGCCAAATACAAGCCCCAGTTTCCGATGTACACATAACACACGTATTGGGAGGGGGAGGGTCAGAGACACATTTGTGCATTCTTTAAATAGACCATGAGATTAGCAGGGGCCCAAAGCCACTAACATAATTAACAAGCTGTTAAGCATTATTAGTATCTGGCCTGCTGACTTTTCCCCTTATTATAGCCACAACAGCACAAAAACCTCACTGCTACCAGAGGCTACACTGGTGTTATATTAAAACAAGCTACACTGATCCATCTACTTTTGTAGGAACCTTCTCTACACAGCTATGGAAGATTTGCAACAGTTATCCATTGGAGGTAGGCAGAGGCAACCCCTACCATGAGGCAATCAAGACAGCTGCCACAGTTGGTACATTTTAGGAGTCCTTAAGACAGCAAAGTGGGAGATGGGTCAACCTGATGCATGGAATGCAATCTGGCAAGCTATGCTCTTGTGCAACTCCTGGTCATGTCAGTTAGTTGCAGGAGAACCTCCTAGTGAATTGCACCCCTTGTTAATTAGCAGAAGGGTGGATTTTCCACCTGAGGAGTCAAAATATGTCATTATTGTTGTTGTTGTTGTTGAGTATTTATATACCACTTTACAATAAACAAATTCACAAAGTGGTTTACAGAGAAAATCAAATAACTACCCTTACATCCTGTGAGCTAAGTTTAGCTGAGAGATGGTGACTGGTTCATGCAACAGATGGAGAGGTTGTATCTCAATAGTAGAAACCATGCTTTGGATGCATCTCCAGGCACAGCTGAGAAAGACCCCTGCCTGGCATCCTGGAGAGCTATTACTAGTCAGCATAGACAATGCTGAGCTATGTACCCATGGCCTGAAGAGCTGGGTCATATATCACCAGAGAGCTTAATGATTGAGGCTACAACCCTAACCACACTTTCCTGGGAGTAAGCCCCATTGACTATAATCGGACTTACTTCTGAGCAGACATGCATAGGATTGGGCTCTGAGTGGGCATTTGAACCTAGATCACTCTCTTCCTAGTCCACGGCTCTAACCACCACACCATGTTGGCTTTCAATAACTATGCACACAGTTCCAGTTAGCTATAGACTAACTATAGTTTGCATATAGTTTGAGATCACCTGAATAATAATAATAATAATAATAATAATAATAATAATAATAATAATAATAATAATAATAATAATAATAATAATTTATATACCGCTTTTTAACAAAAAGTTCCCAAAGCGGTTTACAGGAAAAAAATTAAATAACTAATGGCTCCCTGTCCCAAAAGGGCTCACAGTCTAAAAATATGCAAAAGAACACCAGCAGACAGCCACTAGAAAAGACACTGCTGGGGGGAGGTGGGCCAGTTACTCTCTCCCTGCTGAATAAAAGAGTACCCACTTGAAAGAGTGCCTCTTACTAGTAAGCAGGGGTGGACTAAATATGCAGCTTTACTGAACAGGAATTACTTGCTATATCTTCCTTCATAGTTGCCTTGCTGGCTCTTCCCCATATTTTGCAAATATAAGATAATTTATCTTAGATAAATTATATATATTTATATATATATATAAGGAAAGGGCCAGCAAGGGACAGGGTCAACAGAGTGCTGTTGAAAATCAATGTCTATACCAGCCATTTTCAACCACTGTGCCATGTCACACTGGTGTGCCGCGAATGGTCCCCATGTGTGCTGTGGGAATTTAAGAAAGGGTCATATATCAATAGGACCATTGGGGGATGTGAGCCCCCACTGACTGCACAGTGTGCCTTGTCAATTGTCAAAAAGCTGATGGTGTGCCTTGACCATTTTAGTGCCTTGCCAGTGTGCCGCGAGATGAAAAAGGCTGAAAATCACTGGTCTATACAGCAGATTTATAGCTGTAGACAACCACTAACTTGCCTTCTCCTCATATGTCAGTTCAAGGCCCCGACAATACATACACACCCACCTCTTGTTTTACATGGAGGTTACGTTTTTGAAAAGCAGCACGCATCTCAAAAGCACATAAATTAAAAATAATTTTACCATAAGACACAACTATGCTGCCAGTCAAACATCTGTTAAGCGTGCAGGACGTTTGACTGCCTTATTCCAAAAATGTGCACAAGTAAATCAGGCTTTGGTATTAATTAAACAAATGTGTTCTTCCAAAAACATCCAAATCAAAACTAATGTAAAACAAGAGGTGGGTGTACATGCTTTTTAAAAGACAAATAAGAATAGAAGCCTTAAAATAAATATATGCAAATACAATTCTAAGGTTCTGCCTCTACCACACAGGTGGTGCTTATTGTTGTCATCCTGCAAGAAGATGTTAATACAGTCCTGATTTAAGAAGCATATTAAACACTGGACTTAACATATTAAATATTAGATTCACCATCTAATCCTTACTGGCATCAGTTAAAATAGGCCAATTATGCATGTCTACTCAGAAGTATGTCCCTTTACAGTCATTGGGGCTTACTCCCAGGAAAGTGTGGATAGGTTTGTAGCTTTCGGGCCCAATCCTGTCCACTTTTCCAGTGGGGCATGCAGGACATCCTGTAGTGGGGAGTATGGGAACATTTGTTCGGGCTGCATTGAGGCTGCAACAGTGCTGGAAAGTTGGACAGGACTGGGCTCTCCGCCTTTTACTAAATGCTTTTTTTCTCATAACAAATACTGTATTCTACATTTCTACTGGAAAGTTACCTTTTCCATTAGAAACGTGACTGGGGAACAAAAATCACATAAAGGTTCTTTGCAAGATAAAACAAGTTGTCTGAACTGAGATGGCAGTAGCATAATTCCCTCCACAGAAGTACCTCGGATGGAGACAATCACACACACAGCCCACTACCATCACTACCACCCCCCACAGTGAAGAGTGAATTACTGTGTGATGAAGGACAAACAGTCATTTTGTGCCTTCCCTGGAGCCCAGCTATAAAGACAATGCAGAAATCTTAGCAAACCCAGAAATCCAAGAATTGTTCCACTGTGTTGTCTAATTTCCCCATTAGAAATTTCCCCATTTGCCACTCGCAATCCCCCTAATATTTAAATAATAATAATAATAATAATAATAATAATAATAATAATAATAATAATAATAATAATAATAAACAACTTTATTTATACCCTGCCCTTCTCCCCAAAGGCAAGAACAGGGCGGCTTACAACAGGTTAAAAGAAGATTAAAACATAATATTAAAAAACAGATAAAACATTAACATATTAACAAATATCATAAAAACAGTAATCAGATAAAAAATCAGGTAAAAGGAGCATAGAGCAGCAGATCATAGGAATCAGGCCTGTAAAAAATACTAAGAGATGTAGAAAAGATGTTAAAAAGATGTTAAAAAAGCCATGAACTCAGAAGGCTTGTTTAAACAGAAGGTCTTCAGGCCCTGCCGAAAAGTCTCAAGAGAGGGAGCCATTCTTAAGTCGAGTAATATTTACTCTCAATATTGGATGTTTCAATAGATGCACAAACAAGCCTTAGTTATTAACCTGCTTTGCCAAAATATTCCAGTCACCTCCAAAACCCAACACCTAGGATATCCCTCTCAACATAATTTTTGCAAAGGTCAGTCTGGACTCCACCACCAGCATCACTCTCTTTGCCCCAGCACCATCTTTTTCAAACAGCACTCCCTCCAACACATGCACACCTACCAGCCTTGTATATTCCAAACCATAGCACTTCTGAATGTTTCAGTGCTGCTTCCCCCAGCATTAAAGACACAGGGTTTTGTCTCTGTCAATTAAAGGATCTTCATTTATCCTATTGTACACATTACTGAAATAGTACACTTACAAACAAAACTGTGCTGAGGAAGAGCTCTGTGTAATTTGCAAGCTTGCATACGGCTTTGTGAACATTCACTGGTTCTACTAAAGATGGTATCTTACCGACCCTGTGAATTCTGTTATTCTGTGGCCAGCACAACTATCTGATTTTAAAATAGAAATAATGCCACCTCAAAGCAATGGCTTGGGTTTCTTGCTCCCATGTACTGTGGTATCATTTCAAGTTAATGAAATCACAAAACACTCTCCAATTCAAATCTGAGCTTTACCATGAATTCATTTGATAAGTGATTCCTGCTCCATCTCCTATACACAGACCTGGGTTAAAAACTGACCCACCTTACAGGGCTGTTGTAAGGATTATAAAAACAACATTCAGCAAATGGTCTGAACAATAAATCATATAGTATATCATATACAAAATCATATAGCATAAATAAATCATATAGCATATATATTACAAGTACCTGCCAAGGGGACAAGTGTATGTGGAAAGAGAATGTGCATAATGGAAGGATTCTGCAGGGATGCAAAGCATCTCTAAGTGCTCTGTTGAGATACATGGTACTCACACACTTGATTCCTGTTAGTAAGGGCCAGGGATCTTACTTCATGATAGCATTCCCAAGTACAGCACATGATTCTTCTCCATAGGAATGAATGGCAACCATTCACAAATATGAAATAAATTAAAGGGGTGCCTATGGAGACACCATCGGGTCGGGGACTACACTGGCTCCCTGCCTTTAGTAAGCCCACCCATGAAGTATCAATTTGGCCTAGTATCTGTCTTGGAGTCTTCTTAGGGCACAATCCGATGCACGTCTACTCAGAAATAAGTCCCATTGTGTCCAATATGTCTTACTCCTAGGAAAGTGTGCATAGAATTGCAGCCCAAGTCACACAAAAGTGTGACCAAACCTCCAGGACTGATTTTTAGATCTACAGACTTCAGTGAATGCTTGAAATGTGACAGATGTTCACATGCAACAGAATACTGACAAGCAAACCAATGCTTTGAATACTTAATAGTCCCAGAGAAAGGTCAGTGAATGTTGAAATAGGACTGAAAGGCTCGGGACCAAAGCCCTGATGTAGCCATGCTACTGGGGTTTGCGCTGCATCCTGAGGTGGGAGCGTAGTTATGGAGGCCTCCACAAGGTAAGGGAACATTTGTTCCCTTGCCTAGGGGCTACACTGCAGCTGCACCAGCACAGGAAAGTTGGATAGGATTGGGCCCCTTCATTGAAATATGGTGGTCTGCTGCTGCATGTGCCTGGTTATGACCAAAAGGCACCCAAGGGAAAATACCTCTCTTTCAGGCACTCGTGAACTTCCTTGACCCCCCCAACCCACCTTTTCCATGAAAATTTGGCAAAACGCCTTAGCCTCTCAACTGCCTGACACGTTACCTCCTGCTTATTCTCTGCCTCCTTCTGTGTTACCTTTCCTGTATATATTATTTTCTAGCTGGGAAGGCCCCTGGAGCAGGATCCGTGCAAGTTCCCATGCCTGACTGTCACTAAATTTAAGCATGAGTAAGTGCAATGATTGCATGGCTCCTTCCTCTCCCTGCATGTCCTTCCTCTTCCCCTTTTGCAGGCCCAGACGTGTAACTAGGGTGGAGCATGAGGGGCATCTGCCCTGGGCGCTATGTTGGGGGGGGGCAACATACTTTCAGGTTCCCCCAGGAGGAGGAAATGTTGCTGGTTCTGCACCCCCTTTCCTTCTCCAGCGGAAGCTCCCCTTTGGGAAGCCTCACCAGGAGAAGGAATGGGGAATGTGAAGATGCCAGCACCTCCTCCTCCGCGGAGAACCTATAAGTGACATCGCAATATCACGTGACAATGTGCCATCACTGCCCCAGGCACCAGGGCTTCTAGTTAAGCCTCTGGTTGCAGACCTGGTGCCTTCTCCCCCCACCCCAATTGTAAGCCCCTTGGGACAGGAGCCTACCCTGATGCTCTGTTGTAAAAGTAACCATTTCTACACATAGAGTAATACTCACAGCACATTCCAGGCGTGAGGGTCCTTCACCCGACTGGCAAGCAGCACTGGCCGGACTCTGGGCATCTGTCTCACTAGGCACCTCAGAGAGGCTGCTCTCTGCCCTGCAGCCCTATAGCACAGGCGAGCAGCCCAGGCACAACTTCTTCCTTGTACGAGGCAGAGGGGGGGGAAGCCCCACCAGGTGCCTGCCGGACACTTGCTGGGGCTGTTCACATGTGATGCTTGCAGGAGGAGAGAATACATCAGAACTCCCAGACTTGAGTCATGGCTGTTAACATGTTCGTATGAGGCTCTTGGGGGGGGGGGGATGACAGAATCCCGACGTGTTGGGGCTGCTCACACATGATGCTTGTGGTGGGGGGGGGGGTGAGAAGAAAACATCAGAAACCCCCTGGACATGTCTGGGCTGTTCACACATGATGCTTACAGGGGTGTCTGAATGTCAGAACCCCCTGGACATGTGTCCAGGCTGTGATGCTTGTGGGTGGGGGAGGGGGTGTGTGTGTAGAGAAAACGACAGAATCTCCTGACATGTGTCAGATTTGTTCACACATGATGCTTGCAGGAGGAGGGAGACAAAACATCAGAACACCCAGACACGTGTTGGGGCTGTTCACACAAGACTCTTGTGGGGGGGGGGGGTGGAGAAAATGCCAGAATCCCTGGACCTGTGTCCAGGATTGTGATGCTTGTGGGGGGGGGGGAGAGAAAACGTCAAAACTCCCAGTCACGTGTCAGGGCTGTTCACACGTAACCATCACAGGGAGGAGAAAACGTCAAGAACCCCGCGACACGCGTCGGGGCTATTCACACATGACGCTGGCGGGGGGGGGAGACACAAAACGTCAAAACCCTGACACGTGTCGGGGCTGCTCACAGGGGGGAGAAAACGTCAGGACTGCTGAGACACGTGTCAGGGCTGCTCACACGTAACTGTCACAGGGAGGCGAACACGTCGGAGCCCGCGACCAGGCAGGGAGGGAGGGCGCCCCCCGCCCACGGCCTCGCAGGGCGGCCCCCCCTCGCGCCCCCCCCGCGAGACCCCCAGCGGCCGAGGCTCACCTGAGCGGGCGGCGGCGGTCCGGCTGGCTGTCAGCGCGCGCGGCCGGCCGAGGAGCGAGCGAGCGTCGCCCCTGCTGGCATCTCCGCCTCGCGCAGCGGCAGCAGCGGCAGCCGCCTCCTCCGTGCGGGCGCCTCGGGCGGGATTCCCTCTCCTCCCCTCCCCTCTCTCCCCCCTCCCCTCAGCCGCCGCCATCTTGGCTGGCACGGGGGGGCGGGAAGGAAGGGAGGGGGGCTCCCGGCCTGCGCGGGGTCTGCAGGCGGCTCGATGCCCGCGCCCCGCCTTCACGGGGGGGGGGGGCAGCGGGCAGCGCCTCTTCGCCTCGGGAAAGGCCGCGTGGGGCCTGGGGGGTCGTGTGGGGGGAGGCAGGGGAGGAGGCCCCCCCACTGTGTCAGGTGAGGCAGAGCCTCCCCTCTGGAGCCCTCAAAAAGTGGCACCGGCATGTAGGGTGAGGCAAAGCCTCCCCACCCGAGTCCTTCGAAAAGCACTGCTGCTGTGTGAGGTGAAGCAGGTGAGGCAGTGCCTCCCCACTGGAGTTTTTTTGAAAAGCACCACCACTGTGTGAGGTGAGGCAGAGCCTCCCCACCAGAGTCACTTGAAAAGTGCCACTGCTGCATGAGAAGCAGGGTGGGAGGCAGGTGAGGCAGTGCCTCCCCACTGGAGTTCTTTGAAAAGCACCACCACTGGGTTGGGTGTGCTTGAGCAGCTCATGCAGCAGCAGCAGCACTTTTCAAAGGATTCCAGTGGGGAGGCACTGCCTCACCTGCCTCCCTACCCACCACACATCCATGGAAGGAAGGTATGGTTTGGGGGAGTCATTTAATTATTATCTTCTTGTTTGATAGGTGACAAGAAAGCCTTTTCAGTTTTAAATAAAGGGGAAGCCCTGGAGATGACACATGCATTTTAAAAAAGAATTAGCCATTAAAGTCTCCCACTGTGACAGACATGTTTGTATAATTTATAAACCTGCTTCTCTATAATAACATTACTAGTGTTATTGTTTAATATCATGTCATTTATGTACATTAATATCATGGCACTTATGTTACAAAATTACTATTTTTTGGCAATAAATCCACATGTTACTTATTTGTGAAATCTCAGAGTGCTCTGAGTGGCTTCCAAAAATAGCACGAGTCTTATTGCCAGCTAGCAGGCTTGTATTAAATAATTTATTATTCCTTCTTTCCTCACATAGGAATTTATTATTCCTTCTTTCCTCACACTGGTTTTTATCCTCACAACAACCCTGTGAGGCGGGTTTGGCTGAGAAAAAAAACGAGCAGGAAGTCACTGAGTTGCACTTAAGGAATGAGGGAGATTTGAGGACAGGTCTTCTGACTCGTATCCAACATTTTGTCCTTAGCACCATGCTGTCTTGTTGAAAATACAATAAATATGCAGATTTACAAAATTATAAATTGTTTGGAGAGAAGCCTACCCTCCCTCCTCCGGTAAAATTAAAATTTGGGGCCATTTAATGGAATTAATTTGGCAGTAGATTCAGAGGCAGAGAAAAGGGAGTCAATTAGTGGAGATGGCCACTAGCATACATCCAGGGCCAGCTACGCTTAGGAGGCAGCATATTTTGGCATGCCAAAAAAAGGGCAGCAAATGTTACTTTTGCAAGCCAGGAGAGGGATATATGGATTTTCTGCCTCCAGCACCAACGTTTATTTTGTGTATTATCTATACAGATTTATCCTGCATTTTCAGTAAAAACTGCAGCCTTACAGTCAGTTAAAAATTATGTCAGTGGTAAAACAATGAATAAAAACAGGAATACCAGCACAATCCTTTGCATGTCTATTCAGAAGTCTCATTGTGTTCAGGGGGGCAAGTGCGTGTTTAGGGTTGCAGCCTAAAACACTAGGGACAAGCAGCAACAGGGTGAGCTAAACTCATTCCACTTCTATTTAAATAAGGGGGAAATATAGTTATATATACAGTCTGGGAAAATATACAGTTATTGGCTTAGTGTCAGAAAGACAGAAGAGTAGGATCTCCTTGTGAGTCACTCCCAGGTGAGAGCATCCCATAAACACAGTGTCATGTCCTCAAATTCTGATTCTTTTTTGCAGGAAATCCAGTAAGGTGTACTGGTAAGAATGTCAAACTAGGAGTTGGGAGTCCTGAGTTCAAATTTCAACCCAGCCATGAACCTTACTCAGTGACTATCTTTACCTATCTGACTTTACCAGATTTTTATGAAGATACATGTATGTAGGTATTCCACCCTGAGTTCCTTGGAGGAAGGATGGAATAGAAATTTAAACTAATTTAAAAGACTATTTCAGCTGTTGCTAGTTGCCTAGCATAAGGTCCTCCAGCGAAGATTTTAATACGAGGCCAGATATATGTGGGAAAGGACAGGCCTTCATTTAAAGAATAATTAGCTGCATTCTTGGGGGAGAACAGCTGACATCAGGGGTCAGCATCATTGGGCAACCTTTCAGGATCCTTGCAAGAATCCACTGTTGATCACTGAACCACCCACCCTGATGTGTGGTGGTAGTGGAGCAAATGTCTGAGAGCCCACTCAAGTAGGAAGGGGTCTACCCATGGAGGGCAGTTTGCTGAGGCCTCCTTGGAACCTGATTTGGGAGAGAGTGGCTATTGTTAACATGAGTAATCAATTTGAACTTCTGTATTTCAAGGCAGTAAATCTCTGATTGGGGTAATGGCAAGGGAGAGTTCACGAGTCTGTGAGCTTCCCAGCACCAGCTATACTACATGCAATTATTATAATGAATTATAAGGACTACAGCAAGGTAGTCCTTACATTCAGAGTGTTTGGAGACAACTAACAGAATATGCCATTAGCAAGATTTACAATTTGCTGTGTGTGTGTGTGTGTGTGTGTGAGAGAGAGAGAGAGAGAGAGAGAGAGAGAGAGAGGGAGATTCATATTGTGGTCAGCAGCCACCACCGCATAAACACTGTACTGTGGTCTGAGGCAAGAACTTGGGGGGGGGGGGGGTCATCTGCTCACCACTGCTTTACAGATGTGACCAGGCTTAATATGCCATTACTTCCCTGTGTCAAAAATTTAAATGTTGAGTGTTCTACCCATAAGTGAAAAAACAGAGCATAAGACTATCTGTTAATAAATATATTATTTAATGTGGTTATATCTCCCCTTCGATCACAAAAAAATCCTATAGGCAACTTACCGCAGACTGCAGCAATAATAATACATCATCAGTATATAAAACCCCTTGCACTAGTCCTTTGGCCAATGGTGGAATCAGGAGTGTGCTTCACTTGGAGTTGCATGTTCTTTTTAACAGGAGTGGGGAAGCAAGTTGGCTGATGGTGGGGGCCAAAATATCCTTCTCCTGGCTTATATGTTCTTCCTGAAGAGTGTAGAGTGTTGTCACCCACAGTCCTTTGGCTGATGGCAGATGCGAGAGTGTTTTTTCTTTCAGTTCTGCAGCCCCTGGGCAACTTACAGCACTTTTTTTTTATTTTTATCAACCCTAGCCCATTGGCTCAAAGCAGCTCATGCAGTTTGGTTTTGGTTTTCCCCTGTCTATTAATAGCCTAGTCCCCAAGGGGCTCACAGTCTAGAAAGGTCTTGCTTTGGGGGTGAAAATTGCCATATGAGCTAAGAATGACATTGGAAACATAACATCCCTTTAAAAAGAGGTGAGGAAGAGCCAGTCCCAGGTGAGCTGGAGTCTCGGCTCTGTCCAGGAGGCAAGTAGGTACTGGCTCACAGGAACCTCCACTAATGGCAGCACTATCTCCAAAGGCAACACAGCTGAAAAGGATGCTGCGAAGCGGGATGTGTTGGGTGGGAAAGAGTTCAGGCCTTGGTCCTTCCTTGGATGGAGGGAACTGATGGAGAAATGACTGCTTATAAACTTGTGCAACCCAACAAAGCCATCCTCTTGATTGCAGATGACAAATCACCCCCCTCCACTCCACCATGTATTTATAATGCAGTAATGTCTCCCCGTCTTAAAGGTTATAACAGCCAAATGGAGCTTTTGGCACAGTCTGATCCATTGAAAGTTAGGCAGCCAAGCCAAAAGAGGTTTTTGGTTTGTCCATTAGGAAATGTAGCATTGATCCCTTTGTGCTGGGAGAGGAATGATGGCTGATGAGGATTGATTAAGCTTAAGAAAAGATTTTACAAAGGCATATTTAAATGCAGCAATGGTGATGAGGCAGTCTTTCCTCCTGCTTCCTTAGCAAGTCATGGAAAGGAACGTCTGACACCAGAGAACTCTGCTGCCTATAAATTATAGAGGAAACAGAATATCACACATGTGGCGGGAGCCAGGAACATAGTACAAAATTCACCTGCTATTTTGACATATTATTAATAGTAATAACTAAAACTGCAACAAAGCACCAAAACAAAATCCCAGCCCCACCTCAAAACAACGTTGCACAACAGGACCCAAAAAACATCAGTGAGAAGCTTGTGCTGATTTCAAAGGAATTAATGGATGAGGCCCAGAGGCTTCCAAATGCTTGACTGTACTGAAGTTTGGAACGCATGACTGAGATGATGTTTTTTGCTGCCTTGGGCTACTTCAAATTGGCCTCCCTCCATGTTTTGCCTTGTGTGCAGAGCAGCACAACAGTAGCCTGTTAAATGAGCAATGAGCTGATCAGGGTGCTGTTATTTTCCTCTTGAATTACAGTAATAACCACTGTGCTCCACATTAGTTGATCTGAACTTAATATACCCTTTCGGGTGCCATCACTAACACAGATTAGGGTCCTCCTTTCACTGATGAGGATACATTGGGCAAACTGTGTGCTATCCACAGCTTCAGCCGCTTGCTCACAGCCTGCCTCTTGGTTGCCTGCTTGCTTCCCATGCTGAAGGTCTTCAAGTTCTGCAGCAGCTTCTTCCTTGTTCACACTGGCAATTTGTAGTCAGACTTCTTCAGGGTTAATATTCAGCACTGCTTGCTCCTTTGGAAGCTTAGCCACATCGCTAGCGGGCATCTGTGACAGACCTCGCCCCTCCACTTCCTCCCACCCGGGTAGATCTCTGCCCAAGGGAGCCGGGCATGGCATAGTGGTGTTGCCTCGAAGTGGGAGACCAAGTCCAGATGGCAGTCAGCGTTTCTGACAGCAAGAGGCCTGCCCAGCAGAGGACACCAGCCAGGATGGGGGTTGTCTTTTTTCCAGGCTAGTTGGCATGCCCACACAGCTTCAGTTACCTTCTGAGATGACACAGCACTCTGACAGGGCCAGGAAGGAAAATCCAAAAAAAGGGATGCCCATCCACACCCTTCCTCTTATCTAGAGTGAGCCCAATTAGCAGGGTTGCCTCAGCACAGAAGCAGCCTGGGAACCAACTGACTAGCCCTGCTCAGGCCTGTAGCCAGGATTCTAGAGGTGGGGGGGACACTATTTTTTCAAGGGGGGCAATGATGTCAGGTATCTATAGTGGTGGGCAAAATGAAAGGATAAGTTTGGAGAAACATCAAATATCCGAAACTCCCCCAAATTTCATGAAGAGAAAATAATTTGGGTTTTATTGAAAGATGCATTCATTAGCTGTAAAGCAACGTAACAATAATTGGCATAGAATAAATGCATCTCTGCAAGCCATGTAAAATGTATTGCCTACACAGAAATAACATGCAACATATCCTTTTATCTACACACCAGTGCAATACACAGGCCTGCAACCCTGCAAAAGTAAAACATATCACTGTGATGCAGGTAGTATTTACTTGTATTGAAAGTGCCTATTTAACACCTATATAGTGCCTATCTAGCACCTATCTAACACTATATAGCACCTAACACCTATATAATGCCTATCTAGTACCTATGCAACACCTATCTAGCACCTATATAGTGCCTATCTAACACCTATATAATGCCTATCTAGCACCCATCCAGCGCCTATATAGCGCCTATCTAACACCTACATAACACCTATTTAATGCCTATATAACACCTATCCAGCACCTATCTAGCACCTATCTGACACCTATACAGCGCCTATCTAGCATCTATCTAACGCCTATCTAGCATCTATACAGCGCCTATCTAGTGCCTACTTAGCAACTACATAGCACCTACATAGCGCCTATCTAACGCCTATACAGCTCCTATATAGTGTTTATCTAGCACCTGTCTAGCGCCTATATAATGCCTATCAAACACCTATATAGCGCCTGTTTAATACCTATATAGCGCCTGTCTATATAATGCCTATCTAACACCTATATAATGTCTATATAGTGCCTATGCAACACCTATCTAGCACCTATATAGCACCTATCTGTAATGGAAGATCAGAAGATCATCAGGTGGATGATGTGGTGTTGCCTGCGATTCCATGTTTTGACAGCTGTTTGACAGCTCTGGGACTTAACAAGGGGGCTGCAGGATAAGAGGCAGCTTCAGAAGGACCCCAAAGCGACCTGACCAAGAGGTACCCTGACGCAGACAGAGCTACCTGAACCCAGACCTACGTGACTCCAGACTTACAGGACACGGATGGACCAGGACCTACAGGAGACGGGGACTGCCAGGACTCTGCTGGAGGACTCTGCTACAGAGGAAGGACTCTGCTGCAGTGGACTGCTATGGGAAGGATTGGACTGCAGAAGACTGGACTGTGCTTTGGAGACTGGATTGGACTTTGACTGGAGGATTTGGACCTTTACCCACTGAGTTAACTGGAGTTTTGGGGAGGGAAAGCCTCTGGACAAGAGGAATTGCAGGGAAGTGTTGGTAGCAATAAAGTTGGTTAATTGCTATAGATGAGCAGTTCTGTGTTCATTCCTTCGCACACCACAGCTGTTGTTTCTAGAGAAAAAGGATGTGTTAATTAGCCAAAAAGCCGGTGAAGGGAGTTGTAATATTTGCATGGGACACTATCTAACACCTTTGCCTATCTAGCACCTATATAGCGCCTATCTAGCACCTATCCAGTGCCTGTATAGCACCTATCTAACACCTACATAACACCTATTTAACGCCTATATAACACCTATTTAGCACCTATCTGACAACTATACAGCACCTATCTGGTGCCTACTTAATGCCTATATAGTGCCTATATAACGTCTATATAGCACCTAATGCCTATAGAGTGCCTATCTAGCACCTATCTAGCGCCTATATAATGCCTAACACTTATATAGCGCCTATCTAACACCTATATAGTGCCTGTCTAGCACCTATCTATCACCTATATAACACTATCTAGCGCCTATCTAGCACCTATATAACATTTGTCGATGACACATTGCTGATACATTGACACATATTAAAATAAAATTTACATAAAAGCAAGAGGAAAGATATGCTAGTCAAATACAGTAGCCATTGGAACACTCATTTTTTTTTACAATATTCATTACTTTTAAGAAGCAAACTACAGATTTGAATTTACTGAATCTACCCGGTTGAGCTGAATTCTCCCAGCTTTCTGAGTTGAATCTCCTTAGAACCAGGAGTGGATCCAGTGTCTGTATTTGGGAGGGGGCCATGAGCACTACCTTCAGAGCCCAGGTCAACCAGGCAGGTAGACCTGGGCTCTCGAGTTGGAGCCCAGGTCTACCAGCTGGATAGACCTGGGCTCCCACTTGAGCTTATCACCGCTGTGGCCATTTGCTGGGTGGGTAGACCTGGGCTCCCACCTGGACTTGGAGCCCAGGTTTACTTGCTGTGTAGACCTGGGCTCCTGCTTGAACTTATCTCTTAAGTGGACATTTGCTGGGCAGGCAGACCTGGGTCTGGGCTCCCACCTGGACTTGGAGGCCAGGTCTACCTGCTTGGGTAGACCTGGGCTCCTGATTGAGCTTATAGCCTACATAAGAACATAAGAAGAGCCCTGCTGAATCAGGCCAAAAGCCCATCTAGTCCAGCTTCCTGTATCTCACAGTGGCCCACCAAATGCTTCAGGGAGCACAAAAGACAGCAAGACACAACCTGCATCCTGGTGTCCTCTCCTGCATCTGGCATTGAGGTAGCCTACTTCTAAAATCAGGAGCTTGTACATACCTGTAACCTGTGATGGACTTTCCTCCAGAAATTTGTCCAATCCCCTCTTAAAGGCATCTAAACAAGTTGCCATCACCACTTCCTGTGGCAACGAGTTCCACAGACTAATTACACACTGGGTAAGGAAATATTTTCTTTTGTCTGTCCTAACTCTCCCAATTTTAGTGGATGTTCCCTGGTTCTGGTGTTACGTTAGAGGGAAAAGAACATCTCTCTAGCAATCCCTCACATAATTTCATATGTCTCAATCATGTCCCCCCTCAAGCCTCTATGGCTATTTGCTGGGCGGGTAGACCTGGGCTCCTGATTGAGTTTAAAGCCTCTGTGGCTGTTTGATGGGTGGGTAGACCTCGGCTCCCATTCCAGCCAATCTCCTTGACACCTGCTCCCAGTGGGTGTTCCCCTGACACCTGATTTTGCTCTCCATCTGGGCGGGCACCCTTCCCTGCTAGCAGGACAGTTGGGGGGGGGTATGCACCCATGGCCTCCCCTGGATCTGCCCCTGCTTAGAACCTTTTCCACACTCAAGTTCTTGGTTCTCTTTAGCTCAAATGCTTTCCATGTTTTCTCCCACCAGAAAAAGGGTCTCCCCAGCCCCCAAGCAGCAGCCATTAATTTTAAAAGTATCTGAAAGGCAAGAACCTGCCCCCATGATTTCTCCAAACAGAAACATTTCTCCCTGCTCCCCCCCACAGCAGTACCATTATAGTAATTAGCATGTTCCACAGTAGAAAAAATAGTACCCTCCCTTCCCCCAGCCAGTACAAGTAGAAATCTCTCCCAACCTTCTTGTAGCTGCTCTTGATCAGCCCCACTCTCCATGTGCTCTGGATGGGGGGCAGGGTGACCAGAGGTCATAACTTCCAAGGAGCCCCCCAGGACCCTGTTTTACTCGCTGCACACACATACACTCTCTCTCTCCTCCCCAATCCCTGCCAGAAGCACCCAGCCCTCTTCCTTCCTGCGCACAAAAAATGTTGCAAAAAGGAGCCCAACTGACGCCAGATTAGATAAAGAGGACAGGTCTGGAAAAAATGCTAGGGGGGGCAAACTGCTGGCTGGGGGGGGCAAAGCCCCCCATGCCCCCCCAGCTACGGCCCTGGCCCCTGCTCCTCTACATATATACATACTGTCTTATACTGTTTGTCACAAGTAACCTGTAAGAGAGCCAGGGGGTAATAGCTCTCTGCTCTCATCTGAATGAAACAGGACAAAGAAATGTCTAAAAAAATTTTTTAAGTTTATTTAAAAAAGGGAAAAGGATAAAAAATGAAGTTAAGCAAGATTCAAACATTCAAAAATTGAAATTAGACAAAATTGGGTCTTGAAATGAGAGGTCAATGAAATAAAATCTGAACATAGGCCACCTAGGGCACAATCCTAAACAGGTCTACTCAGAAGTAAGCCCTATTGTGCTCAATGGGACTTACTCCCAGGAAAGTGAGGTTAGGATTGCAGCCCTAGACCTTCCCCCAGGGAGACTTCCTTTTGTACTTTCCGTTTCTTTGTTCCTCTCCAAGGTCAGGGGTGAGGAGCATGACAGAAATGTTGGGTAACTCTGACAGTGCTAGAACAAAATGTCCAACCTCTCCCCCCCCCCAATTTTATGCCATTCAGAAGGGTCAAGGCTCTTGACTACTCCAACAGTGAGAAATCCCAACTCTGCCTAATGGACCTCCCCCCCCCCCAATCAGGTGTACAAATTTGGCCCGTGGTCAATCTTTAGCAGACCTCAGTGAGATGCTGTTTTCTGCCCAACGAACAGATATAACAAGCCCATACATATTTATTTAGAAGCAATTCCACTATATTCAATAGGATTTGCTCTTGGGTAACTGTGCATAGAATTGTGGCATAAAGGTTCCATTTGGGGTCTGGTGTACTAGTCATCACTAACAGAGTTGCTAGTGCTATGCCTAAGATCTCTCTCTCTCTCTCTGTCCTGCCCTCCTCTCACTCATCCCTTTCTCAAACTGTTTAAAAGATGCCCTAGGATGCCCTAACAGATGTCCTAGGATGTTGTTGCCCCTCCCAGCATTTTAAAGCCTCAGCATGAGCATTGTACTAGAATCACTGTAGTACTTGTGACGGTCAGTAAAAGTCTGTGATTTCACAATTGCTCATACAGGCAATTCAGAGAACTGGATCTGCTTCATGTTCATTGTCACCAATAACTGGTTTAATATGATGCTCATGCTCTGCCTTGATTAATAAATAATACATATTTTCCCTCTAATTATTCTAATAGTCTCCAGCAATGGAAGACGTGTGAAGATAATTCAGGATGCAAAATGCAGTAAGGAGACCAGTGCCAATAAAGCAGCCACCCACATCATCAGCTGCTTCTGATGGATTTCCTCCTCATTCTCCAAAGACTCTAATGAATACGAGAGAGGATCAAGGCCCAGCTTTAGTTGCAAAAACATCTGATTTCTCTTCATAGCCACTCATGGGAGGGTGGAATCTAAAACATGAAAAGCTCACCCATTCAGAGCAGCCAGGAGTTCTGGCTCAGTGGAGGCTACCACTGGATACCTGTCTGCAGCCATTCGCAGCAAGAGGAAGATGGTCTATGGGTTCATCCTCCCCCCCCCCCAATAAGTTTGATCAGAACACCCCACTGGAAAGACAAACAGTGTTTTATCCAAGCAGCATCCCAGATCACAGACATTACTTTGTACATTGCAGAAAACACTGGACACTTCTCTGACTAATCGTTTTGGAAGGCGTCCAAGAATACATCTCTCTAACACATTTGTGCCCAGAAAAAATAAGACCACAAAGTCATTGCTAACTACAGGGGAATTCAGAGTTATGCACCCACCTTATCATTTTTGAGAGAACACGTGAACCATAGTGATGAGCACCACAGATAATGTTGATGGGACAGGCCTCCTACATGTTTAAAAGCAGTTCTAGAGCTAGAATATGGATAGACACTGCTTCTTCCTAACTGCAGTTGCATGAAATAAAAGGCCATTGAACAGACTTGTCCAAGGGCAGGAGCCATGTTATGCTCAGTGAGGCCTTACCTGGGATCTTGAAGTTACACCCATCTTCAGGTGAAGACTTGGTACTTGCCATCAAAGCACCTGGATTTCCTTGCCCAGGAAACATTCACCTGTTGGTTGAACCAATGTCAGCTTTTGGGGGGCCTGGGGGCAGAATCTTTGTGGGGGTACAAATGATGCAGTCCCCCCATGCTTTGGAAAGCAAGTGCATGGCCAGTTACCCTTCTCCCCCCACTTGCCAAATGGGAGTGAGGAGCAGTGGCAGCAACAGGCCCTTCCTGCCTCGGGGCTGGCCAAGCAAGGGTTAGGGCCCTTGCTTGGGCATAGGCTCCAGTGTATGCCCCACCTGTGGACCTATCCCCGGGCTGAACATGGAAAGCTGCCTCATACTAAGTCAGGCCATTGGTCCCTCTAGGTCAGCATTGTCCATACTGACTGGAATGTTCTAAAAATGGGGGAAAGCTATTGAACATAAGAATATAAGAACAGCTCCACTGGATCAGGCCATAGGCCCATCTAGTCCAGCTTCCTGTATCTCACAGCGGCCCACCAAATGCCCCAGGGAGCACACCAGATAACAAGAGACCTGCATCCTGGTGCCCTCCCTTGCATCTGGCATTCTGACATAGCCCATTTCTAAAATCAGGAGGTTGCACATACACATCATGGCTTGTAACCTGTAATGGATTTTCCCTCCAGAAACTTGTCCAATCCCCTTTTAAAGGCATCCAGGCCAGACGCCATCACCACATCCTGTGGCAAGGAGTTCCACAGACCAACCACACGCTGAGTAAATAAATATTTTCTTTTGTCTGTTTTAACTCTCCCAACACTCAATTTTAGTGGATGTCCCTGGTTCTGGTGTTATGTGAAAGTGTAAAGAGCATCTCCCTATCCACTCTGTCCATCCCCTGCATAATCTTGTATGTCTCATTGCTCTCTCCTTGTTCCGGTAGTCCCTGATGCATCC
This sequence comes from Tiliqua scincoides, assembly GCF_035046505.1. Taxonomy (NCBI): domain Eukaryota; kingdom Metazoa; phylum Chordata; class Lepidosauria; order Squamata; family Scincidae; genus Tiliqua; species Tiliqua scincoides. The sequence goes on from NC_089828.1 coordinate 7,041,777, forward strand.
TGAAAAGGGCATTTGGCACCTGGTGAGGCTACTCAAAGTAACAGTGCAATTCTAGGCATGTCTACTCAGAAGTAGGTCTCAGGGAATGGGAATCAAACTGTGATGAATGCCCTGTTCTTTTTTCCCTTATGGGGGAATGGCCCAGTTTTGGTTCCCAATAGTGGGTCATGACCCACCAGTTTGGGAACCACTGCTCTAGATTACTTAGCATAATGGCTAATCCAGCCCTGGCTTTTTGCCCAAGGGAGTTATGCAAACTGCCTGGCTCCTCCAAATCATAGCCTGCCAGGCATCTTTAACAATAAATAACAATAATTTAGAAAACACTCCAGGCAAGGAACGTGCTCCATGCTGCTCTGGCCCCAGTTGGAAAAGTGCGCTGAGAAAACAATAGGAGACAGCTGCTTAAACATAGCGCTGAGGCCCAGGGAATAGCAACTCTTCAGCAATGTGTTGGCACAAAGCGGAAAGAAGGTGAAAAGAGGGAATTAATTATTAAGCCTACATCTTTTTAGGAAAATCCCACTGAACCAGGAGGAAAAAGGAAAGTCTTGCTTGATTTTGTCAGTGCAGAAGCGCACGGATGGGTCTTGTTGAAACGGGTCCCAAAGATGATGCTTTTTCTCCTCCAAGGAGAAACTGGGCGCCCTCCCTATCATGAAGCCTTGTTCAGGAAATAGAACCACACCCATCTTCTATGCTTGATTTTCACCTGGTGCTCATCCGTGGTTTTTGTTTTAGACCAGTCGTTCTCAGACTTTGTAGCATCAGGATCCACCTTTTAGAATGACAAACTCTCAGGACCCACCAGAAGTGTTATCATTAACCTGGAAGTGGTGTCGTGGCCAAATATGACATCATCAGTTTAGACTTCAAACCTAAGTTGTGATCATCCAAAGGTCCTGTTATACAGCACGCTTGTGCTGTTATTTTTCATAGCTTGGAATTCAAGCATTCCAGCTTGGAAGTCAAAGCCGAAGACGGATCTGTTTCCAAACACACAGACCACGCTTCTTTCCAGTCTCCCATCTTCGCGCCTATTCAGGGCAAAGCACTTCATTTCTCTCCCACCAGAACCTGCCCTGCCTAGCAACTCTTACCCTGTTTTTTTCAGCTCAGTATTTTCAATGGTGGCTGAGCTAAGTGTGACACACCCCACCTGAAACTGGCTCGCAACCCACCTAGTGGGTCCCAACCCACAGTTTGAGAAACACTGTTGTAGATGCTTACACCCCACTATTTATGAAAATTTAAAAAGCACTCAAATTCATCTCCAAGTAAAAGGAAAAATGCAGATGTGACAGTACACAGAATGTCAAAGCAACAGTCAACCTCCCAAAACAAACAGGGAACCCAACAGAGCATCACATGCAGTGCTGGATCAAAGCAAGACACATTGCGGCTGCAATCCTGCCTACGCTTAGGAAACTGCCTTGCCCCAAGGCAGACATCTGGTCCCTCTTGTTCAGTATGGTTGAGGCTGACTGGCAGCATGTCTCCAAGGTTTCAAGTAGAAATTTTCCTTGCAGATGCAGCCAGGGATGAAGCCGGAGACCTTCTGCATGCAAAGCAGGTTAACCCCTCTGCTTAATCTTACTTCAGAGCAAATCCAAGTGAATGCAATGGGTTGCACCATTAGTCTAGCACAGGGGTGCCCACACCCTGGCCCGGGGGCCATTTGCGGCCCTCGAGGGCTCCCAATCAGGCCTGCGGGGAGCCTCCAGTCTCCAATGAGCCTCTGGCCCTCCAGAGACTTGCTGGAGTCCGTGCTGGCCCAACGCAATTGCTTTTTCAGCATGAGGACAACTGTTTGACCTCACACCTGAGCTGTGGGACGAGGGCTTCCTCCACTACTTGCTGTTTCACATCTGTGATGCAGCAGTGGCAGCAAAGGAAAGGCTGGCCTTGCTTTGTGCAAGGCCTTTTATAGGTCTTGAGCTACTGCAAGACCTTCATTCATTCATATAAGTTCCATCTCTAATATATTCATTTATGTAAATTTATTCAAATTTTAAATCTAAATTAATTCTTTTTTTTTCTCTGGCCCCTGACACAGTGTCAGAGAGATGATGTGGCCTCCTGCTAAAATGTTTGGACACCGCTGGTCTAGCATTCCTAGCTAGACATTCGCTAGTGCAGCTGCGCCAATGCCAGGCCCTGGAAGAGGTGCTTTCTCTGCCCTTCAGTTCTGCTTGCATCTGGATAGTCGATTGACAAGGGGGCAGCTCTGACAGAGTTCCCCGCTGTACACCTCCCGCAAGTCCCATAGGTCTCACGGAACAAAGTATAGCTTACAATCAAGAGGCAAGGACACACCTGATCCAACCCACTGGAGTTGCTGCCTTCATATGTTTATAGCCTGCCTACCTAACACACCAGAACTAAAAGTGGCACAGGTGGATATAAGAACATAAGAACAGCCCCACTGGATCAGGCCATAGGCCCATCTAGTCCAGCTTCCTGTATCTCACAGTGGCCACCAAATGCCCCAGGGAGCACACCCGATAACAAGAGACCTCACCCTGGTGCCTTCCCTTGCATCTGGCATTCTGACATAGCCCATTTCTACAATCAGGAGGTTTCACATACACAACATGGCTTGTAACCCGTAATGGATTTTTCCTCCAGAAACTTGTCCAATCCCCTTTTAAAGGCATCCAGGCCAGACGCCATCACCACATCCTGTGGCAAGGAGTTCCACAGACCGACCACATGCTGAGTAAAGAAATATTTTCTTTTGTCTGTCCTAACTCTCCCAACACTCGAGTTTAGTGGATGTCCTCTGTTTCTGGTGTTATGTGAGAGTGTAAAGAGCATCTCCCTATTCACTCTGTCCATCCCCTGCATAATTTTGTATGTCTCAATCATGTCCCCCTCAGGCGCCTCTTTTCTAGGCTGAAGAGGCCCAAACGCCGTAGCCTTTCCTCATAAGGAAGGTGCCCCAGCCCAGTAATCATTTTAGTCGCTCTCTTTTGTACCTTTTCCATTTCCACTATGTCTTTTTTGACATAGTGTCTTTTTTTTTACCTCCGCAGTAGTCTCCCATCTTGGCATTGGCCAGATTTGGATCTGCTCAAAGCAACAGTCTCACATGCACCCTCAGACCAGATCCTGGGCCAAAGAAAAATCTGTGAATGTTCTGTGCTTTTAATAGACAGGCAGACCCTTAACAGGTGGAATTGCTGACCTGGAGATGCAGTTATGTGGAAAGCTTCACCTGTTGGTTAGTGCCTGCAACATAGGGACAGAGCTGCTGCAGGTGATGGCACTAATTGTTCTTGCCCCCACATTAAGCAGCACTTGTAACTTTACATATCACTTCTCAGCTGCTTTCCTGCCCAGTCATTTGAGGCGAGAGTTTAGAGTGGAAATAATGACACATTTCCTCACACTGGCCAGAGAAAGGAAAGGGGGGAGAGATAGGGGGGAAGGTTTATTATGAGTAGTGTTTCAGACAGTTGCTCTAGACCATAGAGATGTGTTCAGATGTTCCACTTCTCTCTATGTGGCAACATTTTGTGTTTGGTCTCCATGGAGACACCAAGCATGCTGCATCAGAGAACATCTTTGCAAGGGGCTGATAAGGTGACAGGAAGAAGTTAGCAAACAGGGCTTTTTAGAAGGCTGTGGAAGGTTTTTAAATTGTTGGTCTTCCAATCCTGCATACCAGGTTTTTTGTTTGTTTGGTTGGTTGGTTCGTAACACCTGCAGAGGTTGCCTGGGATACCTAGAGAAGTGCACCGTCCTCGCAAAAGAGTGTCCTGTGCCAAACAAATCCCTCATATAGCTCATTTTTGCAATGGCGTAGCTAAAGGGGGTGCAAAGCACTAAGTTTCGCAGGGAGCCTCTCTGCAGCATGAAAGGGGCCCCTCCCCTTCGGAGCCATTCCATTTTGCTCCCACTGCCTGGAATGGCTCCAAAGGGGAAGGGCCACTTGCACACAGCGGTGAGGCTCCCTTCAAAACTTATTGCTTTGCACCCCTTCTAGCTACGCCACTGCATTTTCTTCTGTTTGACATGGAAGGTTGGAGGTCAGCTCTCCCTTTCCCTGCAGACACGAGCAGAGAAATTTTTTATTTGGATTAGTTATTTCAAAAGCTCCTTTTTTGTAGTACAAAATATTGTACATACGATTACAGTAACACACACCAGATTTATTCTAATAACTCCAGCATCTGTTGCTAACAAGCTCCCTGGAAAAGCCCAGTGCATAAAAAAACAAATTGGTGACTAAAAAGCACAACTTATTTGTGAACTGTCCTTAGTGTCTGGTCTATTTCAGCCTACAATGGTTCAGGCCCCTGAGGAAAACTGATAAGCCGGACTCACATAGGCTTCTGTTACAAGACTGAAACTGTTCTCCCAGCTCTCTTACATGGCCAATCTCATCTGGAGGCCTGCAGGGAATGGCTCTTAAAGAGCCAGCACACAATACAGAGTGTTGATACAGGTCAACGCAAATCTTCAAGCAAGACTCCAACCCCCTGGCATCGTATCCAGTTGCTTGGGAAAGGTTTGGATGTCTGGTTCCTGCCTGCATAAGAATGGCAGGGCCACCAACCAAGCAGTGGCAACCAAAGGAGCTGTCAGAGGGTGTTCACTGCTCTTTAAGCTGCCCCTAGAGCTATTAAGCTTTGAATAATTGATACAGAAGAAATCCAGTGCCTTTTCGATGGCTTGAGTTTTCCAACTTACATCTCACATGTAACGGTCGAGACAGTGGTTCCCAAATTCTAAGCCATGGCTCCCTGGGGAGCTGCAGAAACCGGAGGGGGGGGGGTTGTGAAATCCTCACAAAAAACCCATCTCACTATACAATGTATAGGATTGTAGTCCTAATGGGGAGTTACAGCCAATGGCCCAGTAGGTCGGGGGAGCCACCAGTTGAAAAAGTTTGGGAACCACTGGTCTAGGACAGTGTTTCTCAATGTTTGTTCTGCACTGTACCACTTCACATGGTCCACCAATTCAAAGTACAACTGGAAGTAACAGGCAATGACATCATTACTAGTTACTTCTGGGTTGTGAGGCCAGATACAACATGACAAACACCAGTAAGAGGCTCAGGGTGGATGGGGGACTTTTTTGAGTTCCAAAAAGCATGCTTTTCTATGTTCTACCACTGTTTGTTGTGTCGCATTCCTGATCACGCTGCCAGGTGGCAGGTATCCAGGGGTCCCACAAGTACCACCTCAAGTACCACTGGTGGTACCCATACAACTGATTGAGAAACACTGGTCTAGGAGATCAAAGGGGCAGTGACAGATCAATCTTCAGACTTCTTATCTTCTACCAAAACAACAAGAACAGGTATTAGGGGTCCCCTAACAAAATATTACAGTCTCTCTCTCTCTCAAATTTAGCCACAAGAGAGAAGTATTGGGTAACTTGGCTGGCAACATTTCACAGAAAAGTGTTTTTAAAAAACCCTTTAGAATGGGAATCATGAAACATGCCTCAGAGCCTGCATCATACCAAACGCTGACCTCCTTCCCAACTGCACATTCTGTCTAAATGCCTGGGAATGGAGCCAAGAAGCTGAAACAATCTGTCATCAGAACTGCCACCATGGAACAGCATAATTGTTCCTGGTTGTTCATGATCCTAATAATTTATTTTCCAGGGAACAGATGTTTACCTGTCTCAGGTGAGACTTCTCACCATCTTCAGTGGCATCCTGCCACGTGTATTCATTATACTGTCAAAGCTTCAAGAGCCTCTCCCTCTGCTGTGGTTTCATTATACAATGCCAAATATTTGTCTGGGGGAAAAAAAAAACAACAGAAGTCTATATAATTCAGTTGTGGTTCTTTCTTCTGAATATTATCTGCATCTTCGTCTTAATTATTTCATCATTCTAAATCTGCAAAATTGCAAGACTACAAAATATATTTTTTCATAATAGAGAAAAAAACACCATATGGCTCAACATTCTCCTGCATGTTTGCATTCCAGTGATTGACAACTAAAATCCAGCATTCTACAAACTGATCTGGTGATGTCCCGTCTATATATGGAATCTCAGGCCCACGCATTTCTCTTGTTTCCTAGTCCAGGCCCTCTTTCCAAGATTGTATAATAATAATAATACAGTTTTGTTTTTTTAAAGAGTGGACTCCTCAAAACTGAGAGGACGCGTAGAAAGGAAGCTGAAAGGGAAAGTCATGAGGGTCAAATCTCTGCAGAGTGCATGGAGGCTATTTAAAACCACAATAGTAGAAGCTGAACTAGAATGTAGGAAAGTTCTTGGTCTAGTAAGGATGCTGGTCCCTTTAACTGTGACACAACAGGCCACAGTAGGATGCCATCATGGCTCATGAGTGAAGGAAGCTATAAGAAAGCTTCCTTCAAAAAAATGGAACTCCTAGTCAAATGAGGAGAACCAAAAGATGACAGCAAGTGAAGCCAAACTAAAATAAAATGGGTTAAGTGACTACTAAAAGAAATTCTGAAGATTTCAGCAGGGCAGGCATGGATCTATCTATCCAACCTACCAACCTTCAGGCTGACCACCTTGCAGGTAGGCTACTAACTAAGAGCTCCTACTGATTTTTAAATCCCCTTGATGAATCATGAGCCAGTTAAAAGGAAAAAAAAAATAAGCCTTTCACAGTTTGGTATGGAATCTCACACTCAGCAAGGAATGTCTTTGAGGTGTGAAAGCAAGTTGGCAAGAGCAGGGTGTAAAGCATTGCCCATTATGTGAGAGCATGCACAGTGTCCTGCTGCGCTGAGATTTCTTTTCCCAAGCACGTGGTGACTCCCAGGCACTCTTGATTTTCCACTTATGTCGGCACCAGCTGTTTTTTTGTTTCCGTTAGGATCTCTCCAAGGGTACACTGACAACAGTGGAGCCGGGTGAAATCCAGAAAAACTCCTCATCTGTTTATCTTTGGGCTAGGAAAGCAGATGGTGGTCCACCTTAAAGATTTTGGCAGGGACCTATTTTATCTGACAATCAGTGCAGATGCCCTACTTCAGTGCCCAAAACTCACCCCACACTGCTAGATGAGGCCAGCACCCATCAAAAATTCAAAGACAAATCACAGCTTTGAGCAGGGCAAAACACCAACCAAAACAAAACAAAATCACCCTTTTCTATTGGCCAAAACCAGATCATAATCTGTACTGCAAATGTCAACCCAATGACCCAAAAGCAATTTACAAGTTCATGATATGGGACACCCACCTGAATCCCTAAAGTCAACCCATCACTTCCAGGTACTTAAGATGCCTATTTGAACCCAGAAATAACTTCTTTGGCTAAATCCTGAAGCCCAAGTAGCACTCCAAACATCAACCCAACTCTTTTTGGTGACACAAGAACCTCACAAACTGCAAAGTCATCTCACACAGTTGAGCAAGAGTAGAATGCCATTCTGAATGTTATTTGTGGCTAGATACAGCTGCCGCTGAACCCAGAGGTAGTGCGTTGCCATCATGATGAGTAGCTTTTGCTAGCAGGATGAGATGGTTGTTTACAGGAAAGACTTCCAAGTCAGAAAGGTTGTGACCACTAGAATGAAAACATTTAGCAACAGGTTGTTCAAGCTTCTTTGTTGGGATTGCTGAGTTGTGGTTTCTAAACTGTGTGTGAAGGTTTCTTGTGGTTTGTCCAGTAGCCTGAATGTGTACCCACAGTGCTTGCATTTAGTAACTTGTACTGTGTTGCTGGATTTGCAGGTGAGGTTTTGATCAATACAAAAACATTTCTTTGTTTAATTATGCTTTTGAGGACGACTGTGAATTCTGTGGCTGAAATATACACCTATTTCATCAGACGCATTTATTTGTATAAGGTATTTTTGCACTGCTTCCCTATTTCCAAGATACAGAGCCGTACAATCATACAAAATTATAGCCAATTACAGGCCAGATTAGAATAGTGCTAAAAATAGTTAAAAAGGGCACTAAAACAACGTGATGCAACTCATATTATCTGTCTCTGAGCTGTGTTTCCATGTATTCCTATACATGTTTACTCAATCCTATACATGTTTACTCAGAAGTAGGTCCCCATGCAGGGTGAGCAGATGTCATAACCACAAAAGAGGACAAGGCACCACAATGTAGGACACCCAAGAAAATATAGGACATGACAAAATTAAAGCTCAAAACACTCATGTATTAATTTAAGGTGGTTCATTTAAACACTATATTACTTACTATTAAATTAAAAGCTACATTACATATGATTGATTAACTCCCAGATGGCTCTGCGCTGCCTGCAGGGGAAAGGAGGGCAGTCAAGTTCTTTTGCGAGAATCCAGGCTCCAGAAGGACACCTGGTCGCTCTGCCCACGCAGCTCTTCTCCAGAGGGAGCTCCAGGGAGCAGAACGGGACCGCTCCTGAGTGGGCTGCAGCTCTTGCAAGGGCTCCCGCGAGCCTTCCCTGCCGGACGAGGCTTTCGCGGCAGGATCCCGTCCTTCCTGCTGTGCTGGCAAAGGGAGGCTGCGGGTTCCACCGAGACGCACTCAGAGTCCAGCGCACTCCCCGTGACCCCTGGAGCCGCCCGCCGGCGGCCTCGCCGCTTCCCCCGGTGCCCCCCCGCGCTACTCGTGCGTGCAGGAGCCTCGGTCTCCTCCCGGCGCGGGAGGGAAGCTGCTGGCGGCAGGCGCGCAGAGGGTCGGTGGCGTCGCGGGGGCAGAGCGCAAGTCCTGCAGGGACCCTCTGCAGCCCCTCCAGCTACGCCGCTGGCAGGCGGAGGGAGGATCCCGACCCTCTTCCTTTGGGGAAACGCACAGCGTGGCTCCGGCCCTGCCTTGCAGTCGCTTCCCAGGCCGGAAACCATTAAAGAGAGGGCACCGCACTCTGTGCATGCTCAGGGGCACTCTTGTCCATTTGGGGAAACGCACCGCGTGGCTCCAGTCCTGCCTTGCAGTCGGTTCCCAGGGTGGAAACCATTAAAGAGAGGGCACTGCACTCTGCATGCTCAGGGGCACTATTGTCTCTTTGGGGAAACGCACCACGTGGCTCCATTCCTGCCTTGCACTCTGTGCATGCTCAGGGGCACTCTTGTTTCCCGTTCTAGGGCCCTACCCCCGCCTCACAGGCCAGACCTGTACGGTGGAGGCAGGAGTCACACTCTGTACATGCTCAGAGGCCTTCACAGGGTCTAGGCACCACCCCTCCAGCCTTCTTTTGCGGCCCCTTTAAGGCCTGCCTCCTCCCAATGCAGCACAGACACGACTTCCGGTTTCCGTTTGACCGCCTCCACGTGGGGGTGCCAAAGACACAGACTGAACTTCCGGCGAGGGAGCCCCTCTAGGCTACTATACTCTATGGCACAGGGTGGCGCCGCTCTACCCACAGCCTCTCTGTGCTTAAAACTATCCGGGCTGGGAGGCCTAGTGGAAACAAAGCCCCCTTTAATTCCAAGGCGGAAGCGTCTGCGCGACTCTCAGTTCCTCTCCCTCCACTCTCTGAACGCGAAATGGGAGGACGCTCTGCCCTCACTCGACTCTATGGTCCCTAGTTCAGTTGTCCCCTTAGAGGTAACAAAATGCCAGAGTGACACACCTCGTTGCTTTCATGGGTAACTTCCGGGAATGGCTAATCAAAACTTGGGAGTCTCTTCCCAGTCCTCCGGGCTGGTGGAAGGAAGTCCTGCTTGTGGAACAGCTGCGGCCCCGGAGTGCTGGGTGCCGGAGGCAGGTCCTGGTGCTCCCTGAGGAATCTGGTGGGCCTGATCCAGCAGGGTTTCCTGTGTTCTTACGATAGTGGAGTCTCGCCTGCTGGCCGCTGCCTGGTTTGCTGTGCGGTGCTGCCTTGCCAGATTCCGTTCCAACCTTGGCCTGGGGAACTGAGGCCCATTTGATGCTCTTAGTGCCCCTTCACTCAGAACAGTCCCAGTTCTGCAGAAAGCACTGCTGGGTCCCGCTCCCCACCAGGGGAACTCAGCTGTTCAACCCCAGTGGTTCCTCTTCCTCCCCTCTAGTGCCAGCAGCTTCTCTGTCCACCACAGCAGCACCCTTGTTCTCAGCAGCTCTTGGCCATGGCAGCCACACATCAGTCTCCAACAGTCTTTCCACAGTCCCCATTCAGTCTATCCTTCCTCCAAGCTCCTTCCTTCTACACCACCCATTCTCTCTGCTCCAGGTGCTGCTTTTATCCCTGCAATGACCTGGCAGCCTCTAGTGCAGTGATTTTCAACCTTTTCCTTGTCACACTGTCCTTGTTTCCTTTTCAACCTTTCAACCTTGTCAGGGCATGCTGACAAGGCACTAAAATAGTCAAGGCACACACCAGGTTGTTGACAATTGACAAGGCACACCATGCTTCCAGTGGGGCTCACACCTCCCATTGGCCCTGTTAATAAATGACCTTCCCCCAAATTCCTGTGGCACACTTGAGGACCACTCGTGGCACACCAGTGTTGAAAATGGCTGCTCTAGTGGCTGCAGCTGTGCAGCACAGCCACTGCTCCACGGGTGTCAAACACAAGGCTCGGGGTGGGATGCAGTCCACTGAAGCTTTATACCTTTGTACTTAGCAGGATGAGCAGTGCTGAGGTGTTACTGCTGAAAGGGCAGCTGACATGAAAACTGGGCTCTCCCATATCTTGAAATACAATCAAGATTTGCATATTTTCTCTTCTGTCATTTGTAGCTAATGAGTCCCTAAGTGAGAAAAAGTGCTTATTTCTGGTCATGACCTGTTTAATGACATCACTTCCTGCCTAATGACTTCACCTCTGGCCCTCAGCAGGCTCAATGAATGCTATTCATAGGCATGAAACAAATTTGACAACCCTGGGCTAGGTTTTAACCCCATGCTTGCCTGCCAGAGGACAGGGCCTCTGTTGACACCACACATCCTTGAGGAATCTTGCACATTTTCATTAATAATAAATAATAATAACTTTATTTTTACCCCGCCTTTCTCCCCGAAGGGACTCAAGGCAGCTTACAACAGGTTAAAACAGATTAAAAAGATAATTTAAAACAGATAAAAGCATATTAACACATATCATAAAAACAGCAGTCAGATAAAAAGCAGTCAGGTAAAAAGAGCATAGAACAGCAAATCATAAAAGAATCAGGCCTGTAAAAATTATTAAAAGATGTTGAAAAGATGTTTAAAAGGCTGAGAACTCAGAAGGCTTGTTTAAACAGAAGGGTCTTCAGGCCTCGCCGAAAAGTCTCAAGAGAGGGAGCCATTCTTAAGTCATCTATCTATGTTGGCAACCTTCAGTCTCGAAAGACTATGGTATCGCGCTCTGAAAGGTGGTTCTGGAACAGCATCTAGTGTGGCTGAAAAGGCCAATTTGGGAGTGACAATCCTTTCCACACTGGGAGCAAGTGCAGTCTGTCCCTGGTCTGTCTCCCTGGCTATGGGCCTTCCTTCTTTGCCTCTTAGCCTCAGACTGTTGGCCAAGTGTATCTTCAAACTGGGAAAGGTCATGCTGCACAGCCTGCCTCCAAGTGGGCCGCTCAGAGGCCAGGGTTTCCCACCTGTTGAGGTCCACTCCTAAGGCCTTCAGATCCCTCTTGCAAATGTCCTTGTATCGCAGCTGTGGTCTACATGTAGGGCGCTTTCCTTGCACGAGTTCTCCATAGAGGAGATCCTTTGGGATCCATCCATCATCCATTCTCACGACATGACCGAGCCAACGCAGGGGAAGGGAATTCCATAGCATTGGTGCCACTACTGAGAAGGCCCTATTTCTTGCCGCCACCCCATGTACCTCCCTAGGCGGCGGCACTTGTAGAAAGTCCTTCTCTGATGACCTAAGAGGATGAGCAGGATTGTACGGAAGTAGGTGATCTCTAAGATATCCTGTATCTCTAAGATACACATTACAACTGTATATATATATACCAGCCAGACAGAGGTGTGTGTGTGTGTGTGCGCGTATGCATAAAGGTGTATATATGTGTGCATATTTTACTGAACATGAATGGCCCCTGCAAATGAGAAGGAATGTGCTGATCCCTGGAGAGGGGGAAAAATGCACCCCTTTAAAATACTGTTGAAGAGATTTTTATCTCAACAAGATGAGAAGGGCCCTTTAAATCAAAGGAAAACTGTCCTTTACAATAGTCAGAAAGAGGGAAGCCAGCTGGCAATCCATCCATCATTCTCTCTCCAAGTGACCCCCTCCCTTCCCCCTGAACACATGAAAGAGAGATAATCCTTTCTAAGGGTCTGGAGAGAGACTGATTGCTGGATTGTCGTCTAACATCCCAGTCCTAGGCATATCTACTCAGAAGTAAGTCCCATTAGAGTCAATGGGGCTTGCTCCCAGGACAGTGTGGATAGGATTGGGCTGTCTATGACTCTATCTTAACATCACAAAGATCAGCAAGGCTGTTTTTAAATCAGCAGAACAGAGACTTTGTTTTTTCAATTGATTTGCTATGGTGTGATTTTTGCCATCCACATGAGTCCTGGGAAGGGAACCGTTAAGAATAATGAAACTCAACCTCTGTGTGTGTGTGTGTGTGTGTACATATACATGTGTAGAGAGAGAGAAGGAAGGAGGGAGGGAGGGATGGACGGACATGTAGTGGGTGGGGAGACAGGTGAGACAGAGCCTCCCCACCAGAGTCCTTTGCCGCCACCATGGGAGGTGCTGAAGTGCTTTTTGAAGGACTGCGGTGGGGAGGCTCTGCCTCACCTGCCTTACTTCCCTCACATGTCCCTTGTGTTTGTGTGCTCAGTCCCCAGGTGTGGCCTGCACAGTCTGACGCTCTGCCTGCCACTCGGAAGCAAGTCCTCTTCCAGTCAATGGAGCTGCTCCTAGGAAACTGCGCCTAGAGCTGCAGCCAGTCCCCCGAGCCAAAGTCTAAAAAAAAAACCTCTGAGAGCCCGGAAGTCGGGCTTGGACACGCGTGTGTGACTCTAGCCTCTTTCCCGCGCCTAGTGTAGGGGCTGCGGAAGCGGCGGCTCCCGGGCGGAAGCCGGCGTTCCCGGAAGCGGCGGCGATTGGCTGGCGGGGCGGGGCGGGGCGGGGCTGCCGGCGTTCGCAGAGCTGAGCAGGGAGGGGCTGCGTCGCTTCCTTGTTGCCCAGAGCGCCGCGATGGGGGGGTCCCGCGACGACGAGTACGACTATCTCTTCAAAGGTGCGCCCCCGCGCCGGACCTGGGGGGGCGGCGGGGGGCGGCCGCTCCGGGGGCCCCACGGGCGGCGCTGGACGCGGACACAGAGAGAGACACACCCGGCAGCGGGGAGCCGGCCTGGCGGCGGGTCCGGGCGCCCCGCCCCGGCACAGCGCAGGCCGAGCAGCTGCGCAGCTGCCCGCGAGTCGTAGAGCTCGCTGAGCAGAGGGCGGGGGGCGCCGGCGGTGCTCGGAGGTCTGAGGCGCTGCTGGCTGCGGGGAGGCCTCCACCCAACAGCCCCCTTCCAGCCCCAAGCCCGGCACTGCGGCGCTCTCGGCTTCCTCCCCACCCCAGTGACCCTCCCAGAACACCCCTGCGAGGTGGGCTGGCGCTGGCCGTCTTTGGAGGCTGGAACTACTCGGCGTGTGGTCGGTCTGTGGAACTCCCTGCCACAGGATGTGGTGACGGCATCTGGCCTGGAGGTCCAAGGAGGGGTTTTGTGAGTCCTTAGAATGACAAATCAGGCCCCTTTCTTCCCCCATGTCTAACCCAGATCAGCTTCCTCGTCAGCTTTCCTTCCTTGAAAGAAAATATCTCTTTACTCAGCGTGTGGTTGGTCTGTGCAACTCCTTGCAACAGGATGTGGTGATGGCGTCTGGCCTGGATGCCTTTAAAAGGGGGTTGGACAAGTTTCTGGAGGAAAAATCCATTCCGGGTTACAAGCCATGATGTGTATGTGCAACCTCCTCATTTTAGAAATGGGCTATGTCAGATGCAAGGGAGGGCAGCAGGATGCAGGTCTCTTGTTACCAGGTGTGCTCCGTGGGGCATTTGGTGGGCCACTGTGAGATACAGGAAGCTGGACTATGGCCTGATCCAGTGGGGCTGCTCTTATGTTCTTATAGAAAATATTTCTTTACTCAGCGTGTGGTTGGTCTGTGGAACTCCTTGCCACAGGATGTGGTGACGGCATGGCCTGGATGCCTTTAAAAGGGGATTGGACAAGTTTCAGGAAGCTGGACTAGATATGGCCTGATCCAGTGGGGCTGTTCTTATGTTGTTATGGTTGTTGTAGGGAAGTGTGTTGGGCTTAGAAAGCAGAGCGTGTGGCCTTCTCAGCACTTCCGTGTCAGCTAATCCGGAGTCTGTGCTCCAGCCAGACGTGTTTTGCAGGGTCTGACAACGGCCCACCTTTGTTCCACTTTCTTTGAAAGCATCCAGGCAACCAACAGGCGCTGGGAGGCTGCCCAGGAGCGCTGGCAGCCTCCTGTTCCGTTGCCTGATGGAAAGGGCAAAACTGGGCATGGGCAGGTTGGGCAACGGCCAGCAGAACACAATCCGCGGCACCTGAAATTGACCAGCGCTTCACTGGTGGGTCCGCTTCACTGGTGGGTCGCAGCCTGGCTCTAAGTGTAGCAGTGAACGTGCGGAAGACAGAGACTGAGTGGCAAGGAGGATCTTATACTTGAGAGCAACTTCCCTCTCATCAACCTTATTTGGAGCCTTCTGAGAGAAAGTGCTGGAACACACTGTTTCCTAGGTAGTGAAAGCTGGTTGGTCAGGTTGTGTGTGTGGGAGAGAATGAATGAATTCATTGGGTGTCTGAGCAGCATAAGCCTCATAGATAAAGGTTGTGGGAAGAGCCCTGCTGGGTCAGACCAAAAGGATCTTCTCCACCCAACATGGCATGTGGGCAGCAGCCCTTCCCTGAGTGTCCCAAGATGTGGTATTTGGAGATTAAGAGGCTCTGTTTAACTATCTTGGCTAATAACAGTCTCAGAAAGGAGGCACCTGCCTCACTGCAAAAGGAGGAATGTGACAGTGACTTGAATAGCCACCCTAGAGGGTAGATCAGAAAAGACCCCTTCTGTCCCCCATGCCAGACCCTGCATCTTTCAGCTGGATCTCCTGGTGCACCTCTTCTTGCTCCAACCCACCTTCCCAGTTGGCATACATAAGCCTTTGTGGGGTCTTTGTGTGTGTGTGTGTTTTGAACTGGGGAGAGGCATAAACAGGAGCTGCTATCAAATGCTGAAAGGGAGTCAAAGTTGCCATGAGGCATGGGGGGGAATGGGGCATGGGAGGAGGGTAGTGATGTCAGCTGCTTGATGGTTGTAAATCTGACCTCTTTCCTTGCAGAAGATGGTATCTGCAAGCAAATTGCTTTCCCTTTTTTTCTTCTCATCGCTTCCTTTTTTTTCCTGGTCTTTTTCTCCCTCCCCTCATTGCTGTTGCCTTGTTATGATAGTCAGTGCACCTACCTCCTTGGTTGAGATTTTTTAAAATAAATGTACCAGTTATGGCCTTTGGATGCCTTCAGTGGAATCCCCTCACTTGTCAGTGCTCCAGAATTCTGTTTTGAATCTAGGTTGGGCCATGTTCTGTTTCCTGCTTTATTCATGTAAAAGGAAGCTTTTGGGGTGTGTGTCTTATTTTGTTGAATATTTGCACAGTGCCTGGCACAGGTTTGACTTGGTATTGTGAGTGCAGCCTCAGGGAACTGCCGTAAAAAATAAGGCTTGTGAATGTTGTCTTGCAGGTGTCCCTTTGAACCTAGTGCAAGCACAGACCCTCTTCCTTCAGGAAGAATGGCTGCTGTCTGAGATGAACTTTGCTCTCCTTGGCTTAGAGTATTTTTTCCCCTTTTGACCTTGTGTGAAGTCTGCTGCTTCTGAAAAAGTGACCACATGTTCTTGCTTGAATGTGCAGAAAAGGAGGTGAAGGAGGGGAGAATTTTAGGCCTGCCCCCTCCTTTTTGCTCCCTGGAATAGAGGAATTGGTTGGCAAAGGAGTCTCACTCTAGTCTAGCCAGACAGCAAGTGGTTCAATGTTTAAAGGGCAGTTTTCAGTCCTGAGTGCGTGTTTGAGGATAGGAGGCAAAGGTGGGTATTAGCTGTTGAATGTTTCAGATGTTTGTATTTTTTATTTGGTCTTAGAATGCATTTTCTCTGGGATACACCAGGTTAAAAATATGCAAATCTCAACTTGGAATGTCTGTGCCTTTTGCGGGGGGCCAGCGGCGGCGGTTCTTACTTAACAAAAGGACCATGAGCTCTAGGTCCTTTTTAGAAGCGTGTTGGAAACAGCAGCTTATGTAGAAATTGCTGAATACGGAGAGCTGAGAAAGGAATTAACAGATTCCAAACAAAGATGAATGAGTCGCAGCATCAACTAGGTCGAGCTCACACTGGCCTTCTCAGAGTGGTGGTAGTAGTAGTAGTAGTAGTAGTAGGAAATGTTATTGCCCGTCCTTGCTTCACAGCTATGCCCTCCTTGAGCAGCTCTTGGAGCAAGTGGGATCTCCTGCACGCTGAGCTGTCTTCTGGTTTTGTTACAGCATAGCTGTTGCTAGCCCATTAGAGCAGCTTTCCTTCTCCTCCTCCTCCAGGAGCTGCTCACATTCTTCCCACATTGATTATTCAGCAGAGTTTTTCTGATTGTGAACAGGATGTGTGGGGAAATGACAGAATTGGTTGTCCTGCTCACAGCAGTTTTGTTATGCTAGGAGAGCTTCTGAAATCTGGAGGCTGCGCAAGGTGGTGTGCCTGATCGGAAGCATGACCCTTTTGCAAACCAGTGAAGCTCTTAGGTGTGCCAGTTTCACGTTGTAAACAACAGTGTGCCTTTGAGGCACCATCTGGATGTGTAAGGACAACCTTGGCTGCTCTGGCCATGTTTCTTTAGAGATGAAAGTGTACCCTATATGACTTTTTTCCACCAAGAGGGTTGTGTATGCTGAAGTCTGTGAGGTTGCCTGGGAGTTCTCTTCTGCATTCTGGAGAGGTAGCCGGTCTCCCTTTGCCAGTAGCTTCTGGGCTGGCAGTGCTGTAGGCACTCTAACACTTCTGAGCTAGAGCAAAAACAGACTGGCTAGCTCAGACATGCTACTCAACCTCTTTTGTTTAGGTCAGCCGTGGTTCCATGACATGTCTGATCCCATCCCTGCCTACCAGTAATGGTTGGTGTGGAGCTGACAAACCAAGATCTGAAACACCAGTTTGAAGCTGGTTTGCCAAGTGTCTTGTCTTAATTTTACACACTGCTGGCAAGTGGCAACTGTGGCCATTGCTGTGCCACTGGAGGCTGTGGAGACATGGAGAAGACAGGTATGAGCTTCTGAAGTGGAGGCTTAAGCAGATAGGAAATAGGGGCAGGCAAGTGGCTAAAGCAAGGGCTGCTTGCTGTTCAGCTGGAAGCTCAAACCATAGCGCACCTTCTCGGCTTTGCACAAGCCATGGTTTGGTGTCGGAGCCCAACCAGCCAGAGTGGTTCCCACTGCATTCGCTGCAATTGTTGTATGTTTTTCCAACTCTTCTATACCACTTTTCTTTTGTGCAAACACCTGAGTGATGACCTCTCACATATATTCACATCAGAAGACTTTTCATAGTTGGGTCGACTTGCTCAGTGGTGTTCCTCCTGTCCTGCTGAGTCTGTGGAAAGCCCCCACCCACCCAAAAATGACTGCATAGCTTTTATTTGTCAGTGTTGGAGCCAGCTCATTGCTTGTTGATGTAACTCACTGCTCAGTTCCTTCTTTCTTGGTGTTTTGCCCTTGCACGCTGCCAAGTTCAGCTGATCACCCATACCCTTGACGAACTCCTTCTTCTTTAGTTGCTGAGTGGTAGATACTGGAAGAGTTGGTCTAGCTTTCAGTCCCTATGCGTTGTGTATATGGCCACCCTTATTACCTTCTTCCAAAAGCCCTTCTCCAGTTGTGATGCCGGATGTCCTTGCGGTGCCTTGAGGAGAGAACCCTTTCATGTGATTTGTAGGGACCCACCTTACCAATAATTTGGGATAAATTCTGGTGTACTTTTTTCTGATGTTACACCTTTATACCTGCCTTATACAGTAGGCACACAGAAACATTAGACTGTCTTTTAAACTATTTCCCTAATGCCACTCAGACTCTGTTTCCCCTTTTTAAATTTAAAATGTGTACTAAATTGCAGTAAAATGGAATAAGAGTCTATTCTGCCATCATAAGGAGAACTGCTTCTGAAATACTGGGATTTCTACCACACCTTCTGTGCACCAGCTTATGCCCTACTTGTACGACTGTGACATTTTTACTACGTGAAGGACTGTATGTCCTTTGCTAGGACTCTCCCTTTTTCACAAGCCGTTTCACATGGGAATAAAATAAGGGTATGATTCGGGGCCAAGGTGATTTATGAAGCTTGATGTTATCCTTTAGCCACATAGCCTGGCCTGGCAAGGACTTGATGATGCCTCTGCCTGCCTTTGGTGGTCTTGGGCAGCAAAGCCAGGTAGAGTGTGCAGGCCCCAAAAGGCTGGTAGCTGTGGCAGCCCTTTGCTTGGCAGGCCCACATTTGGGCCATAGGATCAGCCCTGCTCTATGCAAACCAAACTCCATCTAGTTCCGTCTATGGTAGCAAACCAGACACTGCAGTGGGAAGTCTGCAAGAGTCCTTGGGAAGTAGCACCATCAAACGTGTGGTGGGAAGCGATGGGAAGTTTCCTGGAGGCCTCGCTAGAAGGAAAGTGGGCTTCCTCTTACGGATGCAGATGCTCGCAAGAGACAAGCATTTCTCTTTATTGCCATTCCTTGCCTCCCCAAAGGAAAAGGAAATGTCCAGCCTCTAGCAAGGGAAGTGCATGTGGCATTCTGTGCCTGATGGCTTGGTAGGAGGAGGCTGCCATCTGTACCTCTTCCCCCATTTCTGGTCCAAAGATTCCACAGACTGTATGGAGCAGCATTTTGCAGACACAGTTGGTGCCTGACATGTCATCAAAGGGTGCTGATATTTGCAGCCTTTCTCTGGATAAACAGGAATGCCAGGACCCAAGACAAGATGGTACCTGGTCCTCGATCTCCTGGTTCCCCCTTTGCCAGCAAGCTGTGTGCCTGCTGCTGGAGCTCAGCGGAGAGCTGATGTCAGTGGAGAGAGCTTGAATCTGGGCTGTATAGTTTGTGACCCTGTGCAGTGGCCTGTCAGGGGCTTGAGAATTCTCTGTCCCCCCCCTTTTCTCCTTTTTTGCTTGTCCAAGCAAGGGCTTGAAGCTTCATCAAGCCCCTGGTGGATGGACTGCTGCCTTCGGTTTCAGATCAACACATTTGTATGGCCTGGTGTGAACAGAAGGCCTGCACCTCTGACTCTGCTGGCTCCCTGGCCTCAGACTGCAGGTCACCCTCTACCTGATCTCGGCAACCCGTGAACATCAACGGTTAGCTTGGCTGTGCTTCAGTGCTGTGTATCTTGTCGGCAGTTTGGCTCCTGCTGCTTTGCTGAGTTGGCTGAAAGGAAGGCAGGCAGGCGGCTCTTGCCTTCCGGAACAACCCTGCCTCCAAGGTTGTTCTTGAGCTGAGCATACACTTTAACTTGTGTCATGAGAATGGAGGTGGCTGAAAGCTGACCAAATTTGAGTATGGGATGCTTCAGTTGTTGTTGGCATCCTTCAGTCTCGGAAGACCACGGTGTCACGCTCTGAATGGTCGCTCTGGAACAGAGTGTCCTCTCCAGTGCGTGAAGCCTGGGTAAAGTAGGTATGGAGAATAGGCTGTTACCCATGCAGCAAATCCCCCCTCTCCACGGCGCTGAAATGGCCCAATGGAAAGGCAGAGGCCAATACGGTTGGTTCCAGCGGCGTTGCAGGAGTTGCCAGAACGTGACTGTGTTCAGCCATGAACTGCCTCAGGGACTCCGGCTCTGGATTTTGCCTCGAGGTTGACTCCTGAAGCCTTTTCCACAACTGGATGTAGCCACAAGGCAGTGGAGGTTTGGGATCAGAGTTTTCCTTCTCTCAGATGAGCTGCATTCCCAGGTTAACAAGTTCCATCTACCCAGTGGCTGTTTAGTCACCTCTTACGACAAGTACAGCTAAACTGAGGGCCTATTCTTATCCCCAGCCCCCAGGGGAAGGGATGCTTCAGTGCAGTGGCGTAAATACGGGGGGGGGGGAGCGTTGTGCTGTGTAGCAGCCCTTCCACTGGCTGTTGGAGCCATTCTGGTCAATGATGGACTTGCAGGAGCACAGAGCTTCCAAAATGGTTATCTGGATGCGCTTGGGGGTGATCCTGCAATGTGCCTGGCAGTTGATTTGGAAGAATATCTCCAGCTCTTCAACAACTGCAAATTTGGAAAACAAAACCATGATTGAGAGACATTACAGGTGGCATTTTGACACCACCTAAATGGAAAACTGTACATAAGCGGCAGTGCTGGTGTTGGAACTGGAGAAGCTCTTGTGCTGACTTCCTGTATTTTCTGGAAATGAGAAAATAAAAAACTGAAAACTGTCTTCTAGTATGTTGGGCAAATTGCTTGATGTATAATTCCTGAGGGCCTCAGAATGCTTATCTACATGGGGTGGTTGATGTAGAAATCATAATGAATGCATTGATGTCTTTGGCTTCTTTCTGGAAGAAGCCAGTTTTGTCCCCTGTATCAGCAGACTTTGTGGAATCGAGGTTATTGCAGTGGCCATAATAAACACATTGGCTAGAAGTTCAATAAGGCATTGTGATGCTAAATAAGTTTATGCAAAGGTGGCCAATGTTTGCATTATTTTGGAATGATGAACTTCAGATAGCTGCCCTGATGCACTCTTCTGTGATGTTTGGGGATAAATACTTCGTTTTGATCTCTTTCAGTCCTGTATGGGTGGGAGGGGCAAAAAGTAACCCCAGAAGTGGCCCTGAAGGAACTTATTTCTCTCCTCATCACCTCAATGCTTTCTGTGCCAGCAGTGTTCCCTCTTGGGCGCACAGCCAAGTGGCTGTGTACCTCTCAAGCTCCATACAGTGCAGAGCTCAGCAACCTGCAAGTTTGGCAGTATCGTGGTGATGTCATTGCCAAATGGCTGGCAATGGAGTTGTGACAAGTTATGATGGTGCCCAGCTGCAGAAGGGGCCTATGCCTCAGCGTGGACACCTTAGAGCAGGGGTGTCAAACATAAGTCCCGCAGTTGTCCCGTTCAAATTTTCCAACTCCCTTCGAATGCCCACTTTTGGGCTAATTAACACCCTCCTTTTCCAAGAACAGCAGCTGTGGTGTGCAAAGAAATGAACAGAACTCCTTATCAGTTGAGCAGTTAACAAGAATTTATTGCTACAAACACATACACTCCCTGCAAGTCCTCTTGTCCAGAGGCTTTCCCTCCCTAAAACTCCACTTAACTCAGTGGGTAAAGGTCTGAAGCCTCCAGTCCAAGTCCACGGTCTAATCTCCAAAGCACAGTCCAGTCTTCCCAATTCAGTCTTCTGCAGCAGTCCCTCCTCTCCAGCAGAGTGTCTCCTCCAGCAGGGTCCTGGCAGTCCTCTCTTCTGTGTCTTCCAGCAGAGTCCTGGCAGTCCCCTTCTCCCGTAGGTCTGGGTCAAGTAGCTCTGTCTGGTCAGGTAGTCTCTCCCTGTGGGTCAGGGTAGCTCTGGGCCAGGTTCCCTCTGGTCAGGTAGTTCTGGGCTCCTTCTCAAGCTGCCTTTTATCCTTGTAGCCCCTTGTTAAGTCCAAGATGCAACTCAGCTGTGAGCTATCCCTTTAGTCCATGTCCATTCAAAGTCCCATCAAGGTCAAATTAAACTCAGGTGTCCATCCAGGACTCCATTGGCCTTG
The DNA here is from genome assembly GCF_035046505.1 of Tiliqua scincoides. Lineage (NCBI taxonomy): Eukaryota > Metazoa > Chordata > Lepidosauria > Squamata > Scincidae > Tiliqua > Tiliqua scincoides. The sequence goes on from NC_089828.1 coordinate 7,063,394, forward strand.
ATTGGTTACAGCTGTGGAGCCAGCCCTGCCCTGTCAGAAGAGAAAATGTGCAAATCTTGCTCATATTTTCAAGACATTGGACTCTCCTAGCATGATAATTGGGTTCTCCTATGTCTTGAAAATATGAGCAAGATTTGCACATTTTCTCTTCTGACATTTGTAGCTACCGAGTTCTTATGTGAGAGCAAAGTGCTTATTTCAAAGTGCTTAACCCATTTCTACCCAGCCCACAGGTGTACACTGAGCAGAAATGGCTTAGTGATGTGACGTCACTTCTTGCTTAATGATGTCACTTCCGGCCCTCAGCAGGCAGCATGAATGAAATCTTTGGCTCTTTGTATGAAATAAGTTTTGACACCCTTGCCTTAGAGGATTCAGATCTTCCCAGTTTCTTTAAATTAAAACAGGTGGCTTTGTTCACAAAGATGTGGTGTTTCTGCTTTTGATTATGCCCCCTTATTGTCTCTCTAGTTGTCCTCATTGGTGATTCTGGAGTCGGCAAGAGCAACCTTCTCTCCCGCTTCACTCGCAACGAGTTCAACCTGGAAAGCAAAAGCACCATTGGTGTGGAATTTGCGACACGAAGCATTCAGGTGGACGGCAAGACAATAAAGGCACAGATATGGGATACAGCAGGGCAGGAGCGATACCGGGCAATCACTTCAGCGTAAGTGAGCTGTTATAAGAGACCCTTGTCTGCCCAGTGTCAGGTCTTGGCTGACGGCGTGCAAACACACACATTGCATTCTCTCTCTCTCTCTCTCTCTCTCTCTCTCTCACACACACACACACACACACACACACACACACACACACACACCCTTTCTGTTTGCAGAGAAGCATGATTGAACAGGGAAACTTGTGTCTGTGTAGGGCCCAGTTTCATATTAACAACTGAACATCATGGTCCTGGAGATCAACTAAAAGTGCAACTCTTAAGCATTTCCACAATCCAAAATGAGATTTTCCCATGCCTGATTCACAACTGTGGAATTCCCTATCCTTGGAGCATTGTAGATACCACAGTGCTGGCTTTTTGTTTTTTTAAAGTAGACCTCTTTATTTGGGGGCACATTTGCAGATGTCAGACATAAAGCATATCCTTGTGTGTTTTTGTTAAAGGTTCTCACCAGCCCTGAGTCCTTGGTGTTAGGACTGCTTATAGAACAAATCAATGACACAGTGAGAAACTTTGAGTTGAGGCCAAACATAAGTCTTGGGTAGTGGATTCTTGGCTGTCAAGGTGATCCCACTTGCAACTGATTGGAAGTAGGGCTGGGCTGTCTCACAGTGGCATTCCCACCACTCTGGATGGCTGCATGGAGGGAGCTCACTTGGATGTGTGCTTTTGCTTGTAGCTATTACCGCGGAGCTGTGGGGGCCTTGCTGGTGTACGACATTGCCAAGCATCTCACCTATGAGAACGTTGAGCGGTGGCTGAAGGAGCTGCGGGACCACGCAGACAGCAACATTGTCATCATGCTTGTGGGCAACAAGAGCGACTTGCGCCACCTGCGGGCCGTCCCCACAGATGAGGCACGGGCATTTGCAGGTCAGTGGGTTGGGTGCCAGATGTGTGGCTGACTAAGATCCTTGGCTGAACACACAACTGCATGCTGCTGCCTCTTGGAAGCCTGTGGTCAAAGGTTAAACTGTGTTGGCTGAAGTTTGGAGGTACCGTAGAGCTGGCAGAGCTTGTCTTTCTGCTGCTGCGGCTTCTTCCCCATCACCTGCTAATCAGTGGGTCACCTGTTCCCAGGTATTCATGTTGGGGGAAAGAAAGCGAGCGAGAGCTGATGCATTATCTAGGCAGCTCACTTTATTCTGTACCCATTCTTTATACCATGCTACACTAGCAAGTAGGGCTGAATGTTGTCCTTTGAAAACCAAACCCACTCACCCACCCACCTGCTCTGTTGCCCTAGCTCTCATTAGGGTCTTTCCAGGTAGGGGTGGGCCACCATTTAGTCACAGAGCACAGAGCTTTGGCTGCAACAGATCCCACATTCAATCCTTAACACCTCCAGTTGAAGGGATTTTGTAGCAGGGCTCGGAAAGCCCTATTAACTCAGTGATGGTCTGACTCTGTATCGTCCTGTTTCATGTGTTCAGAATATTTTCCTTTCTAGCTTTTGGCAAGACACAGTGCAGTCAGGGGTTGTGTGTGCCTTCTGCCACTACTGTTTCTGGTTGGCTGCCTCTGATTCTGGCCTGTGGCACCAGCTTGATTTGTTGGTTCTTGTAGCCTTTTCTGTTTTGACAGGTGCCCTCTGTGGGTGCGTTTTCAGTGATGTATATTCAGCCGGGGGAGGGAGTAGGGGCAGTAATCTAAACAGTGCTCAGGCCTTTTATAATTAAATAAGAGAGTGTTCTCTCTCACCCCAAAGGTCTTACACAATTAAAATGTGGTGGTGTCTGCTCTGACCTCTAGTTGTCAACCTGTTCATAAATCTGAAAGATTTTCAGGCCAAGTTTGTCCCATTTGCAGTGTGGCTCTGAATTCTTTGCACTAATTGTGATTAAAAAATTTTTGATTTATGCCACTTGTCACCAGGAGCGGAAGGGAAAGGTGGTTAATGCTTTGCTGGTTGCAGTACTTCCCCCCCCCCCTTTGGTATGTGCCTGTAGGATGTAGTGAGGCTATACTGGGAAAACCTTGAGCTGCAGTCAGCTTTGTCTAGAATGCACAGGCTGTCCTCAGGAGATTATTAAAAGCCCTTGTTTGTTTGTATGATGGGAAAGGGCTCCATGCAGCCAAACAATTGAAGGCATTGACTTTGTTACATAATGTGAAGCATTTCAGCATTGCCAGTTAGTGGACGCAGACGACCAAAAGGAGCAAACTCTGTTCTCACCCTTCGCAGTTTGGCCACCCCAGACGCTGGCCGCACACGTGTTAAGCTCCTGTGAGCCAAGCTACTGATCGGAGTTGTGGAACCCCATCTTGGTCTTCAGCAGCTCTCTGGCATCCAAAACTGTGTTTGGATTGCCCAATGCATGGATCAAGTGTTGTGTGATGAGCAGGGGGTTGGGAGGAGGCAGCTGTCCGTGCGTGCCGCCCGCCTGGGCTATTCTAAGAGAAGGGTACAAGCTTTCTTTTGGGTTCTGCCTGGATAGAATCCTTGTTGGGAAGGGCTGAATAAAAAAGGGGTAATTGTTCATAAGCTGATAATCAAGGGGGTGTCCATATTGACTGTATATACAAGCACGCAAAACTGCCCTTATCCATCTGGCTTAGTACTCTTGACGTACACAGGTTCATCTTGTGTTCCTACTGCTTGGCAACCAGTCCTTTGCCCCAGGTCCAGAAAATGGAACCTTTTTTTGTGGAGTCTGTAAAGCTGCTAAAAGGGAGAGGCAGACAGGGGCCAAACTCTGCTGCTCAGCATGCAAATAGCATGCAAAGTGCCGTTGATTTAAAATCAAAATTGAAGGGCACTAATGGCGGAGAAGGCTTGTTCCGTAATGGCAGAGGACAGGACAGGAAACGTGAGGTGCTTGACTTTAGAGACATGTGGTTGATGTGCCTTGAGAGGGGGCCCTTTCAGGCCTAGGAAGCAGCCTGGCTGAGGGCACAATATGGAAACAAGACGCAGTTCCTGGTCCTTGTGACTGTGAGGACATGTCAGCAGCGTGGCCTCTGCCGTGAGCCGAAGTGGCTGAATCCACGTGTGCTCTCTTGGGCTGCCAGAATCTCCAGTAGGCTCTCGCTCTCTCCCCCTCTGAGTGGTTTCTCCTCTTTTTCGCAGAAAAGAACGGCCTGTCGTTTATTGAGACCTCCGCTCTGGACTCAACAAACGTGGAAGCTGCTTTCCAGACGATTCTGACAGGTGAGTGGGCTTGGGCAACTCTGGATGAGGGTCTTTTCAACAGCTCATTCCCAAGTGAGGGAACACCTATCAGTGCTTCGGCAGAGAGTGTATGGGAGAGAGCCTCCGACTGTCAAGCTCTTGCAGCTTGACTTGCTTTTTCAGGCGACTGGCTCAAGTTCTTTGGACTTTCTAGTTGCAGATTCCAGGTTCCCTCAGTGCAGTTCTTAAAAGTGCAGAGTGATGGATAGCTGCTGATTCTGGTCATGCTGTTCCTCTTCCCAGGATGTTGCAGCCAGAATTGTCTGTCAGGCTTTTTTTTTCCAACTGCATGTGCTTCCCTGTTGCTGATAGAGGGAAGCGGCCACTCACCAGGAACACCTTCTGCCCTGAATGACTTGTTCCCTGCCCCCCAGGACAGCACACACCCTCTGCTTCCTGACTTATCACTCCAGGGTCGCTCAGTTTCCTGGTGTGGAAATGAGCAAGGACGAGCCTCTTTGTCAGCCGTTCTCCTGAGTGGGGTGCTGGGTGTGTTCTCTGTTCTTCCTCTGAATCCTGGGCTGGGGGCAGGAGGGTTCAAAAGCAGACCAGCCAGTTGTGTGCTGTGCCTTGCCATGAGGAGGTGTGCTCTCCACCACAGGCTTGCCTGCCTTTGCGTGTGTGGCTGACGGGCACCTGAGCAGCCCCTTCCCCTGGTGTTATGGAATTGCCCTAACATTCAGGCTAAAATCTCTAGTTTCCTTCTGAACCAGATTAGCTGAAATTGTGAGGTAGGGGTCAAGCTACTCCTGACCAGCACCACCCCTTCACATTCCTGGCCAGCAAGCACATACGGAATTTTGTGGGGGCAGACACAGCCGTTGTCTTGCATCCTCTCCGGAGCTAGAACAGAGTGGCACTTAGGGTGGGTGTGAAGAAGCAGTCAAGACCCACAGGAGGCAGATCAGCTCCAGGTGTCTTAGCTGTGATTGCTCTCCCCCTTCCGGTATATCCTTGGTGTTGTGATTTAGCGGGGGGGGGGGGGGAGGGAATGCAAATTCTCCTTTGGAGATGCTTTACCCCTCCTGCAGTTCCAAGTAGGGATTGGGACTGATGGTTAAACTCACTGAGGCTTGTGGCATAAACGTACCTGAAAGGACTCTCTGGGCCTGGCTGCGGATACCAGCATGAAAGCTGATGCATTTTCCTTACTTTGTGAAGTTGGCTTTCCCTCTCTTCTGACACCCTTGGAAACACTTGCCAGCTGTTGGTGTTCCTGCCCCCCATTCTTGCTCCTCAACCTGAGTTCAAGATGCATCACTCTTGTGACTGGCCTCCTGCCCTTTGAGCTGAGGCTGCAAGTGGCTTGGCCTGGAGCCAGGCAGGAACAAAAGAATGCTTGACTGTTGATGAAGGGACCGCATGTATACGGGCAGGAGGTCTGCCTTGTGGGCTGTCCCACTAATGGCCTGAAAATAAGTTGTTGGCAACCTGAAGTGATCAAGATTTCCCCCCCAGTGTGTTTCAGAAATTCTCAGCTAAAACTGACGAGGAATTGTGATTTTTATTGGGGGGGGGGCTTCTCTTCTTGATAATGCCCATAAAGATAATATATAATTTTGGCTGCCCTGGGGGGGAGGTGACTAAGGTTCTAACTTTAACTCCCTTCTATACTAACACACCTTTCCTCTCTTTCAGAGATCTATCGCATCGTGTCTCAGAAGCAAATGTCAGACAGACGTGAGAATGACATATCTCCAAGCAACAATGTGGTCCCCATCCATGTCCCCCCGACTACGGAAAACAAACCAAAGATGCAGTGTTGTCAAAATATATAGCGAGTTTCTTCTCCTCCAAATCTGTGTATATTTCCCCAGGTCTAAGATGGAGATGTTGAGTTCACACTGGTCTCTCTTCTGTTCTGTTCTCTCTCTCTCCCCCCCCCCCAGTTAATTATGTTTGTTTTCTTCTATTCTCTGATTTCTTCATGTCTTAACTCCTTTTTTCCATCCCTCTTAATTTCAGTATTACAAATCATCCATTGTTTGCATGTGGCTGCAGCATTATCAGAATGCTAGTCCTGGCAGGGCCAATGTTTAAATTCATGATGGATCCCCTTTCTAGCATGCTGGCTCATTCAGATCTAGATCTAGATGGTAACTGCTGAATTCTGGCACTCCTGAGAACATGAGCATAGAATTGACGCGGACTATCCCCGAGCCTCTTAAACCAGCCTCCCTTTGTCCGCTGTGCTAATTGGTGTCTTGTCTCATGCAATGGGTTGTGTATCGCTTGCTGATACAGTGTCCCACACTCAAAAGATGCCTGGTGGTCTGGAGCTGCAACCGTTCTGCCCCAGTAGGTAGCACTTCCCAGTTTTCTGCAGACCTCTTGCTGGGTGGAGAATCATCCAGGGCAACTCTGTGTTGTGGAGTTTGAGCTGCACATCACGTACCCCAAGGAGCTGAAGAAGCCACTTGCTCTCTCCTTTTATTGTGTCCCCAAACAGCCAACAATGCTGCCTTTGGGGAGATGGTTCGTTGGAGCAACACAGGTTGCTTTTAGAGAGACATTTATCCAATCAGATTAATGTCCTCCTGCAAGCCAGTGGGAGATTAGTTGCTCTTCACGTTGGCAACCGGGGGTGGGGGAGTTGCTTTGTGTGAATTAATGGCAGTGCAGTGTTGTGCCCCAAAAGGAGGTGTGTGTTGTGTAATGAAACAGGGAGAGAAGCATGAGCTAGTCACCCTCCGGTTTGAGTGTTTAGCTTGCAGGTCTTTGTGTGACACACGGCTGGACCTTCGGTTCACTTGGCTTCCTATCAGCAGCAATGCTTGTTCTCATTCTTAAAGGCATGGAAAACCTTGGAAGGATGTTGTGGTTCTCTCTTCTTCTGACAAGGAATGCCTTGAATACCCCTTTTGGTTTGAATACCTACCTTTGGAAAACTGGATTTGGTTCTAGTTTAGTCTAGTGCACCAACCACTGAAATCGGAGTGTGTCAGAGCAGGTTGGGATTGGATCTGGTCTGCAGATCCGGCAGAGAGGCCCGTTGTGGTACAACTCATCAGCCAGGTAATGCACGGAGCTTTGCTGCCTGCCATCACCTTCCCACTGAAGCAGAGAGCATTAAGCAGCACAGGCAGAAGTGCAACTCAGAGGTCCACCTGTTTGTGTCTCCAACAGATGTATTTCTTGGTGCCCAGCTGGATTCTCTCCTCCTGCTTCTTGGCACTAGAATGTTTAGACCAGTTTGGCAAGCAGTGGATGCCCTACTCCCAAAGGGCTATTCTGTCTACCCACATCCAGCATTCTGTGGCCTTTGGGGAAGTCAGGTTGCAATGAGGCTTCAGGTGGCAAGGGTTGGGGGCGGGGGGGAGAGGGAGGCATCTTCTCTCCAAGATGCCACCAGCCAGCCCAGAGTGTGTCCTTTCCCCCTGGTTACCCATGCCCTTGAGGGTATGCACACAGTGTCGTGTGTGTCAGCCAGCCTGTCGGTCTTGCGGTGCTCATGACGTGTGCAGCACACAGAAGGCATTGCTGTAGTCCCTTCGTCTCGTTTCTCGTTCTCATGTAATGTTGATCTGTTTCCACACGTCTCTTTTTTCTGATTCTTTTGTAAATTGCTTTGTACTGTATGCACATTCTGTACTTTAAATATTTTTTAAGATTGATTTAGAGTTATTCACTCATTGAAATTCTAATAAAGAATCACAGGGGACTGTTCAGGTGTTGCTAAGTGAGCTTTTTTTGGGGAGTTACACAGTTGTGGATCTTTCAGTGTGAATGTTGTACCTAAGATATAAGAAGGTGATTGAAATAAACATGCACTGCGGGGATTACTTGGAATAAATTATATGAGTGTATTTGAGACATGAACCTGAATCTCTTGCTGCTTCCATTTGCTTTACTGTGAGCATGACAGGTTTGCAGAGCTCAGGGATGTTCTTTTTCTGTTTCCAAAGAGCGGCGAGAGAGGATATTGGGAGTGATTGAAGTCAGGAAGGGTTGCAAGAGAGGCCTGCTGGGAATAAAGCCCCTCCCTCAGAATCTCTTGGCCAATGTGGTATGTTTTGAATGGAGCAATGAGGTCAGAGTGAGTGGAAGAATTCAGAGTGAGTGGTCTGAGATGCAGCACACAAGCCAGGCTCTCTCCCAAGAGAGAGAGTTGCAAGTTGCAACTCTCCAAGTTGCAAGTCTGCCCTGCAGCCCAAGTGCTGGCCTCCAGATGAAACTGCCCCACCTTTCTCCCCCAAGAGCCATGTATTGCTGGCAAAAGGCTTCCTCCTGGTTGAATATTCTGCTCCCCAGTTTCAGAAGTTAGGGAAGAAGATGCTGCCCTAGTTGGAGGCTCAATTTGTTCGTTGACAGAAGGTTTTTGCTGACAACAATTGTTCTAGCAAGATTTTTAATGCTTACACAGGGTTATGTTAAAAGAAAATGCAAGGCTGAGAGAAATTCAGTTTATTTTTTACAAGGTAGACCACCTTCCCGTGGTCAACAAATATTACAAATCTGTCTTGCTTTAAAAAAAGTATTGCCATTACAGTGTTTAGATTCCCTTTTCAAGGAATGCCATATATTATAATATATATGTGACTGGATTTGCCAAACATTGTCTTCTGCTGGATGTAGCACACGCTTGGTTTCCCCATTGGGTCTGGCCATCCAGCTTTACAAAAGCCAAAGGATGCTTGCCTACCCGGTGCAGTCTCAGACTGTACAGCAACCTGGAGTGTCAGTTCTCTTGGGCTTGCAGTGGTCCATTTATGCTGCAGGGGGAACAGTTCTGTGTTACCTGAAAGCTTGCACATTGTTGCACTGACTGGACTGCCTGTTTTACTGACGTGCCTCCACCCTGTTCCAGCGCTGGAAGCAGCCGCTGCATCTGTTCAGTCCACAGGGTGCAATGATGCTCCTCAACACAGGGCAAGCTTGCTGTCTTGCACAGCAGTCACTCCTCCTGGCCTCTGCATCAAACATGTTAATTTCCGAGCACAACGTGAACACAATGGGAAGCTACCCTGTCTGAACAAAGACCTCGCTGGAGGACTTGTCCGTTGCTCGTTCTGAGGTAAGACTTTTTTCTATACATGTAGTTAAAATATATATTCCTACTGGCCCTACAAAATAAGGTTCTGCTACTTCTCATATTTTGGATAAGGCTTTCCTGGAAAGTAAAACGGCTATTGCTGATCGATCATTTTGCCCCCATGCACGCATGCAGCATTCGTGTAAATACTTTTTGTTTCTCCTGTGCTGTGGAAGAAAAATCTGGTTCTCCATCAACCTTGCTAGGGGAGCATCCTTGCTCTTTCTGATGGACAATTTTGAAACCTTGTTTCTCCTCCTCCCTGTTGCCCACATTAATAAGGGGCTTCAGAGAACCTTCCCTTCCAGAATGGGGCCCAAAAGCTGCTCCTTGCACACCTTACTCCAGGTCTTCTCTCCATAGAGGGGGTTGTGTGGTGTCTGTTTGCAACAGTGGCCTGGGCTGCAGGGGTTGGGTGCAGTTCTGCTTGATTTCATGCTGTTGGTCATCTTCACCACCACCTCTCTTGAGCTGCAGAAGGCAAACTGGGCTTGTCCAACGCTAGATGAATAGATGTGTCAACTGGTTGCTTTGGCTGCTAAGAAAGGAGACTGGATGCAAAGTGAGCAGGGAGAACCTGCCCTGCTAGGTACAGTGCGTCAGGTGAGCTGCACTATGCTGACCTGCTCTTGCCCCGACTGCAACACGGGGCCTCGGGGCCCTGAAGTCCCTAGAAATTGTTTTAGGAAAGCACCTCAGCATTTTCTCTCTCCCATTCCCCCTCCAGCCACCTTTTCAGTCATTTAGGCCAGACAATATGAATGCAAGGAAACCAGCTTTACAGCCTGCCTGTCTTATTGGAAGATCATTATGGCTGTTTTTACTAAAACAGCTCTTAACTTGCAACCCACAAATGGGGTAAGGAGCTGGTCACTTCTTTCTTCCCTTCTCCAAGTGGGAATCTAACCAAAGGATCTTCCTTCTGCTGGGGGCCTGCCTTTCTGCTGGTGCACACCTTCAACTAGAGAACTGAAAATGAGTTTAACAGAGCCTCCATGACACAGTGCAGTCTCTCACACTGTGACACCATGACCAGTGTAGCTCACTGCACATTCCAGTCTTGGTATGGATTTCAAACAGATTGCTCCAGAGTGAGAGGTGCCATAAAACGATTAGGATAAATCAGATTATTTTGGCAGGAAGGGTGTTGCACGCAGAAGGCACTGGATTCAGCGCTTGGCACCTACAGGCAGGGCCCAGAGATGATTCCTGTCTGGAAAGCAGCAGCTAGTCAGTGCTTGTGAATCAAGTGAGCTACAGATTGGCCCAATGGCCCAGCTCAGTATAAGGCAGCTTCTGGTGTCCCTATCTCTAGAAGCACTGGGCCCACTGTGTGAAACACATTCTGCATATGGTCAGAATTAAAAACAAGTTATAGACTTGAGAAGTGAAGCTAAACTGACCACTGTTAAAGGGAGGTCTGAATGGAGCTTGCTTTAGCCCTAGACCATGGCCCCCTTGTCTCTAGTCACTCAGATACTATTTTAGCAACTCCTCATTTCATGTTCTTTTCTTCTCTGGTTCTCACTGTCCTGTGCATTAATGCCTGACTGATACTTACCTAGTGAAGAAGCCATCTCTGCTACTTGAGCACTGATTTAGCACCAATATTCTGGCTTGCTCAGGAAAGAGCTACGGGGGCAGTCAAGGCCTCAGTAGGAACATTTCTAAACTGGATGGTGGGATGACTGCAACAGGTGTTGCAGATGCGATGAGCACTTGCCCACAGCTGCCTGGCCTAGAGTGCTTATAAAACAAGTCATCCTTCTGCTGCAGTGGAGGGAATACTCTGAAAGAGCTGTTGAATCTATTCTACAAGCCTGAGGCTCCCCTGCCTTCATCATGAAGGGTGGAGCAGGTACTAGTCTGTTCTGAGCAACATGTACAATGGGTTCCTGGGGAGGGGGTTGGTAGCACCTGCGCCCTGGTTGTTGCGGGGCTGTCACACTTAAGTTCTGCCTTGGTTTTGCTGCTTCGTGGGAAAGGAAAGAAAGTGACTTTCCTACAGGTCACCCTCCACACTTGCACCATAGGTAGTCAGGCTTAGCACACAGGAGGGGGGGAAATATTTCTTGGAGAATGGATTGGTGCAGTCCAACCACACCTGATGAAGATGTGCTGACAGGGAGCCAACAAAGGCCGACTGGTTACAAGACCCCAGGAAGTGATGCTGTGGCGCTCAGATGCCATGTTGAGAGTGCGCGCCCCCCCACCCTTGGCATTGTACAACAGTGGAGACTCGCCACGCTGCAGGTCTTCACTGTTCTGAGCAAACAGCAGTTCGGAAAATACTGTAGCCATCGCAGAGCTACCTGATGCTTTCAGACCACAGACTTTTGGTCAGTCAGGATAACCAGACTCCACTCTTACCCATGCTGAACCATATATACACTCAACACAAGATCTGTGGAACGAGAAACAGCTCTTAGGCCAAAGCAGAAAATGGGACGGAAGCCGCTGTAAACAGCATTCATATCTAAAGGAACTCCCCACCCAGCCTGTTTGGGGGTGGATCCTTTTCCACACAGCAGGTCAGGCAATGTACGGTATGTCAACATCTTTCTGAGCATTTTGTCTCTAAAAGGAAAAGATCTGTTTAAGCAGGTACTAGCACAGATACAGCGATAAGAACTTGCCACAAAGGGAGGGAAGTTTGTTTTTTCCTGTCCATCATTTAAAAACAAAAAAAACCTAAAATCAAGATGAGGCGCTTCCATCCAGCGCTTTCTGGAGTCTTTTTGCCCCTCAGTTGTACACAGTCTGAGGAGTTCTCTTAGTTTTCCTGTGATCTGTATAAAACTGTTTTGTAAAATAGTTTCATGCAGAAGGAAGTTGGCCCAAAACTAGCGTTCCGGCAGGTTCCTTAGGTCGTTTTGTTCTCCCCAACGCGCAGCAGAACAAAACAAAAGAAGACTGTCATCTCTTTGGTGGCCAAATCAGAGAGCGGTGTCCATAGGGCATGAGAAGAGCAGCCTGGCACAACCCTTTATGGCTGCTTGTCCCAAAGTGTCCCATGAGTTGGGCTGTGTCTTACAGGAAGAATGTCGTAGTGACAGGGAATGTGACTGTTCCTGGGCAGGTCGTATGGACTTTGGATGAAGCCAGCGCTGCGAACACAAGACTCTTGGACCACGCTGATAGTGGGCTCTGCAAAGACAATGACCAACAGTCACTCAGGGAGCAGCCTCCAAGCAAGCGCCTCATCGGAAATGTCATCTCAGAACCTCTCAAAGCCAAAGTCACATCTGTGCTACAAGCATAGTTAAAATATATGCTGTTTTACTGCCTTGGCTCCCATGCTAAGAGACTCCAGGAATAGCAGTTCTGGGATGGGACTGGGAACCTCTGCAAAAGGCTCCTTTGTGCATCCATCAAACTGTGATGCTCCAGAAGCTCTGACAGCCAACCCAGAGAGGCGCCTTAACTGGCTCAGGGGAGCAAGTGCTTTTACAAGCAAGAGACTGCCTCAAACCTTCAGCAGCAAAGTGGTTCACTGTTTGTTAAGCCCCTACAGTGGGAGATTCAGCTCCTGCTTCTCCTCTTTGCTATCCTATAGTCCTCTGCTTGCACACCTATGGAGTGAGAAGAAGATGGTGCCTACACAAATGGTTTCTTTGTTGCCAGCCTTTCCCCAAGAAGCTTACAGTGGCACCCAAAGAGTGGGAGCAAAATAGGTCTTGCAAAGCCACTGCTAAGATTGACCCTTGACAGCCCCTATAACCCACTGTGGGGAGGGGAATGTGGGAGCCCGCCTTCTCCTTGTATTGAGGCCTGATCTAAATCTCCCCCCCCCCCAATGCAGTTGTGGTTTACAGGAAGAAAACTATACAGGGTGTTTCAGTCATGGCATTGAGAATCCCCAGTGTTTTGTGTTTTTTTTCTTCCCAGCTCTGAAGACAGCAAAGAGAGGCTTGGAAAGGGGTGTTGGCCAAGCTTCCCAGCACCTCTGGAGCCACCTTTGTGGCTGAGCAAGAGGTCCAGTGGCTCCCTGCACCTTTTCGCCTTTCCAACTACAAAACACAGCCAACATAAATTATGCAGAATTGAACACATGTTAGAATACATTATGCAGAGCAGGACAAATTATGCAAATATCCTAAGTGTACATAAGAAGAGCCCTGCTGGATCAGGCCAAAGGCCCATCTAATCCAACTTCCTGTATCTCACAGAGGACCACTAGGTACCTCAGGGAGTACACAAGACAACAAGATACCCGGATACTGTTGCCTCTCTCTTGCATCTGGGATTCAGATGACCTAAAACCAGGAGGCTGCACATACTCATCATGACTTGTAGCCTGTGATGGACTTTTCCTCTATCGATCTGCCCAATCCCCTTTTAAAGGTCTCTAGGTCAGGTGCCATCACCACATCCTATGGCAAGGAGTTCCAAAGACTAATTACATACGGGGGAAAGAAATATTTTACACAGGTAACAGAGTTTGGACTGCCTGGATGTCTCAGTTTCAATTTGCATGTCCACATATTTCAGGGCAGAGTCCCTGGTGACCTTCTCCAGTGCGCCAGCAGCCACTGCCCAGCAATGAAGACAACCCTGTTTTGCTATGCAGAAGGTCCCAGGTACCACCAGGCTCCACCTACAACAGAGAAAGTCAGCAGCTCCGCCTACAACTGAGAAAGGTCCCCACTGAAGACCAAGCACAGCCAGGGCTGAGTTATACGGACCAAGGGTCTTGCTTGCTCAGGAGAAGAGGGCTTGTTTTCTTCCTTTCTGCCTGTTTCAGGGAGCCCACTGGAAGCAGCAGGAAACAATTGCTGATAATGTCCAGCAGTAATTTAGCCCCAGACTGCTCATGTGTGAAATTAATGGGGTCAAGGAGGCTTTCAGAGAGCCGGTTGGGGCAAAGCATGTGTGCAGACATGAATGATGTGTATGTGCAACCTCCTGATTTTAGAAATGGGCTATGTCAAATGCAAGGGAGGGCACCGGGATGCAGGTCTCTAATTGTCATGTGTGCTCCCTCTAATTGTCATGTGTGCTCTAATTGTCATGTGGGCCTCTGTGAGATACAGGAAGCTGGACTAGATGGGCCTATGGCCTGATCCAGTGGGGCTGTTCTTATGAGTGTCCTAGAACAGGCATCTTCTAACTGGCTGTTTGATTGGGTTAGCACAAGCCCCACCAAGACAAGCCCAGGTGTTGCCAGCTTGCTGGAGATACTCACCAACTTCGTAAATGTTTTTGTTTGCCATCGACAAGGCTGGCGGATCAGAATAGGATGAGTCCCGGTGAACAGGGGATTTCATTTCCACATAGCTGCTCTCAGAGTGTTTGCATGTCATGATGGGGGGGTCTTTGATGGTGGCATAGGGGTTTTCGCTGCTGTTGAGGGAACAGGTGCTGGAGCTGCAGGCCGATTCCTTCATGTAGTCTGCAAGACATGAGCCAGGGCCGGCCTCTTAGCACGCGTGCTGCCAAACCTTGGGGGACAGGGAGGGGGAGGGAGGATGGGGTTCTAGCCCTCAAAGCGCTCAGCACTGTGACCCACCAGTTACGCCTCAGGTATCTCCGAACCACTGTCTCTCCAAACCATCTGCTCATCCAAACTCATTCGCAAGTCATTTCCTGAACATTCAGTAGGAAGAAAAACAGCCCTTCAGTGCCACAGCTCTCGCTGTCAACAGGGTCTCATTGCTATATTACAACATTGCAATATACAAACCACCCCCCTTTTCCAAATCTTCCCTCCTCCCTTGTTCCCCAAAGCCTTAAGGAAAACACTTGTTAATTTCCCCGCTCCTTACATAGACCCAAAGAATCATGCACAGTTTTTGTCTATAGAGACACATCTGCAAGCAAGCAGTTGGTACATCAGATAAGATATGCGCTCCAGGGTTAGCATCCCAGGAGTCCCATGCAACATCAAACGCAACATGTTTCTGAAATTCATGTTTTTGCTCTTCTGGGAAAGTCCAGAATATTACTGAGGAGCAGCATATCCTGTACGTCTGTGTGCAGGCAGACATCCAAGCCCATCCCCCCACCCCATTCCAGTAACTGTTCAGAAATAGGAGTGGGTTCCTTCATCATGTCATCATGTTCACACGGTTGAAAAGGAAGGTTGCTTGCTAGTAAATAAATGCTGTCCTCTCAGCAGCAGCAGCAAATTCAGCTGTAACGTTGCTCGATCCTCCCTTGTTTTCCCCCTACCTCTTTTTAGACAGTATTTTATTCCATAATATGAAATAAATCCACTGTTATATTTGACCTTCCCCACTGTCCACTGCAATATCCCTGGGGCAGAGGCCCACCCTGTGCATTAATGGTGCTGTAGAGCAGGGGTCTCTAAACTTTTCAGCCTAATATCAATATCAAATATCCAGTACAGTGTCGAGGGCCGGAAAAAAAAATTAAATAAAATTTAAATAAATTAGAGATGGAACTTAGATGAATGAATTAATGAATGGGCTCAAATGCCCAGGATTTGTCCAAGCACCAACACAACCCAAGAAATCAAGCACACACTTAAACAGACCCCCATTCCTCCACCCCACAAGCACAACTCTGGTTGCGTTTTGTCAACTGGGCCAGAGGCTCTCGGCTGCGGACTGGAGAGAGGCTGGCCATGGGCCTCATCTGGCCCCTGGGTTGGGGTTTGGAGACCCCTGCTGTAGAGGAATATTCTAATTCTCAAGTTCATCACACAGTAAGGCAAGAAACCATCTTCACAAGTTCAGAGAGTCGGGCCAAGTCTGTACGGCCCCTGCCTCCTCGTCAGTCACGTAATCAGCACAAGAATTTGACCCCCACACCACAAGGATGGTCCTGGCTATTAACAGAAAGAGAGGACTGAGAAGCTGGGTGTTCTCACCAGAAACCTTGTCCCTCAATTGAAGTAGTACAACATGTCACAAGCTTTTCTGGAAGGGATCTGGGCATAAGCCTTACTCCCCTCCCTCAGTTCCTGAACAGCCCCCTCCATCACCTTCGCCTCCTCCATTATTTATTTATTTAAGAAATTTATATCCCGCCTTTCTATCCAATGAAGGGCACTCAAGGCGGCTCACAATTAAAAACATATTAAAAACATTTATATTTATATATATATATATATATATATATATATATATATATATATATATATATATATATATATATATATATATATATATATATAAAACACAATAAAAACCTGGATCCCAAGTTAAAATACATTCAAAAAGCACCATGCCCCCTGGTGTCAGCATAAATGACCTCCCTAAATAAAAAAGCCTTAAGCCCCCACCGAAAGGACTCTAAAGAGGGAGCTGTTCTCAATTCCAGGGGGAGGGAGTTCCACAGATGGGGAGCCACCACCGAGAAGGCTCTCTTTCTTGCTGCCATCTCCCTCTCCTCTGCTAGTGGCGGCACAGTTAGAAAGGCCCCCTCTGATGACCTGAGAGGACCAGTTTACAGCAAAGTCCTGTTAATGTACTTTTGGGATAAGCGACAAATACCCGCTTACAAATTAGGCAATTTTTAATATCTTGAGACCCACAGATTTTAATTGATACATCACTGTCTTGTTCAAAAATAAATGGGTGGCAGCCCCACTGAGCCTTCACTTGTACACACATGGATTTAGCCAACCAAGGACATCTCATGCAGAAGCAAAACCCACCTACATCGTGATCTTGGGACTGGGAAGGCCCCCTGACAAGAAAGCGGCCAACTTGCAACCGGACCTCCCAGGTCAAAATTCCCAGTGCCCCCCCCCAATTCAAAATGGGGCTGTGATACTTTTATCCAGCCCCCCCCCCAAGAGGTCAGGGTGGTGAAGCCCCTGTTTCCTATGCAGAAGTTCCCAGGTCCAACCCCTGGCAGCATCTCCAGATACGGCTGAGAATGGCCCCTGGAGAGCGCTTCCAATCCATATATGGACCCAGCAACTGGCTCAGCCGGCAGCAGCTGTTCTGTCCCTAGGAGTTGGTGATGACAGCAAGTCCCAGTCCCCCTGTGCAACTTTCCTGATCAGAACCCTACTTCCCCACCCTGGAGCTGCTATTTAACAGACACACGAAGGTGTGCCATGGAGCAGACACCTCACAAACCCTCTCTGAGCTTCTTCCACTCTCCTGCTGGAGAATGGGGTGGTGGCAGCATCCTTTTCAGCCTGGTGCGGCATTCATGCATGCAGTTGTACCAACTCAGTGGTGGTTTGGGGGGTGGGGAAAGCTTTTGAACTCTGCAATAGCAGGAGGAAGATCAACAGGAACCTCACCAAGAAACACCCTGAGACAAGCCAGGAGCAAAGACAACAAAATGTGCCCAAATAATGGAAGTACAACCATTATTGGTTGATGGGTCCTCTGCTCATCCCATGCCAGGTCCTGATAGATATTGAAGGCACCTGCACTTTCCCCCTCATCCTGCTCTCCTGAGACCATAGTGCTCAGGCTAAGATTTCAGGCAATTAACTCTGGATTTTGCAAGGAAGATTTGGGGGGCTTCCGTGGGAGATAGATTTGCAACCTGTGAATTGAAGGCAATGGAGGATCTTCCCCTGTACTTGCTTTCTTGTCCCTTGTACAATTGCCCAGGCAAAAAATAATCTGAATATGAGAATGGTTGTCACTGCAAACTAGTTTGTCAGCTTTACATTAAAATACGTTTTTGGCACTCCCGAGTCAGCCATTGTATTCACTGAAGCAGCCCCATGGTGAGGCAAAGTCTGCGTGGAGGACTTGGAGAGATTATTTGAAAATAATTTTTTTCAACTGCTGAGCTGATAAAGAGGGCTAAGATAGATGCTGTTTACATCATGTTTATTTGTAAATGTTTATCTGAACATTTAACATGCAAGTTTACTCAATACACTTCTCCCACCCCCTTTATTTTGTACAATATTTTGACAATTAGCTGTTCTGTCTGTTCACATCTGTCTAGACAACTGCCTGTGTATATACTCCACATCAGCTTTTTAAAAATGATGGAACACAAGTATTTAATCAGAACTGACACCAGATGTGGCGTTGGCCAATGGCCCAGAAGGCTTTCAAGAGGAAAGACACCTTTGGAAGCTCACAGCTACCAGGAGAAGGGGTGAGTTTTAACATTAAAAAATGCCAAAAAGGATTCAGCACCCTCAACCTTGACCTTGTGGCCCTGATCCAGATTAGACCCATGTGACACTGCCTTTCAGATGGATTTTGAATTATCAACACACTTAAGGACCTCTCTAGTTCGGCCCAAAGATAGACTGTTGTTGGTCCATTTTGCTGAGATCTGCTCTTCTGTCTAACAGCAGCTCTCCAAGGTCTTGGGTCATACCCAAGATTCTTCTCTGTCTGGAGGGGCCTGGAACTGAACCCAGGACCTTCTGCATGCACGTAAGCAGGTCCTTGGCTGCAGCACTGGAGCTTGTTTGCTACAACTAAGGCTTTGCGGACTGAACCATAGATAGAGGTGTGGGTTGAAAGTCTGTGAAGCAGACCCCTTGCTGAAGCTGGTTACTAGATGGGAGATTATCTGGGAACCCCACATGCGCTGGTTTAATGGAAGACAGGAGGAGTGTAACAGCAATAAACAAAACAAACAAAAAGTAATTGTTATATCCTAGTTCACCATAGCACTAAGACTCAGTGCACATGGGTAACATTTCTTTCCCTTACATATCTTCACAATGACTCTGTTCACCATTATTCCCATTTTAAATATTATTAATTATTATTATTAACAGTATTTATATACCGCTTTTCAACCAAAAGTTCACAAAGCGGTTTACAGAGAAAATCAAATAACTTAAATGGCTCCCTGTCCCAAAAGGGCTCACAATCTGAAAAGATGCAAAAGAACACCAGCAGGCAGCCACAAGAACAGACACTGCTGGGGTGAGGAGGGCCAGTTACTGTCCCCTTGCTAAATAAAAGAGGAGCACCCACTTGAAAAAGTGCTGAGGCAGAGTGACTTGCCCAAGACCATGGTATGAGTCCATGGCAGAGGTGAGATTTGAACTCATGTTTACCAAGCCCGAAAACAATACTCCTGCTGGACGATGTTTCCTCTCTGACTTGGTTATGACGACTTGCTAATGGATCAGCAAGACGCCAACAGTAGGAATAGGGCACTAAACTAAGCTATCTGCGTAGAACTTTGGCACACCGAAGCTCCGAGAAAGAGGGAAGGCTCCATCTACTCCTAAGACTCTTGCAACCATGCCTGCCTGCCAACAGCTGCCCTCCTGACATCCACACTGGCTAGCTCACCTCTCCTGCTATTCCCAGACTGCCCACTATCAGTCACTTGCCGGCATCAGATACTATACCTTTGAAGCCTTTCTCCATAATGTATGTGTTCTGACGTCTATTCATCCCACAAGCACCTGCATAAAATGATATACAATGGAAAATGCATAAATATTTTTATGCAACCTGATTGGGCAGCAGAAAGCCTCCCCCCTCTGGTCAACACAGTCCCTGAATCAGGGACAGCCTGCCTCTAACTGCGCGGAGTCCAACCTCTCCTGCAGGTGGGCATGAGGGGTGGAGCGAGGAGAGGGAATGGCACTAAGTCGTCTTGCGGTTTTCCAGCAAAGGCCCAGTGGCTTGCAGCTGGAAAGAAGGCCCTACATTCCTAGCAGCCCCTTTTGCCGTAAAGGGGCCTTTCCGTGGCCCACAGTCCTGCGTTTAAGTAACTGCTGATGGCGATGCTGAACTGGTGTTGAAGCACAACACACAACCATTCCCCTGAAACAGACCAATCGTTTTTGCGGTGATATGCAAAAACCTAATCCAATAGGACAGGGGTGTCCAAAGTTTTTGGCAGGAGGGCCACATCATCTCTCTGACACTGTGTCGGGGGTTAATTAATTTACATTTAAATTTTGAATAAATTTACATAAGTTTACATAAATAAATATATTAAAGATGAACTTATATGAATGAATGAAGGTCTTGCAATAGCTCAAGCCCTATAAAAGGCCTTGCACAAAGCAAGGTTGGCCTTTCCTTTGCTGCTGCTACTGCATCACAGATGTGAAACAGCAAGCAGTGGAGGTAGCCCTCCTCCCACAGCTCATGCAAGAGGTCAAACAGTTGCCCTCACACTGACAGCAGTTGCGTCGGGCCAGTGTGGGTTCCAACAAATCTTTGGAGGGCCAGAGGCTCATCGGAGACTTGGGGCTCCCTGAGGGCTGCATTGAGAGGCCTTGAGGGCTGCAAGTGGCCCCCGGGCCGGGGTTTGAGCTCCCCTGCAATAGGAGATGAAGAAAGCAGCAGCCTGAGAAGCTGGGCTTCCAGTTCTGAAATGCTAAGTTTCTAGACCTCATGGTTAACTTGAAAACACATATGACCAATTGCTGGTGAAGTTTCAGAGAACAGAAGAGGAACAGTGAACAACTTTGGGGAAAAGTGCCCAAGCTCAAACGTTTTTCTGCCAGGGAAGGGGCAGGTACTGTAGCTGGGCAAGGTAGAGAAGAGCAGAGACAGAAGGTGTGAAGCATCTGCTCTGCCCTGCAGCCTCTACACACATCCAAAGTCGCTTTCAGAAGGCAGCCGACAGCCAGGAGTTGTGGCTTCACTTCACTGTCCCTTCCCCAAAAGGAGCACTGACTGAACAAATTAAAGGGAGAAAACATATGTAAATATAACACCATTCAGTCTTCTTGGAGGCACAGTTTGAATTAGTGTGGCATAGATCTTACGGAGCCTTGCCATACATTCTAAGAAGTTACTATGATACCTGCATGTACATGCACACTATCTATGTGTCACTCAATTCCTGGGCAAACACCCCAGCATTGCCTCCACCACTAGCCATCCTGGGTAAGCCTGTGTCTACCTTGAGAGGGAATGAGCACAGTCAAGCGCCTGGGGCAAGCATGCTCTCTTGCAGCTGGAATTCCTTCCCAAGAACATGTGCTCACTAGAGGAGGAAAGGGAAGAAAAATAGACCAATGAGGCAGCCAATGGCCCAGTGGTCTAATCCAGAGGCTGCATAAAGATGTCACAACTACAGACAATTCCAACCTCTTTTGTCATCCATTGGTCCAAAAACAGGATTCCTTAGAGCCGTGTTAGTCAACCTTGAGGTCGGGGCCCCAATGGGGCAGCAAAGCCTCAGTTGTGGGGTCACAGCAACTGACAGGAATAAAAAAGACCACCGGACTAGAGCACCACCAGGTAAAAGGTGGTGCTCCCACCTTCTAGTGCACCCCTTCAGGTACCTGTAGATTGTGTCCCAGCCCTGCTCAGGCTGTTAGCAATTGCGCTTAAGTAGTTTTTACTAGTGCCAAGCTTCATGGTAACTTTTTCCAACTCTCTCCAATAAGAATATTTGATTACCGTGAACAGTGCTGGGAGGGCATTACAGGGATAGGGAGTGGGTGGTGACAGGGGCAAGGAGTGGACGGAACAAACGCTGGATCCCCAGTCTCATACTTTACTTATTTATTTATTGGGGTTGTGGCACAAAAAAATGTTGAAAACCACTGCCTTAATGATGATGCACTGTGCATGTGTTTTGCAAGCAGAGGGGTAAGAAGTATCCCCCAGGTGAAGTTGGCTTTGAGTATGCCTATGAAGCTTTCTTAGTGGAGCCGGGCCCTTGGTCCATCTAGCTAGGGACACCTCCACTGACTGGCAGCAGCTCTCCACGGTCTTGGGTACAGCGAGGTCCTACCTGGAGGTCCAAGCCCTGGAGATGCCACCACAGATAGAATTGGGAACTTTCTGCATGCAAGGGATGGTCTGCCACTCTATACTGAGCTTCAGCTCAAGGTCTTACTGAAGAAGTGTGCTGGTATGTAACAGAAGCCAGGTGATAGATCTGGGCTGCTTCTGACTCCTAAATCAGCTTCCCTGAAGACCCCTGTCCCCCAACGGGTAGCCTGCATCAAAGCCACTGAACCAAGATATTGGCCAACCACTGACTGGATGAGACTGCAATACTATATAGTAGCCGTTATCAGTCCCATACTAGAAGTATCAGTGCTGTGTGATTGTAGACCTGAGCCAGGATCCAGAGAGCAGGGATTAGAAGACCTCCATTACAGATGAGCTCCTTGCGCACCACATGCACAGGTGCACAAGCTCTGCGCTCAGTGAGCCATGTAAAAGAATTCCACATCTTGTGAACTTCTTTCTGTATTTTACAAAGAAAAGATTGTCTGGATGCACAGCCAAGTTTTCTCACCAGGACAGTAACTGATCCTCCTGTGAAGCCTGCTTATACTCCCAGATATGGTACCAACGGATTCTATAAAGATGGAATGCTTCTATTTTAAAATACACCCCCAAGGGTACTTCACGACAAGTAAGTTTTTGCAGTCATAACGATGCCCAAGTTCACGGCCAACCCAATGCCTCCTAGCACTTGAGATGACATGCCAAATACGTCCTCATCCTTACCTGATGATGGGTCAGCTGCAGCTTCTCCCACTCTGTGGTCTGGAAAAGAAAGTAGGGGAGGAAGCAGAAGAGGAAGTGTGGAGGAATGATGGGCTAGAATGTTCCACACTTCCTTGTGAACCCTCTCTTCCTTTTCCAATCCATAGAGGGAGGAGAGGAGCAGCACTGGAGGCAAATGGGCAGAAGAAGGTGGGTGGCCCTGCCTCATTAGCCTACTTCTCTGAGCAGTGGCATAGCTAGTTTTGCAGGGAACCTCACCGCCATTCCGGGCAGTATTCTGGGTGGTGAGAGCAAAACAGAGGTGAATGCCCGACTCCGAAGGGGAGAGGGCCACTTGCACATTGCGCTGAGGCTCTCTGCAAAACTTAGTGCTTTGCACCCCCTCTGGCTATGCCACTGCATCTGAGACAACTGCCTTGGTCAGCCCCATTGATGGGCCAGTCCTGCCTGAGTTTTCCACTCAAACCCCAACAAGTGCCCAAACTATGTCCCTACCCTCACTGGCTCTGCTTTGAAGTAGTGAAAGAGTGTAAGGAGGCAAGTAAGAAACAAAACTCAAGCTCAGAAAAAGACCCTCACACTTGGGGCAAGTATTTGTGGCCTTAGCCCAATTAAATTGTGTCCCTTAATACCATAAAATAACTGGTTGGGGCGGGGGGTGCATGATATGGGACTGACCGTTGCTTCTCTTCTCAGATTGCACGCAGGGGAGAAATCAAGGAGAAAATCAGAACCAACCAGGTACGTAGACACTAGAAAACCAGTGCTTAATGGTAATGCTTCTGTGTGAACAGAATCAGCAACAGTGAAAGGATAGATATGAAAAGTCCGACATCAGCACTGCTGAGGTACTGGTAGTGTCTTTCTGGATAACCTGGGGGGTGTGCCTGATATATATGTGGCTGCCTTTCTGGAGTTACTTGTCTGGTTTAAGATGCAAAATCCTGTGATTGCAAATATAAAACACACACACACCCCCTCTAGATTTGAATGTTTGCTGCTGTATCTTCCTTGGCTTGGTGTTCTTGCCACATTGTAATCTTTGAATTCTTCCACTAGATGCTGCTACTCTGCTGTTGGGGACTTCAGTGTAGGAGGGTTCCACCATAGCCTTATCCAACAAAGCTTTATCCAACATAGTCTTTATCCCACCACCTTGTGACAGAAGCCTGCACTGCAACGTAGTCCTGATAGAATGAAGACATCCTCTGAACAAAGAGAAGTCATACAATGGAACTCCCCCCCCCCCCCGCTGCAGGTGAGAACAAGCCCCTCTCCTTCTATGGGACCAGGCACAATGTATTTTACACAAAAAAGCAACTATTATAAAACGACAGTGAAAACAGACTGAACTTAACAGTTTTCGGGTTAGGTGCTGTGGTCTAGCTTTTTAATCTTATGAGCCTGAAAGGGGGGAGGTGCTAACTATCACCAACTCTTTAAAAAACTGAGTTAAAAACTAAAAACAACAACTAAAACTCAACCTAAAAAGCTAAAACTAAAACCAAGTTAAAAACTCTGAAAACTAAAAACCCAAAGGCACTTGAAGCTAAAACAGCTAAGGATTTTGAACACACTGAGTTGTTGTCTAATACTATATATTAACAAGCACGTATGTATAGAGAAGCAATTGAAATATATAAGCATCAAAACAATCTGAATAGGAAAGAAGAAACAATGAGAGTTAATAATGCAAGGCTACCAGCCCTGGAAAATGTTACTCAGAGAGTAAGGAGCCCGGTGGGGCTAACAGCTGACAACAATGTTCCCTAATTCGATGGGCAATCAGTTACAACCTGAATGAGAACAGCACCAAGTTCCAGTGCCTGAGGAAGACTGTAGCCACTGAGGAAGCTCATCAAAGCTATGGGCAAAACATCTGATTTTTAGGTTTGAGCTTTTTATTCTAGTCTTTTTAGTCTCTAGTTTTAGCAACTGTTACCCTGCAAATGCCTGATGTCGTCTGATCTCGGAAGCTAAGCAGGGTTAGGCCCTGTTAGTACTTGGATGGGAGACCGCCTGGGAATACTGGGTGCTTTAGGTTTATACCATAGTCTTTCGAGACTGAAGGTTGCCAACCAGTCTGTAGTTTTAGTTTTAATCCTTAGTTATTTTAGCTTCAAGTACCTTTGGGTTTTCAGTTTTCAGAGTTTTTAGCTTGGTTTTAGTTTTAGCTTTTTAGGTTGAGTTTTAGTTTTCAGTTTTTAACTTAGTTTTTTTTTTTTAGAGTTGGTGATAGTGAGCTCCCCCCCCCCCTTTAGGATTGGTTTAGGCTCATTAGATAAAAAAGCTAGACCACGGCACCCAGCCCAAAAAACTGTTAAGTTCAGTATGGATTCCAGCTGTGACAGCCTTAGCATATTTAACAGAAAAAACAGATTTGCAGAGAAAAAAAAAGACTTAATTGCCATGGGGGGTGGGGATGTTCACATGGATGGATTTTTAAAACAGAAGACTTAATTTCCAAGAAATACAGGTGAAGAAAACTACACCTTGTGGGGAGGGTCTTTCTGTACATTAATACGTAAATGGCCTTGGAACAGTTCTAGGTTCTACTTCAAACAATTAAATTGCTGGAAAAAAATTACTGACCTAGATCATTCAGATAGATGTAGGCTGTCCACTCTGCAGTGTCTCTGTCAAGGATTTTGTTACTGAGCTGTTCAAAAAGTTATGACAGCAAGGAGTTAATGCTGAAGCAAAGCAAGGGCCCCCCCAACCCCCAACAAAGCCAACTACTGTCAAAAATGAAACAAAAAAAGTGAGCAACCCCCCCAAGAGTTCTTCCTCTATACAGCCAGCCCAACTTGTTAGGAGGGAGGCCTTCAAACTAACAGCAGGGAAATATCGGCATGGAAGGGAACTAAGGTTGACTAATCTGGAGCGTGCAAGGAAAAAGCTACCCCTTCTGTGGCAGATATTGGTGCAAATCGCTTTCTAAATAGTGAGCTCATGCAGGGCCTAGGAGAGGAGGGTAAAAGGGGTAATTTGTACCCGGGCCCAGGGTCAGAAAGGGGGCCCAGGTGCCAAAGGAGGGGGACCAGGAAGTTCCTGGGATCTCACCTGAACTCGCTGCCTGCGCATGATTCCAGGGCACAACCATGTGCATGCAGTGTTAATTGCTGCTTCAAGCCATGCACACCAGGCCCAAGAATGCATCCATAACCCTTCTTAACACAGTGTCAAATCCGGGAGGAAACTGGCCTGCCACAGTAGCTCTTTGGCTTGTGGATCCCATAACCATGAAGGAGTGTATAGAAGCTCAGGGACCCAGCTGTGTGGCTACAGCTGCTGCAGAAGTTCATTCTGGTCCATTCTAGTGTGAGCCTAAATATGATGATGCTAATTTTCTGCAATGGATTTTCTATATTTCTAAGATTTTAGAGAGACTTAGGAGTGTGTTTGGTTTTCAATATTACTTTATTTAGCTGCCAGTGCGCGTGGTCAGGTAGACCTGGGCTCTGCATCAAGAAGCCTAGTAGATCTGGGCTCCAAAGACTATTGTGGCTGTCAGCACACTCCCCCTGCCCTATCTTGCTCCCCCCCCCGGTTCTGCTTGCCCCCATTGCCCCCTCCCCCTTTAGGAAGGGGCCCAGAGGAAACTCTGTACCCCCTGATAAAATTCCTCTCATAAGCCCTGAGCTCACGTCTGAAGGTGTCACTCAGAAAAATAGTGAAAGTCTTATTGAAACCACCACCACAGATGATACCAGCATGCACACAATCACAGACTACTACATACGTGGGAAACAGGGAGGACTTTTCACTCAACACACTGGAGAAGAATTCTCTTCATTCAAGGAAAAACCTGAGCATGTCATTCAGAACGAGAAATCCAGCAAATCCTCTGGCAAAATCCAGGAGGAGTGTAAGAGGAGAGTCATGGGAGGGTTTGACCTGGAGCAAGAGGCTGCAACTACGACATGGCAGAAGCAGGACTTGGCATTAATGCAACTACAGGCAGAGAAGAAAAGGTGCCCCCCCACAGACGGCAGCAGAGAGGGGCAGCATCTGGTGAACACAGCAGGGGATACTGCAGGCACCCATGGGTAACCCTGGAGCTAGCAGGCTTCCCTAAGGTCCGTTGCTAGTGGACTTCTGTGTTCCACTGGGTAGCCCTTGGCTGTAGGCTGGATGAAGGCGCTCAGGCCAAGGTGTTCTGGGGGGGACAATGAGGCACTGTTCCTGCCCCACTGACAGCCGGGAATAAGCTGGTGACAGAAAAAGACTATGTCAGGCCAAGCAGCTGGGGGTGGGTTGGTTGGAGAGCAAATGGAGGCAGTTCAACTGGAGCAGTGGTGCTGGGAGACTTAACTGGTCTCTCTTTGATGTGCTGAACTAGAAGCACCTGAGGAAGAGCTTCAGGTCTGAAATGCAAGGACAAATCTTTGCCACCTGGAGGCCATCACCCCTGGTGCTCCTCTTTTTGGTGTTCTCCTTCCTTCATAGTCCTCTGCTCCAACTCCAAGCCTCTGGGTGCATTTCCTTGAAGTGAGGAGAACAGCACTACACAGCGGGTGGGGGTGGGAACAATGGCAATATCTACCTTGCTGGAGAGGTTCCCATCCAGACTACTGGGGAAGAAGCGTGACGTCACACCACCGGACAGGGTGTGGTAGCTGGGGTTGGAAAAATTGTGTGCACTGCTGCTGCTACCTTGAGACGCATCTGGGGAGAAAACAAGTCATCACAGAATTCTTTTGAAGCTGTTGGGGAGGGGAGAGTTGCAGGCAGACAGGCATTCACACAGACCTGGGAGGTGAGGCTTGGAAAACTGTTGCTACAGCCAATAAAGAACACACACACACAGACTTGGGCAGCTGGTGCCTGCTGAGTCCAGCCCTTCGCCATCCAGCCCAGCTTTATCCACACTAATGGGCAGCAGCTCTCCAAACAAGGCAGCTTTCCCAGTGTGGCCTGGAGATGCATGCAACACACATGTGGCCAGTCACTGAGCTATGTCTCCTCCCTGATCCATTCAGCCTTTACTGAACCACTCTGGGACATCTTGCTCAGCCTTTCCCATATCACAGGCCTCCCCTTTGCAATCCTCCTGGGAGGCAGTGGCTATGGAAAATCCCAGATGGATTCTAGGGTTAGATGGGGGTGGGGCACAAGAGAGGAGTGCAGCCTGTGGCATGCAGCAGAAGCATGGCTCTCCGTGTAAATTGCCCAAGATGCACAGATGGCCCACTTAGCACCATCTCACTCTGCCTTGTCATTAGTCTGAACCTTTTGAGGTCTTACTCTGCAGAAGGGGCTTCACTGCAGGAAAGGATTAAGAGACAGGCCTGTGGCTTCTGTCATGATTCCATGGAGAACTAAGCAGGAGCTGTTCGGGCCAACCCAACCACATTACTCAACAAGAGGCCACACTTGACATTTTTGAGTGACTACTTTCAGAACGCAGCCAGGCTGGTCTGCTGCAACATGAGGGACTTGTGGCACCTGGAAGAGGAACATGCGGACTTCCAGCCATTGTTTGCTGCCAATCAGCTTGCCTCATCATGGTGCTGGAGAGGGATGACAGCGGGAGGAAAGG
The DNA here is from genome assembly GCF_035046505.1 of Tiliqua scincoides. Lineage (NCBI taxonomy): Eukaryota > Metazoa > Chordata > Lepidosauria > Squamata > Scincidae > Tiliqua > Tiliqua scincoides. Next base: position 7,091,165 of record NC_089828.1, read on the forward strand.
GTGCCATTGAGATGAGAACAGCGACACTTGTTTGGAAGATTAAAATCATCTCAGTGCAGCAATTAAGCTGCTTGTAGATTTATTAACAGACTGATAAGGTGACAAAGAGCAGCACGCAACTTTGGAAGGCCAGGCCAGCGGGACTTGCTGTCTTTTACTTGCTTGATTAAAGTCTGCATCCAGATATCCTGGCAGCTGAGCTGGAAGATTCGCTGGCACATTTCATGGCCACTTTTGTTATTAACTGGCAACTTTTTTTTTTTTTACTCAAAGCGCAAAGCTATCTACAAGTGTGAAAAAGCAGCACCCATCTAGATGTCACCAACTAGATGCCACCAACTCTGCAGGTCACCAACCAATTTGGCTCCAATGCCACTGCAACATGGAGCCCAGCTCTGAGAGAAGGGAGGAATAAACAGATCAAAACGGCCAGGTGGGAGTTTGCCTTTGAAGATGTGCTCAGCTTTTCTGACCCTTTGTAGAGTTCTCAGTGCCTCTAAATTCAGTGCAGCAAATGCTAGATGAGGGTCTCCACCAAGCTTGTGGAATCACAAGCTGCTTCCAGACAGGGACATTTTTCAGTGGCCAGACACTCACAGGGTGGTTCTGCTGATTCCCAGTTAAAGCAGGTATAAGGTTTTGCTCCGAGTCAGACTAAGAGCCCATCTAGCTCTGTGCTGTCGTCACTCTCCAGGTATTCAGGCAGGGGTCTTTCCTAGCTCTACCTGGAAATGGGGCCTCTCTGCATCTACTTTTGAGCTGTGTATTGGAATGACGGAAGATTGGGCAAGGAGGTAGATGTGGTATCAGCAGTGGCCCCTTTAAGGGTAAGGCCTGGGCATCCAGCTGAGTGTGCTGCACAGCTGCAGCCACTTGAAGGCAATAGGGCCCTCAGGGATATAAGGGCACCAGAAGAAGGGAGAGTTTGGTGTGGGCAGCAGAAGGAGGAAAGCTTGAGGAAGGACAGATTGGACTGAGGCATTGATGGCTAATGGACTGATGTGTGAATGGCCTTTGTATGCTACTGGAGCAGAAATTACTGGAGACACTAAGACTGGTTTTTGGCTGCTCTGCCCAAGACCTGCTGAGGACCAAGGGGCTGCTGTAGTGGTGGGAGGCTGCTGGCAGGAGAGAGGATCTCTGTAGGTTAAACAGGTGAGCTACCCTGGTGGTGGGGTCCAGCAGTACTGCATGGCAGAACCAGGGTCATTTCTGAGAAGGGGAGCTAATTAGCTAAAAGTGGGCATAATTCTCCAGGCAGAGCTTGGACTGGGAATCTGGCAGAACAAGCTGCAGCCTCTTTCCCAGACTGACACTGTTAGACTTGAAGGAGTAACACCTGTGATGCAGCAGTAGCACCACTGACTAGGAAGTACCTCTTCTTAAAGGCAATTCAACCTCTTGCTCTCTTCAGCATTTTCTGCTTCACAGGGAGGTCTCTCAGACCAGCTCTATCCACTGAACTCTTGTTGTGGTGCAGCAGAAGGAGGGGCCTGGTTTCTGCCCGACTCACACCCCATCTCTGTCACAATTCCCTGGACAAGTTACACTCTCCCAGCCTCCGTTCCCCCACAAGTAAGATGAGAATGCCAGTGGCCAATCTCACTGGACTGTTGCATGACCAAGCGAGACTCAAGACTTGATGAGATACATTAAAAGTACTCAGCGCATGACTGGGATATAAACATAGACTGTGCTGGGTGTTCTGGCCCTGCCTGAGAGGGATCCCATAGGACGGCTGCAACGTGTCTCTGTGCAGCACATTGAACCCCTCAAGTATTGAACCCCTCAAGGTCCTTGCAACATGCAGGTCTTTCCTTTCCACATACAGCTATCATAACAGAAGCAATTCCGCTCACTGATGATGACCTGTACTGGATCTATTTGTCACCTCTTCCACAGGAAGATGTTTCGATCTGGCCTCTGCTAGCAATGTTGCAGGGTGACCTTTATGCACCTCTAGAGAAGAATTGGCAGCTGCAAAGAAAACCATTTACAATAAAGCTGGAATTGTTAATATATCCCCCTTATCCAAAAATCTATACCCTCCTCATCCCTCGTGGCTCCTTGCGCCCAGGATTCAGCTGCCTGTACACAGTCCCATTTGGTGAATAATTAAGGAAGATTTACCCTGGCCGGCAGAGAACATTTTCTACGCTCCAGCAGGGCTGAACAGCAGCAGTTGCCAATAAAATTAAATGCAAACCCAAAAGTAATTTCTCTAAAGGGAGGCCTGTGTATTGGTATATAAAGAAAAATAAAAATGCAAGAGCATCAGAACATGCAGGAAGCCAAAACCACCAAGTCTGATGAGGAGAGTGTGCATTCAATGCATTCATGGCACCCCATCGCCCCAAGGAGACTGACGTTCTGGACCACGGCAATCTCAGAGCATCTCCTATCAGCTAAGCAGTCTGGATTGCTACAGGCTCACCTGTTCTCCATTTTCCGGTTGCTAACACGATAGATCTCCCCTGAACACAAGATCATGGAATGGACTCTGGGATGTGCATTCAAAAAACAATTCTATATCTCAAGTTTGAAAAAGAGACCCAGCCCCACCCACCTATTTGGGGGCTGGTGGTAAGAAATGCAGTCACTACAAATAGCCAAACACAATCCTCCTTGCAGAACACGGAGGCCACAAAGGGGTTCAATTCACTGGCAATCCTGGTTCCTGTACTGGCCAGGGCCAGGACCACAGAATGCCACCCCACCTCCCAAGAAAAATGCTGCCAGGACCTTTGGAGCACCAGGGAGGGCACACACGGCCTCCTCTGGATCTCCAAAAGCCTTCTGTTACCTCCAGAATGCCTTAAAACATCACTTTCAGTTTTCAGTCAAAAACCGGAGGTGAGGTTTAAAGGCCTTCAGGAGCCTTCCAGATGGGGGTGAGGAAGGCTGTGGGGGGGGGGGGAAGGCCCACCATCCCTGCATGGGGGGCACCTGGGGCATTTTCCCTCCTTGATCCACCCAGGTAAGCTAGTGATTCAATTATTTATTCTGCACCACATTCCAGGATTTACTAGTCTGTCATAGTGCCTGGAGGTTCCTGGGCTAATCTACCTTCCAGAAAGATCCTCTAGTTGCCAGTGCCCAGAACAAGGTTGCTGGGGAAACAGCAGTACTGATGGCCACAGGAAGTGCTACAAATGGGGGGGGGTTTCCACTTTGTGAGGTCAAAGTTGGTGTCTTGTCCCCCGCACCTCTGAGCCCATTCTTAAGGTGGCCTTCCAGGAATAGTTAGTTTGACAGTTTAGTTGCCAGAATTTCTTCCCAAGAAATCTTGGGAACTGGAGCTTGGAGGAACCTCTAATGAGAGTTTTTCAGCTCCCTTTGGGTAGCACAGAGCTGAAGGTCCCTTGGGAAGCAGCAGTGACTGAAGCTGCTTAAAACAGACTGATGATAACCCAAGTGAAGTAATATATAAAGCGGTCGTGGTGAGCACTAGTGGAGCAGAATGAGCCGTGAATCAGTAGCGCCTAGTTAAAAATCTCATCCTTGCCAAGAATACACTTGGTGACCTTGGACAAGTCACTCTGAGCCTCAGTCCCTCTTCTGCGCTGTGGGAACAAACATACAGGCCTACCTTGCAGGGTTGTAGAACTGTTCAAGAGTTACTGACATCATGTGTACTTTTATCTAATTGCATTATTGAAATCTCCTGTGCGCATGTGTGTGTGTGTGCATGAGAGAGAGATGAAATGTTTAATCAATGAAAAATGTTTTATCAACTGAAAAGTTGCCCTCCAATTTACAGGATTACAGTTTACAGGATTCAGCATTACAAAATATATATATCACATATAGTATTTTAACTCTAGTATACAGTGCCAGTGACAAGAAGTTCCACCACAGAAGAGCCCGTTCTATCACTTTTCTATTAAGAGAGGGAATGCCTCTCTTAACACAATGCCGGCTACAGCATGTGTTCGCATTGTCCAAAAAGAAAGGAAAGCAGGCTTCTTGCTTCAGAATTCTGGCTGTTACTCATCCAAGGAGTCATGTAAATTTAATCCACCCAATACACATCGTGCATTAACTGAGTAAGATTTCTTCATCTGGGGGATAACAGCTTTATATATAAACATGAGAGTTATTATTATTATTGATCTCTCACTGAACATGCCCAGATGGACTTCTACGGAGAAGCCATCCCCAGGCCCACTGTTAGAATTATCATGGGCTCAACACCAGAGGCTCCCAGTCCTCTCATCAATGCGGTTAGGGGGCTCTTTTCTCCGCTCGCCTGCCAGGCTCTGGTTGTCCCAGCTGTCAAAGACAAGACATTGGGGAAGGAATTGGCTCCTTGCAAGGGAAACCACGCAGGCTGCACAGACAAGAAAACATAATTCATTCTCCCCTCCCTTTTAATACAGGAGGGAGTTTGCATCTGCATTTCATTATGAGGAAAAAGGGCCCTTACCAGAAAGTGAGTAATCGGTGTTTGTCATCCGCATGGCTGGAGTGTAGGAGACACTTGGCATGTCGTGGCCCTTCTCCTTCTGCTTCCGTCGATACCAGACAAACAGTGCCAGCAAAACCATAATGATTAGCAGGAGGAGAATAATCCCAATGATTGCTCCCACCGAATGCCTCTCGGATCCAAGGGCAGGGCTAATTTTAGTATAGGGGTTTAATTCTTCCATCATGAGAGCCGCTGTTAAAAGTAATTCACAACACACTGTTAAATTGAGTGGCAGAGTCCAGGTGGAAAGAAGAGGCTTAAATGCATCCCCGCACCACCTCCCCAGCTCTAGAATTATGGAGACTACATCATGGTTTAAATCAGATGTGGGGGGGGGGGATGATGGACCTCAGGGGAGCAAGACATAAGGTGTCTTTCCCTTGAATCTCAAGGTCCACTGACCACAGCCGGGCACCCCCATGTGACTTGGGAGCAAATTATCAACTGGTCCCCATAAGCCAGACAGTGGAATGACCTGCACGGAGAAGTAGCCAAAGCTACACCTGGGCAATCACAAAGCAGGAATTCTAACAGCCTAATTTGCGTGGGGTTGAAGAAGACTTTTTATTGTTGCGGTTGTTAAATAATTGGGAACCAGAAACCTTCACTGACCAACTGCAAAGCACCCAGTTTTCCACTAGTAGATCCTGATCTACCCTCCGCCCACCCATAGTCGCAGCCAGCTTGCATGCTGGATGGAAATATTTGCTGGAGGAAGGGCCCTTGCTGCCCACAGCCCCCTGGCAATCGGTTTTCGGGGGTGCATGGAGTTTGGTACACCCAGAGCTTTCTCCGTTGCAAGGATGTCACAGTTCATGTCACTGGAAGAAACCCCAAACGGATTCACATGCGGAGCTGTCCTCACCACTTCAAGAAATGAGGGCACCTACTGACTTGGGAGAGGATGGCCACATGCATTCTGGGACACACCAGGGTCAGCTGAAGCTACTGGCTGAACGTACCCACCCATGCAGGTCTGTAATAAATGCCACTGCCGCACCCCAAAAAACCCATGCAACCCTTCCCTGCCTCTTCCCTCTGCACCCCTCTGCTGCTTTAACCCAAGCAGGTTCCACATCTCCTGCTTTGTTGAAAGAGCTTGCATGAAGGAAGAAGGAAGGAAGACTGCTGCATTTTGGTCTGTGGGTGCAGGGATCCGGCCTGCTTGCCCTGCTCCTTCCTCTGCCAGGATTTCCTGCTTTAAACAAAGCAGGAAATAAGAAGCATGCTGGGAGCAACCCTCATGAATCCTGCGTTTCCTGCTTTGAATGGGGCACAGAGAAGCACACAGGAAGGGGTGCACGAGTTTGGGGTGAGGGTGTGACAGCAGCAGTAAGGAAGGCAGGGGGCCAGATGACTGGTCCCCAAGGATCAGAACACAGTGGATCATGCTCCTTCCCCTGTGCCAGCTTCTGACTGTATTCTGCATTTCCTGCCCTGTCGGCAGCAGACTAGTGGGAAACGGCAGGTGTTCGTTCATGCTCCTCCCCCCATTTGCCACCCAATGCAAATGTCATCATTTGCATCACGGATGCACCAACAAGAGGGCACACTCTGGTATCTAGCTGGGGAGCAGCAAGTCACTGCCCTACCCATTGTTTGTCAGATATTTAAGTATCTAGTTCAAGCAAAACACTTTCAAAGTGGTTCTTAATGCAGTGTATTAACTACATCCAAAAATATGCCACACCATAGCCAAAATTTGTCATATAGTTCAGACTCTTGTACCCAAGAAATGCAGCTTTCATTTAGAAGTGTTCAAGTTTCTAGCTCTCATGGATTTAGAGCACAGCTTGCAAAATCTTTACAGCCCTCCTCTGCCCTCAAGCACACACCATTTCCAGACTGGAAGTTACACATATTCTGGACACCCAAGGAAGTCTCCAAGCCCTTCCTGAAGAAGACCCAAAGACGTGTTTTGAATGCCCAGTTTAAAAGGAATTTTGCCTCACCTTGATCACACCGGATTCCTTTGAAGCCAGGGCTGCAGTAACAAGTACCCGTAACGTAGTCGCAGGTTGCATTGTTCATGCATTCACACAGCTGCTGGCAACCGTAGCCAAAGGTCCCTGGTGGGCACTCTGCAAAATCAATGTGAATAGCCTGAAAGATTGGACACACTTTGACACTGACGGATTCCCAGTTCAGTTGTTGCAAATGAGGATTTTGTTTGTTCGTTTTGAAAGGCATTCCCTCCCTACTCACTTGCACAAGGAAGGCAGGCCCCCCTGAAGAGGGGAGAGGATTTGCTTGGGCACCCATTCCGCTCCAAACAGAAAAGTGCCAGAGAAATCCTCTGAAGTCATTGCAGGATCTCGAGGGGATTCAAGAGGGGCACCAACACCAAACTGCCTCCACCACCATGTAAGTTGCAGTCCCAAGCAGTATTTATCAGGGCCCAATACACAGGGTCCCGTCAAATGATTTTTGCCATCCTCAGTGCCAGCAATAGGTGCTGACTAGAAGACAGACACTGATTTGGACTTGTGTCTCTCAAGAGCAGCTGGAACATTTCTCAGCCTCAAATCAGCCTCTGCCTTCAGTCTGAAGCAAAAGCCGAGGAACATTTGCACCCTGCTGCAAAACCCACAGAGGGAAACAGTCCCAAGGAAGCCTGGGGGAGCCATGGCTACTTACTCTGCTCGCACTGCTTCCCTGTAAACCCCGTCCTGCAAGTGCACTGTCCGGTCACGTGATCGCAGTCAGCTCCATTCTGGCATTGGCAGACATTGGCACAGCTGTTCCCATAAAAGGCAGCTGGGCACCCTGGAAGCATCGAGTGAGAAGCTGAGGTGAGGCTCAGGTGTTTGGGGCTGCTTAGTTTAGAGGAAAGGTGACAGGCGGTGGGGAGGGAATTCTGCAGACATTGATAAAATCCTGTACGGTGTTGGAGAAAGGGAAGAGCTCTCTCTCTCTCTCATAACACTAGGAGATCACTCACTGAAACTGTCAGGCAGGAGATTCAGATGAGACAAAAGAAAATCCTTCCCCACGAAATGTAGAATTAATTTGTGGAATTTGCAGTCACAAGTAGCAGTCTTGGCTCAGACCTTAGATGGCTCTACAAGTGGATCAGCCACAGGAATGCTAAAGACTCCAGCAAGGGCCATGAATCACAATGGCAACATATATGCTGCCTCCAGATTCAGCAGCAGGACACTTCTGAATACCAAATGCCAAACACCAAATGCTTTTTGCTTTGCTTGGGAGTCTCCCAGGGGCATTTGGTTGGCGACTGCAGGGAAGAGGATGTGAGACTACCCTTGGTGCGATCCAACAAGTCTCTTCTTATATGTGGAAGGCAGAGACGGGGAAGAGACAGAGATAAATGGATGTCGAAAAAGTGAGTTTTGGCTCACAGCCATGTCAAGATTGTGGAACGTGACTTGCTGCTTTAGAACCATTGGCTGCAAAGGTATTGAGGGTTGCAGACAAAACAGTGGCCCAAGGAGGGGGTACCTTTGATTGTGGAGACCTGAATATGCCCTCCCTACAGAAATGTATCTGGCGCTGACATTCATACATTTTGGCACCAGGCAAAGACTTTCCAGCATGTTTCACACTTATTGTTGTTATGATGTGTGCTGGATTTAATGGTTTTGGTTGCTGATGCTATAGTTCTGTCAGGGTTTGTTCTAACTATATATATATATAGTTAGAATATATATTCTGAATATATATATTCAGAATATATATATTCAGAATATAGTCAGAATATATATATTCTGCTGATTTCCAGAATGTATGCAACTGCCCTAGGAGCTGAACACAGAAGAGCAGCTTATGAACACTCTCCAATGGTTCTCAAACTTTTTAGCACCAAGACCCACTTTTTAGAATGACAATCTGACGGGACTGACAGAAGGTGATGACATGAACCTGGAGGTGATGTTATGGCCGAAAGTTACATCATCAAGCAGGAAAATTTTTAACACTCCCCCATATTACCAAATCAAATCCCCCAAACATCCCAAAGGCTGAAATCCTATCCACACTTTCCTGGGAGGAAGCCCCATTGACTATCATTGTTAAAAGCATATACAGTACACAGTAGCCTGTTAAAAGCACAGATCTGTCACATTTCCCCAAATGCAGTCACATACCATGGTAGCACCAAGTCTAATTTATTAAAAAATAGAATACACATTGAAATGAGTGGGGACTTATCCTGTTGTGTTGTCTAACCTGTGTAACCCCATACCTAAGTTTATCCCACATCCTTGCCCCGTATCTGTAATAAAATAAAAAAAAAGAAATGAGTGGGAATCCACCTAAAATTGGCTCAAGACCCATCTAGTGGACTCTGACTCACAGTCTGAGAAACACTGCTCTAAGCATAAGGATTCAGAATGCCAGAGACCCAGCAGATAACACCCCACAAAGCCAAACAAACAATTTTTGGTTTAATTTTTTCAACTCTTATTGCCCCACTTGGATCTGCTTCAGAGCAATAACCTAATAAACTTCTGTGCTTTGCAAGAACCCCGATATGTCTAATTAATAAATGAGTGCAGGGGAATGAACTGACCACATCCATTTTTGCTTAGCTTGACCTACTGCTGAGGGATGGAAGCGATCAAGTTATCAAGAGCAGCAGTGCTAGAAGCTGGCACAAGGGGGCAGCAACTGCTTCGACAGACCCCGACTGCAAGTTGAGTCGCATTATTTTTCAAAAAAGCAATAAACTTACGCTGTGCGCAGTAGGGACCAGTCCAGCCAGGGGTGCATCTACATTCTCCATCATGAGGGCTGCACACCGCTCCGTTATGGCAACTGCAAGAGTGAAAACAGTCCGCACCCCAGAAGCCAACTGGACATGCTGGAAGACAGAGAGAGAAAGAAAAGAACTCTTCCACATTTCAAATTAAGAAATATTAATTGCAAGAAATGAACTGATGCAGTGAGAGGTCTGTGCGTGTGGGTTATCCCAAATACTTCTAGAGGTGGAAATTCCAGGCATGCAACCTTTGGTGTCTGTGAAATCAGTAGTGTCGCTACAGGGAGGGTGGCGCAGAAAATACTGCAGGCACCACAATGACCACGTAAGCAGCCCCTCACTTGCCATTGGAGACATCCAGGGCAGCGATGCCCAGAATGGCTCTGACAGTGAGTGGGAGGGGCCACTTACATGGTACCTGCAGTACTTAACCACACTGCCCCCCTATAGCTATGCTACTGTGTGAAATTGCCCTTTGCAGAGACGCAAACGGAAGCCCTCTTAAGGCGTGTCTGAGGCCCCCTTCTACGGCATCAGACCACTGACAGTTTAACCCTGTGTATCCTACTCTGATTGGCAGCAGACTGAACAGCTCACAGTCTGGGGTCTTGCAGGCTACCAGGGGTCTTTTTAATGGCATGTGTCAGGGATGGAGCCTGAGTCCTTCTGCATGAAGCCCATGTGCTACATTGTGCGACAGCCCCTCCCCAGGCAAGGCTGCTCTGTGTACACACTGGGGTTTCTCAGGCCTGCGTCAAGAGATCCAGGCACAATACCGCCACCCCTACAGGAATCTGGCAAGTGTTATCACTTGCAAAGGGGTTTCGATGCAGTGGCACTTGGTTTTTCTGAAAAAACATTCCCCTCTGCCCGAAGTTAAGCAGAAATGAACAGTAATTTCCCAATTACTTGTCTAAATATAATGAACAATCCATGAAACTGGCAGCCTAACTAATTTTTGTCCTGAGTGACAGCAAATATTCAGTCCATGGAAGAAACACAATAAAAACAACATTACAGCTGTCTGTTTTTATCCAGGCCCTACTTTATCACTCGAGGTTTAATATATTTTACCGCCGACACTGTCTAATACCCTGACTGCACTGTGAATATGAAGTAACATTTCTGAACGACGGGCTGGGGCTTCCCAGAGCTGATCTGCCACCAATTAAAGATGCGTTTGGAAAATGCCAGTTTCTGGATCTGCAAATGCCAATCTTGCACCCAGGCAATTCGGGAGAAGTCACTCCATGTCCCTCCAAAAATGGCCAGGACTTTGACGAACACATTCTGTGTAATCTGGGGTTGCCATATTCCAGTTCAGCAAACTTGTGGGAGCCTAACTTGCAAATTATGCAGATGCTTTGCTGATTGTGCAAATCAGGTGAGTGGAAAACCCCTAATTTGAAAGAACAGTGAAAATGTACTGATTTGCTATCTTGTCAATCAATACACTGAACAATCACGCAACTTAATTATATAATTCTGCCCCTGAGATAGTTAACAGGAGAATTAATTCTAAGGGAAAGAGATTGTGTCTAAAAACTAAAATTACTGATGAGGAATAATGGGGCTCTGCTGTAGAGCTGTTGAGTTCTTTGGGAATACACCATTTTGCTGCCCAAAGGCAGACAAGACACACCTTGCTATGCAAAAGATAAAGAGTGCTTTATCCTTACTCTGGGAACAGTCTTTGCCTATCCAGCCAGGGAAGCACTGGCAAGACCCATCGACAGGATTGCATGTTCCATTGTTCGTGCATTCGCACACTTCGGCACAATCCTTCCCGTATCTTCCGCTTGGACACACTGTGGAAATGCAAGACGCACAACAATCAAAGACTTCCTCTTGTGGAGTCTAATCAAAGACTGTAACAAATCTGACTCTAGGCCAGCAGGAGGTCCAGAGAAATGTGACATACAACAGATGGCCCCACGATGGGATGCTCTAGTCTAGACCAGGGATATCCAAAGTTTTTGGCAGGAGGGCCACATTGTCTCTCTGATACTGTGTCAGGGGCCGGGGGAAAAAAGGAATTAATTTACATTTAAAATTTGAATAAATTTGCATAAGTTTACATAAATGAATATATTAAAGATGAACTTATATGAATGAATGAAGGTCTTGCAATAGCTCAAGGCCTATAAAAAGCCTTGCACAATGCAAGGCTGGCCTTTCCTTTGCTGCCGCTACTGCATCACAGACATGAAACAGCAAGCAGTGGGGGAAACCCTCATCCCACAGCTCACGCGAGAGGTCAAACAGTCGTCCTCACGCTGAGAGCAGTTGCGTTGGGCCAGTGCGGGCTCCAACAAAACTCTGGAGGGCCAAAGGCTCATTGGAGACTGGGGACTCCCTCACGGCCACATTGAGAGGCCTTGAGGGCCACATTGAGAGGCCTTGAGGGCCGCAAGCGGCCCCAGGGCCGAGGTTTGGGCACCCCTGCTCTAGACGACCATGTTTCAATGGCTGAAGCCAAAGAGATGAAGACTTATCAGCACTGCCACTGAAGATCCAAGTGTGCACCTGAAGAGGCATCCCCATGATGCTAATCTCAAACCTGCTGAACTGGCCAGACTTGTCTCTTGATGCAAACAGGGATGTGTATCCTGTCCACATACTGGTACTCTCTAACCTTGAGTAGCACAATGTTCTCCTCTTTGGCCTGCCAATGTCTCCCCTCTGTCCAGCACCCGGCTGCCAAATGGTTCACCTCTCTCCTTGCCTTTACCACATCACACCCCTTCTTCAAACTTGCCCTGACTTCCTGTCTACTCCTGAGTGCTGTGCACACAAGCAGGTCCTGCCAGTGCCTGAGGTGGCTGGCCAAACATGATGATGTGGCAGCCTCTCTTGCTTCCACACCTTGGATTGGTGAAGGCTGTTCTGGGCTGCCAACTCTCTCCTCTTCCACATTCTGCTATGTCCTCCTCTTCCCTTTCCAACGCAGGGAGTGAGAAGTGCAGGCACATGGGAGGGTGGAGGCAGGTGTAACCTGCCCACCTGCTGCTTTAGGTTAGTCTCCTGGATGACGGGCAAGACCTGGCTGTGTCTGTGCAAGCTCCTTGCCTTCCCCTTTAGAGCCTGCCACAGCCTTGCCCCTCATCATCTCTCCGCTCTCATAGATTCCACTGGGAATGACCTTGGCTCTTCAAACACATCAGTACTGGGGTCAGCTCTGCCCTTTCTCCCTTATTTCTGCAACTGCTTCACCGAATGCCTCCATGATGACACCTCATCTCAGAACCCAAAACCTGGTGCCCATCATCTGCTACTGTAACTAGGCCTAAGCGGGATGAAGGCATCAGCAATACCATCTTCCCTGCCTTTACTTCCCTCTCCCTCTTCTTTTGTTTCCTGTGTCAAATTTTAGACTGTATGCTCCTCAGGGCAAGGATCTGTCCTCAACCTCTGTAAAGCATCACACACATATACTTCTGGCACTATATAAACTTCCTTACCGCCACCCACCACCACCTTCCACCTTCCCAGTTGCTATACAGTTTATATATCTATATAGTTCCTCTATATAAACTTCCACCTCCACCACCCTCCTAGTTGCTGCATATGGCTAACTGACCACAACTAAAGCTGGATCAAGTGATAATCTTACAGATTTTACCTGACAGTGTAATACAGTAAGATAAATAACAAAATGCCTACTTATATTAGTCTAAGAGAATGTCATAATGGTACTTGGTGGCTTTAAAAGAAACTCCCTCTATAGCCAGGTGTATCTTTTAACCTCCTCCAAATTATAGGAAATCTTTACCGTTAAAATTGATGGAAAGGCAACGCTTAGTCACTGTGTTGTATCACACAATGAATTAAACTGCAGCCATTCTTATTGGCTTCTGGTTCTGCTCCCTGACAAAAACAGACGTCTTATTCACAGAAACAGATAAAGCGAACTCATGCAGTTCATCACGGCGAAGGAAGCAACACAAACACCACCAAGCTCACATCCTTGTAAGCAGGTGGTGATTTTTTTTCTCTTTAAATTGATGAAGGGGCTTCTCTGAATTATTCTGCTATTTTAGCATTTTGACAATCTGGCGCTTCCGATGTGCATTCACAGCATTCACCGCAATCTACTGCCAAAGAGATTTCAATCCAAGATTGAAATCCGGAGCTGGGAATCATTTGCTCTTAGACAATAGGCCAGTCCCAACTCCTGCTACGACAGGGATGGAGAGAGGACAATTGCATACAGTCTAGCAGCAGCAACACACTTATCTCCTTCCCAGAGTAGATAAAGTTGACTTTGAAGTTAAATGCTAAACAGAACAATTTCCCCACGAAAGGAGACAAAATGTAGTGGGAAGGAGGGGCTGGAGAAGAGAGAAAGATTCCTGCAGGAGAAAGACCCCAATACACTCACAATGCATTCACCTGTTTCCCCAGTGTATGGCGTCATTGTTCCAACACCTCTGCAACACTATAACACAACTTTTGTTCTTGGTTAATGAGGGAGCTTCATTGACATGCAAACTTGGTTGAAACAGAAATACATTCTCAACAGTCTCATACAGAGAGCCAATTGATATGTTTAAGAATGCCTTGAGCTCTGGCAAGCATCCCATGCAAGAGACACAGGATTGGGGAGGAGGGAAAGAGCGTATCATCTAAGCCAGGCCTGCAAAACTGTGACCCACGGGGGCTAAGGACAGTCTCACATTCATGGACGGCAGCCCACTGGCGCAGGTGACGGCCATAGCCCAGTGGCTGATCACATACTCTGCATGCATGTGGTCTCAGACTCAATCTTTGGTTCAAGACTCCCAAGCAGTCATGCAGTTTGGCCCTCGATGTTCACTGCTTGTACCTCTGTAGTATCTAGTCAAATCGACCCTGTCACTGCGCTCTTTATTTCCTCTCTTCCTCACTCCTCATCACTGGCTGCTGGCAGTAAGGAACACCCAGCAGGGTGGCATCAGGACATGACATGGACTGTACATGAGGTTGGCAGCCCCACATTCATCAGAATATCTAGATCCTACCCTCGAATTGCTGACTCTAATAACGGAACACAGTACAGCGGAGGTGCTTTTGACTGACAGATGAGCCATCCAATGAACCAGTTGGATGAGGCTATGTTGTTAAACCCCTCTCAGATGGAGCAGTGTTGAGCCAACACTCACGTATGGACAGAGCGCATTTAGCATCATTTCACAATGTAATCCAATCCAGTACTAGGGATGACAAACTGCATTTGCGTTAGGCCAGTTAAAAACCAGTAGCTTGACTGAAGTTTCTGGAGGAAAAATCCATTACGGGGTACAAGCCATGATGTGTATGCGCAACCTCCTGATTTTAGAAATGGGCTATGTCAGAATGCCAGATGCAAGGGAGGGCACAAGGATGCAGGTCTCTTGTTATCTGGTGTGCTCCCTGGGGCATTTGGTGGGCCGCTGTGAGATACAGGAAGCTGGACTAGATGGGCCTATGGCCTGATCCAGTGGGGCTGTTCTTATGCTCTTATGAAGTCTAGGGGACAGGAACCTAGGAGTTTGACTGGAGTCACTGAGCAGCCAGAGCCCTCAACTAAATTCTAAGACTGCCTCAGAATGAACAGGCATATCTCACACAAAAGCAAAAGATTGCTCTATGTGGGGAGCGGATTTGTGTGATTCTGCAATTTCATGGCAGGTGTAAGTCTGTAAGGAAAGGCTGACATTTGCCTCCTCTTCATTCTCTGAATTCCTCTGAACCATGAAAGGAGGTGGGGTGGGGGAGAGATGTGCATTCTTTTTTCAGTCTAACTCTTAAGTTCCTTGCTGAAGGCACAAGCATCAAGCACAAACAATAGTTAATGGAAGCAAGACATTCCAAACACACGGAGGGGTAATAATGTTTTATGTACTAGGAATACGTGGATGTAAATTGCCAAGTTAATTAGTTATTAAAACACTGAAGAGGGACCACCAGAACCCTGCTGAGATATCAGGTGTGCACCTACAACTATAACAGGTTATCAATCCAATTTACTTGAACTGCAAATAGACCTTACTTTATTAAGACAGCTAAGGCTCCATTCCTGAATCCTAGATGAAGCCAAACATTTCCATCTGCACCACCAGTTCAAAGTTGTAGTTTAACTGAAAGCTAGGTCTCAGCAGGACATAAGAACGTAAGAAGAGCCCCGCAGGATCAGGTCACAGGCCCATCTAGTCCAGCTTCCTTTATCTCACAGTGGCCCACTGGATTCCTCAGGGAACAAAAAAGACAACAAGAGACCTGCATCCTGGGACCACTCCTTTGCACTTGGCATTCTGAGGAAGACTTCTTCTAAAATCAGGAGGTTGCACATACACATCACCGTTTGTAACCTGTGATGAACTTCTCTTCTAGAAATCTGTCTAGTCCTCCTTTAAAGGCATCTAGGCCAGATGCCATCACCATATCCTGTGGCAAGGAGTTCCACAGACTACATGCTGAATAAAGAAATATTTTCTTTTGTCTGTCCTAACTCTCCCAACACTCAATCTGAGATGATGTCCCCTCGTTCTGGTATTGTTTGAGAGGGAAAACATCATCCCTCTATCCATCCTCACGGAAAGAGTAGAGATAAGGAAGAGTGAGTTTGGGGCTCAGCTCGGCTCAACTATGAATACAGTTGAACAGAAACTCTAGTGGGCATTTTTGGTCAATAAGAACATAAGAACAGCCCCACTGGAGCAGGCCATAGGCCCATCTAGTCCAGCTTCCTGTATCTCACAGCAGCCCACCAAATACCCCAGGGAGCACAGCAGATAACAAGAGACGTGCATCCTGGTGCCCTCCCTTGCACTGGCATTCTGACATAGCCCATTTCTAAAATCAGGAGGTTGCGCATACACATCATGGCTTGTACCCCGTAATGGATTTTTCCTCCAGAAACTTGTCCAATCCCCTTTTAAAGGCGTCCAGGCCAGATGCCGTCACCACATCCTGTGGCAAGGAGTTCCACAGACCAACCACACGCTGAGTAAAGAAATATTTTCTCTTGTCTGTTCTAACGCTCCCAACACTTAATTTTAGTGGATGTCCCCTGGTTCTTTGAAATCTTTGAAACTTCCAAGGAATCATGAGATGTGAGGAATCAAACAGGAATCAAACAGGCTAGGGTGCCCCTAGTCAGCAGGGAAGAGAAAGTGGTGCTGCAATCTCAGAGACAGAGGACAGAAGGGCTGCTTCAAAGCTACCGCTCGAAGAACTTGTAGGATGGGGTAGACTGGCCAGTCTTATGCAGTTTACATTCCCTTTGCTAATATCTTACTGGGAAAGGCTTCCCAACCACTGAGAAAGGTTGCTTGGACATTTGGGGTGAAGAAGCACCATCTGTACGATAACATTGCCCAGTGATTCTCGTTTTTCTGGGATCCACAGGAAGCAGTGGACACCTGAACAGACATCTGGAGTCAGTAAGGACTGGATGAAAGTTCATCAGATGAAAACTCAATCCAGGCAAGACTGAGGTACTGTTGGTACCCTGGGGAGAGGGGCTGTCTGATGGGGGTGGCCATTAGCCTGTTCTTTGAAACAATTAATTGCACCTTACTAAAAACTTACCAAGATCTGCTTAGTCACATGCTCTTTGCAACTAATGCTAGCATCAACAAAAATTTGGGAATCCATCAGAAATGCAGCCCACCTGTGGATCACAAGCTACCTGCTACCCCACCTGCTCTAGCAATGGATACCAGTGAGTACAGGCTACAAAGCAGTAGAGTCCCAGAACCTCCTGGTACCTGGGGCGGGGTAACACAGTAATATGTCAATGTCACCCCCTGTGTCATCATTTCTCCCATGCAGTACACCCCCCCCCACTTCTGGAGAGGTTCCATTTCAGAGCCAAATGAAGACACAGGAGGGTAGCTGGGCCCAACATCACAGCACTCACTGCTTTAAGCAAAGAATGCTACATGCCTCTCCATAACTGTTGGCAACCTTCAGTCTCGAAAGACTCTGGTATCGCACTCTGAAAGGTGGTTCTGGAACAGCGTCTAGTGTGGCTGAAAAGGCCGATTCGGGAGTGACAATCCCTTCTGCACTGGGAGCAAGTGCAGTCTGTCCGTGGTCTGTCTCCCTGGCTATGGGCCTTCCTTCTTTGCCTCTTTGCCTCAGACTGTTGGCCAAGTGTCTCTTCAAACTGGGAAAGGCCATGCTGCACAGCCTGCCTCCAAGCGGGCCGCTCAGAGGCCAGGGTTTCCCACTTGTTGAGGTCCACTCCTAAGGCCTTCAGATCCCTCTTGCAGATGTCCTTGTATCGCAGCTGTGGTCTACCTAGCCCATGAATCACCCAGAGTGCCACGTAGGGGTGGGCTCTCCAGCTGCTCCCCTGTGCGTCACTACCCCTGAACACTCCCCTGTGGCCTGCCACACCCCGCTCCAGCCACCTGCTTCATCTGCCACTGCTTCAAAGCCATTTAACCCCAACCTGCACCACAGGGCCCATTTTTCAAGGGACACAGTATCTTTACAGTTACTCACTCACATTACCTAGATCAGCCCTTCTTCCCTCACTTTCCCCTTTTCTCATCACCCACTTCTCCAAAGAATGAACAAGGTGGTGTGGCCTACCTTAGCCAAGGTCATGACCAAATTCTGGACTGCAATTCACCAGGTGGGCAGTAGTGCCTCACTGGAGAGGACTTTTTGCTGTTCTAAAGGCTAATTCCTCTCAACATACTACACACAAAAAAGGTTCACAACACCATAAGTGCAACCGAAAACCAGCAATATTTGTGTCATTTTAATCTAAAGTGAAATATTAATCCATATCATTCTTTTCTCTCTTTTTTATTTGTACAAAAAAAATATCATATGCCTTCACATTATGACAAATTGCAACACCAACTGCCTTTAATTAGAACATGAATATTTTATGGCAATTCTGCTGGGAAGATCAACATTTCAAAGGGAAAGCAGGAACACTCAACAGATTGAAATCAAGAAAACAGAGTTTTGCTTAATGAGATAATTAGACCTGTGCCTGACTTTGGAAAACTTAGCTTGGTTTTCACATTAAAACAGACAAATTTACTGAAAGAGGGAAGATGAGCTTGGTCTTGTATTAATTGGTATATGTCTTGATGGAGTAAGTAGCAATGAAAAAAGAAAACGTATGTTTCCATTTAATCTGTATTTAATGATTTTCCCTAAGCACCACCTGTAATTTGCACCTTGCAGACAAACAGGTCATTAAATAGTTGACATTTTTCTTTTCTTTTCTTTTTTTTAAAAGAAAGGCAGAGAACTTAACCCGAGTATCTGCCATTACACATAATCTTGGTTAAATCTATACGTAGAAAATACTCAAGGAGAGGCAATAAACCATCATCGGAATTAGAACAACCCAGCAGGTGACCGAGAAGAGAAATAAGCAGTGCTGGGCAGATTTTTGAAACGTAGATGCTCACGAGGCTAAGTAAACGGAAGGCATATTTCAGAGGTCTGCATTTGAGGGAAGGAAGTTTGTCCTGTAGAGGTAAAATCACAACTCTTGGTTAACTGGCACATGACCTACTCCCAAGGATGGGTTAAGGAGGTACATTTAGTGGCAGTGCCTCTGACCCAGACACCACATGACTGTACAGCCTCAGTCAGTCTATAGGCTTTGTTCCCAGCATTTGGGACTGAAAAGCATATCACCCCTGAACTGGGACATTCCCTTATTGGCTGCTGTGTTTAATAGCAATCATTAGACTAAACTAGTCTATTCCTGAATACAGTCTTGATCTTTTTTGTCCTCCTGGACATCATTGCAACCACTGGAAAAAGAGATTTCCAATGGTGTGCAGTAGTGCCTCTTTCTATTTGGCCTGAACCATGTGACAGTTGGTTTCACCAGATGGCCCCAAATTCTGTGGCAGAAAGGGGGAAAATTTTTTCTCTCCGCTGATCATAGGCAGCCACCTTCCACGACACCAGCGCCACTAGTCCATCGAGCCCAGCACTACCCATTCCGACTAACAGCGGCGCTCTGTGCCCTGCCCCAGCCTATCTACTAAAGATTATCTAGCCAAAAATGTTAGGGATCGAACTCAGGACCTTCTGCATGCAAAGGATATGCTCATTCACACCAGCCATGCATTCCCTCTTGACAATCTCATGCAGGTTATGCCAATGTCAGAAGGGTGCTTTTTAAATTAAAGGTATTTGCTGCCTATTTGTATTTGGGCTTGTGCACACTCCACACTCGCCGACTGGTGCCTCTCATGTTCAACACCAGCACAATGCACAAGTGGCACTTAGGATATACTAGGACTGGCAGCAAAAACATGCAAGTGTCGAGTAGCTCAGTTTATTTACAGTGTCTGCCACATTTTAATTGCATTAAAGTCCTGAGCCATGGAACAAACTTTATGCATGTAATACAGCTCATTGACAAAAAGAAGACTAAGAACATAAGAACATAAGAACATAAGAACATAAGAACAGCCCCACTGGATCAGGCCATAGGCCCATCTAGTCCAGCTTCCTGTATCTCACAGCGGCCCACCAAATGCCCCAGGGAGCACACCAGATAACAAGAAACCTCATCCTGGTGCTCTCCCCTACATCTGGCATTCTGACTTAACCCATTCCTAAAATCAGGAGGTTGCGCATACACATCATGGCTTGTACCCCATAATGGATTTTTCCTCCAGAAACTCGTCCAATCCCCTTTTAAAGGCGTCTAGGCTAGACGCCAGCACCACATCCTGTGGCAAGGAGTTCCACAGACCGACCACGCGCTGAGTAAAGAAATATTTTCTTTTGTCTGTCCTAACCCGCCCAACACTCAATTTTAGTGGATGTCCCCTGGTTCTGGTATTATGTGAGAGTGTAAAGAGCATCTCCCTATCCACTCTGTCCATCCCCTGCATAATTTTGTATGTCTCAATCATGTCCCCCCTCAAGCGTCTCTTTTCTAGGCTGAAGAGGCCCAAACGCCGTAGCCTTTCCTCATAAGGAAGGTGCCCCAGCCCCATAATCATCTTAGTCGCTCTCTTTTGCACCTTTTCCATTTCCACTATGTCTTTTTTGAGATGCGGCGACCAGAACTGGACACAATACTCCAGGTGTGGCCTTACCATCGATTTGTACAACGGCATTATAATACTAACCGTTTTGTTCTCAATACCCTTCCTAATGATCCCAAGCATAGAATTGGCCTTCTTCACTGCCGCCGCACATTGGGTCGACACTTTCATCGACCTGTCCACCACCACCCCAAGATCTCTCTCCTGATCTGTCACAGACAGCTCAGAACCCATTAGCCTATATCTAAAGTTTTGATTTTTTGCCCCAATGTGCATGACTTTACACTTACTGACATTGAAGCGCATCTGCCATTTTGCTGCCCATTCTGCCAGTCTGGAGAGATCCTTCTGGAGCTCCTCACAATCACTTCTGGTCTTTACCACACGGAAAAGTTTGGTGTCGTCTGCAAACTTAGCCACTTCACTGCTCAACCCTGTCTCCAGGTCATTTATGAAGAGGTTGAAAAGCACCGGTCCCAGGACAGATCCTTGGGGCACACCGCTTTTCACCTCTCTCCATTGTGAAAATTGCCCATTGACACCCACTCTCTGCTTCCTGGTCTCCAACCAGTTCTCAATCCACGAGAGGACCTGTCCTCTAATTCCCTGACTGTGGAGTTTTTTCAGTAGCCTTTGGTGAGGGACCGTGTCAAACGCCTTCTGAAAGTCCAGATATATAATGTCCACGGGTTCTCCCGCATCCACATGCCTGTTGACTTTTTCAAAGACTAAGTGCTTATTTGCATTTCTGCCTACAAAGGCAAACTGGCTTGTTGTTTTTCCCCACTAGCTAGCTAGCACCTTGGATGCTTCTGAGAATTAAAAAAAAAGTGGTAGGCTTGCAGTCGGTCACTAAATACTTCTGTTGTCTTTGGTCAATTGCTCATAAGCAGCAAGAGTCATTCATACCAACCTTGGTTACACAGTGGTCCGAAAAACCCTGGGAGACAATCACAATGTCCCGTCACATGATGACAAGGAACGGTGCTGTGAATGCATTGAGGACACGGCTGGCTGCAGTGATGTCCGTAGAAGCCGGGTGGGCAAACTAAAATAAATAATAAAAGTCAGGTGACAGAGAGAGAGAAATCAAGGACATGACACTCATTCTCAATGGTCCTAAGTGGTCACAATGAATACTTTTAGAGCGCAATCCAAAGACGCTCTTGGGCTGGCGCATGTCCCCTGTGCCGGCCTGGAGGTGTCGCAAAAGTGCCATGCTAGAGTAAATGCAGGACGGGTTTGGGATTCGGACACAGGTGTTCAGCCAGAAACAAAAAAACAAGAAGGGAACCCGAGCTGAAAGGAAAACCTTGAAAGATAACAAATTCATTCAGAGATGGACCTGCTAATGAGGGACACTTAGGGGGCATGTGCAATTCATGGCATAATCAGGTTGCCCAGGGAAGAAGAAACAAGCAAATATCTCCTTCCTGTCACAGTTCCGGCAGATCACCTCGGGCCAGACAGTGTGATTACCTGGTTAATCTGGAGGTGCTTGGTTGTCCTTCTGGCCTCTGCGCCGTCAACCGATAGAACTAAGCTGTTATTTTTCACCTCTCTTGGAAAAAGTTTCAATTTCCTCACACTGTATTTTAAACCCTGGGGATTTCACGTTTGGAAAAACGATTTCTCCCTCAGCTCCTTGACTCTTTGACGGCCTAATTTGGGGACTCAGAGAGCGGTTTTATAGCACAAGAAGTGCCTGGAAAGAGGGACTTGTAATGGGAAAGCTCATGGCCATTAGCAGCAGCAGTGACAGAGGTCAATGCCGTCATGGCTTTAAATGAAGAAGGCAGCCGCAAATTATTTTGGATACAGAAACCCACGCTGGTGGCCAGCTTGACCTGTGCAACCTAAGTGAGGAATAGGAAGTGAACCAGGGCTTCTTGCCCAAGAGTCAAAGTTTTGGGGTTTTTTCTGCCAAGTGGAAGATGCTGGTACTTAAGAGAGCCCTTAAGAGTTGATAAGAGCATAAGAACAGCCCCACTGGATCAGGCCATAGGCCCATCTAGTCCAGCTTCCTGTATCTCACAGCAGCCTACCAAATGCCCCAGGGAGCACACCAGATAACAAGAAACCTCATCCTGGTGCCCTCCCTTGCATCTGGCATTCTGACATAGCCCATTTCTAAAATCAGGAGGGTGCGCATACACATCATGGCTTGTACCCCGTAATGGATTTTTTCTCCAGAAACGTATCCAATCCCCTTTTAAAGGCATCCAGGCCAGTCGACATCACCACATCCTGTGGCAAGGAGTTCCACAGACCAACCACACGCTGAGTAAAGAAATATTTCCTTTTGTCTATTCTAACTCTCCCAACACTCAATTTTAGTGGATGTCCCCTGGTTCTGGTGTTATGTGAGAGTGTAAAGAGCATCTCCCTATCCACTTTATCCTTCCCATGCATAATTTTGTATGTCTCAATCATGTCCCCCCTCAGGCGCCTCTTTTCTAGGCTGAAGAGGCCCAAACGCCGTAGCCTTTCCTTGTAAGGAAGGTGACCCAGCCCCGTAATCATCTTAGTCGCTCTCTTTTGCACCTTTTCCATTTCCACTATGTCCTTTTTGACATGCGGCGACCAGAATTGGACACAATACTCCAGGTGTGGCCTTACCATAGATTTGTACAACGGCATTATAATATTAGCTGTTTTGTTCTCAATACCTTTTCTAATGATCCAAAGTATAGAATTGACCTTCTTCACTGCCGCCGCACATTGGGTCGGCACTTTCATCGACCTGTCCACCACCACCCCAAGATCTCTCTCCTGATCTGTCACAGACAGCTCAGAAGACAGACTCAAAATTGTTTCCTAGATGAGTGAATCAGAGTGTGCTGAATCAACACCCCAGGATTTGGTCTTCTTCTAGGAACAATGATGGCAGATCAAATCCAAGGTTATGTGATTATAGGACTCCCACACACACAAAGCTCTCCACATCCCCAGATAGATGACGGTTTATCAAGCGAAGAAGCAGGCAGGAGCAAAGTGCAGAGGCAGCAAGCCAGAGTCAAGCCAGACCCTAACCCTCCTGCTTCATTCCAAACCCTGGATGCCTGCCCCTCCACTTAGCTATCCATGCCTTGGGTGACCAGCCCCTTGGGAACCCCTGGCTTCCCTACTGCTTGCTTTCCATGTTACTTTGAGAGCCTGAAGGAGCTGGAACAAGGAGTAAAGTTGGCAGTAGCAAATGGGAACTAGCAAAGAAAGCACAAAGGTTGCGAGCAGCATTTCCAAACTGTAGGTTGTGACGTGATGCTCAGTGTTGCACCACAAAGAATTCCTGGGAGCCTCCAGAGGCCACTTCTAGGTCACGCCAGGATTGCGACCCACTCCAGTGAACCCCAGGGGCACCACAATTTCTTGATGAAGCAACTGGAAGTGACTTCCAGGTTGCTTTTGTGGGCATTCTGGGGCCTGCAGAGGCCAAATGGGTGGCTGCAGACCCAGTGTGTGGCAGCCACTGTTACCCTGCACATGCCTGATCTTGGAAGCTAAGCAGGGTCAGGCCTGGTTAGTACTTGGATGGGAGACCGCCTGGGAATACCGGGTGCTGTAGGCTTATACCCATAGTCTTTCGAGACTGAAGGTTGCCAACCAACCACCAGACCCAGTGTGACCAAGAATCAGCCTTCAGAGACTCCCAGAAATGCTCTGAGGTGTGATATTGAGCACTGAGTCAGAACCCACCACGGAGGACAAGGTGGGTCACAGTACTAAAAAGTTTGGGAAATCCTGGTTTAGAGGACTTACTTCTCTGGCACATGGGTCCTCGATAGCCGGGTGCACACTCACAGGTCCCATCCTCTGGGGAGCATGACCCTCCGTTCTCACAGTTACAGGCGATGGAGCAATTTGGTCCCCAGCGTCCTTGTACACAGATGCTATCGCAGTGGACGCCTGGAGCAAAACAGAAACATTGGTTAGTCTTGCAGAGACGCTGTACATTCTACACGCACAGCCACTGCGGCACACTTTCATTTTGATCCTAGAGCATATTGCAGTCGTAGAAGGGTCACAGTTCAGCAGCAGAGCAGCTTTGCTTGTGCACAAGGTCCCAGGATCATGAGGTTGGTTGGCAACCTTCAGTCTCGAAAGACACTGTATAAGCCTACAGCACCCGGTATTCCCAGGCGGTCTCCCATCCAAGTACTAACCAGGCCTGACCCTGCTTAGCTTCCGAGATCATGGTATAAGCCTACAGCACCTGGTATTCCCAGGCGGTCTCCCATCCAAGTACTAACCAGGCCTGACCCTGCTTAGCTTCTGAGATCAGATGAGATTGGGCATGTGCAGGGTAACAGTTGTCCCAGGATCAGTCCTCACTAAAAATAATCTCATGGAGCAGGTCTGGGAAAGGGACCGCCATCTGACACCTTGGAAAGCTGCAGCCTGTCAAACAGCACTGGGCTAGATGGACCAGTGGTCTCCATCAGCAGAAGGCAGGTGCTCTTGCCCTTGGAAGCTGCCAGGCAAGGTCCACCTCAAAACCTTCACGTGCAACAGCCTGCCCTTCCTGCAAATACGCTGACACGAGAAGACCGACTGCGTCCAGCACCAGTCTGCATTTTAAAGATCATTACAGTGCTATTGCATTTGGAAATGAGCTCGTGTACAGTCATTCACGTGAAAATATGTACGCATGAATGTCCCCACTGCTCTATCTCATGATATTTCAAAAGTGAGTGAATGCACGTAGGGTGAGGAGTAAAATCACACTGGCAGGTCCATGCATTCATCCACCTGCATTCACAGAACTGTCTGCATTGAGCCAACAAATATACAGCATGCAAGACTACCTCCACAATATTGGGGAATTTGCAAAATCAGGTTACACAGCTGCTACATGCACAGTATTTGCACTGACTGCATGCAGACATTCTCGTGAAGGCGTGTGACCTATATGCAATCCCTCGCCTACGGCTAGATGTGACCCAACGACTGAATAGAATCCCCAGCTCACCCCACTGGCCATGTATTTCAGCCTGCCAAATGTGTGTCCATCACCACTGTCATTACAGTCCCTGGCAAGCAGGGAAAAACAAACAGGTTTCTCAATATGGCTAGTTCTCATACCTGGCTGGTAGCCTGCATTTGGTTTGTTGGTATACAACTGGGGCAATCCTGACATAATGTTAACAATCCTGACAACAAGCCCAGAAGATAGATCAGAACTATCATCTCCATACTGCAGACTTGTGGGATTACAACTGAGAAACAGAGTGCCAAAGGTCACCTAGTGAATTAAAGGGTGAGGTGAGAACTGGAGATTGGCAACCCATTACTTGCAGTTTTAACTGCTATATCACTTCTCAGATAATTAAGCCATAGCTGGGCCCTTGCTCTATAGAGCACTTAGCATAATGGTTGTTGCCACCCTGGATCCCATCTCTGTGTTCACATAAATTTGTATGCCTTACAAACCTGCAAAAATGCAAATTCAGATGCTGACTGCCTCCCAAGACAATAGTTTGACATTTACTGCGACACTCAAATCTACCAAAGTGCACAAGAGATGTGCGTGTGTGTGGATAGGAAAACTTCCAGGTGACTTAAAAGATGCGTCCCCCGGTATTTTTCTAATTAGTGACATTTAACTAAAGGCGCCTGCTCTTCTTGTTGTCAACAAATGAATTAAATTAACCAGGACCCAGTTGTGCAAGTCTATAGTGGCCTAAAGGGCTGGTGGCGCCAGTGTAGGTGGCTCTTGCTGGGGCAAGAGCTGAATAATTTGACTGAGTTTAATGGACACACTCCTGGGAGTTAAGTAAACTTGTCAAGTTGGACATCTGTCTCTTTAACAGTCATAATGAATGGCCAATTCTGGCAATGGAGTTTTTTCCACCACTATGGAACCTCACAGTGCTTAATCTCCACATTAAAATGTGCAGGGCATGTGGAGGACACACTCTAAAGCCTTTAAATTCTTACCTCCAGTCCTAGGTATGTGCAGGCTGGTTATGGCTACCCAGCAGTGAAAGGGCACTTTGCCCCTTCACACCTCCACACTGCCTGCTGACTCTCGTTCACACACATCCTGCTTTGCGCAGGTTCTGCCGCTACTGGGGTGGTGCTCATTTGAACCAGTTCAAATATTCCTGCACCAGGCCATTTGTTGTTATTTGCCCGGTTTTTTCCCCAGCATGTGGAATAGCTTGTTTTAGTTGTCATTTATAGTTCTGCTGGGTTCAGTGATCTGGTGTTGAGTGCTGCTTCTGTGCCTGTAAGGCTGCTTCTTTTGTTTGTTTGTTTGTTTTGTTTTTATCCTTAACAATTATGTGGTTACTTTTTACTGTGTTTCTGAACATATGCCACCCTGGGAGCCTTATGCTGAAATACACTAACTAAAAATACACGGCACTGAGAACATTATCCCACTTCTTGATGAAGTCAAATTCAGATGTGCCTTTCAGTGAATTTGCAGTGGCAAATTTAGTATGCTTCATCAAGACAAGGAAATGCATGAGAAAGGAACATGGCATTGAGCAAAGGAATAAAGGAGCCCAGATTTTGCAAGCCCTCCCTTCTCAGGCTTCAGGATTACTTGAGCACAAGTTTGCACTACCTGTGACCTGCTAAACTGAAGGCTGCCCATCAATGACCTACTCAGGGGCTGAGAAACCTCCTGCTTTCTGTCTGCCCAGGAATGCAAGAGTACAGCAGGCCAAGCACCTGCCAGGCGACCTGGAGGGGCTGTTTATGAGTTATGCAGGCCTGGCTTAACACATGGGCACCGAATGGAGAATGTTGCTTTGGGGCATCCCAAGATCTGATGCTAGTCTAATTTCAGCTAGCAATTCCGACAACATCCAGAAGTTATTTATAAGCCAATCACGTTTGTCTGAACAAAAGATAAATGCAAGTGACAATTCCAAAAGACCTGATTGTAGCCAGAAGTTTGATTAAACATGCAACCAGGGAGAAACCTCATCTCAAGCCATTTCCTGCTTTCCAAGCACTTTGTCAGGATTCCAAGAGGAGTGCGCCACTTCAGCGGACCTGTTGCCTGCCCAGTCATTCTGCCTGGAGGATTATTAAATCAACCAAACGGTTACCACAGAACCTGCTCATGGTGCCGTTTTAAATTATCTGGGGCCGATGCTCTAAAAGTAAAAGTTGTGAGTGTTGCCCCTGCTCCCCAGTTGTTCAAGGCAAAGAATGATGGCACATTTCAGATGGGCTGACAGCAGTTTCAGGGGCACCTGAATATGAAATTGGCAAGTGTGCCGAAAGAGCACCAAAACACAGCCATTCGTGGTGGTGTTGTATCATGGAATGATTTCACTACCGAGTGATTTATAAATGCACAATATCAAAGGGAAACAAAACACACATCTGTTCCCTCTGATTTCAAACACAAGCCTAACAAGAGATGTAAATAAAACTAGAAAGCCAAACATTACAGTAATAAGATCAGAACTGCCCTGTTGGACCAGACCAATAAGGTCTACCCAGCAGGCACTAGTTCATGCTCAACCTTCTCCAGCCAGATATCGCTGGGATACTCACAGAAATAGCCATCCCATGACATTGGTAGTTGCACTTGTTCCATTCCTAGGGGTGCCTTGGCTGGACCGTTCTGTTATATGTTTCCAGCATCCAGGGCTCGGGGGAGCTCTGCTTCTAAACCGCCAGCTCCATTTTACCTACTGCAAGTAATAGCCACTGAAGACAGATCTCTTCCGCATGCAGCTCCACCAATGTGCCTGATTTCTTTCTAAAGCCACCTAAGCAGGGTGAGTGGTTCTCACATCAGGACCCATGTGACCCACACATGAAAGTGAATAGCATCTGCAGAGATTTCTACTGCGACATGGGTCCTGACCAGGCAGAAGAAGCTGTTGAGCAGCACCTGTGTGGCACCTCATCTCTGGTATGACTTGGACCACCAAGTAGGTTCCTCCATCACTGACCTAGTTGCCTGGCTAGAACTCTCGACTGCAATGACGGATTGCTTCCCATCACTTTAAGAGAGTGCTGGTTCAAATTCCCAAAATTAAACTCAGACAGAGACTAAAAGAATGGCTGTCATTCCGCCACCAGCCCCCTGGCCATATTTGGACTAGGAGCCATTTACTGTGATTGGGCTATTTATACAGGGAGACAATTAAGGAACATTATTTGCTGCCGTGGTACAGAATGACACCAACTTTTTTCTTTGAAAAAGGGAGAAGCATTAAAATGCATCTCATTTTTTTCCAGCAGAAAAGTCACCTCTAACCAAAGACTAATGAGTGGTGTCTTCTTGATACTAAGCAGAATCCCCAATGAGAACACAGTCCTAATCCAGTATTCCCCTGACTGCATCGGGGTCGTGAAAGCCTTTCTGTTGGCCGGGACGGGACCAGCTGCTGGTTGGCTTCTCTCCCCCACCCCCCAGAATTGCCTTCTGCAGTGGCCAGTCCACCTAGGTGTGTTTATATTAAAAACCTAGCAACAGATGCTGAAAATATTGTGACTGACCCCTTCAGATGTTTTGCTGGAGCACTGTGTCAGTCGTTAATAAAAAATACTTAAAGGCATCAAAAGCAGGATTTTATTGCATCAGTTTCCTATGGTGTTATATAGTGGGGTCCATGCAAATAAAGGAAGGCATAGAGATAACAGCTCAATACGTTTATTCCATCTTCAGAACAGGACCTGGCAATGAATCGGAATGAATCTGACACAAGGCAAACACCCCTGGCTTTTATACCCTTTAGCTCCGCCCAGACTGCCCATGATTGGTGCAGTTGAAACATTAAATAGAGGGCCAATCGGGTGCTAGGATTTTGATCACCCACCATTGGCCAGCAATAAGTCTGAGCCAATCAGTTATGCAGGATTTAAATCCTGCATAACTTGCATACTTAACATATGGTGCTTATATATTTTAAAAATTATCCTCCACTTCACACGAGGTTGGACTCTCAGGGGGAAAGACATCCTTCTTTCCCTTTCCCACCTCATATCTGAGGAGATGAGTGAAAGGTCATGAGCCAGTGGCATAGCTAGAGGGGGTACTAAGTACTAAGTTTTGCAGGGAGCCTCACCGCAGTATGCAAGGGGCTCCTCCCCCTCCCCTTTGGAGCCATTCCAGGCAGGAAAAGCAAAGCAGAGGCAAATGCAAGGAGGCAGGGAAGTGAACACCTCAATTTTGCTCCCATCACCTGGAATGGCTCCAAAGGGAAGGGGGAGGAGCCCCTTGCATGCTGCGGTGAGGCTCCCTGTAAAACTTAGTGATTTGCACCTCCTCTAGCTATGGCATTGCCATGAGCTTGTTTGAAGGCAGATTACAGATCTCAATCAGGTTTAACGGCTTATTAAGAACATAAGAACAGCCCCACTGGATCAGGCCATAGGCCCATCTAGTCCAGCTTCCTGTGTCATACAGCGGCCCACCAAATGCCCCAGGGAGCACACCAGATAACAAGAGACCTGCATCCTGGTGCCCTCCCTTGCATCTGGCATTCTGACATAGCCCATTTCTAAAATCAGGAGGTTGCACATGCACATCATGGCTTGTAACCTGTAATGGATTTTTCCTCCAGAAACTTGTCCAATCCCCTTTTAAAGGCGTCCAGGCCAGTCGCCATCACCACATCCTGTGGCAAGGAGTTCCACAGACCGACCACGCGCTGAGTAAAGAAATATTTTCTCTTGTCTGTTCTAACTCTCCCAACACTCAATTTTAGTGGACGTCCCCTGGTTCTGGTGTTATGTGAGAGTGTAAAGAGCATCTCTCTATCCACTCTGTCCATCCCCTGCATAATTTTGTATGTCTCAATCGTGTCCCCCCTCAGGCGTCTCTTTTCTAGGCTGAAGAGATATACGAGTTACGGGGAGGTAGGAGGGGGATCTCCAAAGAGACTTCAGTCCTTTCACCAAACTGCAATTAAAAGGTAGTCGTGTAGATCTGACCTTGGAAGCAGAGGACACTCACATTTGCCAGACAGCTTCCAAGGAAACTGAGTGCCTGGCCCAGAGGAGTTAGTATTCAGTTCTGTAACTGTCCTTGTCCCCTGTTCCCCCCCCCCCTCCCGGCCCAAAGTTTTGCATCTATGAGAGAGAAAATCTCTTGATGTTTTGGTCCTGCTCAGCTGAACTTGCAGCTCTCTTGCTTAATGAAGCTGGTTGTTCCTGCCTCTAGACAATACAACCTGACTATTCCAAACACGGGGAAAAAAGAAAAACAAAAGAAGGTGAACAGAATAAATGAGAGCCAGGGGCTTCTCTCCGGCTCATTTCTTCTGCCCCCTTGACTGCAGCTTGGTCTTTGCGAGGGGGAGTCTTGCTCCTGAACCAAGTCTAATTATTTTTTTAGGGATGTAAGACCTGGAGAAATTACAGGAAGTAGCTTCCTTTTCTCTTGTTACGGGGAGAAAAACGGATCTATGGAGAGACTGATAGATCAGTGTACAGCCGCAATCATTTCCCTCTTGGAGCTTCCTGTTTCTGCTGACCTTAAAAACATTGCTGCTCATCACACTCCCGAGACGGGTACCACAGAAATTAGCTTTGACGGGGCTTCAACAGAAGGGCCAAATTCGACCCTAAACACCCTGCCACTCTCCTCAGCGTGATGCAAGTTGGAACAGCTGCTTCTCTTCAGCAACTGAATAGCAATTGAAAGAACTGATTCCTTTAGTGCAGGGAAATTGCATCCTATTTACTGCAGGCCATGGGGACTTTCAAAGCCATGGATCTCGGGTTGGATACCACAGCAACTCGGAAGTGAAAGAGCAATAAAGCACCAGGACACCTAGTTTGCAAGCCAGAACCAAAAGGGCAGGGCAATCTTCCCTTAAGTACTCCTCCAAAGAAGTCAACCAGTGCATTTCAGATCAAATACAGTGGACTTTACTTATCTGTGGGCTTGGCATCAATGAATTTGAGAATTCTCAAATCAGCAAGGCCTAAGAATACCTCCTGGATGCTATCAGAAGTCACCGGCGCAAACCAGAAGTTACTTCCAGTCTGTTACTGGAAGAGGCTTCCCAGAGTTACTTCCCAGAGTTACTGGCAGTTACTTCCCAGAGGCTTCTGAGGATGCCAGGACGGTGTGCATGACCTAAGGAAGGGCCTGGTATGGCCCCCAGATCAGTAACTGCAATGCCGTGCTCCCCCCCCCTGCAGATTTCGTTGTCTGAGGAATTTGGTATCCACAGGGGGTTCCAAAACAGATCCCCTGCAGATACTAACGGAGAGAGCAGGTGTGCTCTGCTCTCGGGATCTGCTCAGATCCAAGGATGGCTGGATCACAAAGTATATTCACCTGGACTCTGGTCCTCCCACTTCTTTGCCGACGGTTTCACTTACAGAGAAAGAAAAAAAAATCTTTGTCTCAGTCCATGCCTGAACATACACCCTATTATGCGCAAACAGAAAGCAGCCGGATAGCCATGGTTAACCCAAAGCCTCCCAGTACTTGAGACATTAACATTAACAGTATTTATATACCGCTTTTCAACTAAAAGTTCACAATGTGAGACAGTGTGTTAAATGCCTCCCCTCTTACCTGTTGATGTGCCAGCCTCTGCTCTTTCCATCCCTTGAGAATCCAAAACTTGGCTAACCTAGCCTCATCTACAAATCAGGCCTCAGTAATTCTGACCACGTTCCTGCAGAGTCGGCCAACGTTACAACCCTAAACGCCCTATGCAGGCAAAGGGCTGGGGCTGAGTGTTACCTGCTTACAGGGTCTAACATGATTCCCATGCAGGTACAAGGGCTTAACCTGCACAATGCTAGAGGCAGGAACAGAAGAGCTTCTCCTCTGAAACCGGAAGACTCCCCACCCAAGAGCTTGCTTATATCTTTATCATCAGGCAGTCTATTTGTCCTTTCCAATGATTCCCATGCTTTGTTTCAACTGTTTCCCTCTTGTCTCTGCACATAACAGCTTGTACCTAAATCTACTCATTAACGATTAGATAGGCACGCTTGACTGTGTGTGTACCAAGCATGCTGCTGCATCCGTTCTTGGCCAGATAAAGGGAAACTCAATACAACCGTTCAAAAGAATTGCATCTGATTAGCTCTCTCTCAGCCATCCAAGAGGAATTAGGACGATGTGGAGGCCAGGATGGAGGGGACTGATCTGAAGGCACTTAATTCCCAGCTGGGCACTGTGGCACATTTATGTGTCACAAGGAAGAAATTAAACAATTAAGAGGTCTCCTGAGTCCATGGGACCAGTGTGAACAGATGAAGCAGCCTGCTTCTGAGTCAGACAAGGGGATCATCCATCCTAGCAGTGCTTACGCCAACTAGCCATGGCTCTCCAGGGTTTCAGACAGGGTCTCTCCCAGCAGTGGTGTAGTTACGGGGGGGGTGACATGGTAAGCACAGCAGGTGCCGCAACATGCCATATAAGCTGCACCTCCCATTCACTGTCAGAGCCATTCTAGAAGTGACATCATCAATTTAGGCTTCAAAACCTAAGCCGCCAAAGATTCCATTACACAGCACACCTGTGCTGTTATTTTGCATAGCTTGGAATTCAACATTCCAGTTCAGAACTCAAAGCAGAACATAGACTTGGATTCTTTTCCAACCACACTGCCCTTCCCCTTTCCAATGTCTCATCTTCCCAACTATTCAGAGCAAAGCACCATGCCTCTCTCCCACCAGAAGCTCACCCTGCCGGACAGCTCTGTACCCTGTATTTTCAGCTCTATTTTCAATGGCAGCCTAGCTCGGTGCTACACGACCCACCTAGTGCGTCCCAACCCACAGTTTGAGAAACACTGCTCTAATGCTGAGTGATGGCCCCTCAAATTTTAAATCCCTGGAGGTGGAAACCTTGAGGCCCCCATGCCTTACCATAACCAAACTGAAATGGGAGCAGTTGAAATAAATACCTTTGTCCTGTCTCCCTCCATTTTCTCTCCATTGCCAAATTTTGGGCTGCAAACCCTTTGGGGCAGAGCTTGTTCTCTTGCACTACTGTAAAGCACCATGTACTCCAGGAGCTGGTGGCAATGTGTAAATCATGAGTAATCATTTGGTTTCTTCCCTTCCATTAGTCTTTGTTTATCACATAATAATCCCAGTTCCTTGGGAGATGGTTTGTTCCCCAAGCATGGCCAGGACTATCTTTAGGGCAAATAAAAAGCATACTTGGCCAAGATACTGATCTAGTTCTGCTGAGGCACCTCATCAAGGAAGTTCCGGAGGCATAATTAATAGGGAGACATTACTGGAGCCTTTGATAACTTGGCAGATGCAGATTAAATAAAAAAAAATAGGCTGATATCAGTAGGAGCCATCCTTAAAGGTTCCTGGTCAAAAAGAGAATTTTTAAGCAAAAAGAGAACATTAAAATCTTATCATTGCACTTGAAATTAAGCCAATGAAACATTAAAGCTGATTTCTAATAGGTTTAAGAATACATTTATAGACTGTGAGGGCACTTGGAGTAGCCAGAGGACTAAGCGTTCCCATTTTGGAGGGGGAAAAAATGATATTTTCCCTTTCAAAAAATCCCAGCGGAAGCTGGTAAAGGAGAGAGTGAAATCTCAGGCAGCCTTTTGGAAACGTCCAGCTCTCCCACCTGTTTAAGGATAACGCAAGGATACAGGAATAACCGCAGAAATAAATTATTAATCTGCAACTCTGGGATACGACTGCCAAAAGTGATAAGTGCAAATGATGGCAGAGATTATGCGAACAGACGGCCAGAAAACATGGCCTTAATGGGAAGTGGGTAAAGCTTCCCTCCAATGTTTGATATGCAGCACTGCAGAAGGGGAGAAAAAAGGAAGGATAAAGGCCTTGAAAACACCCACAGACAGACACCGCGGATTAAGATTCTCCTTAACAGCTAGGCAGATGGTCCTTGTTTGACAGAATGACACTTCTGATAAAGTCATATGTTTATGGTGGCTGGCTGGCCTGCAAAGCTGAAAACTCTCTTTTTGCTCAATGATACCGACGAGCGCATGACTCGTTGTTCATGCTCTCCCTGTGGGGAAAAAGAAGACTATAGGCCAGGGGTGCCCAAACCCTGGCCTGGGGGCCACTTGCGGCCCTCAGGGGCTCCCAATCAGGCCCCCAGGGAGCCCCCAGTCTCCAATGAGCCTCTGGCCCTCCAGAGACTTGCTGGAGCCCATGCTGGCCTGATGCAACTGCTCTCAGCATGAGGATGACTGTTCGACCTCTCACCTGAGCTGTGGGACGCAGGCTCCCTCCACTACTTGCTGTTTCACGTCCGTGATGCAGCAGTGGCAGCGAAGGAAATGCTGGCCTTGCTTTGTGCAAGGCCTTTAAAAGGCCTTGAGCTATTGCAGGACCTTCATTCATTCATATGTTCAATCTCTAATAAATTCATTTGTGTAAATTTATGCAAATTTGAAATGTAAATTAATTCTTTTTTCCCCCGGCCCCCTGACACAGTGTCGGAGAGATGATGTGGCCCTCCTGCCAAAATGTTTGGACACCCCTGCTATAGGCCAAGGAACCCATAGAATGCACTAAGAGGAATTCTGTGTTCTGATGTGTCAGTTCTACACATCAAAATTATTTGCATACATTTGCATAATTCATTCAGCTACTCATGAGAAGGGGTGTTGAATTCAGCATGTGGAAGCCTGGAGTCCTGGAAATCCCAGCCAGCACAGGAGTCAGAGGACGGAAGACAATCAAGCAGGAAAACAAAATCCACAAGGAACACAGAGGTTTTTAAGGCTGTTGAATTCTCCAACTCACACCAGCGTGTGCGATCGACACATCCCAGATTGAACCAGCAGAGAGTCAAAATGCATCCATAGTTTTCTTGCCCCACTTATAGGTGGTGATTTGGAAGGGCAATTTCTGGGATTTCTTTTGCCGGGGGTGGTGGTGGTGGTGGTGAGGCAAAACCCTGGTAAACTTACTGGTGCTGCTCCTGGTGGTTGCCACCCACAATTCCCTTCACCATGATCCCATGTCAACATGCAGCACCATGGCCAGAGGACTTGAGGTTTTAAAAGCAGCAAATGCAGGGAGGGGTGCCACTGCAAAAAAAGTGAAAAAAGTGGGCAAGCGAGTCACTTGGGGGGGACATTTTATCATCGTCCCACCCCCAAATTTCAAGCTGAAGGTTCTCCAGAGGGAATTTTTGACTCAGTCATAGAAGACACCCAGCCCCCAATATGCCACATTTATTACTTGTTGGCTATCAGCTAGCTGCTGAGACAGAAGTACCTCCAGCCAAATCCTGTAACAGCCAAGGGGACAGATTCAAATTAATAAAACAATAGTGTTACGAAATAACTAACAAAGCAGATCGAAGCCGCTTTCTTTCCTTTTCTCTCCTATACCATCGTCTCACAAACCCAAAGTTAAAAATACCTCCCAGCTCACTGTCAAAGCGGCTGTTGCTCTCAAAATTCAAAAAAGACCTTCCCCTGAGTTTAAAAAAAAAAGAAGAAAAAAAGTGGCTTATCAGTTCTCCTGAATTAATGTGTCCAGAGGAGAGAAGAAACATGTTTTGGTGTTTGAGTGACAGCCTGTGCGTTGCTCCCAGTGCTGCTCTTAGATTTAAATTGTCGTGCCTCAAAGCCTACCTTATCTTTGACCAGCCAGTTACTCCTTTGCCCCATCAAGTCCCTTTGTCAACAGCGTGTGGCTCTCTGACAATTTCCTGTTGACTGCTGGATGTGGCAAGTCAGGGCCAGGGCTGAGCCTGCTCCAGATTTACAGAACAGGGACACTGATGATATTTGGAGCAGCAATTCCTAACTCTCTTTCTTGACCCTGTGGTGGGTCAGGTAGGGGTAGGAACAGCACAGAAGCATAGCTGGTAGGAATTCACAGCCAAATCCTATGCTGCCCAGAGCGTGGGGCCAAAAATGGCTGCTACAACATTCTGAGTGCTAACTGGGCAGCGCCAGCAGCACCTCAGGTGAAGGGGACTTTCGTCCCCTTCCCCCAGGTAAAGTGAGTAGCCCTGCAATGAGGCTACTCGATTCTATGGCAAACCTTGGGTTGCCATAAAATCAAGAGCCTCCGTGTCGGGCAGTTGACCCAACATGAAGGCTCAGGATCCAGTGGAGCTCCACTGGTTCCACCTCCTTCAGGCCCCACTCCCTCCTCCAGCACGCCCCCTCCCCACCCTCTTCCCAGACCCCCACCTACATCTCCATCACCTGGCAGTTTGCGCAACTGCCGAGAGCACCGGCAATCCACCAGTGCTAGGACCTCACAAATGTGCTTTACGGCTCGTTTTTATGAGCTTTACGGTGGTAAGCCAGCACGCACTGTTTAGGATTGGGCCCTCAGGCCCTTGACTTGGGGAAAAGGCAGAGGAAAGCTCCCCAAGGTGCCACAAAACTCTGGTGTGTGAATCCGAATCCTCAGGAGGTTGAGACTCACCTTAGTGAGGTACCACAGACTATACCAGTGGTTCCCAAACTGTGTGATGCACACCTGAAGGTGCCATGGCGAACTCACAGGGGCGCTGTGGGATGCCCCTGGCAGCCTCTTCCCAACTCTCCTCAGAGCCACAATCTTGGATTGTGTGAGGACTTGCACAATCCAAGATGGCAACACTCAGGGATCCAGGAAGAAGAGGCCACCACGACTATGGCAACTTTGGAAACCACTGGGCTATACGTATTGCACAGAAGGGGCTTAGTATCACTCCCTGTGAACAGCAGGTAGTAGGAAGGTTCTGACTTGGTCAGGCCCAGCATGAATGCCAGGAGGATAGTCTCTTGCCGCTTTCCAAGAAAGGGGTGAAAGCTAAGGAAGAAAATGAGTTCCAAGAGAGCTGAGAGTGAAACAGAAAAAGGAGGAAGACTTTTTAAACAGCTCAAGCGCTGACAGTGAGTGGTTATTAACACAGGATGTGGTTTATTGGTTAACTAAGATGACATCCATTCATCACAAAGTTCTTCAACCATTATTCACAAGATTTTGTTTTGTTTTTAAACAGCAGACAGTACAGAAGGAGAGGTATGGAGGTATCTGCTGGACTAAACTCCAGCCATTTGAGCGCATAGATGTGAATGCACCCAACACCTTCACTTCAACCTGCTGCATGATTAATTAGCAAAGATTTAGCTAGTCCATATCCCACAGCCCAATTATCCCCCATTGTTTCCCCTTCATTCCCCCCACAAAGAATGAGATGTGCATGACAACTCTAATTAACCTAATGAAATTAGTAGCTTAGTGCTCCATGCATGAGGCTTTTCATTCCATCCCTTGTGCATGAAGACAGCATGCCTCACAAATCAGAAATGAAAGAAGAAGTTGCACACAGCCGCGGAAAGCTTGGACAGCATATGGAATACGTGCCGACATGCCCAGCACACCGAAGAGAGACCCCCTTTGCTTATTTTCCCATCAAGATCTGTATGAGAGGAGGGGCTGGATGATGGCTAAGACCCAGGAAATCAGATCGGGACAGAAGGACCCTTAGTAGATAAAGGGCACAATCCTATGCATGTCTACTCAGAAGTACGTCCTATTGTGTTCAGTGGGGCTTACTATCAGGAAAGGGTGAATTGCAGCCAAAGATGAATAAGTAAGTCAAGTTCCTCTTTCTTCCTCATTTGTATGAATAGAGTACATGTTCTTAAAATCTAGTACCACTTAGCTTGATGGGACGGATGAGATATTTGAATGGGTAAGTTAAACAATAAAAATGCCAAAGTTAAAACTACTACAAGTAGGCCCCAATACTTTTATCCCAGTCTTCTAATATTTCCTCTCCACTTCATCCATATTATTAGTCCCTGTGGTTTTCTAATGAGCGATAGCTTGAGAATCTACTTCTAAGGGTGGAAAAAAAAAACTGCAGTTATTTCCCCTCCCCTTGATCTTTTGCGCTGAACTGCTGGCATCAATGGGAATCCCATGTGTAGGAGGAACATCCTTTTTGCCGGAGCAGATGTCCATCAGCCTGTTAGGATCAGAGAGCCATTTGGACAGCCCTGGCCCCATGAACTGAAAGCGCAAAAAACCTTCAGAAGTTCCAGAACTTTTCTGATCTTTTCTAGGCCATGCCCAATTACTGCAAAATTTAAGACACTGCTCCACCTCAACCCACTCCTTGCAACAAATTTAGGTGCTCCATTTATTTATTTAAAAAAAAAAATCCATACTGCCTTTCAGACTCATTTAAGAGACCATCAAGGCAGCTTACAGATTAACGTTAATAATAATAGCAAAATTTAAATAATACAAGCAAAACCAACTCATAAATCCCCTAAAACAAAAGATCCCAAAACCAGGAGCAGGTAAAGTAAATGGCCCCAAACAGAAACTCAGGAGACGGCTCAACAAAACATGATGTATAATGTCTTGTTTCTACAACTTCAAGACTTCTAACAAACTAAATCAAACCACCACCAGACTTTGATCTCTGACTTGAAACTGCAAATATCATTCTCAGAAAGGAAGAAAATAAATCCAGTGGGGCTGTTCTTATGTTATGTTCTTATAAATCTCCTGTGAAAAGCATCGTGCCAAATGGGAAACAAACTGTTGCAGCACTTCCAAAATATTACACCCTTCGCCAGATTCTCAATAGAACACCAAAGTCAGAGCCAAACAATGTCAAGAAATAGCACATGTTACAGGTTGGTCCTCAGCAGGCCAGATATTCAAAGTCATTTTTCTAAGAACATAAGAACATAAGAACAGCCCCACTGGATCAGGCCATAGGCCCATCTAGTCCAGCTTCCTGTATCTCACAGCGGCCCACCAAATGCCCCAGGGAGCACACCTGATAACAAGAGACCTCATCCTGGTGCCCTCCCCTACATCTGGCATTCTGACTTAACCCATTCCTAAAATCAGGAGGTTGCGCATACACATCATGGCTTGTACCCCATAGTGGATTTTTCTTCCAGAAACTTGTCCAATCCCCTTTTAAAGGCGTCTAGGCTAGACGCCATCACCACATCCTGTGGCAAGGAGTTCCACAGACCGACCACACGCTGAGTAAAGAAATATTTTCTTTTGTCTGTCCTAACCCGCCCAACACTCAATTTGAGTGGATGTCCCCTGGTTCTGGTATTATGTGAGAGTGTAAAAAGCATCTCCCTATCCACTCTGTCCATTCCCTGCATAATTTTGTATGTCTCAATCATGTCCCCCCTCAAGCATCTCTTTTCTAGGCTGAAGAGGCCCAAACGCCGTAGCCTTTCCTCATAAGGAAGGTGCCCCAGCCCCGTAATCATCTTAGTCCCTCTCTTTTGCACCTTTTTCATTTCCACTATGTCTTTTTTGAGATGCGGCGACCAGAACTGGACACAATACTCCAGGTGTGGCCTTACCATAGATTTGTACAATGGTATTATAATACTAGCCGTTTTGTTCTCAATACCCTTCCTAATGATCCCAAGCATAGAATTGGCCTTCTTCACTGCCGCCGCACATTGGGTCGACACTTTCATCGACCTGTCCACCACCACCCCAAGATCTCTCTCCTGATCTGTCACAGACAGCTCAGAACCCATCAGCCTATATCTAAAGTTTTGATTTTTTGCCCCAATGTGCATGACATTGGGGCACCATTCTAGTCACCCACTGCCCTCCTTCAGCTGAGAACTGTGATAATACATTTAGGAAAGGAACCACAGGCTCTCTGCTGTTTTAGCTTCAAATGGCTCCATCCGGTTGCCCTGCTGGAGCTAATCTCTGGCTGTGAGGAGTCAAGGGAGGGTCTGAGCAGGGCAGGGGGATTCCTGAGAGGGTTGTTTATAAAAAGAGGCAGTGGAGGAGACTTCTGCTGATGCAGGAGCCGCAGCCCTGCCCCTGTCAATCGCTTGAGACGCATCTAGTTTCTAAGCAACCTTAGATCCTTCTCACACACCTCTTCCCTTCTCTTCCCTTCCATGCTGTTTAATTGTAGAAAGTTGCCTTTTGAATGGGAAGACTGCACGTTGCTTCCTCCACAGCCCCACCAGCTTTTCAAGGAGGGCCCGCTGTGATGAGGAAGACATTGCTCAGCAGGGAGAAGGCGGAGAAAGTTGTCCAGTGTCAGTAATTAAGACCCAGAGTTCCAGAACCCTGAATGCAGAGGCTGCTTTTCAAGTCGCCTCTCTGATACCATTCAGGCCTCCTCCTGGAGCTAGGAGGAAAACAGCCACATTCCCCAAGAAAAACCCATTGCTGAAACATTTCAACTGCCACAGCTATTACTCAGTGTGACTCTGTTGTCGTAACAGTAAAGTAGAGCCAACAATTCCAACAACAGTGCTGTTGGTTGCAGAAAATGCCACTTTCTTGAAACAAATGGAGGCCAAAAGGTGGACAGCATTGACTACCCCAGCTGAAGGATGCCTCATATTCCAGTATGGGAAATCTCTTGCCTGGGGACAGGAAAGTTCAGAGCTTGGGGTGATTCAAATGCAAATGGAGAAAATCTGCACAAATTCACCTTACTTTGCATAATTTATTCACATTTTGCTATTGTGGGGAATGGAGAGCTGCTATGCAGAAGGTTCACCCCAACAACCCATGGAAATCTTAGGGCCTAGCTACACACATCAATTAAAGCCTTATTAACCATAATGGGCTCATTTTTCTTTGATGCCAGTAGAAGGTTTTTTGCTTGGGTAATAGCAGCTGGATTGGGGCCTCCTGTGGATTGACATTGTGGTGGTGGGCGGTGGGTGGGGAGTAGGGTGAAAATCCCCCTCCCTGCTATGATCCCATCCTGCCTGCAGGGAAGACTAACACTAAAGAGAAAACTAAGTCCACCATGGCTAATAAGGCTTGAAAGGTTATGTGGAATTTGGCCCTTACTCAGACACCTTGCAGGCTTCTGAGTTTTGGCAGGCATTTCTCCTTACTCTCCCCCCCCCCCCCAAGATATTGTCAGTCATGAGGGCTAGAAACTTTTTTTTTTAATTAAATTTTTTTTTAATTAAAAAAAAGCCAAAATAATCAGGAAGTTGACTTCTGCATGCAGTAGCACATTCTGCACTTGAATCTACATCTAAGGGTCTCAAATCCCACTCCTAGTGACCAATTTTCCCCCCGGGATTCCCAGATTACTGCCTACCTTCCAGGTATCCCCTGAAGCAATATAAATCCCATTAACCTTGATGGGAGGAAAGTGTCAACAATGCTAATCCAGTGGGGCTAGGCTATGGGATGGGGGTGCAGGATAAGAGGGGCAATTGCATGCCAGTTTACCTGTCCAGCCAGCAAGGCAGCAGCAGTAACCTGTGACGGGGTCACACCCATCTGCATGGCTGCAGTCACAACGTTCGCTGCAGTTCAAGCCGTAAGTTCCATCCTTCCAATACGGGAGGTGGGGGGGAGGAAAGAAGGCCACTTAAGTCACTTATTGCAACCATCATGCATAGAAACTACAAAATTCTATGTAGAATTTTTTACATACATAAAATCTACAAAATTCATTTTCTTTCACATTAATAGGCAGCACCTTGGCATATTAAAGAGATCTGTCTCTCTTTCAAACATTTATTTCCAGCTTCGATACTTTCAAGAAGGCAACAGAAGCGACTAACAAAACAATAACGTTTAAAACAGCTTTTGCTGCTCTCTTTCAGGTGACGGACCCTCATTTTTTCAGGCTTTTCGATCTCTACGGTCCATGAGATCTCTTTTCATCTCTACGGTCCATGGCTTTTTAATACTGTTGCCTTTACTTGAGTTTTAACTGCTGCTGATTTTGCACTATGTTCTTTTACGGCTTTGTGTGTGTGATTATTTTTGTACAGCACTTCAATATCATCGATGAAGTGTGGGAAATAACATTTGTTCAACAAATAAGTAAATTAAACATAACAATCAACTATCAAACTCATAACGAAAATGACGATACCAAAATGGTGAAAAACATTGGGGGAAATAAAAACTAGATGGAATTCACAGAACAGCTCTTAAAAACATAACCACCAGTAAAAATGGAGGTCAGCCCTTGCGAAAGGCAGGTCTGCATAGCGGAACAGCCTCCTGAAATAACCAAGCGTAAACCTTGTGTCTGGAGGTAAATAACCTTGAATGTTGGCAGGCCTCTCTGAGAAGGGCATTCCACACCTGCAACTGGACCCCCTCCACTTGTTGAATGGAACAGACAAGATGGCATATATGGGAGGAGTACTTAATTTATGGAACTCGGACTGGTTTTTTCAAAAAAGGAAATGTAAAGAGATTCATGAAAGATTGGTGGGTCAATGATGATTTGCTCAGACTGTTCCATGGCACCTCTCCATCTCCAGGCAAAAGGCTTCTGATCAACAGGTGCTGGGATCAACTACAGGGGAAGGCCACTGTCTTCCTGCCCTGCTCATGAATCCCCAGGGTCATCTAACCAGTTGCTGCAGGAAATGAGTTGCTGGATGAGATGGCCCTGTGGTCTTACTGAACAGAGTAGGTCCTTCAACAAAATGGCAGAGAGAGAGAGAGAGAGAGAGAGAGAGAGAGAGAGAGAGAGAGAGAGAGCCAATGCCTCTCAAGATCAGAAATGTGCGGTAGCAGTCTGGTCCCTCCTCTCTGCAGTCTGCTGCAGACTGGCCTTCCTGCCAATCTAGTTACCAGCCACTACCTGGCTTATGGATCTCTCTTTCTGCAGTACCTTCTGGCCAAGGCTGTTTCAATTATTATACAGCTAAGATCAAAGGAAGACTTACAGGACAGGGCTGGTCGCAGAACTCTCCTTGCCACCCGGGAGAGCAAAGGCAGGAGCCATCCATGGGGTTGCAGGCTGCTCCGTTGGCACAGTAACATGTCTGGTTGCAGTTGAGGCCCCAGGTACCACTTGGGCACGGAATGGAACAATCCGCCCCCTGCCAGCCTGGAATGAGACAGAGAACCAACGAGATGTGCTGCTGCCTCCCTGCAATTCCTCTCTTTATTAGGAAATGTACCCATTTTAGAGAGGATACCATTGCCTGCATCACATATAATTCCAGTGTACATCTTGGTTTCCTTTCAACTGGTGGAACAGAGCAGGGGTTGCCTGACTGAAGACTAGGATCTACCACCAGACTATCTGAAACAGATTTGCAAGGGTCTCTCACTCCCATTTTGCACTCTCACTATGTTTAGTTGATCTTAAGATGCTATTAAAAAACAAAGTAGGTCCCACAAGCCTGATGTCTGCCCGTGTCTGCTCAAGCAGAACATGCTTCAGAATATATGGGTCACAGCCAATCTTGGGAGGGCTATAAGACCTCTTGTTTCCACCGGAAAGTCTGAAATGGGGGAGGCAAAAAGTGATCTCCATGACTTGACCAAGTCAATAGCAAATGTGGCAGTGAGACTTGCAAACTCACACCTTAATTCTTCTTCATTAGATTAATCTTCACAAATGAATTGCGTGTGAAGATCCTACTTAAAATATTGTGTTTGATGTGATATGAAACTTTACCTGAAGGCCATTTCACACATCAGACAAAAGCAAGCCCAGGTTTGCCATTGAGTAGACCTTCAACAGGAAGTTGCTGTTGATCACAGCTCCCCAATGACAATACCTGAGTGATGTGTGAAGCGGTCAGGGTTTTGATGCACACTAAAAACTTAGGGGTACAGTTAAGCAATGCAACATTCAAAGGGTCCACAAGACGTCTGCTAAATGATGACAAACTCAGATGTGAAAAATCACAATTAAACATCACAGCGATGGACAGACATGTCGCCCAGCTCTTGGTGGTCGAGCAATAGCAATCAGTGAGACCCGATGCCTGGAATGTTGCAACCCGTATCAATCCTGAAATGCAGCATAATGGTCATTGGTGCCCTTTGTAACTGGAGCAGCTCTGGAGTCCTTGACTGTCTGAAGTTATTCAGCAAGAATTTGGTGCAGGTGGTACAATTTATGCTACCTCACAGCAATTCTCACTATAGGACAGCATTTACCTTCTC
Organism: Tiliqua scincoides; assembly: GCF_035046505.1. NCBI lineage: Eukaryota > Metazoa > Chordata > Lepidosauria > Squamata > Scincidae > Tiliqua > Tiliqua scincoides. The sequence continues at coordinate 7,135,173 of NC_089828.1, forward strand.
TGCAGAAGCATGAACCATCCAATGGGGAACAGGCTCCATCATTCTTGCAACTGCAATAGGATGAGCAGTTGATGCCATAGGTGCCAACTGCACAGGTGACAGAGCAGTCCTCTCCCTGCAAACCAAGACAAAAACAAGTTGAGGCAGAGAAATATGGACCCGGAAACATACATCTTCAGCTGCTCAGGAAGGAGGGCTCTCGTCTTGGGAATTTTTAGGACATGAGATTGTTTTAGACAATGAGGGGTTAAGCACCTGCAGTTCTACAATGTGGGTACCACTGTTAAGAAACCCATGCACCTGGAGGAACTTTGCAAGATGGTAGACAAACAAGGGTGTCACCCCTGGACCTAGGAGCACAGGGTGGAATGCATGGGAATCCTACTGTACCCTGGGCCAAGATCTGCAGTTGCAAACAGACACACACCCAATCATCACATGGGAAATTCTACACAAGGCTGTATGCCATTTCCTGCTCTAAAATGTTCTCTACTTTGCAACGCAATCACGTCTGAAGTGGCCCAGAGATGCCCTGGAAACGGAAAAATAAAATGGTTCAGGTTTCTTGTATTGGTTGAAATTCCTGCAGTGTTTCCCATCCCATACGCAAACATATCACTGCAAAGCTGGAAAAAAAATGGTTGGCAACTTTCAGTCTTGAAAGACTATGGTATAAGCCTACAGCACCCGGTATTCCCAGGCGGTCTCCCATCCAAGTACTAACCAGGCCTGACCCTGCTTAGCTTCCGAGATCAGACAAGATCGGGAGATAGTGTTCAGCATAGGGAGATGGTTGGCAACCTTCAGTCTTGAAAGACTATGGTATAAGCCTACAGCACCCAGTATTCCCAGGCAGTCTCCCATCCAAGTACTAACCAGGCCTGACCCTGCTTAGCTTCCGAGATCAGACACGATCGGGAGATAGTGTTCAGTATAGGGAGATGGTTGGCAACCTTCAGTCTCGAAAGACTATGGTATAAGCCTACAGCAGCCGGTATTCCCCGGCGGTCTCCCATCCCAATACTAACCAGGCCTGACCCTGCTTAGCATCCGAGATCAGACAAGATCGGGAGATAGTGTTCAGTATAGGGAGATGGTTGGCAACCTTCAGTCTCGAAAGACTATGGTATAAGCCTACAGCACCCGGTGTTCCCAGGTGGTCTCCCATCCAAGTACTAACCAGGCCTGACCCTACTTAGCTTCTGAGATCAGACGATATCAGGCATGTGCAAGGTAACAGTTGCTGTAAAGCTGAAAACTAGAAATGTTTGAAAGTGAATAGTTGAAAACTAGAAAGTGTTTTTTTTAAAACATTTAAAGCTGAAAACTAGAAATGTTTTAAAATCAACACTAGGATTCTCAAAACTTTCAAAAAAGTGCCCCAAAGCTTGAGATCTTGGACTCATGCAATCCAAGACGTTCTGGCTTTGCTTTAATGTTATACTTTGTCATTGCTTGATTAATGGATGGCAGCAACTGTTACCCTGCACTTGACCAATCTTGTCTGATCTTGGAAGCTAAGCAGGGTCAGGCCTGGTTAGTACTTGGATGGGAGACCGCCTGGGAACACTGGGTGCAGTAGGCTTATACCATAGTCTTTCGAGACTGAAGGTTGCCAACCATATTGATTAATGGATGTGAAATTTTGAGCTCACCTTCACATCCAAATAGCTTTCTGTATATTGTTTTATATAAAACTCCTTAATAAAAGATGAGTTTAAAAAGAGCTGCCTGCATTGGCCAACAGTTGCCCATCTCTGCTTTAGATTATGTCACTCCATGCAACTTTCATTGTACTCCTGAAATTATACTATTATAAGGGAACATTTGGGACTGATGTGAAAGGAGAACGGGGACAAACTCTTGGCAGTCATTCAGTAGGAGGTTGGAAACAGAGAACAGCAAATCTCTTGGAACAGCTGTTTGCTTATTAAGAAAAACATCACGGACAAAACCCTAATCACAAAAGGGGAAAAGGGTTTAATGTTGCACAAAGCTCGAGGCCTCGCTGAGCCAAATAAATAAATAAATAAATTCAACAAGCCTTTAGTGAAATGATATTTCAAAATCCCAGAGAAACTGTGCTCGGCATACATTATATATCATTTATTTCATGTCAGTAATGCACATGATGCCTTGCAGACTAATGTAAGGGGCAAAACTCCCACACTTGCCCCGCCCCAAGGAGCTTACAATCTAAGTTTCAACCATGCAGGCAGACAAAAGAGATGGAGAAGGAAGAGGGAGACGGAAGATGAATGTACGTATCTCATGAACTCTCAAATAAAAAACAGTCATGTGTTTCCATCTATGTGTTTCCATGCACCAAACAAGGAGCACAGCATGGTCTGTATGATAAAAACCAGTGTACACAGCTGGCTGGAGTTCTTGTACTTTTTAGCACAGAACTATGGCTGTGGAAACGTGTGACAAGGGTTGTTAAGGTGATGGTTAGTGCAGACAAAATGAATAATGATCACAAGGCTCACTCCATGTTACAATAAACAGTGGTCAGGGTCAAGGCTGGAACCAGGTAATGACAGATGGAAAGTAAGCCCAGAAGAACAATGGCACAAAATACATTAGGAACCTATGGTACCAACTGGCATGGATGCCATGGTGGATGTTAGTATAAATGTTTCAGACCTCATTGATAAAATTAAAGATCAATAAGTCACCGGGCCCTGATGATATCCACCCAAGAGTTGTTAAGGAATTGAAGAATGAAGTTGCTGATCTCTTGACTAAAATATGCAACTTGTCCCTCAAAACGGCCACGGTGCCAGAAGATTGGAGGACAGCAAATGTCACACCAATCTTTAAAAAGGGAAAGAGGGGGGACCCGGGAAACTATAGGCTGGTCAGCCTAACATCTATACTGGGTAAGATGGTGGAATGCCTCATCAAAGATAGAATCTCAAAACACATAGACGAACAGGCCTTGCTGAGGGAGAATCAGCATGGCTTCTGTAAGGGTAAGTCTTGCCTCACAAACCTTTTCAAATTCTTTGAAAAGGTCAACAGGCATGTGGATGCGGGAGAACCCGTGGACATTATATATCTGGACTTTCAGAAGGCGTTTGACATGGTCCCTCACCAAAGGCTACTGAAAAAACTCCACAGTCAGGGAATTAGAGGGCAGGTCCTCTCATGGGCTGAGAACTGGTTGAAGACCAGGAAACAGAGAGTGGATGTCAATGGGCAATCTTCACAATGGAGAGAGGTGAAAAGCGGTGTGCCCCAAGGATCTGTCCTGGGACTGGTGCTCTTCAACCTCTTCATAAATGACCTGGAGACAGGGTTGAGCAGTGAGGTGGCTAAGTTTGCAGACGACACCAAACTTTTCCAAGTGGTGAAGACCAGAAGTGATTGTGAGGAGCTCCAGAAGGATCTCTCCAAACTGACAGAATGGACAGTAAAATGGCAGATGCATTTCAATGTAAGTAAGTGTAAAGTCATGCACATTGGGGCAAAAAATCAAAACTTCACATATAGGCTGATGGGTTCTGAGCTGTCTGTGACAGATCAGGAGAGAGATCTTGGGGTGGTGGTGGACAGGTCGATGAAAGTGTCGACCAATGTGCGGCGGCAGTGAAGAAGGCCAATTCTATGCTTGGGATAATTAGAAAAGGTATTGAGAAAAAAACGGCTAATATTATAATGCCGTTGTACAAATCAATGGTAAGGCCACACCTGGAGTATTGTGTCCAGTTCTGGTCGCTGCATCTCAAAAAAGAAATAGTGGAAATGGAAAAGGTGCAAAAGAGAGGGACTAAGATGATTACTGGGCTGGGGCACCTTCCTTATGAGGAAAGGCTACGGTGTTTGGGCCTCTTCAGCCTAGAAAAGAGATGCCTGAGGGGGGACATGATTGAGACGTACAAAATTATGCACAGGAAGGATAGAGTGGATAGAGAGATGCTCTTTACACTCTCACATAACACCAGAACCAGGGGACATCCACTAAAATTGAGTATTGGGAGGGTTAGGACAGACAAAAGAAAATATTTCTTTACTCAGCGTGTGGTTGGTCTGCGGAACTCCTTGCCACAAGATGTGGTGACGGTGTCTGGCCTGGATGCCTTTAAAAGGGGATTGGACAAGTTTCTGGAGGAAAAATCCATTACGGGTTACAAGCCGTGATGTGTATGTGCAACCTCCTGATTTTAGAAATGGGCTATGTCAGAAGGCCAGATGCAAGGGAGGGCACCAGGATGCAGGTCTCTTGTTATCTGGTGTGCTCCCTGGGACATTTGGTGGGCCGCTGTGAGATACAGGAAGCTGGACTAGATGGGCCTATGGCTTGATCCAGCGGGGCTGTTCTTATGTTCTTATAAATGGATTCTAAAAGGATAATGACTCAGTTGAGGAGCAGCAGAGAGGTACGTAGGTGGCTCAACTTCCATTTTCAGGGAAAGGATGGCCCTGTACACCAGACAATACACGGGACAAGAATCTGGGTGGTCATAAGTGCATGGACAGACCAGTGAGGGAGACAAATCACTCTTCTGTTCAGTGCTTTGGTTCTTTTTAGGCATCAACCTTTTGGCACTGCAACTCCTCAGGAAGTATGTGATTTGCTACAGCAGTAGGTGAAATACTACATATGAAGAAACATGGACAGCTCTGTACCCTGACTCCAGTTTTTGGTCACTAGCCCAGGACAATCCAACTTTGACCTCTAAGGGTGCTGTGGTACCCTCATCCTATCCCCCGGGTGCAAATGCAGAAGTTACTGGCAGTGACTGAATCTGGAACTTCCTCCATGCAGAGCAGGTGTTCTGCCATTGAGCTACGGCCCTTTAGAAAGAATGTGGGATTTGATGTTCATTGCACTGCACACTCTGGGTTGGGGTATCAGAAGCGCCAGTGAACACTTTGGTTCACATATTAACCTGTTAAGGAATGAGCTAAGGAAAGGTGTCCACCCCCCCCCCCCCATGTAACTGGCACCAGCCTCCAATTATGTAGTCCAGGGGTGCTCAATAGGTGGATCACGATCTACTGGTAGATCGCGAGGCAAAATGTGTAGATCGCGGAGTGCTGACCCCCCCCCTTTCAGGTGCCTCTGGGAGGAAACGCTGGGAGTAAGGCCCATTGTACTCAATGGGGCTTACTCCCAGGTAAGTGTGGCTAGGATTGCAGCCTCACAGCCTAATCCTAGGCATGTCTACTCAGGAGTAAGTCCTGTTATACTCAGTGGGGCTCAAGGTACACCAACATACATTGTACACATAAATGTTATATGTTATGATGGTGTGAACATTGTAAAAAAAACTCTGGTAGATCTCTGGGCCTTGCTGGGTTTCAAAGTAGCTCTCGAGCCAAAAAAGTGTGAGCACCCCTGATGTAGTCGATGACAACCGACAAGCCCCCTCCTTGTCCCACATTCTCAGCAAAGTGGGAACTGCTCCTCAAGCCCTTCCTTGTCACTGGGGTTCCCAAGCATGATTTTGGGGGGCCTGCATCCTTCCCTCTTCCAAAAAGCATGGTCTCTCTTGAAAAACTGGATAATGGATCGGTGTCCTTTAGCCGCTTTGAAACCCCTTCTTAAAATTCCTCACGTAATCCAACTACCTGAGTTGTATTTATAGCAAGACACCATTCTGTGGCCTGGAACCTGCAGTACCTAACAAACATATATGAGGAGCCCTCCTGAATCAGGAAAAGTTCACCAGTTGCATCTGGAGAGTCCACAAGCAGGAGATGCTCCTGCTCCCCTGCAACGGATATCATGGCTACCAGCCACTGACAGACTTGCCCAACCGTGAATTTGTCCAGCCCCTTTTAAGGTCATCTAGGCTGCTAGCCAATGTGACATTTTGTGGTCATGAGTTTCACAGACTAGTTAGGGGTGAACAATACCTCTTTTGGTCCATTCTAAATCTCCTGCCAACCCAGCCTGGTTCTAGTGTTGTAAGAGGGAAATCAAATTGCCTAGTGGCTCAGCTAGAGAGGTGGAAAGAACTAAGTTTTGCAGGTGCCTGAATGTGCTGTGCAAGTGGTCCCTCCCCTTCAGAGCCATTCCAGGCCAGAGGCATTTGCCTCCCTGCATTCACCTCCATTTTGCTCCCACTGCCTGGAGTGGCTCTGAAGGGGAGGAGGAGGGCTGCTTGCAGGGAGCGTTCAGGCACCTGCAAAACTTAGTGTTTTGCATCCCCTCTAGCTATACCACTGCCTAGAGACTTGGTATAGGGAGGCATGCACCCCTCCATCTCAAAAATGACAAGCTTTGGAATTTCTTATACAAATGCACCATTTCTCTTTCTCCTCCTGGGATAGCCTGGGGAAGCAGCTCATCATCCAAGATGTAGCCTTGTTCCATTTTAATGCTGTGCTCATTGGCTCCAGCAAATCCCACAAGATCCTGACCCTTGACACAGAGAAATAAGCTTGATTATCCTAAAGAGTTATGTCAATTCAGCCTCCCCTCCCCCCGCCCCGGTGAATGGATTTACAGTGGAAGGAGGACTCCTAGGCCTCTGGGTCTGGATCAATTCCCCACCTGCATCAGAACATTCATGCCAGACAGAACGGGGACTTCACCAGTTTCCCCCTTCATTTTCTGTCCTGGTAATGCCTGTTCTCATCTTCAGTTGGGAGGGAAAGCGTTTAACATGCGCTGCATTTCGAATATGCCCACGTAAGCTCCCCCTAAGCTACGATGCTGGGATTTGTTCAGACGATGATGCTGTTTCAAAGCCCAGCCAAGACCACGGCAGCTTTTATCAAACCCGCCTGACAAGCATTTCCCTCCAGTGGCCTCTGACAAAAATATACCCAGCTTGCCAGAGAGGGAATAGAAAAAGAAGCCACAACTCCACTTCATGGGCTCCAAGAGATTATTAATTCTAAGTGCAAAAATCATTAACATTTTAACCTCAATTTGGAGAGCATGACTTATGAAATTAAATGCAATTGGGTACTCTTACACAAATAAGACACACACACACAACCTTCTCACCTCTGGCGATAATACCAGGCTAGCTTCCATGCCATTCATTAACGAGCCATATCATCTATTAGATTGGGTACCAAAAAGTTATTGGATCTTTTCTCATGCAATATGGTGTTGTAGATTTCTATCCCATTCACTAAAATTAATCAACAGCTGGGCTCCATATGGCGATCATACTCTCTCCCCCTTCTCCTTTCTGTTCAGCATAGCAACTTAATCAATGTAGGACACCCTAGCGGAAAGTCTGAGTCTGGGCATGGAGGGAAACGAGAGTTAATGCAGTTCAAAACGTATAACCCCCGGAAAAAAAATGTTATGGCTATATTAAGGAATCTTGCCATAAATAGTCTGATATTTCATGTATCTCCTTTCCACAGCTGAGGATTCCATGTGGGCCACATGAAAATTCAGCAGCACTTAATTGTTTGCTCTGGGATTTCAGCTCAAAGGGCTGGTTTGAAGGGGCTGTTATCCATTTCTAGGCCTTCCTCACTGAAATCGTGGATAAAATCAACTAGATGTGAATGTGGGACACCTGTAATCAGATCGCCTAGTGCTGTCTTGTCCTTGACTAAAAGTCGCTGTGAGCAGGGCAGCTGAGAGCTGGCATTGGGCCCAGGGCAAGATGTCTGACTGCCCCCCCTTCCTAAATGGTTGGCAACCTTCAGTCTCGAAAGACTATGGTATAAGCCTACAGCAACCGGTATTCCCAGGCGGTCTCCCATCCAAGTACTAACCAGGCCTGACCCTGCTTAGCTTCCGAGATCATGGTATAAGCCTACAGCACCCAGTATTCCCAGGCGGTCTCCCATCCAAGTACTAACCAGGCCTGACCCTGCCTAGCTTCCAAGATCAGACAAGATCAGGCATCTGCAGGGTAACAGTTGCTGCTGTTCCTAAATGCATTGAATGTTCCTAAATGTTCCTTCCTAAATGCAATGAAGTGATAGACGTGCACTGAACATGGATTAAAGCTGTAGAGGAAAAGCAGCCTTGGATAGGCTGAGATTGAGGTACACAGATTTTGTAAAAAATTTGTTTTATACTTTATAGTTTGTTTTGTCATGGCCCAGACCCCCCAGAAGCCCAGGGTATTGGGATTTTGCCTCCCCTGCCCCCCTCTCCTCAGGACTGGCTGTGAGCACCCAAACTGGATTGGGCCAAAGAAGCAGGGGAGTCCATTTAGCCCGGTACCATTCCCTCAGTGGAAATCCCTTCTCTGAAGTGGCTATTAATCACGACAAGAAGAAAAGGCAAGTACTCTCATCTTACCTGCCCCCCCTCACCCCTGCAGATAATGGCAGCTTTTTTGCAGGGGCGGGGGTTTCCATCAAAGAGATGATATAGGTAGAAAAAATTAAATTTCCCTCCCCGAGCACTTAGGGCCGGACCCAAATTACATACCTGCCTCTGCAGCTCTCTTTCATCAAAGATGGTAGAACATCTGGCTATGGAGTCTCACCTTTACATCTCATTTGGCCCTTAGACATGAAAAACCCATGACCAATGATGGTGTGAGCAGCAAGTGTGGATTCACACAGTAAAAAAACAAAGAATCTCATTTCCCTGTTTTTATTCCTTAGTGTATTTGTTTGGCAGTGAATTCATGACAGACAAAAGCCAGTTCTTGCACACAGCACAATCCACCTTTGGAATTCAATGTCCTGGAGTGCAACCAGGAAAGATGCTTTTAAAGGGGAATTACAGAAGGCCAAAGTAGACAGGATGGAGAGCTCCATGTTAGGTGTTCTGTTCTCAAGAAGTAGTCGTAGGGGAAAACCAATCTGAATGGGGGCTGCAGTGGTGGTGGGGAAAGACAAAAGAGAATCACATGCAATTCCAGGGAGCGCTGGCCACTGGCACTGCTGCAACAGGGTACTGTGGAAGAAGGGAACTATAACCCTGGTATGTGCAAGGTAGAGGCAGGCTGCTTCTGATTGCCAGATGCAGGGGAGGGCACCAGGACCCAGGTTGTGTCTGTTGTCTTGTGTGCTCCCTGGGGCATTTGGTGGGCCACTGTGAGATACAGGAAGCTGGACTAGATGGGCCCTTGGCCTGATCCAGCAGGGCTCTTCTTATGTTCTTAGAAGTTTTAACCCCTTTGTCCCTGCACAAAAACTGCTAGGCTTGAATTACCCCTCCCACCAAAACTGCCATTCATTGGTATTGGCAACCTTCAGTCTCGAAAGACTATGGTATCGCGCTCTGAAAGGTGGTTCTGGCACAGCGTCTAGTGTGGCTGAAAAGGCCAATCCGGGAGTGACAATCCCTTCCACACCGGGAGCAAGTGCAGTCTGTCCCTGGTCTGTCTCCCTGGCTATGGGCCTTCCTTCTTTGCCTCTTAGCCTCAGACTGTTGGCAAAGTGTCTCTTCAAACTGGGAAAGGCCATGCTGCACAGCCTGCCTCCAAGCGGGCCGCTCAGAGGCCAGGGTTTCCCACTTGTTGAGGTCCATCCCTAAGGCCTTCAGATCCCTCTTGCAGATGTCCTTGTATTGCAGCTGTGGTCTACCTGTAGGGCGCTTTCCTTGCACGAGTTCTGAGGGAAAAATCTAAGGACACAATGTGTGCCTACAGGTTCTCCCCCCTGCACCCCCCCCGTTGGGGATGGCATAGGGCAGACTTGGAATGGGACCATGGCCCAGGGAAAAGATTCAGACCTCCCTCTTCAAACCAAATCAGCTCCCCCCCCCCCCCCAGTTGATTCTTTTTGAGAAAGCTGTCAGGAGCTCCCACAGCCTGTCTGGTTTCTCAGATTCATGCAGGGTATGTGATGAAAGCCATTGGAGAATCCAAACTGTACTGCCAAGGGAAGGGTCAGCCTGCCTCTGAAGAGCAGTTCCTGGGGAGCAACAGCAGGCAGAGAGAACCACTGCTATCATGCCTGACTACTAGAACATTCTGAGGCTGGCCACTGCTGGAAACAAGATGTTGGGTGACAAGGATCCTTGTGTCTGACCCCGCTAAGCAGTTCTTGTTTTAAGTCTATCAGCAGTCAGCCCAGCCATCAATGGAGCTTTCATCTTCAGAGAGATGTGGGGGGGACGGGGGGACCTGACACACACCATGTGAACCTGGTTCCCCCAAGCATTCTCAGGCTCCCCACAGGAAGACTGAGGCAAGCCAGGTCCACTTGACCTGGCCAGGGATGGGAACCTGAGTCAGGTGACTTGAGTTTGAGTCACGTAAATGCGCATGTTTTTGCTAATTCGTGTAGTGGATGACTCAACAAAACACTCAAGTGAAGGGCCTCTTGACTTGGCACTTGTCCCGACGCTAAAGGAATGAGAAACACTGGTTTAATTCAAAGGCAGGAAACCTAGCTCAGCCTCCCTTCCCCCGTCTGCCCCACCTCCCCTTAGTGATGACCAGTGAATGGGCTTAACAGATGCTAGCAAAATCCAACAAGGTGCCAGTGGAACCGCCCTGGTCCTCTTTTCCAAAGGGCAGTGGTTTCTGTTACCCTGCACATGCCTGATCTTGGAAGCTAAGCAGGGTCAGGCCTGGTTAGTACTTGGATGGGAGACCGCCTGGGAATACTGGGTGCTGTAGGCTTATACCATTATACCTGCTAATTGGGTAAGAGGCACTTTTTCAAGTGGGTGCTCCTTTTTTTAGCAGGGGGAGAGTAACTGGCCCACCTCACCCCAGCAGTGTCTGTTCTAGTGGCTGTCTGCTGGTATTCATTTGCATCTTTTTAGATTGTGAACCCTTTTGGGACAGGGAGCCATTTAGTTATTTGATTTTTCTCCGTAAACCGCTTTGTGAACTTTTAGTTGAAAAGCGGTATATAAATACTGTTAATAATAATAATAATAATAATAATAATAATAATAATAATAGTCTTTTGAGACTGAAGGTTGCCAACCAGTGGTTTCCAAACTGAGGACACTGTGCAGACTCACAGGGGTGCCAGGGGATGTCCCTGGCGGCCTCTTCTTCCAGCTCTCTGCCTGCTTGGCTGGCCCAAGATCACATGCATTTCTAGGGGAGTGCTGGCCACTGGCACTGCTGCGACAGGGCAATGTGGAAGAAGGGCACTATAACCCTGGTATGTAAGGGAACGATTGCCATGGGGGGTCGAGTGTCTGTCACATTGATGCAGCCAATGCACACTTTGGGGCTGAGTCTTCTAGAGAGTTCCAGAAGTCAGAGTGACGGGTCTGCCCACACAGCCCAAGCCAAGCAGGCTCCATTTTAACACAGAAAAGGACAAGAGGTTCCATTCATCTCAAGAGACACTCTACCTTTGACTACTCTCAGTCGTTAGGGAGGGAAGAGGGGAGGAGGGTTGCTGCCTTCATTCTCTGCTTTGTGAGATTCCCAGATCATCTGATGTTGGAAAAAGAATGTTGTACAAGACGGACCTGCCTCAGTCTGATCCAGAAAGGCTGTTCTTATGCACTTTCCACCACACTCCTTTTATAAAAGCCTTTTTCAAAGCTCTACACACAGGAAGCCTCATCTTCTTCAAATAAATCAAGTCACTTTCATTTCGATTTAAAGGAGAAGAAAAAAAATCACCATCACAATGATTTAGTAGGAAGTCATGCAAAGCATTTTCATCATAAACCTTATTTGTCCGTATTTACTTCTTACTTCTCCCCCCCCCCCCCCCCAACAACTGATGAGCTGTTAAACTTTGATGAGCTGCTTCACCTAGCAGGCAGGTTTGCTCCATGAAATGATGATGACTCCCCCCGCCCCACAAAAAAAAGGTGGGTGGTGGAAGGATACATTTTTTATGACTGCTGTAATGCAAAAATAGTATTTTTATTGAAGTCTGTCTTACGCTTGCACTCTCAGAAGGACATGCTGGTTTAAGTCTAAATGCTCTCGTAACCCAAGCCGGCAAGAGACTGAGCGCCTTCATCAACTGCAGGGCGACTGCAGTATTCCCACATCCAGAAAACAGACACACAAATCCCAACCTGAAGAATGCAATGGTTCCATTCAGAAAGACTTCAGTACTCAGGTCTCCTGCCTGGGTAAGTTGGCCGTTAAGCCCCAGAACTTGAGCAGTTCCTTGCTCAACCCAAGAGAAGCTGGGGACTGGTGTTGCCCACTCTCTTTCCAGCAAGACCTACATCACACCTGCTGGATACCTGCCACTTGTTTCGCTTGAGACCATCAATGCCCAGTTTGGGGGGAAGCCTCTGTTTCTTTATTCTTTTCCTCCTTCCTCTTTTTAAAACATTAAATGTATTTGGTGAAGAACTGGAGCAGGGTGGAAGCAAGGTCTCCCCTTGATTACCCCCGCCGTCCTCTATTTACCCTCCCATTTCTTTGTGTTGATATCTTGCTTGGAAGCTTTTTGGAGCTGGGACCTGACCTCTTATCCTTTGCAAAATGCATTGCGTGTGAATGGCATTTAAAAAAATTCTTTACAAAGCACATCTATGCACATGAAAAAGAATGAGCAGAGAGGTCCCTGGCTTGCCATGGAAAATTTGACATGGGGAAACCATGGAGGAAGGCAAAGGAAATGTAAGGAGGGTGACAGAGGAGGCCTATACGATATGTTATTTCAGCTGGAAAAGACTTAGGCCTAGTTGCCTTGGGACACTAGAAAGAAGATGCCAAGCAAAAAGCCTTAATGGAAAAGGTAGATTTGGAAGAGGGAAGGAAGAAGGTGTCACACAGATGTTTTGGGAGGTGATTCCAGGCAAAAGAGACAGCAAGGGAGAAAGGGAGCTGACCTTTGACCCTTGAGGGTGGTGGAGCTGGATGAACAAAGGTCATAAACCCCTGCTAATTGGGTAAGAGGCACTTTTTCAAGTGGGTGCTCCTTTTTTTAGCAGGGGGAGATTAACTGGCCCACCTCACCCCAGCAGTGTCTGTTCTAGTGGCTGTCTGCCGGTATTCATTTGCATCTTTTTAGATTGTGAGCCTTTTTGGGACAGGGAGCCATTTAGTTATTTGATTTTTCTCTGTAAACCGCTTTGTGAACTTTTAGTTGAAAAGCGGTATATAAATACTGCTAATAATAATAATAATAAACATGTATGTACTGGAATCTGAGTGCAGAGAGATGGTTAGAGAGGCCATGAAGGGATTTTGGTACCAAGCTGCAATTAAGTAACGCTGGCTCTCTCCGCATTTGGCCGCTCCTGCAACTAGCTATAGTTGAAGATCTAGAAAAATTAACACATTGGGGTTGCCCTGGGGAGGAAACAAAAGACATGGTTCTCATTAAAGGAGGTGATGCCCATCATGTGGGCGCCCGAAGGATATTGACAGTCGACAGAGCAAGCAAAGAGGGACTCATGCAAAATTCTATGATTATAGATCTGAATGCTACATCCAGGTGCTGCTAGAGCCCAGAATATACCTTCCCAGAGAAGCTAATTTGCTTAATATAAAAAGGTACATATTTATACACTGCACGGAGGACACCAACATTCTCAGGTACCACATCTGTGCACAGATGCAAATCTTAGGTATGGACTTGAATATTTGCTAACTTCAGGGCACCAGTAACAATTAACACTAGCCACTCCTGACTAGCAGTCACCCGCAAGGTAAACATATGGCATTCGGTAATGCTGAATGGTAAGAACAGACCCAGTCCCCTAATTGGGCTCCAGTGGAAATTAAGAGGGGTGTTTCTCAGACATGGCCATAGCCATCTGGAATGTTAAAACTTTTAGGTGCGTGGATGTGTGTTAAGAGGGGTTGATGCACTGGGCTCTTCTGGGGATGTGGCTAATTGCTCCCTGCAGATGCCATTATTGGTGCTAATGACAAAATCTGGGGAGGGGATGGTCATGGGGAGGAATAAACAGCCCCAACAATCTTGCTACCAGGCTCAGAATTGGAGATTTACTGAGGAACTGCTCTGATGCCCCATTTCCATTTGCCGAGACAAGATGAACGTGGGAATCGATAGGGGCACAATTTGGTAGGGCACAAGACGTGAGCAAATGGAGGTGTGGGGGGGGGGCTTAATTTTTTTTCTTTTGTATCTGCTGATGTTTCTTTCTAAAATGACCTCAGGTTCTTCAAGGACATATTTCTGGGCTCTCAGAGAACTGGTGTCACCGCACAAGCCGTTGTATGTCTACTCAAAAGTAAGACCCATTGTGTTCAATTGGGACCTACTCCCGGTTAATTGTGTATGGCAGGGGTGTCCAAAGTTTTTGGCAGGAGGGCCACATCATCTCTCTGACACTGTGTCAGGGGCCGGGGGGGGGGGAAGAATTAATTTACATTTAAAATTTGAACACATTTACATAAGTATACATAAATGAATATATTAAAGATGTACTTATATGAATGAATGAAGGTCTTGAAATAGCTCAAGGCATATAAATGGCCTTGCACAAAGCAAGGCTGGCCTTTCCTTTGCTGCTGCTACTGTATCACAGATGTGAAACAGCAAGCAGTGGAGGAAGCCCACAGCTCATGCGAGAGGTCAAACAGTCGTCCTCACACTGACAGCAGTGGTGTCGGCCAGTGCGGGCTCCAACAAATCTCTGGAGGGCCAGAGGCTCATTGGAGGCTGGGGGCTCCCTGAGGGCCACATTGAGAGACCTCGAGGGCTGCATGTGGCCCCAGGGCCGGGGTTTGGGCACCCCTGCTGTAACTCCAGAATTGGAGCTGCTGAGCTTTTTTTCTGAAAAGGACTGTTCCTCAACTAAAGCTGCAGCCTGAAGCACCTGTCACAGGCACAGAACGCCCTCTGCCATTACATTTTCCACTCCATGTAGGGTTACCAACTACAGAAAGCTATTATTGGATATTTATTTTCCAACCTGCTATCACGTTGGAAATTTCCGCAGGCCCTGTTAAAAATTCCAAGATTGCTTTCAGTCGCCACCTGGAGAGTGATGCCCATTCTCAGAAAGTCCAGGCCAATCCTGGTTGACAGCATCTAAATGACTGAGTGGCCTGAGGTAAGCTGCTAATCCCTCAGTGATCCTTCCCCCCCTTCCCACATCCACCCCATCTGCAGTACTGGGAAAATACTGCACTGGCCTGTTTTGTGGGGGTGCTGGAAGCAAACCTAAGATAATGTGTTTGGAGAACATTGGGATTTAGTACACTGTATACATTCTTCCTTTATCACAACTTCCACGCACACAGACCTCCCCCCCCCCCGGTGTTTTTGAAGTAGTGATGAACTCAAAGATTCGCATTGTGTACAAGGTGTCTGCATTCACACAACTGTCTCAGTACACAAGCTGCAGCTGCCACACCCTGAGGGAGCCAAGAGCAGGGCCTGGTGCACCGAGCAGAGACTGTTCTTGCGCTGTGTCCCAGTGGCACCTTGAAAAACAGCTCCCTGTGGGACCCCAGCAGGAGGGTAGCCCCACCAGCTCCCATCCTTGAACAGATTCATAAAAGCCTGGGGGGGGGGAAGGAGGAGTGCAGCCAAGCGTTCTACTAGACTACATTGTTATTCAGTCTCTTTGCCATGTAAGATCAGGTTGTTATTTAAGGTCGAAGCGGTAAAACAAACTCATCATGCTGTTCAAACAGACAACCGGCAATTCTGTTTATGCTGTGCATATTTAGTAGGTTAAAGGAATGCTGCAGTCCAGGTAGGCTGCACTGGGCACCCATACGCATGCAGAAGCAGGTGCACTTAGGCCACGTCGGGGGGGGGGAACCCTCAAATATGAATTGTTGTGTCAAAAGCAGGGGAGACCGAGGGCTTGAAGCAAGCTCCAGGACTGGCTAAGCAGATCCATCACTACTCAGGCACCTAGGGTGATGTGCCAAATGCCCAGTGATGTGCCAGCCTTTGCGCTTCCCATTTCTTAGCCTGGAAACAGAAGAGGGGACAGAGCAGAAGAGGAAGTGCAGGAAAGGGAGAGTGCTGGGCTAGAGAGCAGCATTCTAGCCCACAACTCTCCTCTCCTTCACACTTCCTCTTCCACTCTCTCTGCCTCTTCTTTCCCAAATATAGGGAATGGGAGGAGGAGCAGCTGCGATGAGTGGGCGGAGAGAGGTGGCTGCCCCCTGCAAATCTGCTGACTGACGGCCCAATCCTATGCATACTTTCCAGGGAGTAAGCCCCACTGACTGCAATGGGACTTACTTCTGAGTAGATATGTATAGGATTGGGCTCTGAGAAAGCCAAACCAGCCAGCCTCCTTCATGGGCCACTCTTGACTACCACAACAGACCAAGGATAAAGACTGGGTGGCAATATTCCAGCTGCCATTAAAACACACAAGTCAAGGGGCCAGGCCAGGCCAAGCTTTCAAGGAAGACTTAAGATTACAGCCTTATGGCGCAATCCTAACCCCTTATGTCAGTGCTTTCCAGCACTGACATAAGGGCAATGCAGCTCCAAAGTAAGAGAACAAACATTCCCTTGCTTTGAGGAGGCCTCCGTGAGTGACACCCAACTGCAGGATGCAGCACATGTCCCATTGGCACCACTATGCCAGTGCTTTCCAGCACTGACATAAGGGGTTAGGACTGCACCTGAGTTACAGTCTCAATACGTATTCTACAATGGGCCCAGCAATGGAGAGGGGGAGTGACTTGTCTGCAGGGATATATGTGGGGCTATCCATGCCAGGGCAATCTGGGTTCAGATCCCCATCTGACCATAAAATTTTTGACTGTCCTTGAGTCCATTCACTATTTCTCAGTTGTTGTGAGGATAATGGGGGAGGGGGGTGGGCGAGAGGAGGTCCCTGGCTGTTACTCTGAGCTCCTTAAAAAATGCTTGGGATAAAAGTGCAACCAAACAAATAGAAAAAGGCTGCCACTGGAGATTTTCCCGCGGCAGTCCCAAAAGACCACATGAACTGGTGCACCATTCACATTTGGTTTCAATTTTGACGCTATTCACTTGATTGCAACTGTTCCCAAAAGTGATAGAGCAGCAATGCAAATGTGGATGATAATGTAATGTAATGATAATGAAATGTGGGAGATTCACATGACCCCCCTTCTCTGTGTGATCCCTGCATCCTCCACAGGACTGCTTGGGGGCTGTTTGCCTTTGTGAACACATTCCCACCCCCCCAGGAAAGCAGGGGTGGGGAGTCAAGTTTTGACATTTGCATACATTTGCCTCAGAGGATACAGTTAAATGGAAAATGAAATAAAAGACTTAAACTGTGTTGTAGAGGCTCTCAGAACCATCAACCAACCCCCCCTTCCATTCCCAATTTGGGATCTGAAACCAACTGAAACCAGCTCAATGCTCTTGATATGCAAACAGACACAGGTGTCTCCGATGAAGCTGCATCACCTTCCAAAGAGTCAAAGCAGCCGGTGCTACTGGCAAAGGTTGATTGCCCTGTGAAATGGAGATGAAATAAACTCGGTCTGAAGCGGAAGCATCAGAGCCCCTCTGGTCCCAAAAGACGGCCGCTGTGGAAACGCCAGGCGACACAGCCAGGCTGCCAATTAAGGGTGAGATGGAAGAGTCGTGTCAACAGGTGAGAGGGAGAGAGAGAGAGAGAGGGCGATTTGGAGGCCACAATGCACAGCTGAATCACAAGGACCCATTTCCTGCAACACTTTCAGGACTCGCTATAAATACAAAAACAGAGTAGAGTGAGAGGAGGGATGAAAGAAGGGCAGAGAGGAGGGGACCTAAGTGGTGGAATTACAGGTGGAGCCTATTTATCCGTGTTAGTTCCGTTCCGTGACTCAGCGCGATCAACAAAAAACGCGTTGTGCTAAATTCCATAGAGTTACGCAAATACACTGCAGCCTGACACTTCTGGATAGAAGGAAACTAAGGCAGTTGTTATCAATCCCCTCCCCTCTGCTCCGTACTCAGCCCTCTCCGTTGCCAGCTGCCTGCCTTCTTTCACATGGGATGCTGATCTTTTAAGAGTCCAGTCCTACGCATTTCTACTCAGAAGTAAGCCCCATTCCAGTCAATGGGGCTTACTCCCAGGAAAGTGTGGAGAGGATTGTAGGCTATATCTCATGCTTTGCTTGGTGGGAAGGCTTGCTTGTGTCAGTGATTGCCTGCACCATCTCAATGGGGGGGGGAATTTGGCAAACACTCCCTGGGTTTTTTAAAGCAATCCCCTCTGTTGCTACCACACCTGCCCCTGTGTGTGTGTGAGAGAGAGAGCGTGAGAGCGAGCTCCACCTTGCTGCACATGTTCTGGCTACAGAGATTTTTGCCCCCCCCCCCGCTTCCCCTCTTCAGCTTCTTTGCTGGCTCAGGGGCTCCAGGAGTGTTACTGTTCCTTTGCAAAGGAAACTTCTTCCAGGGCTATTTCCCTGCCTGGGCCTTTTTGCAGTGTTTTGGGCTGCCTGGAAATGGATCCAGATGCCAGTGCAGGGTAAAAGAGGCAAAGGTGTATGTGACTTTCAGTTCCCCCACCCCATTCACTTGGAGACAAATCAGCAGATAAAAAATCCTTGGATAAATAGGCTGCACCTATAGTTTCCTCCTAAGTTACTTAACATTTAATATACCTGCACAAGAGCTGGTATGCTGAGGAATAGCAGGGGAGGACAGGAAGAGTCCATGTTGAAACACAAGTGCCTACAGCACAAGCCCATGAATGTTTACTCAGAAGTAAACCCCACTACCTCTAATGGTACTTACTCCCTAGCAAGAGTTTAGGATTGCAGTCTTAGACATAAATACCAGGGTTGAGAATATGTAGGGAAGAAGTGGTGTAACAATTTTCTAAAAAATGTACACGTTTGTGAAATGTGAATGAGCAAATGGACTTGAGGGATTGCACAGCAATGATTCTCTAGGTGCAGGCTGGGTTGAAGGCATAAGGAGGAGTCAGGGTCTTTAGCAGTGGGTCTAAGTGATTTACTCTCTGCACCAGCAACACTGGAACAAAAGAAGGAACTGTTGGTGGGATCTCAGTGGTTCTGTAGCACCACCACTGTGGCACTGAGACTCAGCAGCTATCAAGGGACACAAGACATCATCAAGGTTCCACCTGCACCTTCAAAAGACTGGCTCTGGTCAGGTGTCAGGAACATCAGGGCTAGAACTCAGAACCCTCAGTTCTGTGGGTGGCTGCCCTGTGCAATGAGCCTCCTAGCAGTAGTTCAATCATCTGTGGGAGCAATAACAATTCTCAAGTTCTGGGCTGGCATCACTAGCCCCGCTGGCCATTGCCCCTCTTCCCCCAAATAGGCATAACCTTCCTGTCCAGGTAGATTCTTGCTTGTGCAACAGTCGCCTCCCAACTACACCTCCCAATGTCTGGTTTGGTTCTTGGCTCCAAGCCTGACCGCTTCCTACCACTTAGCCCTGACGCATGGGCCAGAATAAGCTGTTCTTGAAGTGCTCATTCCCAGTAGAGCACCTTGCTGTTCTCCAATTCAACTACCAGCTCCCCATGTCCAGATCATGAGCCCCAACAATGGGTCACTTTTAAGTATTGAAAGGGCTTAGCATGCTCTGACACTAAATAGATATTAGAGGGCAATGAATGTTGACTGGAAGTTCATTTCAACACCTCTCAGTGGATATGAAAATGGATTCTATGGCAGTGATTTTCAACGGTTTCCGTCTCACAACACACTGACAACTATGGTCTTCTCTTTGCCTCTTGTGATGTTACTTCCAACTTGCAGGAGACCTGTTCTGCAGCTCTGTTTCTAGGGCAACTGTGCGCAGTGACAAATTGCCTGTCCCTCTTCCTCCACTGGCAGAGCTGGTGGGACAGACCATTAATTACTATAGACCTGCGGTTTTCAAACTCTCTGGGAGTTTGAAACCTGCAGTAAGTCTTTGCGGGGGCAGGGGGGATAGGCAGTAGGGGTAGGGGGAAGGTAGTGATGCAATCCCCAGGATTGCATCGCTCAGGGGGCTGCAGGGACTGGATGTGCAGGGAGCCCTGCGCAAGCGCCTGCAGGGCGCCCCAGGTCAGGGAAAGGGAGAGTGGTGTGATCTGCTCTGCCTCCGCAAAAGTGCTCGCGCAGGGCTCCCCGCACACAGGGACGGCTGCTGCAGGGACTGGAGGGTGCACCCCAGTCCCTGCAGCCCCGTCAGAAAGGAAAGCGGAGCGATCGTGCTCCTCTTCCGGTTTTGTGCAGCAGAGCATGATCGCTCCACTTTCACTTTTCCTGATCTGGGGAGCCCTGCCGAAGGTTGCGCAGGGCTCCCTGCACCCCCGGGAGGCTGCAGGAGGCTTGGGCAAGTGCACCCAAGCCCCTGCAGCCCCCGAGTGGTGCAATCCTGTGGATCGCGCTGCTGCCTTCCCCCTGTCTCCTGGTTGCCCCTGCCCCTTAAGCGGGCAGAGGCCAGGACCCACAGGCTGGGGCGTCGCGACACCCCAGTTTGAATACCACTGCTATAGACAGTTGCCCTAGAAACAGACCACAGAACCTGGAAGAGTATTTCAGCTATTTTCAACGCTGTGCTCCAAACTCCCATGGGACACCTGCAGACCTTTCATGGCACACCGGTTGAAATTCGCCGTTCTATGGGAACAGCTCTGTCGTTTTGCTTTCTCTCAACTGTCCTTTTTCAAAACTTCCAGTTCATTTTTTCAACATTTTCCTTCATTAAATGTTGGGAGGACATGAGCCTGAAAAGGACTTCCCCACCACGGAGATAACAGGTGCCCTTAATTTTCTGTGTCCCCAGCAGTCAGCAACTCACAACTGCTTAAACAGTGTGCATGCCCACACAAGGCATCTGTGTGTCTTGTGTGTGCACGGATAACTTGCAAAAAGAGAAGTTGATTTGGGATATGTCTGCGCACATGCGCAAGGGAAGCGCCACTTAATTGGATAACTGCTGTGCTGTAATGCCTAGCCCAATTTCCAGAGAGTAAAATTTATGCTGGTAATTGCTAACAAAAACAGGCCCCATAAAATAGCTGAATTTATTTTACAAATGAAAAGGACCGTTAACAAAGGGGGGTATCTGATACGTTCACTAAATCAAGGATAAAAGGACAGGAGCGCTATTGAACATTCTCCCCCCACCCTTTCCTGGTTTTTTTTTTCTTCTAGAAACTTCTGATGAGAAAGGGTTTCCACTCAAAGCACATTTGGAACTACATCAAAGGGAAAAAGATAATTTAAATGAGTGAAATCACCATCATCACCACCCAATGGATCCTACAGTCTCAGCCCCAAGTTCATTCCTGACATTTAAAAAAGCCCTCGTACAAACTGCAAAGTTAATAAAACTTTATTTTCACTCTAATCAATGGCTTATAAGACCATGAAGAGTTTTGTCCATCATTTGCAGCGCAGTGATGAATTGTCCAGCTGTAACATAGATGAAAAAGTTATACAGACAATTTTTGTGTCAAGATGACGATTGCAGTAATCTAGTCCTTAATTTTTATAATGTCCCACCTTGGGGCTGAGAGGATTGAGCCCAAACAGGACCCACCCACTGGGTACTCACTAAACATCACAAACTCAAAAGAATTAGAAACTTTCTAAATCGAAACACCCCAAAGAGCCAAAAACTGCTTTGTGTCTTGGTGTTTAAAGGATGAAGAGAGAGTTTTGATTCCTAGACAGCCTTTATAGTGTCCTGGAACACTCATTCAGGTGAGAGGACTTTTAATGTTCAGTATGAGCAGTACAATGTATTGGAAATGCAGAATGTGGAAATTGAAGAAGAAGCCCCCCCCAATACAGCCATGAAGACTGGGAATCTCATGAGCATTGCAGCATGTTCTGTTTGCTCTGAAGAGCTTCTTTGCTATAAAGAAAGTCCAGTGGGGCTTACTCTCAGGAAGATGCAAAAAAACCTGGGAAGATCTAGTGCGTGTGGTGGGGAGGTTCTTGTCAGCCTGGGAAGGCAGCTCATCTGAGAGAAGGAAAGCTCTGATCCCAAACCTCCACTGCCTTGTGGCTACATCCAGTTAAGGAAAAGGCTTCAGGAGTCAACCTCAAGGCAAAATCAGGAGCCGGAGTGCCTGAGGCAGTTCATGGCTGAACACAGTCCCGTTCTGGCAACTCCTGCGACGCTGCTGGAACCTCGAGGCAAAATCAGACGTGGAGAGGGGGGATTTGCTGCATGGGTAACAGCCTATCCTCCATACCTACTTTACCCAGGCTTCGCGCACTGGAGAGGACACTGTTCTAGAACCACCATTCAGAGTGTGATACCAGAGTCTTCCGAGACTAAAGGATGCCAATATGGTGGGGAGGTACCCCGGAGGGGGTACTCCAGCAAAGACCAAACATACTCAATGGTCCCAAGGAGCTACAGAATGTTAAGGCTGCCATTGTGTGGAAGAAACAACAGCCAGAGAATACAAGAAGGGGAAGTAATGGGATGCTTGAACCTTTCACAACTCACAATGAACAATTTAGGATTGCAGAGATGCAGCATTTTGTGGTAGGACCTAGATATACCTGAGTTCTGAGAATTCATAAGAAGTTCAGTACTTATTCCACTATTGCCCCATGTGAGCACAGAATTCACATTTTAAGAACGCACATTTTAATTGAAGAATTCACATTTTAAGCAAGCACATTTTAAGAACCCAAGCTCCTAGCCTTTATGGATGAAGAGCATTTTGAAGTGTGCAAGCAGACCGAGCTCAGCTGGATTTCAAGGAGTGAGACTATGGTAGTGTGAACAGCAGTTTGGCCCTCTGCATGGCACACAGACAGAATTATGACACACAAACAAAGCTAAGGCAAACATGCAAGTTGCATAATTAATACAGGTCACGGAGTTCACTGTACATGGGTAGGATAAGGAGGATAAAATGAGGGGTAGCCTGAATATGAGATGTCAGCACTTCCCAATATGGGCAGGAGGTCTGGTCTAGAGGGTAGAGCCTCCATTTGCCTGAAGATTAACATCCACAAGGTCGCCAGTTCGAGGCCACCGGCACCGTGCGACCTTGAAGCAGCTGGCAAGCTGCAGCTGAGCTGTTCCATCTGCTCGGAGCGTGGGAGGATGGAGGCCAGAATGTTAAACCAGATCGGAGTGTAACACCTTGAATGTAGTGGTTCTTGAAAGAAAGAACCTTCTTTCAATTTGTAAAAATCCTTGCGTGGATTTAATAAGCCTGCCTACGTAAACCGCCTTGAATAAAGTCTTGAATAAAGACCAAGAAAGGCGGTATATAAATACTGTATATTATTATATTATATTATTACGTGGTACTTGGCCCCACTGTCATGGTGACCACGTGGCACTGCCCTGCCTGGCTCAATCTTGCTGGACGTGAAGGTGGCAGGAGCAGTGGCGCACCAGAAGGCAAGATGCAGCTGCTCAGCTGACTAGCCCTACAAAAAAGGCAGATGCAAAGCCAAACTCCCCACTGTGAGGCAGGCCCCCTAATCCTGTGCTGTCTCTGGTGGGGCTTGCAAACGACCTGGTACTGGTCACAACCACCACCGAAGCCTGAAAAACCCTACTTTAGTGTATACTCTGCAGGATCCACCTTTCATTTCTTCCATGGATCTAATGACAGTTTCTTACCCAGGATCTCTTAAAACATGGTTTGCCGTTTGGTGCCACGGCCCACCAGAGAACATTCTGGACTTGCAGCTCAAGGGAAGCCTGAATAAAAGCCAGACCAGACTGTGCCTGTCCTGATGGCCTGGTTCCTTAAAAATTCTCTCTCAACAGTAAACAATGACATGATCAAATGCCCGTAATTCACTGTTGTTGTTTTTTCAGTCTTTCTGTGGGTTTTGTGGGAACAAGGATATTCTGTTCTGGAAAGAGCCTTACTTCCCTACAATATACGAATAGAGAGCCCAATGGACAGTCCAACAGAAAAAGACAGGTAATCAAGTTGCTGCCCTCCAAATTGAATCCTTTCATATGGGTGATGAAGTGCTTGCTCTGCCTGCCGCCATGCTGGGTTCAATAAAAGCGGACAGGTCCTCAACAAATTGAGGCTTAAAGAGATGAACCTGTTAACGTAATAGAAGTTCTGTCACCTCTACGTGATAGATAGACACAAGCATCACCAAGGAGGCAAATTGCTGGCAGACTATCCCATCAGCCAGTGTTCAAGAGCTTGTCTACGTTATAAACTTCCCAAGAATGAGCGTCAATCGGAAGCTGGTTTAACCAAGAGCTGAAACTTGTTTGATCAACAACCGTGTAAACGGAAAGCAGAAGTCAAAGGGCAGTGCTTAGCTAGGACCGTGCTCTGGGGGGCTCTGCATCTTCTTAAAATGCAACAGGAACAAAGACTCTGAAGTCAAATAAATTTTGCACAGGAGAAACTACATGGAACGAGCTCCCTCCCTCCCCTAGTCCTGCAAAGCAAGCCAGCCGTCACCAAATGCAGCCTCAGCATCTTGTTAACGAGGCTCTCCAAGAAAGTTGCAATTAGTCGCAGGGACTGAATGGCACAAATACACCAGCCATGTTTCAAGGACATATCTAATGATGTTCTGAACAAACAGGGAAAGCTTCGTTTCCAGGCTTCCCGGCAAGGCAGGGTCAGGAATCCCACGGTCTCGAGTCGTATTTCATTCACATCCCCAACCTGTCCCTTGACATCTTATTGAATTACAGCAATAAAATCCAGAACCAAAGGGAAAAAAAAAATAACAAACCACAAACCTGCATTAGATCAATGAATTAATGAAGTGGGGGAGGGGAACGCTTCTTCCTTGCTGTTTGCCCAGGTTCAGGCCATCCGCCAGCCCCTGGTATTCTTCAACTTTAGTTACTTCACAAACACAAACTCAAAACCATAGGCAATTATGAGGGTCTCTGTAACAAACATTGCCCTTGGGGTAGGGAAGGACCAGGGGAGACACCAACCCAGCCTGGACTCAACCCCCCCTCCACCACCCTCAAGAGCAATGCTTATTTATTTTTTGCTTACTCCAAGCCAGGTCCCAACATCATACATGCCCTGGTCAATTACTGCACCAAATGTTTTACATAAAAGATTTTTATTAAACTTAAGGGAGTTCAATTGCTCCATAAAAACATTTCCATATGCAACACAATAGCTTTAAAAACAAGAAAGATCTTAAAGAGGCTAAAACTATACTTAAAAATCTCAGTATTGCTTCCACTATCAAGCTGTAAGCTTCCTTCCCCCTGCACTCTCCTTTCCAGGCACCCAACCCCAGGTTTTATTCCTTAGTTGTTAATACCCTACACCTGACCCAGCCCATCTTAAAGGGGAAGGGACTTGCCCCACCCCGTGACAGTCTCTACTTGATCGCTTCAAGGGGAGCTCCGCCACAAAGGGTTTTCAGATCAACGCACTAGGGGCCGAGGAGGGGGGTTTGGAACAGGGCTTGATGTTCCAGGATACAGGGATGATGTTCATTGTTCAGGTCCAAAAGGGATTCCTTACTACCCCCACAAAACAGATTGTTGTCCTTCAGCCCCGGCAGGTCCCTTCACAGTTGTGTGAACTCCCCTTTTGTTCAGTCCCTTTGGACTCCGCCTAAGCACAGGCACTGCATCCATGCTGGGGGAGAGGCTGGCGCAGCCAGCGGAGGCCCTAATCTGCTTGCCTCTGCAGGAGTCATGCAGGGTCCCCTGCTGCTGTGACATAGAGGTGAATAAAGGTACCTTCCCCTTCCCCTGCCTCCAGGTAGGTTTCTGGTCTACGGAGATCCCCTGGGGGAGGTAATCCTTTCCCCCTGTTCAGTTGGCCCTTCCCCTCTGCCTGGACAACCCACCATGGCCTGGGCAACCTCTTGAGCTCCCCCAGTCTTTGCCCTAGGACCAGCCCACTTGTCCCACAATAAGCCTGTCTGTCAGGCCCACTTGTCTCTCTGGTGGTTCCTTCTCCGCTGCCCCCTTGTCTGCTGCTTCCCTTCTTTCTCTTCTCTCCTTCCGGTTTCACTGTCTCTCTCTGCCTTCATGCTGCTCCCTTTTCCTCTCTGTACCCTCTCTGCGCCCTCCCCTCTTTCTTTGCCCCCCCCCGCCAAATCTCCCTTTTTGACCTGGTATCCACAGCCCAATTCCACATCAGCCTAAGTATTGGCAGACGGTGCCATGCTGGGCCACCCAGCCCCTCCCCTGCTGCCCATCCTCAGTCAATACACAGTGGCCACATCACCGCTGATGGCCTCAGCTACTCGCAAAACCACGGATAGTGGTGAACCCTACTTGAATTTAAGTTGCATCATTTTTCAGAAATCCTGGCTGGTTTTGGCTGTACTTCTAAGTTCTGTTTTGCCCACAAGAAGAACTGAAGTGGAGATAGAGTGGGCTGTCAAGGCCACAGGACTTGAACACAGGTCTTCTGAGTCACTTAAAGTATACCAGCTTCTTAATGGCAACACAGCCGTCCCATTTTCATGCAGTTGCTGTTTTCTCCCCTTCTTCACCTCCCACTATGCCGGCCAGAAAATACTATGGCCCCTGTTTAAAAGTATAATACGAAATAATTGGAATTTAATCTGGCAAGAAGGTAAATGCTGACCTCCCTCCAACATAAATTGTGACCTTTATCAGGCAAGGGCAAAATTAAGGAAAGCAAGCATTTGAACCCACTGACCTCTGATTGCTAAATGTGGCTCAGGCACACCGAAGAATACAGAGCAATCTGGAGACCACTGAGGTTTTGTCAAATGCTGCGGATGTTTCCAACGAAGAAGACATATTTGTGCATATTTAACAGCCCTATTTCATCCTAAATGATTTGGCCAGGAAGGTTGCCAAGGGTGCATTTGCAAAAGAACTTGTCTAGAGGCAAACACGTACGTTCTTGTGTGTTCCTCTCCTCAAAGCCTCTTTTGTTTTTATTGCTGTGATAGCCAGTGATCCACTGAAAGAGAAGTCGGCACCACCACCCCTGCACTGGTACACAGATACATGCCTGGGCTTCTCACCGCCAACTGGCAAGCCTGGTGTCAGCACACGGCACCCTCTGGCAGAGGCCAGACACCCAGCAGGGCCCGTCCCATTGTCGCCCACCTTCGACTGTCTCCCAGGAAGGACTGAGCTCTGTTGGTCACACTGGGTAGTAGTCGTCATGTTGCTTTTTGGACAAAACCCTGAGGGTAACATGAGGGTGTGGAGTGTAGCCAATTTTTTGTAGTACCTATCATTTTGTTTTTCCCCCACAGTAGAATGGATCAAACACAACTCCAGGGGCACTGTGGGAAGAATTAAATACCAGCTGCGGAGTTCCTACTGCCTGGAGGAGCTCTGCTGTTCCTTCTAAATTAAAAAAAAGTGTTTAAAAATAACCCATCACTCTACTTCAGCATAAACTAAGTCCATCAACCTGGGGGGGGAGGGGAACCACTGGAGAGCACTTTACTGAAGGCCTCCATAAGCAGAGCTCTTGCCCACCCCATAAGAAGTATTTTTTAAAGGCACACAAGGAATTCCCCTTTGGAATTTCTGTTCCTCATCTGAAAGAGTTACTCCAGCAGCTTTCTGTGAGGGTGAAAGAGGCTCTCAAAGCCGTTTAAACACCAGGGTTGTGGCTGGAAGCCCAGTTGGGCTGAACATGACAGGACACATCACACCTTAAGTTGTGAGGGATGTGGCAGGAACATTTAATGGATGGCAAGAAGCATTTCTGAACTTGAAGCAAAGTCTGCTTAGGGAGCCAGAAATTTTGGTGTTCTGCAAAATCTAAAGCCACCTCTGGATACTTCCAAGAACACCCCACAATTCCCTGTGAGATGACGACGTAGGACGCAACACACCCTGCTTATGACAAACATTTTCCTGCTATAATAAATTAGCAATTCCCAGGCTTAACAACCCCTTCTGGACTAATTGCCGGAGATTATTGTATATTATGAGAGCGCAATGATACTAATGCCTAAATATGCTTCAGCGATTATGGCGCTATCTTCAATAACCAAGCTGTTTAAATGTCAGCGCAGAGAAGGCTCTTTAGCGGGAGATGAAATGTTATTTTGAAAATAGGCTGGGACTACTTAATGGGCTCCAACCTTTGCAGGAATGTTACTTTGAAAACAACATGGTATTATTTTTGTTACTAACCAAGAAACACAAGAAGGGCCCCGATCTGCAAACTTCTTGCATGATTTTATGCTGCAGATTAGATGGGGTAGAAGAGAAACCAGTCCCTTTGGCCACTTAGGGGCCAAAGCACAAAGAGCTGTGCTTGCTGTTCACACACCCCTCCTGGCTAGAGAGGGAACACTTTCACTGTGACACTGTAGTGACATGGGGAAGATATTACCGAGGAGATAGGGTGTGGTGTCCACAGTGCCCCTTGCTCTAAGTAAATACAGGGTTAAAGCCCAGGTGGTAGATGGAAGTGTGCTGCACACCTGCAGCCACTAGAGGCTAAAGTGAACCTGGGAGCATATAAATAGCACCTGGAGGAACTAGTGGGTGTGGGTTGTAGGAGGAGTGCAGGTTGGAGAGGAGACTGACTGACTTGGCTTATGGACTTTGGAATCTGACCTTGGACTGGGACTTAGCATATTGATTTTGGACTTTGACTTGGATACCCTGACTGATTTGACTGACTTACCTGGAATCTGACCTCGGACTGTAACTTGGCTTATTGGCTCTGGACTCTGATTTGGCAGCTCTCAATGATTGGACTGGTTTACTTGGAATCTGTGGACTGGAACTGGACTCTGACTTTTGCTTGCTGCACTGGTGAGTTTCACCAGGGAAACTAATCAGCCTTAAGCGGGCACAAGGCCTAGTGGATTAGGATTTGGCAGGACAGACACTAAAAGTGGCTGCAGAGGTGAAGGGAGCTGAATTCCACCCTACCTCAAGGACTGGCACGGAATTCCACCCTACCTCAACTGTGCACTGCAGCTCTTGCAATTTGTGCTGCCCCCCCCAGCCATGCTACTTCCACGATTGCAGCTTCTCTTCTGGATCAGCAGAGAGAGAGGCTGGGAGAAGAGTGTCTCAAGCAGCAGAGCATGAAGAGTCAAAGAAGGGGAGGATTCAGCTACCCCTTGCCCACATGCTTTTTTAATGCAAACTGCAACCCTTGCCCTAAGAACTTAAGTAGGAATAGGACCACATGTGAACCAAGCAAGGGTTAGATTCAAAGAAAGTAAATCCTGCCCAAGCTCCATTGAAATTCATGAGATTTAAATTATAGTGCAATTCCATGCATGCTTACTCAGAAGTAAGCCCCAGTGAGTTTAAGGGCGCTTATTCCTAGCTGTGTATAAGATTGCAGCCTTATTCACAACTAGCTTGCCCCTACCAATCTCAGTCCTGGTCAAGCCTTCTGGTAGCCTTAATTGCTAGAGCCACGGGGAACGAGAAGGGACTCTTGCACAGCTGGGCTGCAGCTGCAAGGGAATTGGTGGTTTGAGGCTAATCCAACAAAGGCCCAGGCAGATGTCAAAACAAGCGATAGTTTGTTGCAAAGCAGAGTGCTGGAATATGTCTCAGGCATAGACACTCTGCCTTCCTGTTCTCCCCTACTTTGTCTATGAAGAGAGGAGATTGGACACGCGTAACAGACCAGTTCTTGTTATATGGCCTTCCAAATACAGATAGATTACCCCTTATCCGGACATCCAAACTATTCTGAAATTCAGAAATTTTGTCCAAGACTTAAAAAAAAAAAAACTTTATGTAGTGCGAACACTAGAAGGTCTTGTGCTGATTCCCACATACAGTGCAGGTACAGGCTATAAGTTGTGTTCTCTGCTCTGTGGTATGCACCTGTACAGACAGTGCTGAAAAGTGTCGAAGAGGCCAGCAACAGTGAAAGGAGCAAGAGAAGGCATTTCTCATTATACGTATGCAATTATTCTGAAATCCAGACACCTTCCCATCACAAGTAGTCTGGATAAGGGATACTCAACCTGCCTAGGAAACCCTCAAACTGCAGGGAATTTTCACGCATAGCAGGAAACTGCAGTTTATTCCAAACCATAAATGGAAACTTTAAATGTCCTCTTCTGTCACGCCCAGAGAGAACTTTGAGGTGGAATAAAATATGGAGAACTTTCAGGCACTTCTCCAAATTTATGCTTGCTAGATTAAGCTCTGCATCTTTCACACCCACACCTCACTCTTCAGCTGTGAAAGTGGAGTTGGAACACACAACTCAAAACACGGTGCTGATGAAGTGTGAACCTGTCACAGCTGGCTCCGTCATCAACAAAGAACAGGTCAACAAACTTGCTTACCGTATATCCTGGACCACAGGTACACATTCCTGTAATGCTATGGCAATCTGCTCCATTCTGGCAGCGGCAGGCGAGCTGGCAGCTTTCCCCATAGTATCCTGGGGGGCAGGTCTCGTTGCAGTAAAGCCCAGCCCAGCCGGCTTTGCAATTACATTCTCCAGACAGAGGATGGCAGCTGACAAAAGAAGGATTGGAATTAAAAAGAAGAACCATCAGAAAGGGAAGATAACCACCCTCTGTTTATGAAATCTCAGAGTAGGATTTCCTCATCTAAAACATCTAAAAACGCTTTTTACCTGTCTTCCAAATACCTGAAAGTCAGAGTTTTCAGTGTTTTGATGTCATGGAATGTTCACAAACATTTCAGCTGGACAAGGGGCATCACTGGAGCCGTTTGTTTCCGGTGAGTAAGATAGGATTACAGCCTTACTGAACACCTCTAGGCATCGCCAGTGACACAACTGATTATTCCTTTGAGAGAACAGAAAGGCCACTTGCACTGGGGAAATTCCAACACAGGAGCCGCAGATAAGAGGTGCTTTGCACAGTCAGTTAGAAAAGAGGGGGCAAGAGGTTGGTACGCTAGGCACAGAGGAAGGTTAAGGGCTGAGGAGACAACTGGATCAGCAGTCTAGAGATAACACAGATGAAGAGAGTAAAAGAAGTGAGAGCAGTGGCGGCGGAGGGGCAGCAGTCATCTGGCAGGCCCAAAAGGAAGATGCGCAACCATGTGCACAGGACTGGTGAACGCAGCCCCACTGCCTCACTGAGTATGCCCTTGACACCAAGCGCAGGTGGATCTCCATGCCTTCTGGGACTCCTGCTTTGCCTTTTTTTTTTTAGACTTGAACCCAGAGGCTCACCAGCTGGAGCTTGGAGGTGGTGGACAGTCTCAACGTGAAGGAAGAGACTGCCCTTGAGCTCAGCCTAGGAATTCTGTTTCTGTATCAGAGCTGAGCTTGCAGTCCTGGAACACAAAAATTCAGTCCTGGTTTCCCCCATCTAAGCTTTCAGCAGCTTAAATACACAGGGAGGAGAGCATTTCAGTGGCAAAACCACCCAGAAACCCCTTTTGCCAGTCTGCGGCAAACCAGCCAGAGGCCTACAAAGCAACTGGCCTTCCACCCATCTCTCTCTCTCTCTCTCTCTCTCTCTCTCTCTCTCTCTCTCTCTCTCTCTCTCTCTCTCTCTCTCTCTCTCTCGGCAGTATAGGGGAGGTTCCTCCAAGCCAGGCCTAAGTAGCAGGGACTTGAAAGGG
Organism: Tiliqua scincoides; assembly: GCF_035046505.1. Classification (NCBI taxonomy): domain Eukaryota; kingdom Metazoa; phylum Chordata; class Lepidosauria; order Squamata; family Scincidae; genus Tiliqua; species Tiliqua scincoides. The sequence continues at coordinate 7,166,361 of NC_089828.1, forward strand.
ATTCCCATTTCCCTGGACGAAGGGGAGCTACGGTGCTGTGCAGAAGCCTTCCAAACACACTTCTGTGGCTCAGGCCTGGGTTTAGTTTGTGCTTCACTTGCCATCAGTGGCAGAGGTTAGTACACCACATTGTGACTAAGAATTCCCAAGTTTTGTGGCAGTCATATGCTTCTTCACAGTACTCTAGTAACTAATTAAAACAATTCATCAGCTCAATAAAAAAATCACCACGTTTCTGCTTGACAAAGCACTCGGAAACATCCCTCGTTCCATTCACACCTCTTAACATTTAGATGAGAAGTAATAAAAAGCCGGAGCGCTCCCCCCTCCCTTTGTGCCTATTAATCTTCACGTAATGGGAACAGAAAACTAAAACAGCAAAGGAATCATTTTGTTCCTCCCACTCTGTGTTTTCCTCCCTCCTCGTGCACACAAACAGTGCATTTTGAATCAGCATCACATCAGATAGCTAATTAAATCTTTCAAAAGTAATATATGCTCCCAGCAATCTCAATTGGTTGGTTACAACTCAATTGAAAAGAACTACACCCGGAAAGCATTTTGCTGCAAGGAGCATTTTAGAGAAAAAAAGAGGTGTTTAAAAAAAAACAAAAAAAAACCCTTCTGAAATATGGCAATTTTATTCATAGAAACAAAGAAACAAGAACAAACATCCTGAACCACCTTGAGCTCTTCTCCCAGTCAAAATAAAGACTGACTAAAACTATGAAGACGACAGAATTGCCTGCTTTCTGCTGGAAGGGAGACCATGTTACCTTTACAGTGAATTTCGCTGATGACCTTTTCATCCTATCTTTCTTCCAAGGAACTCAGAGGGGCATACAGTGTGCTCTCCCCTTTCTATTCTCATAACATGCTTGTGAGGCGATTACCCTGGTGCACTGCAGCACACTGGTTTACCATGCAAGGTCTGCAGAGCTGCTGTGGAAGCCTGGCGCATAGCGGTTGAAATTTGCTGAAAAACTCTTCCGGTCCTGCAGCTCTGTTTCTAGGACACCTGTCTGTAGTAATGAATGGTCTGTCCCTCTTTCTCTACCAGCAGAGCCAGTGGAGGAAGAGGGACAAACAGTTCAATGCTGCAGAGCAGCAATTTTCAACCTTTTTCATCTCGTGGCACACCAACAAGGTGCTAAAATTGTCAAGGCACACCAACAGTTTTCGGATAACTGACAAGGCATGCTGCACCGCTGGTAGGAGCTTGCATCCCACAGTGGCTCTGCTAAGACATGATCCTCCCACAAACTACCCCGGCACACCTGTGGACCAGACCATTCGCAGCACACCAGTGTGCCACAGCACTGTGGTTGAAAATGGCTGCTATAGACAGCTGACCTGGAAACAGAGCTGCAGAACTCAGAAGAACCTCCCGGAAGCTGGAAGTGACATCACAGGAGGTGGACCGTAGAGAAGACTATAGAGGTCAGTGTGCCATGACCTCTAATGCTGAAAATAGGCTGAGAAGGATTGACTGGCCCACGGTCACCCATTAAGCTCTGTGGCTGGCCTCCACAATGCTAGCCTGATGGTCACTGTAAAACTCCACCTACTACTGACACTCCACTTTGCTCCCTGTTTCTGAAAACATCCCCTAGCCTGGAGTGAGGCAGGTTCTTGATCCATATAGTTCAGGAGAGTCTACACTGACTGGCAGTCTCAGGCAGGAGGCATTTCTCCAATCTACTTGGTGACACTGCCAGTGATTGAACCCAGGCACGTGCAAAACAGGTGCTCTGCCATGGAGTGATGGCCCCTCCCCTCCTACTGTCCATCCCCATAAAGTTTCATTCACATCTCATTCTGCTCTTTGTAAACCCCCCCTCACAGGAGCTGTCCTTCCTGCAGTTTTGTACATCAGTTATTCAGTACATCAGTTATTCAGTTATTCAGTATGGCTGTACTTGTCGTAAGAGGCGACGAAACAGCCACCGGGTAGATGGGACTCATTAGCCTGGGAAGGCAGCTCATCTGAGAGAAAGAAAACTCTGATCCCAAACGTCCACTGCCTTGTGGCTACATCCAGTTATGGAAAAGGCTTCAGGAGTCAACCTCGAGGCAAAATCCGGAGCCGGAGTCCCTGAGGCAGTTCATGGCTGAACACAGCCATGTTCTGGCAACTCCTGCGACGCCGCTGGAACCAGCCGTATTGGCCTCTGCCTTTCCATTGGACCATTTCAGCGACGTGGAGAGGGGGGATTTGCTGCATGGGTAACAGCCTATCCTCCATACCTACTTTACCCAGGCTTCGCGCACTGGAGAGGACACTCTGTTCCAGAACCACCATTCAGAGCATGATACCATAGTCTTCTGAGACTGAAGGATGCCAACAACATATTAAGTACAATCCACACTGCTTCAACCACTTCTCTGCATCATCAAAGTGTTCCTTGTTCATAAGACAGGACAGCAACTGAAAACTGAGCCTGCTCCTCTCTGCAATCCCCACCATCGGTCCTGTTGCTTGTTCACATGAGATGCAATAGAACTTAGGCAAAACGGTTAAATGCTCAACAACAAGGATTGGCTACAAATGCTACTGCAGCTTCCAGGATTTAACAGGCACACAAATGCCAAGAGCCAAAAGGGTGTCTTTGGAGAAGGTCAGTTGTCTCTCTCCATCGAGGTGCCCCCTTGTTTTGGAACTCTGACTGGCTCACAAAGAGTTCCTTGGAAAGTCAAGCCGAAACACCGATGGGATGAATGAAAAGAACATCGATGGATCTACGCCTGCCGCTATCTCTTCTGTTCCACAGTGACTGAGATAAGACTGAGTGGGATGACAGATTGTATCGGCGGAGAGACTAGACTCATTTATTTAAGAGAAGCAGATACCATCTGGAGACGAGGATGCTTCAAGGCAGGACAACCGAGGGACAGGAAGGTAAAAGACAACCCCTGGTGATCGCAGCCCAAGATGTGAGCAGCCAACTGGGAGAGGAACGCTAAGAAGAACAACATCTAACCAATTTCACTTTTGCATTGAAACTGGCAAACCCTGTTGAGCAAACAAGCTCAGGTTGCGACCTGCGGGCAGCCCGGTTACAGAGGACTTATGCCCAGTCAGGGCATTGGTCCACCCAGTTCAGGAGGGTCTCTGAGGCTTCGGGCTCAGGGGCTTGTCTGAGCCTTACCTGGAGATGCTGCTAAAGGCTGAACCTGAGACTTTCTGTGTGCAAAGCAGGGAAGACAGAGCCTGACCTGTCATACTCCGGTGAAAAGAGTCTAAAGCACGCGTATTGTTGTCTGCATTCCACCCAGTTTCTGAGGAGTTGTACAGCAGGCCTGTATTAGTTCCCCATTGAAGCTGAGGCTCAGAGACTCCCTTGCTGCACTTTTGAGTTTTTCAGATGGACAAATCCCATCCCTTTAATAGCCCTGGTAAACTGGAACAGCTGCATAACATGAGAATAAAGTCAGCCCTGAGTTATCAGTTCCAGCCAGCTGAACTCATATTCACAAACAGACCCCAAGGGCCGGGTCACTGTTTGTTTTGAATAAAAGTCAAGGTTCTCAGGATTCTCCAATGAAGACAACAACACCCATTACAGACCAATCTACTTTGTGCCAGAACAAAGAGATTTAAAGGCCATTGGGCACTGTTGGTCAAACCAGCTTGATCAGGTTTAGTCTAACTGACTCCCCCTCCCCCCAAAAAACCAAAAAAAACAACAACACAAAAAACCATTCATACATTTCCAACTCATCTAAGTTGCAGAGCAGCCTGGGAGATAGCTCTTGGCAAAAGCCTACAGTCCTGGTTTCCTGCAGGAGCCATCTCACACTTTACAAGGCAGCCAGCCAATTCTGCCAGCATCTGCCACTGTCATCGCGTTAATTTGGAGAGGATGTCCCTAAACATGCAGTAAAGTGGCATGGGAAGGGGGTAGAGCTCCAGTCACACAAAGGGTGAAGCAACTCTGAGTTTGCCTATCCCAAGGGAAAGGCAAGTTCAATAGTTATTATAACAGACATCTTCATAAATGTGCATAAGTGCAAGAAATGAGCCGTGTGGCTTGCACGCATCACTGCAGGAGCAGGATCGATCCATTGTAGCAGTCTGAGAAGGGACGGTCACCTGCCAACAGCAAGGCAGTCCAGTCTTTTGTCTGTCTTGTTTTAAGCTTGAGGCATGGCTTGTTCCAAGTCTGCCATACTTCCTGGGGCATCTCTCAACCCCCCCCCCACCCTCTCACAGAGATGCTCAACCCCACCACCACCAGCTCTGCATCCAGGAGAGAAGCGGGCCGGAATGAGGAACGTGGGAGCACTCACTTTCATTCAGCAGCTCGTGCCACTTTATCTTCCTGTTTGCCTCCCAGTTGAAATGTATCGATTTGCAATGGAGTTGGTGGAACAGCACCAAAGGTCTGATAAATGGAGAGAATCTTGTTTTTGCTCAGTTTCCAGCCAAGACAAGACTACTAAGTACTGGGGTGGGGAAGGGACGCTCAGCAGCTTATGTGGAGGAAGCAGTTGCAAATGAGAAGGGCCCTCTGCCTTTCTGAAACATATGCTGATGCCAGCCAACGGTGGGCTATCCAGTCTACTCTGTCTGGCAGTGGCTCAGGAAGGAGATTTTCCCAGCTCTAATACCTGAAATTCTTCCAATAGAAGATGTCAGAGAGCAAAGCTGGGACACTTTCCATGTAAAATACATGCTCTTCCACTGGGCCAGGTGCTCTCAGTATGAGCTGGACCACTCTCAGTATTTGGTGGGCCACTATGAGATACAGGAAGCTGGACTATACGGGCCCTTGGCCTGATCCAGCAGGGTTCTTCTTATATGGAATCAGACAACTGGTCTGTCTACCCCAGGAATGGCTTTCCAGGGTCTCAGGCACGGAGACTGAATCAAGGACTTCTGCCATGCAAAGCACATTTTCTACCACCGACCCATTGTGTTGAAACACAGGACTGTTTTTATGCAACTGACATTGGTCCCTAAAGCCCAACAAGGTCTATTCCAGACTATTCTCAGCCTTCTCTGGTTTTAAGGTTATTTTTAAATTATGTGAAACACATTTCTGGGCTCTCCTTGAAAGATCCGACTTTGACCACCTCTGATGAGTTACTTACTAAACTCAGGACTTATTGGGCAATAAACTGCATTTTTTTGCTCCCAGAGCTCTTCTCCCCTTGTATTCTCATATTTGGTCCTCAACCAAGAACACAGTAAAGGTCAACAAAAGCAGGGAATTAAGATAACTTATACTGAGAGCATGATTTTCTCTGGTCTTCCCTAAGATGCACATGTTGTCAGTTCTGCTTTTGCTGTTCAGTTAGACTGCACACTCTTCTCTGGACATTTTCAGCAATGCAAACCCATGCACAGAGCTACTTGTACTGGATAGGAGTAGTTCCACATGTGATACTGGGCCACTATAGTCGCATCCCCAAAGGGAACTAGCACAACTGGCTCTTTATTATCCTGCCTCCCCAGGTCCCCAAGCCCCCCACCAAAAAAAGCTCTCTTAAAAATGTGACCAGCATTCCCACAATGAGCAGGAAACACAATGCACTTACCTGATGGTGTTTGGTGCATGACAAGGGCATCTCTTGTTGCATTTTATCCCGTAGAGCCCCTCGGGACACATTCGTTCCTGACAGTGGATTCCTTTAAAGCCTGGGTCGCAGAGACAAGCCCCATTGACATGGTAGCACTTGGCTCTGTTCTCACAGTCGCACTTTTGCACACACTGGAAGCCGAACGTCCCAACAGGACACTCCTCTTGACACCTGCAGAGAAACAGCAGGAGGCAATAACCAGAGACCCTGGAGACATGTAGGAGACCACCCTGGCAAGGAAAACCCCTTTAACAGTAGTGGGACTACTAAACAGTACCATCTCCAAATGCTCAATACTAGAATGTGAGAAAGAGCAACATAAACGGACAAGATTTCACCTTTGTGCAGATTTGTGAATAGCCTTGCAGAACCTAATTCCATAGCATGAGACAATAAGCCAGATTGCACCCGATTTAGACAGGAGCTCACTGGTAGTCCTACAGAAACCACTCAGAGGTTTCAGAATGCTTCCCTATATGGAAAATTCACTGCAAGCAGAAAGTTAGCACATCAGGGAAAGAGGTTCTAGCCCAGATTCTTCCCTGTTCTGCTGGTTTTCTACTTAACAAAAATTTGTTTTGAGTTTTAGAGGAGACTGTTTAAAAATTGCAATTCCTCCACCTGCAGCCAGAGGTGGTCACGTCCACCCTAGTGCCTCACCGTCCCTTTCAGCCGCATGCACAAACCCAGCCTCAGTCATCGGTCACAGTTCCCACTTGTCATGTGAGCATCTGATGCTGCCCTGTACCAAATCAGACCACTGGCTCAACTGAGATCAGCACTGTCTACACCAGGCCTTTTTTGTTGTTGCTTATGAAAGTACCTTTCCTCCTCAACTATCACCTTTTGCAAGACCTAACAGAGAAGGCAGCTGTGCACAGGAGTGACTGCTTGCCCCACAGCTGGGGCTTCACTCTGCACCCTCCTCCCCCAAACCGTGCCTCTTTTGAAGGGCCGGGTAGCCACACAACCTCCAGCACAGACACACCAGAGGTGCAGGGGGTGCCAGGTGTTCATGGAGTCAAGTGCCACCTGCTATGCTGCTAAAAAGACAGGCTATAGAACATGTGAAGCCACCTTAGGCTAAGTCAGGGGTGCCCAAACCCCGGCCTGGGGGCCACTTGCGGCCCTCGGGCACTCCCAATCCGGCCCTTAGGGAGCTCTCAGTCTCCAATGAGCCTCTGGCCCTCCGGAGACTTGCTGGAGCCCGTGCTGGCCTGATGCAGCTGCTCTCAGTGTGAGGGTGACTGTTAAACCTCTCACGTGAGTTGTGGGAATAGGGCTACCTCCACTACTTGCTGTTTCACATCTGTGATGCAGCAGTGGCAGCGAAGGAAAGGCCAGCCTTGCTTTGCGCAAGGCCTTTTAGAGGCCTTGAGCTACTGCAAGACCTTCATTCATTCATATAAGTTCCATCTCTAATATATTCACTTATGTAAATTTATTCAAATTTTAAATGTAAATTAATTCCTTTTTCTTTCCCGGCCCCAGGAGTGTGGCCCTCCTGCCAAATTTACAATTTATGTAAATTTATTCAAATTTTAAATGTAAATTAATTCTTTTTCTTTCCTGGCCCCAAGAGTGTGGCCCTCCTGCCAAAATGTTTGGACACCCCTGGGCTAAGTCATACAATTGGGCCCAACGACATCTATACCAGTGGTTCCCAAACTTTTCAGTACTGTGACCCACTTTTTAAAATGATACTGTATCGAGACTCACCTAGGTTTACAAGACTTAAAAATAATCTGGAAAGAAATAATATTTTCATTTATTTACACATAATAACCAGAAAAAAAGATGCTCCACTGCCTGTGTCTCTATATTTAGACATGCTTGCAAACTGCAGGAGCTTTTTGCAGGGCAATTCTGATTTTTGAAAAGCCTTAGGGTTGAGGCAATTCGTTATCTGATCCTTCCATCACCTGTGCTTTTATTGGACGTTTTGCTCAGCTGCTGTGGGACCTACCAAAGATAAATCACAACCCACCAATAGGTTCTAACCCACAGTTTGGGAACCACTGATCTATACTGATTGGCTGCCTCTTGCCAGGGGTCCTTTCCAGCACTATTAAGAGAATAAACCCAAAACCTGCTCTGCCACTCAGCTGTGGCTCCCCCGGGTAGACCTTGTCTGAGTTTTTAACAGGAGGATTACGGGGCTGGGGCACCTTCCTTATGAGGAAAGGCTACGGCTTTTGGGGCTCTTCAGCCTAGAAAAGAGATGCCTGAGGGGGGACATGATTGAGACATACAAAATTATGCAGGGGATGGACAGAGTGGATAGGGAGATGCTCTTTACACTCTCACATAACACCAGAACCAGGGGACATCCACTAAAATTGAGTGTTGGGAGAGTTAGAACACACAAAAGAAAATATTTCTTTACTCAGCGTGTGGTTGGTCTGTGGAACTCCTTGCCACAGGATGTGGTGATGGCATCTAGCCTGGACGCCTTTAAAAGGGGATTGGACAAGTTTCTGGAGGAAAAATCCATTACGGGGTACAAGCCATGATGTGTATGTACAACCTCCTGATTTTAGAAATGGGTTATGTCAGAATGCCAGATGCAAGGGAGGGCACCAGGATGAGGTATCTTGTTATCTGGTGTGCTCCCTGGGGCATTTGGTGGGCCGCTGTGAGATACAGGAAGCTGGACTAGATGGGCCTATGGCCTGATCCAGTGGGGCTGTTCTTAAGTTCTTATGAGAACAGTAAATAATGTAGGAGACTTCAGGTATAGCAATACTGATGATTACAAAATGAATAAATATATTTCTATATCCTGCTTGTATTAATGCTGAATATTTTTTGCCAGCAATGTTGATAACATCACAGAACCCCCTTGTTTTGATATCATAGCAGCCAGGCCAGGTAATTGCAACATCTCCTATTCGGAGAAGCTATCTGGAGAAGACTTTCCTGTAATCGGATCCATGCCTGAACCTCCTCTGATTTTCAAAACTTCTCCAGAATACACAAGGGGTGAATATCTTTGCTTGCAATGATTCGCCATGAAGGAACGCTATGCCTTATTATTAATAAAGTCTTATCGCATGGCTAGCAGAAACTGGAAATTGCTCAATCAGCAGTCATTTAATCCCTCCATTGATTAAAATGTTTACTGTAACCACCACGCAGCGAAGGGATTGTTAAGTGCCTTTTTGTGGGTCATTTCACAGATGGCACTGGAGAGAGTTAAAAATATGATGATCAGGGCGAAAGAATTTAAGCGTGCATTGCTTGCTTGAAAAAAGTGGCTATGAAATTGGCTGATGTGAAAGGGACAGTGAGATGGAGAGGGCCGGTTCAATTTAATTTTTTTTTTTTTTACCAGAAGCAAATGAATTGTCAGAAATTATAGCATGGCCCACTTCTAAGTATAGTTCCTAGCTTGGTATGAGATTCACTTGGATAGAGATTCCTAAGCATCTCACTAAGAATACAGTGGAAGGAACAACTATGAGGACACATCTGTGTGTCCCCCCTTTCCTTTATGGTGGAAATCCCATTTGATTATTTATTGCCCTTAACTCTTGAGTAAGACACAACCACATTCTGAAAAAGCATGTGGTATGGCCCTTCTGGGCCTTCAGAAAGTAGGTGGGTCAAACCTGCCTGCAAAAAGCTAGTTTGTAAAGACTCTAATCTCCCTGATGTACTACCAGTTTGTAGCTAGTTTGTAAAGACCCTCCTCTCCCTGGTGTACTAGTATTCTACATGCAGGCAGTTTTAGCTTTAAAAAAAATAGGAAAGAATGCAAAATATGTGACATGAACACCTTCAATCTAAAGTTATATAGTCCCTGGAGGTCTTTTGCCATGTGCTTCTTTGAAATGTATGGATCAGCTCTAAGAGACCACTTCCTTCACCATGACCTATCCATTGTTTTCTTGAGCTTCCCATCTAAGTTACAGATCAAGGAAAAGCATGTAGGGCATATGCACAGGCACTACCCACAGGTCTTTTCTTATGTCACCACTGCATCTGTGTTCACAAGTGAGGCTGTCACTCCCCCTTCCCCAGCTAGGGCAAAGTGGAACTGCTCACGCACCAGCTTAGCCTGCAAAGTACACACAGCTTTACAGCAGGTACGGCAGGTGGAGGGTTGCTTTCCAGGCATTAAAAGCACAAGAGCCTCCTTTTGGTGAAATCTGGCAACTCTTTCTAGCAGGCCTGCAAACACGACTGACACGGCGTGGTCTTTGCCAGGCTAGGAGATGCTAGGAGAGTTTGCTTTCTTAATGCAGCCTCTCAGCGGAAGAGAACGATACTCAACAAGATGAATAGGTAGTCAATATTCCACTATATCATCCTATATTTATAGGAGATGAAACTTGCTATTGCAGATGCAAAGAGCATCTGCAAATGAAACACAATGACCTAATCCATTTACATAATTAGCCACCTTCTCCCTTGCCACGGCTGCCACCCCCTCTCCCCACTAACAGTTTAACCAACCTATTTATTTGGAGATCAAGCAACCTCTGCAAATGAATTTTATGCAATGAAAAACCAATAATGGCTCCTTTGGAACGCAAGGATCATCACTGTAGGAATTAACTTGCTACAGGGACATCCTCACTTTGCAACGTATCAATCTAATGGACCTGTAACACCATTAACAGCCAGATGCATTGCTCAATTAAATTACACAGCGAGCAACTGCACCCTTGTCCTGCTCCTTGTTCAACTCTACATCGCATCTCTCTTATCTAGGGAAAGCGGCATGATTATAACTACCCACTGGACTTTAATAAGTCCTGCAATTATTTGGGGTTGGGCTAATACAAGTGCCAGTGTTGGATTAACGGCCACATTTCACAAAATATTAAACACATTACACATGCATAATGATATTAGTTTCCTCTACTGTCACCGCAAGAATTATCACAGTCCGTTGACAAACCATTCTCTTGATGGCGATACATATTCGTTCAACGGAAAAGAACTGAAACGGCACTCCAAGACTCATGGAAATTTAAAACAGCAAAGAATCAAGTTTTCATAAATGTCATTATGAAAATATTTATGAGCAATAAAATAGTGGAAGAAAATAACTGTTGTTGCAATTGCTGGCAAATGGATGGGACTGCACTCAGCGTATGCAGGTTCTAAACTTGTGGTTCTGCAAAAAGACAGGAAAAACCATGTTGCTTGATGGCTGCCTGACTGGGAACTTACTTCCCACCCTATATGGGCTGCTGTTTCCATTAAAAAGGCTTTGCAACGTAAACACCTGCATTGGCTGTTCAGCTCACGTAACAGCAGTGCAGCACAGAAGTTATGCAGCGCTATCCACTTGGCATCTGTCAATGTATTCAAGATGCGCCACCACATTCCACAAACCAGGAGGGTAGACCAAAAAAAAAAAAAAAAAGTGGCAATTCAACTCCCACAGGCTTTTGTGACTAAGCCATTTCCCACAAATATTTATCTCAACACCCAGTGTTTTATTATCTCTTCTACAGGACAGCACGCTGTAGGCTAGTATAGATTGCTTTTTGAGAGTATTAAAAAGGGGCACCAAGAAATAATAAAGGATTTTTTTTTTAAAGACACAAAGCCCATCCATTAACAGGACTGTTTTCTTGATTTATTCAAAGGTCACTAGAAATGTTATTCTGTTCAGGGTGGCGGATGGGGGAAAATTTTATTTTAGCATATGAAACCCATGGAACAAGAGGAGAGAGGAAGAAGAATGATTGGTTGGTGCCATTGTTCAATTTAAAAGGAAACATATACAAATTCTAGGAAAGAAAAAGAAAGAGTGTTTTTTGTCCTATAATGCAGGAAGCAGAACGGAATCTGCAATAGCAACAAATTGTCGTTCCCCCAAGATTAGCCTGTTAGAATCCCTAATCTACAGTAACTCAGATGCTGATTTGTATTTATTTGTGCAGGTCACCCTCGTGCATGACTCATGGGATAACTGACAAGCAAAGACAGCTGTCCTCACACGTTACCAAGAATATTGGGAGTACTTGTTGAATATGACAGGCATCGCCATACCAACCTGACAGGGTGTGAAGAGGTTCTTAGGGAGGAATTAAGTCAAAGGGGAAGTAGGAATATGGCACACAGCCCCAAATTCAGGACTGTTATTGCAAGAGAAGGTTACCAGAGCAAACCTCCTCATCTGGGACACCTCTGTCGTCCTTAGAGAGGGTGGTGATCTCACCTACCTAAATTGCAAAGCAGAGAACAATTCTGAGATGAAATTCGGGGATCCCACGGCTTCACCAAACACAGTCTTCTTCTAGGATCATTTATGGGAACAGTATGGGTGGTACTGTGACAGGTTTACCCTAAAAACTGCATGTGCCCAACCAGAAGCAGCCCAACCGAGTCTGCTGCCTGATGCGGTCACGTTTGCTGGAACACAGGTAGGTCCTGCCCCTCCCCTCCCCTCCAAAGAAAGCTCCTTTCCTCCTTCCAACACATGCGTCTTTACCAAAAAAAAGGGAAGGGGCTGCACAAGAAAAGAGCACTTTGCTCTCCCTTCCCCTCACTCCATCTTCATGTGGTGTTTAATTTCCCTCCAAAGGCCAAGCAAAGATGGAAGCCACGGGAGGACTAAAGGCAAGCGGAGAGGGTAGCCAAGTGCTCTGTCCTCAGGTGGCACCTAAAGTTTAAAGGGGGACCAGCTCTTTAAACTTGAATGAACATTGTGCGCAGAAGGCTTGGAGGCAGATCATCCAATTCCAGCAAGCAAGAAATTGGTCAGTGCTTCTTACATCTGCGCAGGGCAGCAGAGAGGAGGTGGCAGACTTGGACAAAGGGCACCCTGAGCCTGCCACTCCCCATCACCCATGCTCAATGCAGGCCGCATTATATGATTTACGGATGGACTAGCTCTGTACCCAGCCCTCTGACTGGGTGCTGCCTACTTCTGCCATTTGAGTAGATAGCTATGGCATTGCCAGAGATCCGATATTGCCTAAGCCTATATTTGGAAAAATTTTTAAAAAAGGCCACCCACACTTCCCTTGATAATTTTAGCTACCCTCTGTGGGGGGATGTCCTTCCCCAGTTAGATTATCCTTTTGGAGATGGGGAGCCACTGTTTTGAGATGCACTCATAGACTCATGGGAGGCTGATGTCTGCAATCAGACATACCCGACTCAGGCCCATCAAGTTCCCTCAGTGGTATATCCTCTTCGTCATCTACAGAGTGAGGTGGGAGGAACGTTGAAATATCACCCTTACTTTTACAGAAATTAATTGGTTTAAATGCATTTCATTTGCATATCCGATAAACACGAAGTGCTCCCTGCCAAATTTATTGCCACAAATATCTAAATTAAATTCAATCCATTATGCTTTATAAGGCACATTAAAAAAAGGAAAAGAAAAAACCTAAAGCTAATAATAAAAATGGGGGAGCGTGGCCAATGAAATTATGAGCAGCAATAACGCCTCTCTAGAAAAATGTGTCCAATTTCAGCATCCGCAACAGGGCACATGAGTGTACATGGGGGGGACGGGACAGGACAGGGTGCTGGAGACTAGAAGTTCCAATATTTTCATCTTCCAGTTGAGGCAAGCAGCAGAAACCAGCAGAGACTCACAGCTGAATGATGCAGCAGTTACTGGAAGCAACCAGAGGACCTCACAACGCAGAGCAATGCAAAACTATGTCTTTTGCACCCTTTGCCCCCAAAATGCTCCCCCCCATTTTCACTGCCTTCAGATGGGTTCGGGCCTTTCTGCCTCAACTGTATAATTAAACATAATGCTTGATCACAATACAGATCCGGAACCCGAGGATTTGACCCACTGCAGGTTCCAAACCCCCATCTAGAGGAACGGAACCCCCACGGGTGCCGAGGACTGACCTGTATATTCATATTCAAAACAAATTCATCACAGGGAAGACACAGGCAGCTTACAAAACAATCCGCGTTTACCCCGAAGTAAGTCCCACTATGTTCAGTGGGCTTACTCCCAGAAACCTGTGCATGGGATTGCAGCCTTAACCTCTGAGGAGAAAGAATTCTTCATCACTAGACACCATTAAAGAAGACACTTTTCAAAGGGGAAAAAGCATGAAGCTGGTCATATAAAAGCCTCAGTTCCCTTTGGGGGAAAAAAAAAATCAGACATTCTTGAAACAGTCATAGTGTGAAGTAGCATATTCAAATCCATTTGTCTAGAACCAATTTACCTCCTGTGGAGAACTCAAGAAGCTTTTTCCAGCTAGGATTTTGGAGCTCACTGAATTCTGCAACCCCCCTCGCCAATTCTACACTGGCAACATCCCAAAAGGCTGTACTGTCAGTTTCTTCTGATCAGTCATCAAAAGTATAGGCATTCCCCCATATCTACGGATCCCGTATCCACGGTTTCACTTATCTGTGGTTCACAAATTCCCTCCATTGTGCAAATGACTTAACTTTGACTGCAGTCCTCTTCACTGCCTGCAAACACTACCAGGAAACAGGAAGAGCTCACAAGAAGCAGGTTGGAAGGCTGAAAACAACATGACACTTAGCCTCCCGTTAGCAACAGGAGGGTTGCAATCAGACAAAGAGAAGGCATTTGCAAGTTTGGGGGATTTGTGAACCGCTTCTTGTAGGGTTTGCTACTATCCAGGGTTTCCATTGTTGCCAACAGCAGCAGGAACCTATCCCCTACAGATACGGGAGGGTGCCTGTATATCACAGTGAAGTGGTGGCAGTCTTCATATGAAGGCTGTACCCAGGGCAGTGAGACTTGGAATGCCACCTGATGCCATCTCAAGCCTGCCGCCTCTGCTCTAGGAAAACAAAAATCTCTGGTCATCCTCCATGCATGCTGTTGCGAAATCCAGAAGCGTGCTTAGGAGTTTCATGACAGTTCATGAGGATCACAGTAAGGAGGGGAAGAGCAGTTTTCATTTGTGCCCACCTACCTGTCTCCCATGTAGCCTGCCATACACAGGCATGCCCCCGTCACATGATCACACTGCCCTCCATTATGACAAGGGCAATCCTGGCTGCAGTTAACCCCATATGTTCCCGATGGACATGGCTGGGCACACACGAAGCCCTGTTGGAGGAGGAAACAAAACAGTCACATAACAAGATCAGAGGACAGTATTTATAGAGCATTGAAAGAAGTGCTCACTGCAGCAGTCATAATGAAAAAGCGCACTACATGATTAGATCTGTGGGTCTGGCATCTGTGGATTTGACTCTCCACAAATGCCAGTGAATACTGGAGTTCACATTTAAAGCCCTTTAAAAAACAAAAAAAGTTGCCCAAAATTGTGTTTCCTACATTTGCACAGCCAAACCAAGCCATTTCCCAGCCTCTAGAGCTATTTTTAGACCTGAAAGACCCATTTCCAAGTCACATGGAGGTTCCTTTCTTTCAGGGCTAAAGATAGCTCTAGAGCAGTGGTTCCCAAAGTCCTACTTGGAATCCTGTAAGTAAGTGGTTCTCACACATTTATCACCGGGATCCATGTTTTAGAATGCGAATCTGTCAGGATCCACCAGAAGTGACGTCATGACCGGAAGCGACATCATCAAGCAGGAACATTTTTCACAACCCTAGGCTGCAAACCTACCCACACTTACCCAGGAGTAAGCCCCACTGACTATCATTGTTAAAAGTATATACAGAGTAGCCTGTTAAAAGTACTGATCTGTCACATTTCGCGAATGCAGTCACATATCATGGTAGCATCAAATCTAATATATTAAAAATAAAATATTGAAATGAATGGGGACCCACCTGAAATTAGTTTGCAATCCACCTAGTTGGTCCCAACCCACCGTTTGAGAAACACTGCTGTAAGTCTTTGAGTAGGCCGGGGGGGGAGGCAGCAATGTGATCACCACAGTTGCATTGCTGCTGGGCAGGGAAGGGGTTTTGTTACCTACCTGGGGGTTGCTACGGCTCTCTGGAGCATCTGGGAGGTTTTTACCCCCTCTGCAGCTGTCCTTGAAGCTTGGAAACATTGGGGGGGGGGAACCACTTTTGGCTTTTGCCCCCAAACAGGATTTTTTTTTTTTTCAACATTTTCAAGCCTCAGGGAGGGCTGCAGAATGGGTCACAGGCTCTCTAGACCCTACAGAGAGCCATAGTGACCCTCAGGTCAGTTACAAAACCCCTTCCCTGCCCAGCAGTAGTGTGATTGTGGCAATTACGTTGCTGCCTATTTCTAGGCCATTCCCCTTAAAGGAACCCACCAGTTCGCGACCCACAAGTTTGGGAACCACTGCTTTAGAGGTTGGGAAATGGCATCGTTTGGCTGTGCAAAGATGGGAAACAATCTTGGCACCTTTTTCGTTTTAAAAGTGCTTTAAATGTGGACCCTGGTATCTGTGGGGGGTTCTTGCGGATACCAAAGTCCCATCTGTAAAGGGCAAGCGCATGATGTGTGTTGCATGTCCAGTACTCCAGGACTCCCACAAAACAAAGAAGGAAGCAGATCTTGTCTATCCGCGGCCATGATAACTAAAAGGGGCCCCCCATGGGCAGGTGCAAAATGTCAACAAAATGTCAGTTACTGGGGGGGGGCAACAGTAGGAGAGGGCTGTGGCCTTCCTGGTTGTGGTTCTCCAGTATCTTACCCTGACCTACCTGGAAAGGGTAGGGATTGAACCTAGAGCCCTTTGCATGCCATGCAGAAGTTCTGCCACTGAGCCACAGATGTCAGGGCTCAATCCACATTGAAAATCATGTGCTGTGCCTTGGATGTGTTGTCACTCCTTCACTGTGGACCAGGTTAAAAATCATATTACTTCACATGTTCCACTTTCCAAGCTCTGGTACTGAAAAAAACAGGTTCTGGATCTAATCCCAGGTACAGATTAAGCCCTACAATAGCTGCACTGGTGTCAACTGATCTTGCAAACTAACATTTGCTAAGCTCAGAATCATCTGCTGCCATAAACCTGTCCTCACTGCCAAATGTAATACTGTCAATGCTTTATAACTTTGCAGGATATCTACTGCAGGCGGCATAACCAAAAGTCTCCAGGATTCTCCTTCTTATGGCCCACCCCCGAAGAGGCTTCTTGAAAGGTCTCCTAAGAAAGCACATGCTAAACAGATCTCAGGCCTAAAAAAGACCACAGCGGTCTAAGAGGATCATATGCATAGCTCCATATGGTCCTTTCTTCACTTACTGGCTAGGAAGACTCTGCAAAAAGGAAGAAAATGTCTCTTGCTAATCATCCAAGAGGACACCAAAAGCCTTTTCTAACCGAGCAGTTAGCGATTCCCTAGCCCAGGGGTTCCCAAACTATGAGCCATGGCTCCCCAGGAAGCCATGGAAACCAGCCAGGGGAGCAACAAAATCCTCACAAAAAACCTGCTGTCCTATACAACATGTAGGATTGTAGCTCTAATGAGGAGCTGCAAGTTGGCATCCTTCAGTCTCAGAAGACTATGGTATCGCTCTCTGAATGGTGGTTCTGGAACAGAGTGTCCTCTCCAGTGCACGAAGCCTGGGTAAAGTAGGTATGGAGGATAGGCTGTTACCCATGCAGCAAATCCCCCCTCTCCACGTCGCTGAAATGGTCCAATGGAAAGGCAGAAGCCAATACTGTTGGTTCCAGCGACGTCGCAGGAGTTGCCAGAATGTGACTGTGTTCAGCCATGAACTGTCTCAGGGACTCCGGCTCCGATTTTGCCTCAAGGTTGACTCCTGAAGCCTTTTCCATTACTGGATGTAGCCACAAGGCAGTGGAGGTTTGGGATCAGAGTTTTCCTTCTCTCAAATGAGCTGCCTTCTCAGGCTGACCAGTCCCATCTACCCAGTGGCTGTTTAGTTGCCTCTTACGACAAGTACAGCCAACTGAGGGCCTACGACAAGTACAAACTGAGGGCCTATTCTTAGCCCCCAGGGATTAATGAGGAGGAGCTACCAGCTGAAAAACGTTTGGGAACCACTGAGAAGAGGATCCCTTGGCCTGCAATCAAGAGCATCCAAATTCTGCCACAACACCTTTTGTGTCTTAGCTGAAGCAAGAAGCAGAACTATGCATCTCCCCGCCCCGCCCCCCACTGCTCTCTCCAGGAAGGCAAGGTATCCATTTATCTTGATAATAAATGCATTTTCTCACCGTGCTTCAAAGAGGACAGGACTGCTATCAGCAAACGATGAGAAAGCAGAGCTTCGAGATGAATCCCTCAGGAGAGGTGTGAATCTTTAGGTACAAATGTGTGTTAAGGGAATATAAAATGCCCCATCTCTGGAGGATCAAATGTCAGCGCAAAGCTGCAAGCAGCTTTTATGCATCTCATCAACACAGTTCATTCCATCAGCAACTTTCCAAAGACTTCAGCACTCCCGAGTCTGTGCAACTTTAATGCCCTTCCCAACCGAGTTCACTGTTGTTGAACAAAGATGTTCCCTTCCCAGGTTCCCTCGGTTTGCTTACTTAACAGCACTCAGATGCAGAATTTAAAAAAAATTCTTCTCTTGCTCCTGTGCAAAAGTTCACAAAACCATGCAATGGGGACTATCTGCTATAATCCGAGGACGCACAGCTGCCTTGGTAGGTATGTCTGGTTGCACCTTCACACTCTTCAACAGCCCTCTTCCATTCTTTGCCCATTCAATGGCACCAAATGATTGCTAATTTGTGCCAGTGATTGTGAAGACAGAACTGAGGGATGCTGGCTATTGTGGGTGACTTAATATACGGCATACAAAGTGTGTGGGCGTTTGCCTCTATTGTGTACAGGCAGCTTGGGTTCGGGATGAAATCCTAACTCCATTTGAGAAGAGCAGGCTGACAATGATGTGATTTATGACCAAGAAGGGTCTCGGAGGCTGCAGCTTGGCCTGGAAGAGTCTCCTAACTCCTTCAGCAAGAGTTGGCTATGTGGTTAGATGGGAACCAAGTGCCCCTAACACCCCACAAACTGAACCAGCCTAGGTGGGAGGATCACTGATGCCAGAGTCCCTCAGGCCTGAGCAACAGCTAATTATGGCTAGTATTGGTGAAAACTGGATTGCATGCTAGATTCTCCCTTCCACAGAGGAACACAAAATCTGAAGAGTCATGCAACCTTTAAAACAAGGAGATTGAAAGGGGGAAGGAGCGAGAGCAGCACCGAACTTTCTTCTCAACCTGCTACCTCTGGAACCAGATCTGGTGGCAAAACTGCATTTCATCCTATACACCCCAAAGGCACTCAGAAAGTGTCACAGGAGAATTAGCAGTTTCTGGTCCCAGGTGCAGTCAAACAGGAGGAGATGTACATGAATAAATTCAAAAGTATGCATGTCTCCTAGGGATGCCACACATAGAAAGAAATATACATATGTATATTTGCACCATCCTTCCCCTCTGTGCACACAGTCATCGTTTCTGACAGCAGAGACCGATATTCCACAGAGCACTGGAGCCCTCCCCACTTGCTCATTCCTTGCTCGATGAAGCTCAGCTTGAGTAAAAAACCTCAGCAAAAGAGGATGACAGTTGCACATTCTCCGTAGCTACACAGAATCTTCCTTCTCTTTTATGAAAGCCCTGGAGAGGCCCTTTAAATTTAACGTCCCAACATTTAGAGGCAGAGAGTTTTTACTAATAAGTTCTACTTCTTTCCCCAGAGCTCTTGGCCTGCCTCTTTCTGAATTTTTTACCCCCTTTCAGGTAGCTGGGTTCAAAAGCAGGCACCATTACTGCCGGTTTGGCTCCAGGGAACTCAAGAGCCAACAATATGATTTTCAAGTCATCTCCTGGGGCTTGGGAGGCAAGCTCTGCTCCTTCCAAACAGCATCAGCGCTGCAGTCACATTTATGTCCATCCAGCACCTGGGCAGAAAGGAATCTCTGACGCTCACACACATTTTAAACTTTCTTCTGTATAGCATTTTTAACTATGAAAGAAACAGTCTTGTTGGCCACAGGTGGGTGAAAAGCAGCTTATGCTCTACTGGTAAGCCTCGGAATGATTTGCAGGAGACGGGCAAAAGGGGTTCTCAACTCCCGACTGGTTTAACAAAAGCAATGAGGGGGAAAAAAAACAATTTGGGGTGGTGGTGGTCTAAATTATGCTGCTAAACTTAAGGAAGTTTTGGGGAAAATGAGAGGTGGGTTTTTTGTGTAAAAGAACTATGAATTCAGTTCTGTTCTGCAAAACAATCTCCTGGGCTGACAGCCTGTAACTTAACGCTAAGAATATATTTGTCTCACACACACACACACCCATCACTAAGTACATTTTCTCCCCAATCACTATTACCTGGCTCTTGCTGATGGACGCACAGGATTCTAAGTAG
Source organism: Tiliqua scincoides (assembly GCF_035046505.1). Classification (NCBI taxonomy): domain Eukaryota; kingdom Metazoa; phylum Chordata; class Lepidosauria; order Squamata; family Scincidae; genus Tiliqua; species Tiliqua scincoides. The sequence continues at coordinate 7,186,168 of NC_089828.1, forward strand.
ATTTTAAATTGGATCCCAGAAGCCTGGTGTCTGAAGCCTGATGACTGTTCTCATTTCAGGCTTTATTGAGCTGACACCATCAGGACACAGTATTGTCATATCGACAGGTTGCACAAGTCCACAGAGCATTACTCCGGGCCAGTGTTTAGACTGTTGAAGAGCTACAGCATGCAAGCTGAACTTGAATAACAACAGTGGGTGTAAATATTGGCCTCTACCACTAGCAAGAATTTATTACTTGTTTTGTGGGTTTGCTCTTTCCTACTTTTACTAGATCTCTTGTTTGACCTCATTTCCCATCTTACTGCTTTCTGCCTGTAACAATGGCTGCTGCTCATTCTTCATCTCAATAAGGTTCTTAACTGAAGTAGGTGAGCTATGTATGGGACTGCATGAAGCCCTCTGCGCTGCTAACACAAAGGCAAGTCAAAAGATTCCAAAAGTATGCTGATGTGGCTTGCGGGTGATCAGTTGTGCTGGAATCAGATTAAAATAGGGTTGTAAAAATAGGGAAGCCCCCTGCCCTATCTGGTAGAGCAGAAGGTTGCGCTTGGCAAATTAAGGGACAGAGTCTGGCAGTGTGGGTCAGGGTGAAGCCCAGGAGAACCAACAGCAAAAGTTCAAGCCATGATTTTCTAAAACATTGATTGCCCCATGTGCTTTCCTGCAAGTCCTATCAAATTCCACAGAATGGTGAAGAAACACGATGAAAAAAACTCTTGCTCACCCCCAACTACTTCTGGAGGACTCTAACCCTGCATTGTTTTCCTTTGCTCACTTGGAGACGCTAAGAAGTGGAATCTTGAGACTTGCAAAACAAGCAGCTTTATGGAGGGAGGTTGCTGCCTTCCTTCTCTACACCCCAAGCAAGGCTACAGAGCTAACCACCCAGGAATTCATGGTAAGAAAGAACCTGGGCCAGTCTGTGCCTCGACCAAGACCCACACCCCCCAAATCTCCTGTGCCAGCTTCAACACCTCTCCAGTGGAAACAAAGTCACCACAAACTGCACCCCCCCATCTCCACTCATGGTATCTGATCATCTCCATGGCCTCCCTTTGTGTAAGCAACAGTGACAAAATAACAATCCCCAGGGGCTTTTTTCTTTTTTGCCCAGTTCTAGCAGGGCTGCCAACAGGCTAATTGTCGAGTGATGGAATAACGCCAGAGAATGGAGCACAGCTGAATGAAGCCCTGGCAAATCCAGAGGGAGTTAATTATCACATTATTGATACAGATTTAGATTTTTTTTTTCTTCTTCTTTTTTTAAAAAGAGCTCAGCCTTTCTTCTTTGACGTGCAAAATTAAAGGCTAAGATAATGTGCTGCCCATCAGCCAACCCAGCAGCCCTTGTGAAACTGTGACAGAAATCAATGGGATTATGCTGGAGGAAAAATTGCACTGACCTCTCTCAGATGTTCTCCTGACATTGTACAAACCCTCCCCAGAGTCTCCCAGTGACAGCATTTTCTGCTCCCCTTAACACCACGATGAGGAACATTGTTTATCTATTCGCTATATTTGTTTCCTGTACCTTTTTCCAATGAGCTCAGGGCAGCTTCCAAGATTCCCCCCCCCCCAGCCTGCATTTTATAATTTGGCTAAGGAACGGTGACTGAGCTTAGGTCACCCAGGGAGCTTAATGTCCAGCTGGGGATTAGAACTCGGGTCTCTCTGGTGAGAAACCCATACGCTGGTGGTGCCACATTAAAACTCTGCAGAAGTACAATAATCTTTCTTGCAAATGCCTTAAGCTCAGATGACAACTTCGGCACACAGTGATAATGGAGTGAACATTTTTGCGTGGTATTAAATGTTTGCATTTAGCTCTACTGAACTCGGCTGGAAGCACTCAGCAAATGGCTCTAGGTGTGATGAGTTATGCAGGCAGTTTTAACTTCCCGCATCTCTGATGGAAGATACATGCACTGCAGAGGATTCCAGAGAGCTCTGTGGTTACATACCATCCAACCTGGGGGGCAAGCACACTCTCCAGTGATGTGGTGGCAGGTTCCCCCATTCTGGCACGGACACCGCTGTTCACACTGGGCTCCGTGGCTACCTGGAGGGCAAGGCTCTTCACAGCTTTGCAGGTGATGGTGTTGGGAGGCAGGCAGAACCCAAAATGAAACACAGAAATAATTTATGCCAGGAAACGACAACAAGACAGCCACTTATAGGCCCGCTGCAGCAGCTCTTCACACAAAACATCCAACACGCTGCAAATTCCCATCGACAATGTCAATGGGTAAAATGTTGTTATCCGATATTTATGGCCCTAAACAATGTTGCTTTTTTTCTAGCCTTTTGTTCTTGCTAAGAGATCCTTATTCAAATAGACCATCTCTTCTGGATTCATGGGGGGCTCAAAAGCATTTCCTGGGGATTCACAACTGCAGGCCAAGTTTTGCTTGGAGTCGGTGGATGAGCTGTGTGCAAAAGGAAATAGGGAAGCCCCAGCAAGAAGCATTCTGAGTCCTGTCCTTTGGTCTGATTCCAAAGAACTGAGTCTTCTCAGAGGAAGACTCAATTCAAGATGCTGGCTATGTCGTTTAAAGTCTTAAGTAATTTAGGAGATGGCAATCTTAAGACCAGTCTCCTTCCACATGTACCTCCCTGCACATGCCAATCATGTACTCAGGCTTTGCTCCAAGTCCCCTTGTCCTCGGAATTGCCACAGATATCCACTGGGATTAGAGCATTTTCAGTAGTGGCACCAATCCTCGGATTGTCCTAGGAACTGCCACAGATATCCACTGGGATTAGAGCATTTTCAGTAGTGGCACCAATCCTGCACAGTGCCCTCCCCATGAGGTTCAGTTAGTCCTGCACGAGACTGGGTAAAACCTGGCATCTTTGCTCAGATTTTGGCTGGGGTTGTGGTAGTTGTGAGGGATGACCTTCAGTTTGGATGCCCCGCCAGCTTAATTTTATATTTATTTATTGTCTGCTTTGTAAGCCATCCCAGATTGCCTTCCGGCAAGAAAAGCAGGACAAAAATGTTTTAAAATCAAATCAAAATAAGTACTTTTAACATGTGCAGTTACATTATAATTAAGTTTGCTACCAGAAGATCTAACGATGATCACTAGCTGAAATGGCTTTTAAAAGGATTTAATTCATTCCCAGAGGACAACAGACCACCAGTGGCTAATAGCCACATTAATTAAAATGGAATAACTGCGCACAGAGAAGGTTCACCAAGTCCCTGATGACCTGCTGTGTGCAAGGATAATTTGCCGCGTTGCTCGTGAACTGCATCTGGTGGGTCACAGGTTGCGCAGGCCTACTATAGAAGGAGGGGACTGGAACAGGGAACATTTCAAATGATTGTGGGTCCACAGCCCCGGTGGTTGGCAACCTTCAGTTTGAAAGACTGTGGTATAATCCTACAGCACCTGGTATTCCGAGGCGGTCTCCCATCCAAGTACTAACCAGGCCTGACCCTGCTTAGCTTCAGAGATCAGACAAGATCGGGCATGTGCAGGGTCACAGTGTGATACAGCCCCGGTTCAGTCATGCTAATGGGATGTGCACTGCAGACTGTGGGGGGGGGGCAACAGTCATGGAAGCCCCCTCAAGGTAAGGGAATGTTTGTTTCCTTACATCGGAGCTGCATTGCACCTGCATCAGTGCTGGAAAATTGGATAGGATTAGGCCCTGTGGCATTCAGAGAAGATGAAATGATGATGACCATTAAACCAAAGAAGGAAAAATAGGTACGCTGTCTGTTCTCCACTTACAAGATGCCTGTGTATCCAGGAGCACAATGACACTCTCCAGTCTTATGGTCACAGGTGGCCCCATTGTGACACTGGCACTTCAGCAGGCAGCCTTTCCCATAACTCCCTGGGTCACACAGGTCCTCGCAACGCCACCCTTTGTAGCCAGTCGAGCACACGCAGGCGCCAGTGATGGGGTTGCACAGAGCATCGTTCTGGCACTGGCAGCGGTTGCTGCAATGGGGCCCCCAGTGCTCGCTGTCGCAGCCTGTGAAGAGAGACACTCGTTGAGCAGGACAATCAAAAGCCTCAGTGTCACTTCATTCAATCCCTTGGAAAATCAGAAATGGAAGTAGTGGCACCAATACACTCTCTCTGTGCCAGTCTCGAAGAAGGCAGCGGGGCCCCCCACACACTTCAAGCACAGACCAAGGCAAAGAGAGTCTGGTCCCTCCCCCTACTGCAGCGAAAACCAAAACTATTGCCTCCATGGCCCTCCATTCCTCTGACATCTCCCTTGTGTAAATTTCGAGATTGCAAGCTCCTGGGGACAGGGACCTGGCCTCTCAGGCTCTGGAAAGCACCACATATGTCCGCATCAGCAGAAAAGCAGAAAAGAACTGCCCTGTAGATGCAGACAGGCGCTCAAAGGTGCCGCAAGTAGGTCTTTGGATCATGGCCAGAGTGGTGCTTGCAGCAGGAAATGGGGCAGTCTGGCTGTAGGCGCAGTTCTCCAGTCAGCTCTCAGGACAGTCGTGTCCTCTGGATTCATCACAAAGAGAGAGTTCGGCTCCTGGCAGTGCCAATATGACACTGGACCTTGCTTTTACAGCATGCCAAACAGGCACAGATCACACTCTGTCCCCCACAAAAGAGGATGCTGAAGCCAGAGACTGAGAGCTGCTGTCTGCCAGTTTCTCCTGCTAGCCCATATTTTTCTTTTTCTAAGAGCCCATCATTTTCTAAAATGCCTCTTGAACCGTTTCAGTCTGAGCCCAAGATTTTGGCCAGGGCTTTTGGCTCTAAGCTTGTTTGGCTCTAAGGCAGGGGTGTCCAAAGTTTTTGGCAGGAGGGCCACATCAGCTCTCTGACACTGTGTTGGGGGCCAGGGGAAAGAAGAATTAATTTACATTTAAAATTTGAATAAATTTACATAAGTTTACATAAATAAATATATTAAAGATGAACTTATATGAATTAATGAAGGTCTTGCAATAGCTCAAAGCCTATAAAAGGCCTTGCACAAAGCAAAGCCAACCTTTCCTTCACTGCCACTGCTGCATCACAGACATGAAACAACAAGCAGTGGAGGGAGCCCTCATCCCACAGCTCATGCAAGACGTCAAACAGTCGCCCTCATGCTGAAAGCAGTTGCGTCGGGCCAGTGCGGGCTCCAACAAATCTCTGGAGGGCCAGAGGCTCATTGGAGACTGGGGGCTCCCTGAGGGCCGCATTGGGAGTCCTTGAGGGCCACAAGTGGCCCCAGGGCTGGGGTTTGGGCACCCCTGCTCTAAGGAAAAAATAAGGAAAGAATAACTCTGAGAATGTGCAAAGTGCCTTTCCCTTATTTATGAAAAGCCACAGGTAGCAACTCTTCAGAATATCATATCTGTGGTCCATCTAGCCCAGTATGCAGACTGGCAGTGGCTCTCCCCTATCCCCCCCCCCCAACATCAGGCAGGGACCCTATTTTATCACATGGTTGGAGGTGCCAGGTACTGAACCTTCTCAAAACAAAGCAGGTGCTCTACTACTGAGCAATGACCTCTCTCCATACCTCATGGGGTGCAATTCCTGGGCACACCTGAACCTCAGCATCTTTGCTCTTAGACATTAAACTCTGATGTGGAACTCTGCAGAGGCATCCGGACACTTCTTGGAGATCACCTATCCTCATCTGCACTCTTAAAACACATACAGCACCTGCATCCTGCTCCAGAGAGAATGTTAATAAGGATGCAGTGATCTCCACAGCACAACCACTAGGTGTGTCCTTAAAGGATCCGGCTTATTTGACCTTCTTCTTCCAAACTTCTCTCTCTCACGCACACTCTTTGAGCACACGACGAAATCTATATTCTTTACACGAGCTGTCAGTGAAGCTTTATAAATATTCCATCAAAAGGTAAGGAAAAGGAAGAGACTCCGCAACGGAAAGGGCCAGACTCTCTCCTCCTTTTACACCACAGGGCCCCTCGAGCAGCTGACTTCATACCTACTTTACATCAGGAGAAGCAGAAAAGCAGAATCCAGCCAGAATAATTAAGTGTTTCAGAACATTTCTGGAGTCAATTTTTTAATCATTTAAATAAAATACTATTTTTGTTAGAAAGACAGATAATTAATTGAATGAAGGAAGGTGGACCTGAGATGAGAAGATGGCTGGCAAGTGGAAAGACTTATTTAAACCATTTTTTTTAAAGATCCTAGCCAACAAAATTATGATGGGGGGAAATCAGTGACTAGGCGCCAATGCAAACCAACACAACTATCTTTGCATTTTTTATCTTTTAAGCTAAACCTTTTAAGCCTTAATTGGCTTTAAGATTTGCCTCCCAACAAATGACATTGTCCACCTCCTGCCCTCCTGTATGGGGGCCCTCCTGTATGTTCCACCAGCCACTGTGATGAGGTTGTGTGAGGGTATTCAGCATGTGGAACTCCCTCCCACTGTACTGTTGTTTTCCCCTCCTTTAGCAGTGTTCCACCACCATTTAAAGATCTTTTCTTTTTAGCAAGGTTTTTAAATTCTGACGGGTTTTGTTTTACTGTTCCAAATAGTATTGCTTTCTTTTGTTGCTGCTTGAGATATTGTTAGTTTTATTCTGTGTTTACGTCAACCACTTTCACCACCTACATTTGGAGGTAAAAACAGAGCAACACATTTCTTAACAAACTCATTCTGCTCTATATACCACTTTTTTACTTGGGTGTGGGGTCCATTATGCCCCTACGATAGCACCTGAGACACACTGCAAACATTTGCTAAAATGCTCAGACTCTCACTGCCTTTTCCCATGTCAGACCCGTAGGACACAGGGACAGTGGTGTAGCTAGAGAGGGTACAAAGCACTAAGCTTTGCAGGGAGCCTCACCGTAGCATGCAAGTAGCCCCACTCCTTCAGTGCCATTCCTGCTCTGAACGGCTCTGAAGGGATGTGGGAGAGGACACTTGCATGCCACGGTGAGACTCCAAGCAAAACTTAGTGCTTTGCACCCTGTCTAGCTACACCATTGCACAGGGGTGTGCCATTGGAGGCCATACATAAGAAAGTATGCTTTTCACAGAGCATACTCGTACATACTCGTACATACCTGGTGCTAAACAAAATATAGGCAATAATAAGCTCTCCTGGCCTAGGGTTTGCATCACCCCCATGATGGACCTGCTGCTATGAAGTGGGAGGGGCAACAACCTGGGTGGTGGGTGTGATGATGTACCATCGCCTCACCCCCCACTGGTTTTTTGGTCAAAACTTTAGATAGAATACAGTTATTTCAAAATGGTTTGTTTCATTGCATTCTGCTGTACGTTACACATCGGATGGCATTTAACATGATGATCTTATTCCTACAAACCACAATTTTAGCAATTTTTGGTCACTAGTGGTGTCACCCCCCCAGTGTGCATCACCCAGTGTGAACCCCACTAGCAACGCCACTGCTTCCGGCCCCCTTGAACATTAAGTCCTCACAGCATTCTTCAACTTGCCAACTTCCACTTTAGAGCACGAGAACACTAGCTATGTCAGAGAGAACATCAGGGCTATGCCAGATGCAAGGGAGGGCACCAGGATGCAGGTCTCTTGTTATCTGGTGTGCTCCCTGGGGCATTTGGTGGGCCGCTGTGAGATACAGGAAGCTGGACTAGATGGGCCTATGGCCTGATCCAGTGGGGCTGTTCTTATGTTCTTAACTACAATTCCCAGGAAGCCTTGCAGGTCTCTTGTTGTCTGGTGTGCTCCCTGGGGCATTTGCTGGGCCGCTGTGAGATACAGGAAGCTGGACTAGATGGGCCTATGGCCTGATCCAGTGGGGCTGTTCTTATGTTCTTAACTACAATTCCCAGGAAGCCTTGCAGGTCTCTTGTTGTCTGGTGTGCTCCCTGGGGCATTTGCTGGGCCGCTGTGAGATACAGGAAGCTGGACTAGATGGGCCTATGGCCTGATCCAACTGGGCTGTTCTTATGTTCTTATAGATGCACTGTAGGAACACACTAGCTCCTGTCCACTTCCTGGCCACAGCTCAGCTCAATCAACATGGTCAGCAACAGAAGCCCTGGATAGGGGGATGGTTCAAATAAGTTCCATGAAGGCAAAGTGAGAAAACCGTTTGGCATAGGCACCTTGTTCCATTCTGTGGTGGGCTCTGGTCAATTCCATCTATCGCTTTGCAAGGGGCATCAAAAGCTATATCAGTTACGCTTTCTAGATGGGATGTACAAGCAGGTGATGTATTGCTCTCAACAGGACTAATTTATTAATTTAAAAAAAATCCATTCTTTGTTAGTTGCCTTTCCAAGGCTCAGAGCAGTTTACGCAGACAGACAAGCACACATTTTAAAGACCACCGCCACAAAAATGGAAAAACTGCGCTAAAAAGAGAGAGGATTAGATCGGTTATAGCAATACCTAAAACGGAGAGGTGCATCTTGCATTCTCTCCAAAAAGCCAACGGGGAGAAACCTTAGAGAGGAGCTGCGGGACAACGAACAGCCGAATCCTGAGCTGCCCTGAGCATGCGGCTGCTGCAGCGCCAAAAATGGCTGCAGCAGCATCCTAAGCACGACCAGGCAACTGCCACTGGCTCCTTGGGCGAAGGGAATATTTGTTCCCTTCCCTCCAGTAAGGAAAGCAGCCCGCAATGGGGCTACTCAATTCGTGGCAGCTCTGTAGCGGAGTGATAGAGCACTGGCTTTCCAGTAGCACTCCCTCCAGCCCTGGGCCGACACTAAGCATCTGCTTTACAGCATGTCTGCAACAGCGTGTGCCGGCGGTATGTCAGTGAGCAGAGCTCAGGATTGGGATCTGAGGCCGCACTCCTCACTGTAGTAGTTCTTGTTTCATGCAGAGACAGCATCAGAAACAGCCTGACAGGATCTCAGAGTTGGTGTGGTGCTCTCTGGAGGAGATGCCATTTCTGAGATATTGAGGGGCTCAGGCCAGAAAGTCTTTGCACTTTTACATCAGGACCTTGAACGGAGACTGGAAGCACACTGGCAGCCAGCACACTGCCATGTGCACATCCTCCCACAGGGATTACATGTACAGAAGCATTCTGAACTTGCTGAAGCTTCTTAGGGTGCAATCCTAACCCCCTGTGTCAGTGCTTTCCAGCACTGGCACAGTGGTGCCAATGGGATGTGCGCTGCATCCTGCAGTTGGGTGGCACTCATGGAGGCCTCCTCAACAAAAGGGAATGTTTGTTCCCTTACCTCGGAGCTGCATTGCTGGAAAGCACCAACATAAGGGGTTGGGATTGCGCCCACAGCCTCTGAAGTTTGTCCTGTGATTACCTGAGTAAACTTCCCCATGTACATTTGTTACTTGATCATGACAACATGAAGTGATGATATATCTGTGAACAGGTCATCACAGATCTAACACCAGAGGCATAACTATCAAATCCTCTCACATTCCTGCAGACACAATGCTTTTTGATAGAATCATTTCACACATCCAGCTGTCAGTCATCAAGCATAGAGAAATGAAGCAATATACACAATATACATGTGTGACACGGCCTTGAGGAATGCCCAGACTCTGAACTCATCTCCTTCCCACACCAGCACTGACCTTTCCTTGGGATTAATGATCTATGATTCTACAGAGCACTGGGCATCCAAACCACGGGAAACATTTGAATTCCTCTGATGGTATGCTGAAATCATCTGCTTCCCCTTTGGAGTTCTTGGTTTGGGCTCAAAGAAGTAAACAAGGGAGAACCACCAACAGCATTTGCCAGCTCAGAGACAAATCATCACACAGAAGAGAAAGTTAATGCCGTTTTCATTTTTCTAAAGAGTCATCAAGACATCCTTGGATCCTTGAGGGAATAAACTGACCGATTCTATCTCAACCAGGCAGTCTCTATCTGATAACACATGCGACTAATGCAGTCATGGTTTAATCTTGGACGACCATCTCATTAGCCACCGACACTCCCAAATGCAATTGCAAGTTCTATTGTGGGGCATCCAAAACCGCACCATTCCCTTCTCTTTAGTGCTTTTTGGAAAGACTCTTCTCCAACAAAGGCAAACCCCACAGTGGTCCATTACAAATAGAAGCCATTTCTGCTCCATACTGCTAATATTTGTTCTTGGTCTGATAAGGCAAAAGGAAATATGAAGTTTTTTTTACCTCTAATGGATAGAAAGTGAGGAGTGTATGGAAACCCAGCTGGTTGATTCTCATAATGATCTTGTCATATTTTAGAAGGAAAGTGCATAAAGGGTGAGTGAGAGAAACTAACGACAGAAACATCAAAAGGGGATTTTAAAGACATTTCTAATCAATGGCTACTTTGAGCGTTATGGAGGAGAAGGGACAGGAATGTCTGAAATGCCTGATTCTCTTTAGAAAGCTTTCCAGTGCTTTTGGAAGCCTCACCGTCCCATGAAATGAGGTTTTTCTTGCATATCTAGATGATTAATTCCAATGCCACCTTCACTGCATTGCAGGGTAGCCCTCCAAGATCCAGTTCAAAGGTAACCACTCTATTCACCCAGCCTGCATGCAACGGTCATGTGTGGATAGCTTTGCTGTAGGTTGGGCTAAGGGATGTGGTGGTTCTCCTCCTTTAAAACAGACTAGAGGGGCTATACTGCAGCACAGAAGCAGCTGGCCTACACAGAGGAGACTGAACGGACTCCAAACACCTGTCTCAAGGTGAAGGCTGGTCAGGAGCATTGGTGCAGGTAATATATAATAATATACAGTATTTATATACCGCCTTTCTTGGTCTTTATTCAAGACTTTATTCAAGGCGGTTTACACAGGCAGGCTTATTAAATCCACACAGGGATTTTTACAAATTGAAAGAAGGTTCTCTCTTTCAAGAACCACCACATTCAAGCTGTTACACTCCGATCTGGTTTAACATTCTGGCCTCCATCCTCCCACGCTCCGAGCAGATGGAACAGCTCAGCTGCAGCTTGCCAGCTGCTTCAAGGTCGCACGGTGCCGGTGGCCTCGAACTGGCGACCTTGTGGATGTTAATCTTCAGGCAAATGGAGGCTCTACCCTCTAGACCAGACCTCCTGCACAGTACAGGTACCATCTATACCATATTCTGCATTATGTTTGGAGACCGGACAATCACTCTTAGTATCAAGAGCATGGCTTTTAACCATACGCTATTGGCTCCAATTACATTATAACGTGAAACCAGGCAGTCTCCTATCCAGAATGCTATCTGAGTCTGGTTCTTCTAAATGGTATAGCCAAATTAAATCAAAAATTGAATCAATTGGTTTTTCATTTGATTTTTTAAGTTTCTATCCATTCCCTGGAGTTTATCAAAGGGTAAAGCAAAGAATGCTAGACATTGAGGCACAAAACCTCTTTGAACTTGCTTCTAGAATTTGCTCCCCTCTTAATTTCTCTATCCCGCTAAAGTATGGGCAAATGGCTCCTTATCTGAGTATTCTGATCAACCCTTCTGAATGTCGTGCAATCTCCTTGGCAAGATTCAATGTGTTTCCATCCAAGGTCACAGAAGGCAGATATAGGCAAATACCATATAAAGAACGCCTCTGCCCTTGTAATTTGGGAAATGTTGAATCAATCATACACATTCTTTTTTATTGTCCTTGGCACACTAGATCCCACCACACTTACATGACTCCACTTCTCGGCAAAATGAATGGGCTTTCAGATGAGGCAAAACCGAAGTGTCTCCTAAATGACTGCTCACCAGATGTGCTAGAGGGAGTTTCTAAATTTTTACTTTTGGTGATTTCTAAGCCTTCTTAATGTAATTTGTCAAAAATGTTGATATTTTATGTTGAACTGTAAATGTTTTATTAGTAATTTAGTATCTTAACTCTGTTTTTGATAAACGGGATTAGGACTAATTATGTTTACTTTTATGATTTCTCTATCTTTGCCTAATAAAGGTTCGTTCATTCATTCATTCATTCATTCATTCATTCAGTACAGGTAGAATCTGAAGATGAACGGACAGAACCAGGCTGACAATGTAGTTACGACCAAGTTCAGATCTGTAGGGTACATTTGCAACCCTGAGATCAGCAACCAGAGTTAAAGCAGAAAGGACCGAGATAGTCCAGAGCAGTCGAGGGTTACAGGTTAGGTTCCTCATGTGTATACCAGGCTTGGCCGATCTAGAGGCTGATATTACACGCTCCAGGTTGCTTCTGTGCCTGAAGAGGGCTCTGAAGCCTGAGCACTCATAGCTCACTGGGCTAAGTGCCACCCCAGTGAATGAGATGGCACATTCAAACCCTGAAAGCTCCCGGTACATGTGTGGGCAAAGGCCAAACACTACTTGACTGTCTGGAATTCCCAATTAGTTTTCATTTTTCAAAAAAGCAGTCAGTAAGCCCCAGACCTGGATCAGGGCCACTGCCAGGGAGATCTTAACTTTATGTCATGTGCAGTGGCAGTACCAGCTCAGGCCAAGGCCCCTGTGCACAAGCCCTGTGGGATGCCCTTTAAATACACGTGCATGCACATTCACCTGCCCAGACCTCCATCTCCCTTCACCTGCCCAGAAAATGCATAGGAAATGCCGACAAGTTCTCTTTCAGGTTGCAGCCCCACACACACTCCCCCCACACACTCCTCTAATGTGACCTAGAATTTCCCAAAAGTTTTCATTTTTCAAAAAAGCAGTCAGTAAGCCCCAGACCTTCTCTGTGGAAGGGGAAGGGTTCGACCCCTTCAATTTATGAAAAGAAAATGATGTTGAACATTCTGAGTGACTCCCCCCCCACTCCTCTAATTTGACCTAGAATTTCCCAAAAGTTTCCGCATCAGGACCTATCTAAAAAAAAAAGGTTTCACTTTACCAGCCGCTCAAGTCTATGTGATTACAATAAAGATTGGGCTGCAGTTCCACCCCCCAAGTACGAGGTCATTTAACCCTTGATGCACATAATCTACGATGTCAGTTTCGCAATCTATTAGACCAGGGGTGCCCAAACCCCAGCCCCAGGGCCACATACGGCCCTTGAGGACTCCCAATCTGGCCCTTAGGGAGCCTCCAGTCTCCAATGAGCCTCTGGCCCTCTGGGGACTTGCTGGAGCCCGCGCTGACCTGATGCAACTGCTCTCAGCATGACAGCCAACCTCTCATGTGAGCTGCGGGATGAGGGCTCCCTACACTGCTTGCTGTTTCACATCTGTGATGCAGCAGCAGAAGCAAAGGCTGGCCTTGCTTTGTGCAAGGCCTTTTATAGGCCTTAAGCTATTGCAAGAACTTCATTCATTCATATAAGTTCTATTTCTAATATATTCATTTATGTAAACTTATTCAAATTTGAAATGAAAATTAATTCTTTTTTTTCCCCGGCCCCCGACACAGTGTCAGAAAGACGTGGCTGCAGTTCCAACCCCCAAGTACCAGGTTGTTTAACCCTTGATGCACATAGATTAATCTACGCTGTCAGTTTCGAAATCTAGACTGATGGGTCCTAGACCCACAGTTTGGGAACCGCTGACCTAAGGCATTACTGACAAAGGGCCCAATCCTATTCAACTTTCCATTGCTGATGCAGCTGCAATGCAGCCCCAAGATAAGAGAACAACCATTCCCTTACCTGGAGAAGGTCTCTGCGACTGCCCCCCGTGCAGGATGCAGCATATGCCCTGATGGCACAGCTGCATCCACGCTGGAAAGTTGACAATGGCAGACCTCCCCAGACCCATGCCCAAGGGCAAATGTCTATGATGGCATCCCTCTGTGGGATGTTACTGCCCCCCATGTGTAAATCTGCCCCCCAACTTATCCGAGGTTTATGGAGCCTTGCACAACCATAGACTGCATCGGGGAAGCTTCCTGAGGTTTCCCCGAGGCTTTAACCTGTGCTTCCAGAAAAACAGAAGCACATTTTTCGACCCTGTCGGGAGCCTCATAGTAGCTTCTGTGGGGTCCTACAGGCTCGAGCCCAAGGCATTTGGTCCATCATCTAAAATGGGAGGTCCACCACTGGAAGTTGAGTAGGAATGAGCCCAAATTGAGCAACTCTATTTACATCGTGAAAAGGTGGCGGGTTTGGTCCCTGACATCTCCACATGAGACAATCTACCACAATACTATACCCAACTGAAAGACCACCATTTGAAACATGGATGTGACTTCTCCACCCACAGAACACCATCATGGAAAGCATGATTTTGCCTCTCTGTTCCAAGTCTAAACACTCATGTGGCATTTTTCCCTAGCCCCACTATCTTGGATAGGGTAGTACTGATTTCTGTGACATCTACTTCCAGGTGAACACACTGGAGGTGAGCACTTCTGACCTGTGGTCCAACTAATTCCATACTGTCTGCTTCAAAGCTTTGCAGTCTCTTAGGCAGGGGCCGTTCCCAGCCTTTTAACCAGAGGCAGCAGCACACTGAATCTGTGCATGAAATGAGTGTGCTCTCCCACTGCCCCACAGCCCCTGAGAAGGCAGAACCTGGGCCTTATTTCTGGCAAAGACATACAGAGGCAACTTTCAAAAACATATGCTCAATATACTAAGAACCACATTCCAGACTGGCACACAGCACGCTGCAAGAGAGCCTTTTAATTCAAGGGTAACACTGCTGGTTAGCCATTTATTTTATCACCACAGTAGGAAGGAAGAAAAGCAACACCAAAGCTGTGGTTTTGTGGTGTTTTGCCTTTTCTCATTTGCAGCATTCCATATTTCAAAAGGACAACCTCTCTTTGTTTGCTGTGGATTATGAAACCACAACTGTGGCTGAGGGATGGCGGTCGCTCCGGAGAGGAGTGTGTGTCTGATTCATGGGTGCTTTATGATAATTTTTCCCCCCTGTTGGAAATATAAAACAATTATGCTAGCTAAAAGTTTTCACAAGAGAATGAGGGAAGCAATGAGCCTATTTGGCCTTTGAAGTTTTTGAAATATGAAAGGTAGCAGTATTTCAAAGCCTGTATCCAGGTATCTACATGTGACTCCTTGCTGTTCCCTTTTCTTTTAAGTGCCTTTAAATCTTCTGATGTCCTTTTAACATTTTGTAAAGTACTCAGGATACTTTAAATGCACAGTTCTCTTTTTTCGCGATAAGCTATTAGTATGACATCCTTTTTAAAAAAGCACATAAAAAGAAGAGGGCTACTTCTTTGGAACAAATACAGGACCATTTCACAGGACTAGTTAAGAGGTTATTAACTTGTAGGAAGGGTCCCATCTTTTTCCCCCCAAATTGTCAGGTTCTGCCCACAATTTGTCTCAGCCATTCAGGGAGGATGTCAGGTCAGGTTCCTAGGTCTGGGGCTGAGAGTTTTGGTTTCAGAATCAAACTTGGGAACTGCTGATTTTCAGCAAGCCAGAAATAACATGTAAGGCAAGTCCAACCTTGCTTGCCCTGGTTGTTCAAGCCCCAGCACATTTGGTGTGTCCTCGCAAAATCTGGCCGTACACAGAACAGGCTAGGTAACACTGCACATCCTCCAAGGCACCGTTGACTCCTGAACATTTCAGGGCCAAAAGCTGGATGAGGAATTCACTCAGGAACATTTGGGGAGCACCAGGATGCATTTGTTCCATGTAGCATTATTCTTAAAAGACTAACATAAATGGTTGATAAAGCATTGTGCTCTAAAGCTCCTGTCCATTTTCTATCTTAATTACTTATTGAATGCCAGCAATGCACATTGCCCTTTCTACAGAGGAGAAGAAATGGTCTCACCATCTAAACAGAGAGGCTAGGGAGACAACAGAGAAGGGGAGGATAGTAGTTCCAGTGAGGGGAGAAAAGGAAGATGGACTAGGGGACAGTGCCAAAGACTTCATAGAAAAGGTGGTTTTGAGGAAGGAAGGAAGGAAGGAAGGAAGGAAGGAAGGAAGGAAGGAAGGAAGGAAGGAAGGGAGACATCTCTCATAGTTAAGAAAAGAAAAACAGGAGCTTCAAACCAGCCAAGCTGGTGATAACCATGGCTAATGCAAGCTCCTTATCTCCATTATTTTACAGAACGACTCCAGACGTTTTCTCACACAGGTCCTATTGAGCTCAGCAGCCATTTCTAATTTGCTGAATTGCTTCAAAGGTACTTAATTATCAGATAATTGACTTGTTCAATTCTTTTCAAATGGTTTAAAAAGATGATGTTCTCTGGCAGTGAATAGACAAGGATTTCAGGAACATGAAAACTACGTATATTCACTCTGAAAAGAAACTTGAAACATACGCTAAGGAACACAAGCCAAGCCCGCTCCACGTTAGTTCCTTCAGAACCAGATTTCGAGGAAACCTGACTCAACTAGTTGGCCTCAAGCTTGACAGATTTTATTTATCTGCTGTTTCACCTTATGGGTTTGTAGTCTGCCTTTTGACCACTGTGGGCTGACGGCAGGTTACAAACACATACAAACGAGGATGTTTTCAGTCACTGCAGAGGTGAATGTCATACGCAGACCTTCCACCTACATCTGCTATTTCACAAAGCCAATGCCCTGTGATGATGGCTGTGAGAAGGCTTGTAGGAGGGGCACTGAAGAAGCCACCCCCTCTCTGTCCAGTGCCTGCATGGTTCCAGTTCTCTCAGTCTTAGTGGTGGGACAAAGAGCAAGATGGACACTCTGGAAGCAACCAACCCTCAAACTGAATTCAGGTGTGGAGCAAATAAGGATGTCCAGGTGAGGAGATCAGGGGTCTTCTTGACACACGGCTCTTCCACAAGCCAAATATTTTTTTAAAACACAGCAGGGGTTACGGCTTAGTGGTTGGGCATCTCCTTTACATGCAGAAGACCCTGTAGTCATTCCCTGGCAGTGTCTCCCAGTAGATCCCTGCCTGGAAATCTAGCACGGGGGGTGTCAAACTCATTTCATATAGCAGGTCAAACAGCGTTCATTCACGGTGCCTGCTGAGGGGCAGAAATGACATCATTGAGCAGATGCTGGCCAGCTATAAGCACATTGTTCTCAATCAGCTGCCAATGACAGAAGAGAAAATGTGCAAATCTTGATCGTATTTTCCAGATATGGGAGGGCCTGGCCACCTTTGCAGCAGTGCTACTTCTGCTGAGGCATCACTTTGCAGCTCAGCTGCTGAGAGGTGCTTGGGAGAGTTAATTATAACAGGGGCTGGATAAAGAGCTTCCAGAGGCTGCATCTGGCCTGGGGGTCTAATATTCAATATCCTTGTTCTAGACCAGGGGTCTCTAAACTTTTCGGCCAAAGGGCCGCATCAAATATCTGGCACGGTGTCGAGGGCCGGAAAAAAAAATAACTATAAAATTTAAATAAATACATTAGAGATGAAACTTAGATGAATGAATGAATGGACTCAAATGTCCAGGATTTATGCAAGCATCAATATAGCCAAGGAAATGAAACACACACAAACACAACTCTGGTTCTGTTTGGTCAACTGGGCCAGAGGCTCTCAGGGGATCAGAGGCTGGTCATGGGCCAAATAGAGGCTCTCTGCGGGCTGCATCTGGCCCCCGGGCCGGGATTTGGTGACCCCTGCTCTAGACAACTGCCACCAGTCAGTGGGAAAATATTGACCTAGATGGACCAAGCGTCCAACCTGGCATGAGGTTTCTCTAATAAAATACCCAAGGTGGCTAACACCACAATCACATGGGAACTCAGAACGGCTACCCCACTCCAGGTTGCATTATCTTCATGAATTACCATTTTGTTCCGATTGGAGGCCCTGTGCAGCAACTTGTGAAGCAAAGCAACAGGAAGTCTCGTCTTTGGATAGGTTCTTGAGCTCAAAAGGAACCTCTAGAAGTCCTGCATCTATTTCTTTCTAATGTCACACTGGAAACTAATTTATGAAACATACAACTTGAGAACTTCTGCAGGAAGAAATTGGCTTTTCCTCATTTACTAATCCTTCGCAGCTCAAAAAGTTCACGTTTCTCCTACTAACTTTCAAAAATGTACCAAATACTGACTTGCAGAGCAATCACTGATTTTTCTGGACAGTTGAAAGAGATCTTCACATTCCCACTAGTAACATCCACATAGATCCTTGCCTAAAGTTTATCTACCTTTTCTATTTTAATCACCCCCAACAGAGCTCAAATAAAGACGGTTTGAGAGACAGCCTCGTGCGCTCAAGACTCATCCTGTTTGCTTTGATGACATGCCAAAAATCTATTTTTTCAGCAGTGCTGTTTAATGGGATGGAAACCGCAGAGCCTTCATGGGTTCAAAAGATGTAAGAGGGTTCTCTTCATTATAAACTTAAAATGATGGGAGTCCATAAGGAGACCTCATATGAAAGAGATATTTGATTTCCACATTAAACCTACTTGAAAAAGTTCAAAAAGTCAATCTTGCCTTCCAAGATCCTCCTGGATTTGACCAGGAGACAACAAAAGGGCAAAACCAGAGACAACAAGGCCTCATAAACTCCAAGGCAGGTGTCCAGGATTGGTCAGCCTGCCAAAGCCACACAGGATTCTGAACTTGCCCACCCCAGCTGCAGCACCACCAATAAGGGGCAATTTTTCAGCAACAGGAGCTGCTCAAGCTTCTCCAGAGCACCTCCGCAAGATGGAAAGTGGTGCCTCAACGTCATAGCAATGGGGACATCTGGGGAAGGGGGAGGAAGCAGAGGTGAAAGTTTGCACAGAGTGCAGGTGGGTCTTAAAAGCCAATGGGGAGGAAGGCTGGGTGGGAGAGGTGCAGGGCATCAAGCAAAGCTATTCCATCTGAAAGGATCCAGCATGTGAATGGATAGACAGAGGAATGTCCAAGGGCCTGACTGAGTATAGGAAGTAGTGGCTAGTGCCCAGGGCACAGTTCCTTGTGACACCAATAAAGGAGGAGAGGGCTAGAAAAGTTCAAAATTAGCAGGAAATCAGGGGGAAACAAAGGATTTTTCACCGTACAGGACGTCTGAATTAAACTGTGATTTGGAACCACAACACAGCTCACTCACAACAGCATCTTCTGAATATGAGCCTCCAATAAGCAAGAGGTGCCACATCTCATTCACTCCACATGGTCACAGAGCCTGCAACAGACCCATTATAGACCGTCCTCCACTCTAACTATTCATTGTGGGATTCACTGACTAATAGCACCGATTTCAATTAATTGAAAATGGTTATACTGGAGCACGGGGTCTTTAAAACCATCTATTTAAACAGAATATATTAGAGCTTTATTAACAGACGCTACAGGAGTAAACATTCCACTGCGCATCTGCACATTCAGCTCTTCCTGATCCCTCGCCAGGAGGAGACGGACCAGCAAGCGACTCCAGGGTGACGGAGTTCAACTCAGAGAGGTTGACCATCTGTATGCTCCACAAGAGAAGGCCACAAGTCGGGTAATTTTGAAATAGATTAGGATAAATGCCAGAAAACAAGCCAAAGAGCTTCTTAAATGGGTGGCCGGCTGGACCTTCACTAACTGTGTTTGGAACTCAGCCCCGGCTTGCACACTGGTAAGCAACACAGATCTTCAAAGTCTCCTTCCTCCTGGAGGATCAAAGAGCAGTCCTACTGAGGATTTCCTTGCAGGAGTGCCATCACTGGCCACTGGAACTCTTGAACCAGTTATAGAGACACAAGTGGCCAACAACTACTCAGCATTTTGGGGGTTAATTCTCCTACTGAGCACAGATTGTTTGGCACAGTAAAATTCCATATTTTCTCAAGGCTTAATGAATTTTTTGGAACCTTCCTTCTAACGGGAATGCTCCGGATTACACCCCTTGTGGGACTCGTTATGCTCAGAATGTACAGCAGCCACCAGCTCTCTGTTCACTCCAACTGACCTGCCACAATTTTATGCTACTCTGGCTCTATAGAACAGTCTTGCACACTGCCAAAGCTCTGCAGATTAATTTAAGGCACTCAGCAGTTGGGATCCAGTGTGCCTGAAAGATCTCTCCTTTGCTCTCCATATGCTTGTAGCTGCCACAGAGGTCTGGAGAGATAACACTGCTCAGTCAGCCTATGATATAGTCATTGAACTTGTCAGGACAATGGTTTTAATGGGTGTCTGTTTCCAATTTGCATGCCAACCAACAGACCGTCTCAAGGTTTACACAGAAGAGATCTTCATTTCCTTTCAGTTGGATAAGGGTGTGGTGTGTGTAAGTAAGATTCTAGTCCGTGAACTTGTGAGGCAGAAGCAAACTCTGAATCTGCAGGTTTGCCTCCAGAACTGTGTGGCTCAGTGAGTTAAGCAAGTCTTGTTTTTTTCAACTGGAAAGAGTCACAGGCGAGGTGCGGGGGTAGGGGGGAGGGTTGCAAGTCCAGCATTTCTTCCCCAAATACTACAGAGTTCATAACACAGATGTAGGATGGTATAGTGGTTTGGGAGTTGGACTTATAGACCTGGAAGATCCAGGTTCAAATTCCTGCTCAGCCATGAAGCTTCCTGGGTGACCTTGGGCCAGTCACTATCTCTCAGTCTCATGTACCTCACAGGGTGTTTTGGAGACATAAAGGAGGGAAGGAACCCTGAGCTCCTTGGAGGAAGGGCGATATAAAAATATGGAAAATACAATAAATATTTGGTGAACTGGTGGATAGAGTGTCAAGACAGTTATTTGCTGGGGATCATGGGTTCAATCCTATCCAACTTTCCAGCACCGGTGCAGCCTCAATGCAGCCCCAAGGCAAGGGAACAAATGTTCCCATACCTTGAGGAGGCCTCTATGACTGCCTCCTCAACACAGGAATCAGTGCATACCCCATTGGCACAGCAGCACCAGCTCTGGAAAATTGGATAGGATTGGGCCCCATGTTCCTTTGATATCACATTGGAAAAAGTATTTCATATTAAGTTCAGTTCCGTATAGTTATACTGGTCAAATAACTGGTTGGATTAGATGACAAAAGGGATATTTTTTTATTTACCCCTAATAGGACCATTAGAAACCAGAAACTGTCCCTATTTTCTGCCATTAAGCTATTCCTGCCCAAAGTTGCATATATGCAACCAGGACCAATTGTGTGCACCTGTGGGACAGGCAAAAATTGGTTAAGGAGCCTTTTGGGTTTATCTGCCGCAAAATCCCTGCACATGGGCTAACATGTTGGGACATATTCTTGGGTGCACAGTTCCCTCATGTGGTGTGTTATCCCAGCCTAGTCAGCCTAATCTTTGGCTAATATGAATCATATGTACCCTAGAGCAGAGGTAGGCAGCCATCTGGCTGGTGGGAGCTACTTTGTGGTGACCAGAATCCTGAAGGTCAACCAACTAGAGTTGGGAATGGAGGCTGAGAGGGCTTGCACCGAATCTCAGATGCATCCTGTGGGCCATACATTGTTTTGCTCTTCAAGTTCAAGTGCAAATCATAACTCCAAATTCCTACAGATTAATGGTTCCAACACAAAACTCTGTGACTAGCAACAGCACTGCACAAAAAACCCGATTAAAGGCAATCAATGAATACTCCAATTTACAGATGAGGAATACCAAAGTTGAGAGATAAGCAATTAGTAATACACAGACCATAGCAGAGAATTTTTTTTACTTGCCATTTTACTTGCTATTGTCAAACTTTTGTTGCTAATCTACTGCAAATTATCCAAAGATCTACAATGAGATCCCAATCTATCTCCTTATCACTCCTGCCCTAGAACTCATCCAATTCACCTGTACAACTCAGGTGTCTAAGAGTAGAACGATGGTAGAAAGTAAACAGTCTTCAGAGAAACACACCCATGAATATTCCTGCGTAAATATCGGAATGCTGCTGGATCAGGCCAGGTGCCCATGTAATCCAGCTTCCTGGATCTCACAGTGGTCCACCAGATGCCTCAAGGAAAACACAAGACAACAAGATACCTTCATTCTGTTGCCATTCCCTTGTATCTGACATTCAGAGATAGGCCACCTCCTCAAACCAAAAGGTTGCATATAATCATCATGGCTTTTAACCTGTCTTTTCTTCATACATCTGTCCAATTAACATAAGAACATAAGAACAGCCCCACTGGATCAGGCCATAGGACCATCTAGTCCAGCTTCCTGTATCTCACAGCAGCCCACCAAATGCCCCAGGGAGCACACCAGATAATAAGAAACCTCATCCTGGTGCCCTCCCTTGCATCTGGCATTCTGACATAACCCATTTCTAAAATCAGGAGGTGGCACATACACATCATGGCTTGTACCCCGTAATGGATTTTTTCTCCAGAAACTTATCCAATCCCCTTTTAAAGGCATCCAGGCCAGTCGACATCACCACATCCTGTGGCAAAGAGTTCCACAGACCAACCACACGCTGAGTAAAGAAATATTTCCTTTTGTCTGTTCTAACTCTCCCAACACTCAATTTTAGTGGACGTCCCCTGGTTCTGGTGTTATGTGAGAGTGTAAAGAGCATCTCCCTATCCACTCTGTCCGTCCCCTGCATAATTTTGTATGTCTCAGTCATGTCCCCTCCTCAGGTGCCTCTTTTCTAGGCTGAAGAGGCCCAAACGCCGTAGACTTTCCTCATAAGGAAGGTGGACCAGCCCTGTAATCATCTTAGTCGCTCTCTTTTGCACCTTTTCCATTTCCACTATGTCTTTTTTGAGATGCGGCAACCAGAACTGGACACAATACTCCAGGTGTGGCCTTACCATCGATTTGTATAACGGCATTATAATACTAGCCGTTTTGTTCTCAATACCTTTCCTAATGATCCCAAGCATAGAATTGGCCTTCTTCACTGCCGCCGCACATTGGGTCGACACTTTCATCGACCAGTCCACCACCACCCCAAGATCTCTCTCCTGATCTGTTGCAGACAGCTCAGAACCCATCAGCCTATAAATTCTGCCTTATTTTTTTTTCCAAGCAGGGGGTTCAACTAGATAGCCTTGAAGGCCCCTTCCAGCTCCATGATTCTGGGATTATTGATAGTGTCATGGAAGAAACTCTGATATACTTCTGTGGAACAACCCATGCTCTGTATTAGTGGTTTTGAAATGGACAATTGCCCAGAACACCATGCGTAGACCACTGATATAGCTCATTGCCTAGTTCTTACATTCTAGAATTAAACAATACAATTCCTTTGGGGGAGGGAACTCTCCCCCCACACATACAAAAGTAGCCCAAGCCCATTGAAAAAGCGCAGAGAAAAATGCCAAGCTGTTCAAGAATGATGAACATTACCGAGCAAGCTAATGCAACTTCACTGCAGAGGGCTGGAAACCAGAAAGTGGCATTATGACCAGCCATAATATCTTAAGGCAGAAAAAAGGAGCCATAAAACTTCTCTCTGGAATTGTTGCGCACTTGATCCTGTAAATCTTGCCTTTCACATTTCAATAAAAGCTCAAGTCCATTCATCTTGCATATGTGGCCCTGAACATTTGCCGTTTATTATTCAGTGTCTTTATCAATTAGAGTTGGCGCTGGGGAGGGATCATTATTTCTCAAAAAGTTAGCAAAGTCAAGGTTAACTTCTGGGTGAAACAAACAAGCAATTAAGCTTGGAGGGGCAGCCGGTCACTGTTTGGTTGTGACCTCATGTCTTACCTCCTTCCTCTCTCTTCCTGACGGCCACCATGATGGCTGCATGTCAAGTTTTGCTCTCCAGACACAAGGAAGGATGACACATTTGATCTTCAAGCACATTGTGGAGACACAGACCACACCAAAATTTCTGTGTTACCAACAACTCAGTCAAGTTGTCATTTTTCAGATAAAGAAACTGTGAGGCAGTTTACAAGCTAAAAGCTACCATTCATGGTTAGAAGAACACCAGAAGATTCCTGCTGAATCGGACCAAGTTCCATCTAGCCCAGCACTTTTGGAACCATCAGCAGCAAACCAGATGCATTCAGGATGCCCACAAGCACGCTGGAGGACAACAGACGCTCTTGGAGGGTCTCAGATTGTTCGTATGTATAATCTTCTTTTAAGACATTTCCTAAACTAGTGGTCCTTACTACATTTTTTTAAGAGGACATTAGGTGCAGTTTGAAGCCCCTTCTCTTCTCTGTCCATAATCAACCTCCACTCAATTTCACTGGATGACACCAAGTATTAAAGACAGGGCAAAAAAAACTCCTTCCTTCTGTGCACTGTTGTCACACCACATAGGATTTTATACGCTTACATTACATCACTCCCTTCAATTTGTTTTTCCCAACCTAAATGGCCCCAGATACTTTCACGAAGACTTACAAGGAAAGTGCTCCCAGCTCCCTAACTAGGAAGGAAAGGTCATCATTTAAAACATTGACATCTTGCTTTTTGGTCATATCAAGAACCCCCCCCCCTCCCAATAAGATCATTGTTCATATTCTCTTTTCCATTCCTTGCCACTGGACACACCAGAAGCAAGAACCCCCAGAAAGGGTGCCCATCAATTGGGGAGCCCCACTGGCTAAAGCTTGCCCTCCTTGGTCCACCACACAGATCAACAATTTTCAGTGTTTTTCATCTCACAGCGCACTGACCTCTGTAGACCTCTCTATGGTCTTTGCCTCTTCTGATGTCATTTTCTGCTTCTGGGAGACTCTTCCAGGTTCTGTGGTTCTGTTTTAAGGGCAGCTGTCTGTACAAAGAGATTGTCTGTCCCTCTTCCTCCACAGAGCCACAGAACCTGGAAAAGTTTATCAGCAACTTGCAGCTGCTGTGCTCCAAACCCTGAACCTTTCATTCAAAGATTCAAAGATTCATTCAAAGATTCAAAGAATTCAAAGATTAAAGTTGCTGCCCTTATCGTCAGGCTTGTACATTTTCAGACTCATCGACAGATACAGGACTTAACCAGAAACAAGTGTGTTCCTACGCTGCACAAGAGACTCAAAACATAGGCACTAGTCATCTTTTCTGCTCTTCAGTGACGCCTGGCTATAATCATCTCCTTGGTTGTCACAGTTATCAGGCCCTCTAGAGACAGCAATGTCAAACCAATAAAACAAAATTTCTTTGTGGCTTAATTTGTGTCAATTGATTTCCTATTTTTAATTAATAATTCTAATTATGATGCAGCAAATTTACCCAACAGACACAACCACTTTAATCAGAGCTTATTGATTGCGAACTACAGAATGATCCCCGCATTTCTGACACCATCGATTTCCTGTTGGGAGGAAAAGAAAACACCAACAGGGCTGACACACTCAGTGGCGGTTTGCGCCAACAATACCTGATGCTAGAATTGGCGCATCCGACCTTAACAAACAAAAGCCGAAGTGCTATCCCTGGCTTCAGCGCTTCCCAAATTGAATCTTGCAGACTTGTTATGATACAAATTAGTGAGTTCTAACAATACAACTAACCCTGAAGGGAGCAGAGATGAGCCAGAGGAAGACAAAGAGGAGGACTTGTCTGATCCCATTTTCAAAAATAAAGATTACAAAATAGAATAGGGCCAGGATCCAAGGAACCAGGCAGCGCTCCCCAGGAACCCAAAGAGTCTTGGGCTTGTTTTTTAAACAGCTGTATGGCAAAGGACTTTCAAAAGCAAGGCAATGCTCAAAACTACAGCAAAGGGAGGCTGCTGTTTGGAGGAAAGAAAAGAAAGTCATTTGTTGATGGTGGTCTTGGGGTTTGTTTTTTGACTTTCATCTCCACCAGCAAGCCTGAGATTGTCCTTTCTCCC
Organism: Tiliqua scincoides; assembly: GCF_035046505.1. Taxonomy (NCBI): domain Eukaryota; kingdom Metazoa; phylum Chordata; class Lepidosauria; order Squamata; family Scincidae; genus Tiliqua; species Tiliqua scincoides. The sequence continues at coordinate 7,211,621 of NC_089828.1, forward strand.
TGCCCAACTAGGAAGGCAAGAAACTGGGCCCCGCATCACTCATTTTCAAAGCCATTCCTATTACCCACTTAGGGCCCAATCCTATCCAACTTCCCAGTGCTGATGCAGCCATGCCAATGGGGTGTGCACTGCATCTTGCAGTGGGGAGGCCGTCACGGAGGCCTTATCAAGGTAAGGGGACATTTGTTCTCTTACCTTGGGGTTGCATTGCAGTTGCATCAGTGCAGGAAAATTGGATAGGATTGGGCTCTTAGAGTACAGGCAAATTAGATATGATGCGGCTGTTCTGTGATTGGAATTCTTGATTACTTTTTCTTTTTTAAAGGGCAACCGTGCATAGCGATGGGAGAGATTTGTATTCGGGCTGTGGCAGGGGCAAAGACTAACCCTTTGCCCCACACAGATTTTTCTGTTTTAATCTCATACACCTCAGTAGCTGCAAGCCACAAAAAGGGAAAACCAACAGCCACAATTTTTGTGCCAACAAGTGTGTGTCCTCCATGGTTAATAGGAGCTTCAAGGGGCAACTTGAATCAGGACTGCAATACAACATTGGACCTCTAGCCCCAGTCCACACTGCGCAGGAGGCTGCAGTCATTTTTTCAATAAGGAGGAGTGCAAAACACAGAGCTACACAGAGTGTTGTCTGGATCTAACTGATCAAAGCTCTTGCCTCTTAGGCAGTTGTTTCAAGAAAGCAAAAGGGGATCCCTTGCACACCGGGACAAGTATCAGCCCCATCTAGCAAGGAGAAACTGACAACATTAATAATGTAAGAATAAAAATGTTTATATACTGCTTTCCCAACAAAAATAGTCTACAACTATGTAGCTGGCTTACATAGCTAAATAAATAGCTCCCCATCTCCCTAAAGGACTCACAATCCAAAAAAGATGCAAAAATATCAGGGAAGATCTCTTAGAGCAGGGGTGCTCACACTTTTTTGGCTCGAGAGCTACTTTGAAACTCAGCAAGGCCCAGAGATCTACCAGCGTTTTTTTTACAATGTTCGCGCCATCATAACATATAATATTTATGTGTACAATGTATGTTGGTGTACCTTGAGCCCCACTGAGTATAACAGGACTTACTCCTGAGTAGACATGCCTAGGATTAGGCTGTGAGGCTGCAATCCTAGCCACATTTACCTGGGAGTAAGCCCCATTGAGTACAATGGGCCTTACTCCCGGCGTTTCCTCCCCGAGGCACCTGAAGGGGGGGTCGGCACTCCGCGATCTACTCATTTTGCCTCGCGATCTACCGGTAGATCGCGATCCACCTATTGAGCACCCCTGTCTTAGAGTGTCTTACAATAATTAAATAACAGCAATACATTTTTAAAAACTTTAAAACAGACTTAATAGTGTAAAACAGAATAAAAGCCACTTGGCATGAGATGGGGTTGAAAAGACTGCTACAGACAGCAACTGTTACCCTGCACATGCCTGATCTCGTCTGATCTTGGAAGCTAAGCAGGGCCAGACCTGGTTAGCATTTGGATGGGAGACCACATGGGAATACCGGGTGCTGTAGGCTTATACCATAGTCTTTCGAGACTGAAGGTTGCCAACCATATATACAGACAGAAATATTTTTTGTCCTGGTGCTGGGAAAAAAAAACTCAGCATCAGGCAAGCCTTCATAGGAAGAGCAAAACTGCAGGTATGACACCACCACTGGGAAGGCCCTGCCACATCTTGCATGGATGAGAGGATGTGGGCGCCAGGAAAACAATTGACAGCTTCAGGGTGGCTGGGGCACTTGCAAAAGTGGCAGCTTTTTCTGCTGAAAGAAGAAACTGAACTATGTCCCCCATAAGCCCTCTCCCCAAAGTTGTTGACTTTCATGGGGTTACCCACCAAAGTTGTGAAGCTCTCCCTTTTTTCCAGAATGGGGATTTTTTGCCCCTAGAAGTAGCATTTGGGAGGTGCCATGAGTAGCTCGGTGGGCCAGGTGCAGGCATGGTGTGAAAAAGGTTGCAGGATCCATCCATGGCATCTCCAGCCAAAAGGGTCAGCAAATAGGTGGTGGAAAACGCCCTTATCTGCAGAAATCAGCTGCCCACACTCATCCACCATTAATTTTACAGCCATTTACATTTTAGTCACACTCCAAAATGCACTCGAGTTAGCAAAACATTTACACCACTTCAGGATTCACGCCTTCCAGAAATATCCAGTTGTATTTAAAATACAATTTTAAATTTGTATTCTGGATTCTGAATTTCTGGATGGCTAGTTATCTATCTATGCAATTGTTCCTGACTCACCATGTCAAAAGACTCCCCAGACAGTCAACTGGAGGCTGAGTTATGGCCACCCATATTTTGCCTAAATGAAAATCAAAGGTAATTGGGGGACATTCCTCTCCTGGCAAAACCTCGAATGAAAAAGGGAAGCCAAAAGAGTTTGGATGAGAGTAGTAATGTGTTGGGGCCCAGGTGTCTGAGAGCATGCAGATACTGAGATTGCCAGCAGAGTTCCCCTGAAGTCAAATGTGAAGCAAACATGGAAGTTTGGCCCCATCATAGGCAACATTTTTGGTGGATTCAAAAGGCAATTGGACTAGTAGCTTCTGACACCCAGCATGGGATGAAGCCTGAAGTCACATGGTGTGGCAGCGGTTTCTGGCTTCATGGCTCAGCTGGGAACGCACAAGACATTATCTCTAATAAATCTTCTCTAATAATTATAAAATTAATTGTAACTTTTGTGTGCAGGGGGTGGGGTTGCATGTGGTCCGTGACAATTCCAATTTTTGCTTCAGAGGTCCACAGGTTGGGAAGTGGTGGTCTGCTGGCCTAGAAGAATGGTTCCATCCATTGTCCTTTCCATTGTGGAACCAAATGGCATAGCAGGATGCCAAAGGCAATCTTAATCAAGCTATCAAACAGCTGCAAGAATATCTGCTCATTGTTCTGGCAGCTGAATGCAAAGCCTTTCTTTAAAGCAGGGGTGTCCAAACATTTTGGCAGGAGGGCCACATCATCTCTCTGACACTGTGTTGGGGGCCTGGGAAAAAAGAATTAATTTACAATTTAAAAATTGAATAAATTTACATAAATGAATATATTATTGCAGTAGCTCAAGGCCTATAAAAGGCCTTGCATAAAGCAAGGCCAACCTTTCCTTCGCTGTCACTTATCACAGACATGAAACAGCAAGTAGTGGAGGGTGCGCTCATCCCACAGCTCAGGTGAGAGGTTGAACAGACATCCTCTTGCTGAGAGCAGTTGTGTTGGGCCAGCATGGGCTCCAGTAAGTCTCTGGCTCATTGGAGACGGGGGGCTCCCCAAGGGCCTGATTGGGAGTTCCCGAGCAACCAAGGGCTGCAAGTGCCCCCCGGGTTGGGGTTTGGGCACCCCTGCTTTAAAGCACTGAGTGAAGACTGCTTCCTCCAGTGTCATTAAACACCACTTGTGACCCAAGTAGTAAGAGTTGGGGTGAGCTGCTGGAGTGAAATGTCCTCAATTGGAAGGGACCATTATTCCGCAGCTATGCCTAACCTGAACAAATTAACTGGCATATAAAAAGATGGCATGAATTGATTCTTAGACTAGATTGCAGAGAGGTTTGTAGCTCATTTACAGAAGCACATGGGGTGGAGCTTTGCACATGGGTGATGCAAAAAGAGCGGACGCTGATGTGCTGATGTGGCCTTGCCTTGGCCAGCCACAACTCCACCAAAATGTGTTAGCTTGTCACCCTTTCATCTTTATTTCCATCTAACAGCAAAGAGCAAGAGAGCAGAAACCAGTTTTCATTCATTATTATCTAGAATGGGTAGCCATATAAATTCTTAATTGCTATACCTTAGGGGGAAAAGGCAAAGCAACACTCTTGCTCATTTAGCTGGAATAAAGAACTGGGTGCTTAACACCATCCTTTATCTCTTCTTGGGATAGACAATGATGTGCTGGTGGAATTAGAAAACATACCCTCCCTCCGCAACTAATGCGCTTTCCAAAAAACTGATCAGCCAATAAGGCTTGAAGAAGCTATTATGGGGATATGAGATCTCTAGGGTGGACCATAACCAAAGGCAATGGCCCTGTTATTGCTGAGTCTCTCTGTAGGGCAAGAAAATTTTTCAGAAATGGTCCATTCACCATGCACATTGATGTTGCATTTTTCACACAAGACATGCCTTAGCTATCGGTAACTCTCTGCGCCGAAGAGCTCCCTCTGACAGCGAAGGGCATCAAATGAAATTCAGCACAACAATCCACAAGAACTCCAGTTATAGACTCATTTGTACGTAAGGTTATTTCAATCAATAGACCGTCATACACCAGCAGAGAGAGTTATGCCATAACAATCTTCTTCAGACAGACATCCCAAGTCTCAGAGCCGACATTCGCCAAGGTCAGTCAGTGGGAACCATTACTTTTTAATAGAGCAATTGATCATGCCATAAATACAACAAAATTAAATTTTATTCCAGATGTCTCTCCCAAAGCAGAACGACAAAGAAACAGAAAAAGAAACAAACATTGCATTCCCTCATTGGAGATAAGTCCTATAATGGGAAGTATTACCTGCACATACAAGGCAGTAAGTCCCACCTACACGAAACGCAAGTGGTAGAATTCCCATTTTGTATTCCTCAAAATGCAAGAAAATGGCAAGTCTGAAATGATTTGCATTCGTACCTTGGTTTCTGAAACAGCACTCAATAGAAAAGTTAAGTTTGCACACAGATTTCCCAGAAGCACATGCAGAGTGTCTACCTTCCAGCAGCCATGAAACCTGAGCACACAACATTTATAGGAATGGGGGGAGGGGCTATGAAAGCAGCCCCTCGCACATTGGCAAGGCGTACTCTTTGCCGGCTAACAAAAAGGAAAGACCTTCATGGAAAGTCTTTCTTTAGGAACTCAAATCCCAAGTGTCCTGGATGGTGTTGAATCAGCCACACGGTTCCTTAGATTCGAACCGTGGTCTGCAAGAGCTACATTCCACATAGCATGTGTGCAGTGTGTGTGGCTACAAGTCATTTTTGTATTTTAAAAATAGGAAGCTTTAATACACACAACCTCCTTTTACTAAAAAAAAAAAAAAAACTCATAAAAACAAAGACCTGGACACAGGCGATTCCCAGGTCTTTTGGACACCAGCCACCAGCTTTTCATCGCTCAAATCTACACTGCCACCAACTCTGCTTCCCTTGACACCACCTTCGGCACTTCCACACCTATGTTTATCCTGGTCAAGAATGAAAAAGCCAAGTGAGCATTGAAACACGAGCAATTCATAAGCCAGTCGTGTGGCAACACCCCACTAGTAACAAACATTGGGCCTCTTGACAGCCACAATTAGCAGAGAATTTTTTTTTAAAAAGACACTGCCATGAACATGCATCACGTAATGAACATTTCTTAACCCTTCGCTAGCACATGCAAAGAGGAGGTGCCACATGAATAGCCATACTGGAGGAGTTGGCTGCATTTTGGCTCCAGGGCCTGATGGAAGAACAGTAACGCAGGGTATAAAGGTCAGCTCACAAAAGGCTGAAGTACAACAGGACTTCCCAAGCCAAAATCCTGGGAGAAACAAGCAACACCCAAATCAGGAAGGGCTTTCTTCAGTACTGAGACCTGCTCCAAACATGCCATTGTTCTGTGGGAAAACATTCATGAGTTTCATACCACAGGGGATTTGCAACCACATGTTCGTTCCAATGTTTCATCATGGTAAAAGTCGCTCTAGTCCCTTCTCCAGTGCTGCCAACCATCCCTCAGCATCCCAGTATCCCAGCAGCATACTATTCCTGCAAGTGACGGCAGGACTTATGTGCTTTCTGCTTAGTGCGTGTGTTTCCTGTGCTATGCATGGAGAGCTGGGCTAGCTTGCATGGGCAAGTCTGTGATCCAAATGTACAGCACTTCCATGGAAAATGCCAATTTCCATGTGGGTTTCTGAACATTTTTTGGTCGGGGCCCAAGACTTAAGAAGCACCCCGCTGAATCAGGCCAAAGGCCCATATAGTCCAGCCTCCTCGACCTCCCAGCGGCCCACCAGATGTCTCTGGGAGCGCACAGGACAAGAGACCTGCATCCTGGTGCAACTCCCTTGCACCTGGTATTCAGAGCTAGCCTGATTCTAAAACCAGGAAGTAGTGTATGACCATCATTGGCTTAGCAAGAGGTTTAGCAAGAAACTGTTTATAGAAACGATAAACAATTATTTTATATATATATATATATATATATATATATATATATATATATATATATATATATATGCGAATCAAACTGAAAAGGGCTTATCAAATATAGACTGAAGTAATCAGCCAAACAAAGCATCATCTGAAAAAGACATTCAAAATGATAGATAATTATTTTCACATCAGCGTCCATTTCCCCTAAAACACAAATCATCACAACACCTGAAGGTCTAATGGCACTCTTGATAAAGGCTCGGAGTTTGCCGTTTAGTAATCCTGAAGGAGCATGGAAGAGCTCACGTCATGAACTAGCCAACAGGAGTGCCTTTCAACATGCTCTTATTGCACTTCTTTGGGTTGGGCTGGTTCAGTCTGGAGAGCATCTGACTGAGCTTTAACAACTGGAAAGGTGAAAGGAAGCATTAACTGGCCACTTGGAAGTCCCTCCTTTCCTCCATCAATGAAACCAGCAAAAGCAGGACTGGAGAAAGACTGTACTGGTGGGGGCAGGGGGGCTGTAGCAGCTTCCGCAAATGGGAAAGTGTACATGACAGGCCTTGTGTGTGGTGTGTGAATACATGCTGTAGTTTGATGCTCCTTAATAGTTTCTTCCTTCTGCTTCAAGATATCACCTCTGCAAACATTTATCTGAATGTTACAATTCATTCAAAGAGAATTCTCCCCCCCCCCCCAACCACAGGACAAAGGGAAGATATTCAGTGGGGTGATTTGCAGTTCTCCCTGACAGGCCTCTCATGTACCCGTTAATAGAACAGTGCATTCCAATTAAGCTGGCTACGTTTATAACAGATGGCTTTTTACAATGTGAAAAGTCCATAAACCAAGGCCATTTATAGCTACTTCCCTACTAAAAATTCACATTATTTTATGGGCAGACTAATGCTTCTTTTTTCCTTCCTCCCCCCCCCCTTTACTTCTTTCGTTCTTTTCAAAAGTGATTTTAATATTGGCGAGGAAGCGCAAAACTGGCAGCCTTTAATCATTCCTATAAGTGGTTCTGGCAGTATTAGTGGAAATGCTTCACAGGGCTATTTGCTGAAATTAAAGCACCCATAAGGGCAGATGAAGAGTCAGCCTCTCACACTCATGCATCCAAAGTAGCTCTGACAGGAAGGCAAAAATACTGATGATCCCCCAACAAGAAAATTATGTCCAGGCTATTTTTGCACCTTCATCCCACCAGGATGCTCGTGTTGTACTCAGTAGAAAGGGACCCCAAGGTGCCAGGTGCCACAACCAGCTCTGTGTTTGTGTGGTGCAGTTGCAGAAGCCCAGGCTACAAATTCTGCCTCACCAACTGAGACCTGTTGCTAGTCCTGCTCAGAGATCTAGCTGAACCTTCCAGAGAGACCACAGGAGGTTTCCTGCTCTGGTCTCCGTCTTTGGCAAAGCATCTTCAGCTACAGGCTCCCCGTGCTGGCCCCTGGGATAGGGTCCCCTATCTGAGACTCTGGAGAGCTGCTGCCAGTCAGAGCTGGATGGCTCAATGTCATTCTGGGCTGGATGGCCCAATGGTCTGACTTTGGAAAGGAAGAAGGTTTGTTACCCTGCACATGCCTGATCTCATCTGATCTTGGAAGCTAAGCAGGGTCAGGCCTGGTTAGTACTTGGATGGGAGACCGCTTGGGAATACCCGGTGCTGTAGGCTTATACCATAGTCTTTCGAGACTGAAGGTTCCCAACCAAAAAAAGGTGAAACTTGGTGTTAAGTGTGTGTGCTTTGCAAGCACAAGGCCCCAGGCTCAATTCCGACATCTCCAGTTAACAGCTCTCAGGTAGCAGGTCCTGAGAATGGCCTGAAACCTGGAATAGGTGCTCCAAATCAGCAGAGCAAATACCGGGTGGGGGGGGGGATAAGTGTAATGGAAGATCAGAAGATCATCAGGTGGATGATGTGGTGTTGACAGTGATTCCATGTTTTGACAGCTGGTTGACAGCTCTGGGAAGGGCAGGGCTGGCTCCACAGCTGTAATCAATCAAGGCCAATGGGACTCTGATGGGCACCTGAGCTTCCTTTGACCTTGATGGGACTTTGAATGGACATGGACTGAAGAGATGGCTCAGCTGAGCCTAATTTGGACTTAACAAGGTAGCTCACAGCTGAGCTGCATTTTGGATTATGAGACATCCAAGGATAAAAGGCAGCTTCAGAAGGACCAAAGGCTACCCTGACCCAGAGGGAGATGCTACCTGACCTGGCTTACCTGGACTTTGACCTTGGACTGTGACCCAGCATATTGACTTTGGACTGTGAGTTGGCAATCTGCATTTATTGGACTGGGACCTGACTCTGACTTTTGCTTGCTGCACTTGTGAGTTTATCAAGGGAAACTAATCAGCCTTAAGCGGGCACAAGGCCCAGTGGGGAGGAGCTGTGGCACAACAATCAGCAATCTGACTTTGGATCATATAGCCTTAGATATTATTCCAACCTCTACACTGAGATGGAGGCCATCTTCTGACAGAACTCCAGGATAGAGGCATAACTAGGGTGGAGCCTGAGGGACACCTGCCCCAGGCACTATGCTAGGGGAACACATGACTGTCCCTCAGATTCCACCCTACTTATGGAGTTGGCACTGGCAGCTTTGCACCCCCCCCCCATTCCTTCTCCTATCGAGGTTTCACAAGAAAAGGAACAGGAGGGGGTTCAAAGCCACCAGTGCCTCCTCCATGGGGGAGAACCCTGAGGTGACATCACAATGTCATGTGTGATTTCACTGCTTCAGATGCAGTCGTGTGACATCATGACTACACTGTCCTGGGCACTGGGGCAGTGTGCTACGCCTCTGCGCCTTGCTCCTCCCAGGAACCCACACCTATCAATTCCTTCCCACTTTCTTCACTGCTCACATGCTCAGTTAGTGTGACTGAGGGATGGACTTTCCACATGCTTTCAGATGCACACTTCTGGCCACAGCAGGCATCCTGAAGAGCCAACTAAAAAAAAAAAATTCAACCGGTGTTGCGGCCCAGGACTCAGACTCTCCACTCTCAGAGAAGTCTGACAAAGTGGGTGACATGTTTCCAAAGAAATATCCCACCCCATGAGGGATTATTTGGCCTGAGAGCTAGTGGCCCCTAGCGCCAACAAGGAGCAAACGGGGCTTTGGAACCACAGTGCAAGGATAAAAGTTAAAGTCTTCCTCACTGCTGCATACCCCTTTCCAATCATGCCCCCCCCAAGTTGCAATTTACTATGAAACCCTGCACATGCCTGATCTCGTCTGATCTTGGAAGCTAAGCAGGGTCAGGCCTGGTTAGTACTTGGATGGGAGACCGCCTGGGAACACCGGGTGCTGTAGGCTTATATCATAGTCTTTCGAGACTGAAGGTTGCCAACCAATGCAGCACAGGGCAAAACTAGGCCCTTCATACAGTGCACAGTTGGTCCTAAAGGACTGGCTTTCCTCGCATTCAGTACAGAGCAGGAAGGAGGAAGAGACCAGGCTTCTGCTTCTGTATTTATTGCAAAGCAGCTTTTCTCAATTGGTGAGAAACTAATTGAGTGGTACTTGTGGTACTCATACTACTTGTGGTACTTTAGGTAGAGTCCAGTGGTACACATAGGACCCCCAGACCCCCACCGCCTGGCAGCAAGACCAATGTGCAACAGGACATGCAGCAGTAGAAGGCTCAGTTTGGCAGACAGAGGTCCAAGGAGCACTTTTCACACGCTCAAAAAAGCCACCTGGCCTGAGCCCATTACCAGAGACTGCAGCGTTGCAACTGACCTACCAATCCGGACTAACCGGTGATGACATAATCGCCAGTGACTTCTAGCGGAACTTCCAATAGGTGGACCATGTGAAGTGGTATGGCAGAGGACAAACACTGAGAAACACTGTTGTAAAGAAAGCCAGCCATTTTAATGCACACACAGCATCATTCACAGTGACTGGATCTCACACGTATTGCACAATATACAGTCATGGTGCTTTTCGCACTCAAGCTTTTAAAAAGGTGTGAATCAGCTCTAAACTGAGTTTGTAGCTGCTGCATACGAGTCCAGATTAATTAACACAGAGCAAAAAGGATGCGTGCAAGATCAGGGGAGGGAGAATTACCGGCTTCCCCGCTTATCCTCTGCCTTGCTCTGTAAAGCTGCTGGCGCAGAGCCAAGACTGCAGTGCAGAACACGAGGGTCTGATTCTAATCCGATCGTGTTATTTGGGAAATGCCAGAAGCCTTCATACATATATTTATTGGTCCCAACCACAATAAAGACTTGGAAAGTTCTCCCTGGGACATGGGCTGTCACTCACTGTTGCCTAACGAGGGAATTACTATTGGGGAAAGTCAGTGATAAAATACCTAAATGCATATTCACTTTTTTTTTTTACAGCTTCCTCAATTTCTAATGAGGATTTATAATAATATTTCTCTCCCCAAATTCTAATCCACACAGGGTATAATTGAGGTCATTGTAGCTTAACTGGATGAGCTGTTTAGCCAACCAAGTGGCTGCCAGGACAGGCTGTGCCAAAACACATAAATTCCAATGATCATGAATAGGATAAATTATTTAAATCATTCATAATTTGGTTCACTTGCCATTTTTTCGTGCAAATATAGAATATTTTGTTGGGAGAGCAAAGAAGGGCCAATAATTTTTATTGTTATTTTTTGTGGGGGAGACATTCTGAGTGGTCAGGAAAGGGAACCCAGACAGCCCTTTCCAGGTGCCTTTAGTTGGTCTCAACTTTTCAAACTCTTTTTTTTGACAACTGACAAAGGCAAGAAATTAACTTCTAAAGACCCAGTTGACTGTGGAACAGCTCTTTTGCAGGAAAGTCATGTGAAGTCTGATTTCTCAAGGGGTTTTTGACATGTTTCCCCTGAGGGCTGGGGATAAGAATAGGCCCTCAGTTTGGCTGTACTTGTCGTAAGAGGCGACTGAACAACCACCAGGTAGATGGGACTCGTTAGCCTGGGAAGGCAGCTCATCTGAGAGAAGGAAAACTCTGATCCCAAACCTCCACTGCCTTGTGGCTACATCCAGTTGTGGAAAAGGCTTCAGGAGTCAACCTCGAGGCAAAATCTGGAGCCGGAGTCCCTGAAGCAGTTCATGGCTGAACACAGTCACGTTCTGGCAACTCCTGCGACGTCGCTGGAACCAACCGTATTGGCTTCTGCCTTTCCATTGGACCATTTCAGCGATGTGGAGAGGGGGGATTTGCTGCATGGGTAACGGTCTATCCTCCATATCTACTTTACCCAGGCTTCGCGCACTGGAGAGGACACTCTGTTCCAGAACACTATTCAGAGCGCGATACCATAGTCTTCCGAGACTGAAGGATGCCAACAATCTTTTGACATGTGCAGACCAGTGCAGTAGAGCATAAAAGGAGGACCCTTGAGGCCTGAGTTCAAATTCCTTCTCAGCCACAGAGCTTACTGGGTGAGCTTGAGCACCAGTCACTCTCTCTCAGCCTATCCTGCCTCAAAGGGATGTTGTGAGGAATAAAAGGGAGTGGGGGAAAAATGTATACCCCATGAGCTCCCTGAAGGAAGGGTGCAATGTGCAAAATAGCCACAGTAAACAAGCCCCACCCCAATTAACTGGTCAACACTTCCCCTATTGAACCGGATTGTATGTATACAAAATGAGAGGCATTTCATATATATGTGTATATATGCAAATGAGTGCCCACATACCTACACACTAACGTACGCACACACAAATCCAGGCACCACTTGCCAAGTAACATGCATGACACAGAAAAGACGAGAAAGGAAAAGCATGCACAGCAGACATCCCCCCCCCTCCACCAGCCAACACACTCTCAAAAAGAACAAAGACACCACCACTGGAGATTGCGATAGGACCCACTCACTGTTGAAGGTGTGGTTTCGGCTAGTCTCCGGCGGGGCGGTCGTGTGCCCGATTGGCCCTTCAGAGATGGCCCTTCCTGACATCAAATGGGAAATGAAAAGTAGGGTGAGGAGCAAAGAGAGGGAGGGAAGGAGAGGGGTGGGGAAGGGTGGCACGGAGCAAAAGAGGGGAAAGGGAGCATCTTTAACTGAACGCTAACAGCAGAAAAAAAAAACAGACAGTAAGAAAACATCAAGGACATTACCCCAACTCAAGGCACTAGCGCTGATTGCGCAGAAAGGCCGGTACGCCCTTTTGTCACTGAAGTTTGGAATTCAACTGAGAATATTCTGGACCACAGGCCTCTGCTCAGCCACGGGTCTGTCTGCAAACTTCTGATGGCACAGAAATTTAGCAAGCACTCAAGCAGCCCAGAAATATCCTATTACAGGGTATCCGCAGTCCATTCTCACACCGTTAAATGAGTACCTTTAGGTACCTTTCAAGTCTGTGTAGCTTATTCCTCGGGTTGTTAGGAGACGGGGGGGGGGGGTTGAAAGGTCTGCTGCTGTTCCCGTGGCCTGAGTTCAACGCGTGTGCGGCCACCGGCTGAGCTTTTGGGATGTCACGGAATGTTCATGCAACTTGAAGGAGGAGTCTCGGATACGGAATGTGGATAGACAGTGAAGATTTTGTGGGCTGCTTCAGACACAAGAGTAACACCCCACCCCAAAAATGTTTAAATGGTGGTGAACAACAAGTCTAGCTCTGGCAGGAGCCTGCACAAATGCTTGCGTAATGTGCTTCTGGAAAGACAAAATACACAACAGCACTGACAACCAGCATTCCCTTACGAATCTAGGCAATTCAACTGCAATGCCTCAGTCATCAATTGCCAGTTCTGTAGATGTTCATCCCCACTGTCAGAAATTCCAAAAACAGAAGGGAGGGGGCGCTATTCTCCTGCTTTGGGGCACACTGCTTTATGTCAGCATAGTCATATTCCCCTGCAACAATTTTAGATTCCACTCTTGCCACAGATCTTCCCTCTCGACACCATATAATACCAGTAGTTGGAACATCTTTCTGACACCTGAGCAACAGATTGTAATTCCACATCCGACAGGCACTATATAAATCCATATTTTATTGTAAATATCTCCATACAGATCTGTCTTGATCTCAGTACAGAGGCCATAATCCAAGCTTAGCTCAGAGCCCCATTTGTACACAACCGGCACGGAACGCCAAGGGTAGATGTTCTTTTCAAGTTGTGCTCAGCATTTTCCAAGCAGCCTTTTTAAAATGCAAAGGCACCGCTCAACTCGTGGGAATGGTGACATTCCAACGCCCTATGTTAGCAGCCATGTCCGCAGGCCAAGCACAGCTGGTTCTTCCGTCTTCCTTGACTAGCAGTGATTAAACTTTAGGGCCTGCGCATTATTTGTTACGCCCTTTGGATTTCCAATTCCACTCTTGCATTCAGTTCATAACAGTCACACGAAGGAAAGGTTGTTAAAATGAAAGATCAAGCAAAATCCCACTGGTATATTCCCACCCTGTCTCAGCTTCAGACCATACCAGGGCAGAAATTCCCTTTTCTTTCTTTCTCCATGCACAAATTTGGAGGCTATAGGTAAGTTTATTTAAAAAGAAAACACACACACACACACAAAAACACCAGACCTTTGTCATCTTAATGGACCACATAGCCAGTGACACATGTCAGTCTCCTATGGCTAAGATCAAGTACACACAGCCAGGTCTGCAATGGCCTTTTTCTCTGAACAGCATCAACAAATGGTTTCAGAGTCTGAGAACAATACAAGGCAAGTTGCCTGAATCAACAACCCCAATTAACACCACCAAGAATTTTTCAGGCATGTGATTCAAGTACCTCTGCTCACTAATTCAGGTCAGCCTTGGCAACAGCAGCCATACATTACCTGCCACACTGCTGAAAATGGCCACAGCAGGCATTAGGAGAGCTCCCATGAATCCAATGAAAGGTTCATCAAGTCCAGCACCCTGTTCCACACCATGGCCAGCTAAACGACTGGCATGAACCAGAGCCAATGGCAGCAAGAGCCAGGCTTTTGAGCGTGTTCACAGCAGGTGGTACTCAGAAGTACATCAGCTACAAATCCTGAGCCATCATGACTAACTGCCAGGCCCCAGACAATAGCACCTTTTTAAATTACGCTTTAGATTTCCAAATCTCCCCAATGGCACAATCTGACTCTAAGTTTAAATCTAAAGGGCTCCAGTCCTGTGCTGACTTTAAAATGAGCGCATGTACTGCTGTTCACCAGAAATGTGCACACACTCTCACTGACATCTGCATGTAGATATCACCCAACAATCTCCATGCCAGTGATTCTGAATTTCCACTTGCTAGTGTGGATGAGAAACTCTGTTCCAAAAGATGCACCTTTCCCCCACTCTATAATCACCTTGATCATCGAGTGCAATGAGTGGGGTTAAAAGGATTAATGAAGTGATCTGGATTATGTTGTGCAGACTGGCAACCAAGACAGGTGCAGACAACGTAAAATGGACAGCAGGTGGAGAAAGAGAAAAGGAGAGGGAGTGTCGTGTCCATCCACATCTAGAGGGCTCAAGGCTGGAACATTGGTAGAACTTAACTCACAGTGGGGTGGGGGGGAGGCAGGCTTTCAAGAATGCAGAGAGCAACCAAACCAAGCCTTGTCCACTCCCCCACACACCCCCAAAGGTAAAAAGATCAACGACAAAAAAAAGGATGCTACTAAACCACGATGTATGCTGAACTTGGGGGAGAATAAAGCAGCTATTTGTTCTATTGCAGATGCTAGCCCATTCAAGCTGCATCGCTCAGTAATGGACCCCTCTCCTCATAACACCCCCCCCTTCCCACCCTGGGGGAGAAAAGGCTTTGCCAGGTTGTGGGAGAATGAGAATCCAGTGACCCTTGTGACACAGGTCAGGCGACAGACAGAGGAAAAGATGCACCGCTGGGCTTATAGCTCGTGCATTAAGACAAGCCTGCAGGCAAGCACGTGCAAAAGCTTCCTGCAGCGACTAGCAATGGCCAAGGGCACACATTTCGCCTGGTGCTCCGTGTGGCCTTGTTTGGACTCCACTTTGGCTGGATTCCCCTTTTGAATCTGTCCAACATGTTCACAGCAACGGCTTGGTGTGCTTAATTAATTTTTTTTTTATTACCGGGAGCTTATCTTGCCATACCCTGAGAGCACAGGGTTTGTTTCAACTGAAAAATACCATCATAATGTACTTAACCCATTTCTGCCCAGCCTATAGGTGTACGCATTTGATCCCTGTTGCGTACATGTGACACTGGGCAGAAATGGCTTAAAGCAGACTAGTAGGAACCTTAGATACCAACTCCAAATACAGGGTGGGGGGCCCTGTATCCACAGATCAGGTACCTCTCAGTTTCAATTAACTGCAAAGGAGGGACTTCCCCAGCCCTCCTAATGCTTTTTAAACGCAGATGTTCACAGCCTCTTTTGGGCTTCAAAGGCCCTCTGGAGGCATGGGGGGCAAAGCTCCCCTTGCCTCTGGAAGGTGGGGGGCATCCCCTGGTATTCGCAGTTTTCACTTAACCACAAGGGTTCCAGAACGCAACCCCATGGATACTGGGGCACATCTGTACTCCAACCAAATACTCTCACAATGTAGGCAGAAACCACACAGCCAAGATCTCACCAAGAGCAAAGCTGGGCATTATATGGGAATTCTGACACCGCAGCTCCCTTAATATTGCTCCCACGAAAAGCAGCTGTGGGGAATTTTGTTCAGGGCTGCAGCAGAGGGAGATTCAACTCTTTGTCATGGTCATCCCCCCCCCCCCACTGTTCTGCTCCAAACTTCCTTCCCTGAAGCTGGTATTAGCCACAGAGCGGATGACATTAGAGGCACAAATTGTGCCCAGAAGTTTTCTCTTCTGCCCTAATTACAGCTCAGGGAGTGATTAAGCCAATGAATTGGTCCGGGGTCCAAGGGTTTGATTTCCCCTTGACTTGTGCCACAGCCCCAGTTCCATTGCCCTGATTCAAATATGTTCCCCTGTGGCTGCATTTTGGGGTTTAAAAAAACGAATTTTCACACGTGGAGCTCTTATATCTTGTGCAATTTGGCCCCAAGACTTTACATATTCAAAAGCAGGTTACAGCATTTGGAATAAATCAATAGAACATTCATTCTGCCATGTCTATGAGACTACATAACACTCCTACCTACTCGCTGCAGGTTTGCTGGCAAGAAGAAAAGTTCACTCCAACAGAAAACGAAAGTAGACTGAGAGTAAATGCCAGCTTTGTTATTTTGCCCTGTGATTGCAGTTGGGGAAGCAAACACATTATTCTTGCCATGGGAGGCAGCTTCTCACCTATAGCAGAAACCCAGTCCAATTTCACAGCATCCCTGCTTCAAGAAAGGGGATCATAAGAAACTCGCCACTGATAAGAGCCTGAAAAGACGACTGCGTGTGGCTAAAATTCCCCCATGCGAACTCAACATGCATCTGATTTCTCATTCAATCCGCAGACAGCTGGAAATGACAGATTGTCCACAATCTCCCTCTCAGAGCATGACAATCATCACACCACAGCATGACTTGGATCTCTCAAAGGGAATAATTTCAGTCTAACCGCCCGCACAAGGGAGGAGCCAGTTCACAGAGGGCCAGATGCAATGATGGTGTCTTTAGCCATGCACACTGTTCAAAGACAGACTGACAGCAAGTTGGATGCATGAACAGAAGCCAGGCTCCAACACCACGAGGCACTTAAACAGATATTTCTCTCTCTCTCTCTCTCTCTCTCTCTCTCTCTCTCACACACACACACACACACACACACACACACACACACACAAGTCTTACGGCAAGCTTTGTATGCTCCCACCAGTATTTCCACACCGTACTTCGATTCACAACAGCAGGTCTCTCATAAATCTATGTGTTGAAGGAATAGGTGGAGGTGGACTACACAAAGTGAGAGACAAAATCATCCCTCTTCTGATTACTGAAATTTACAAGAGGCCTCCTTGATGAAAGGATCAGGTGCACAAAAATCTAGGGGGCGGTCATAGGTGACGGTAGTGGCCTGGCTTTGCACACAGACGGTCTCAGGCCCAAGGTTTTGCAGCACCTCCAGCGGAGGCAGGAAAGATCCTGGGGAAACTCTGCACAGTCAGTCAGTATGGACAGTACTGAGGTAGGTAGAATAATGGTCTGATTCAGTAGAAGGAATATTGCGGCATCCCATGGAGTGACCAGTAAAGCACCTTCTTGCACTTTTAATAAGGAAAAGGATGTCACCACTCAGCAACTCCAGTCCACAGGCAGGCCATTCCATTTCTTCACTCTTGGCTTGGAAGGGAGGAAATGTGGCAGGAAGGACCCAGGAGCCAGTTTTAAGTCTCAAAAAGCAACCGTGAAAGGCAAGCATGACGCATGAAGCAAGAAGCAAGGTCAAAACCCACCATTCAGTGGACTCCCATCATTGCATAATCAAGACAAACGAAATTCCAGTGGCAGGAAGCAAGACCAGCCACAGAAGCAAGAGAGCCCATTGAGTGGCTGCAGAATGTGTGCTCTGTTGCCAAGTCAGATTCCTCAAAGATACAAAGTCTGGGCAGAAATCCAGAACAGAAGCTGCGAGAGCGAGGAGGAGGGCCACATTCATGCATTTCTCAGTGGTTATCAATCCTGGTTAAGATTTTAGCAGGACTTCGACACTGCCAGAAATGAGTCCCTGAAAGTCTTTTCAGTATTATTTTTAACCTCATTGCAGTGCAATTCTGTGCATGTCTACTTAGAAAGAAGCACCACTGAGTTCAGTGGAATTCATTCCCAGGTAAATTCATATAAAATTGCAGCCTGAGTTGCATTTTCAAAGTCTCAAAGCTTAGAGAGTTGGCAACCTTCAGTGTCGGAAGACTATGGTATCACGCTCTGGATGGTGGTTCTGGCACAGCGTCTAGTGTGGCTGAAAAGGCTGATTCGGGAGTGACAATCCCTTCCACACTGGGAGCAAGTGCAGTCTGTTCCTGGTCTGTCTCCCTGGCTGTGGGCCTTCCTTCTTTGCCTCTTTGCCTCAGTCTGTTGGCCAAGTGTCTCTTCAAACTGGGAAAGGCCATGCTGCACAGCCTGCCTCCAAGCGGGCTGCTCAGAGGTCAGGGTTTCCCACCTGTTGAGGTCCACTCCTAAGGCCTTCAGATCCCTCTTGCAGATGTCCTTGTATCACAGCTGTGGTCTACCTGTAGGGCACTTGCACGAGTTCTCCATAGAGGCGATCCTTTGGGATCCGGCCATCATCCATTCTCACGATATGACCGAGACAACGCAGGCGTCTCTGTTTCAGCAGTGCATACATGCTAGGGATTCCAGCTCGTTCCAGGACTGTGTTGTTTGGAACTTTGTCCTGCCAGGTGATGCCGAGGATGCGTCAGAGGCAGCGCATGTGGAAAGCGTTCAGTTTCCTCTCCTGTTGTGAGCAAAGAGTCCATGACTCACTGCAGTACAGAAGTGTACTCAGGACGCAAGCTCTGTAGACCTGGATCTTGGTATGTTCCATCAGCTTCTTGTTGTCTCAAAGCTTGCTGTCCTGCAAATACCCACCTGAGACAGTAGGAAGCTAATTAAGAGATCACTAAGTTGAAAGAAGTTCAGGCTGTGCACCTTGAAGATCCACCCCATAACAGTTGGGAAAAGGGGGCATGGACAATCACCACTCCTACTCAGAGATCTTCAAAAGCTCCAAACCTCGTTGCTTCCTGGAATTCTTCCAGGTCCCCAAGGCTCTGCCTATGACCATTTCCACGCCACTCCCAATCAGTTGCCCCAAAGCTACTGATGCAGATTGTTGGTATTGCAACATAAATGGTGCTGATTTGGAGCACATCCGGCTGACATGCAAAAAACGGGGGGGGGGGGGATTGGAGTTTTAATCAACTCAGTAAAGAAAATAACCAGATGTGAATTTCCCATGGATATAGTGGTTGCCTGTGTTGGAGGAGCTTGACAGTGAACCAACCCTAGAAGAACTTCACGTGGCCCTGGACTCCCTCACCTCTGGCAAGGCACCTGGGAAAGACAGCATCCTTGCTGAAGTCCTAAAGTGCTGCAAAGAGATCATCAACACTGAGCTGCATGAAATCCTCTGCCTCTACTGGAGAGAAGGTGGAGTACCACAGGACATGAGGGATGCAAACATCATCACACTGTACAAGAACAAAGGCAACGGAGTGACTCAATAACTACCGTGGCAACTCTCTCCTTAGTGTTGTAAGAAAGCTGTTTGCCCAAGTTGCACTAAAGAGGCTCCAGGTACTTGCAGAGAGCGTCTATCCAGAATCGCAGTGTGGATTCCAAGCCAACAGGTCCACCATCTTCTCCCTTAGACAGCTGCAGGAGAAATGCAGGGAACTATGACAGCCACTCTTTGTAGCCTTCATAGATCTCACAAAGGCTTTCAACCTGGTCAGCAGGGATGCCCTCTTCAAGATTCTCCCTAAGATTGGATGTCCACCCAGACTCCTCAGCATCATCAGGTCTTTACATGAGGATGTGAAGGGCACTGTAGTCTTTGATGGCTCCACATCAGATACCTTTTACATCCAAAGCGGAGTGAAGCAGGGCTGTGTTCTCGCGCCAACCTTGTTTGGGATTTTCTTTGCTGTCCTGCTGAAGCAAGCCTTTGGAACTGCAACAGAAGGCATCTATCTCTGGACCAGATCAGATGGAAAGCTCCAACCTCTCCAGACTGAGAGCAAAGTCCAAAGTCCAGCTGAAATGTCTGTGTGACTTCCTCTTTGCAGACGATGCAGCTGTCACCGCCCACTCTGCCAAAGATCTCCAGCAGCTCATGAACTGTTTTAGCAAGGCCTGCCAAGACTTTGGACTGACAATCGGCCTGAAGAAAACACAGGTCATGGTTCAGGATGTGGACTCACCTCCCTGCATTACAATCTCTTCGCACGAACTGGAGGTTGTCCATGACTTTGTGTACCTTGGCTCAACGATCTCTGACACTCTTTCTCTCAATACTGAGCTAAACAGACGCATCGGCAAAAGCTACCACATTTTCCAGACTCACAAAGAGAGTCTGGTCCAACAAGAAGCTGATGGAACATACCAAGATCCAAGTCTACAGAGCTTGCATCTTGAGTACACTTCTGTACTGCAGCGAGTCATGGACTCTTTGCTCACAACAGGAGAGGAAACTGAACGCTTTCCACATGCACTACCTCCGACGCATCCTCGGAATCACCTGGCAGGACAAAGTTCCAAACAACACTGTCTGGAACGAGCTGGAATCCCCAGCGTGTATACACTGCTGAAACAGAGACACCTGTGTTAGCTTGGTCATGTTGTGAGAATGGGCGATGGTTGGATCCCAAAGGATCTCCTCTATGGAGAACTTGTGCAGGGAAAGTGCCCAACAGGTAGACCACAGCTGTGGTACAAGGATATCTGCAAGAGGGATCTGAAAGCCTTAGGAATGAACCTCAACAGGTGGGAAACCTTGGCCTCTGAGCATTCTGCTTGGAGGCAGGCTGTGCAGCATGGCCTTTCCCAGTTTGAAGAGACACTTGGCCAACAGACTGAGGCAAAGAAGGAAGGCCATAGCCAGGGAGACACACCAGGGACACACTACACTTGCTCCCAGTGTGGAAGGGATTGTCACTCCCGAATTGGCCTTTTCAGCCACACTAGACGCTGTGCCAGAACCACCATTCAGAGCGCGAAACCAGTCTTTTGAGACTGAAGGTTGCCAACACAAATTTTGTGTTTTGTTGTGTTTTGTTATTAGGTAAACTAAAGACTGCAATTAGTATGATAAGTGCTATAAAGTTCTTAGGAATATGCTGAATGCACACATACATCCACAGTAAAGTATCAGAAATAATGCCAACTTCCTTCAGTTGAAGAATGGAGACTGGGAAGGTGGCAGAGAATATCAAGGTACACATTGATGTATCAGAAGAGACTGTGAGAAAGATGAGATCCATTTGCTATGTACTAAAATAGTCTTAACCCAGAAGGTGAAAGGAAGATATTGAATATTGCATAGATTGCTATTATAAAGGAGCAGAGAAGGAATCTATTGGAAAAGACTTGGTTTCTTGTCTATCAGCATTGGGTCCAAAACAAGTCCAGTTTGGGCATGACTTGGGAGAAGAAGCGGGGAAGTCCACTTCAACACCCAGAAGGGAAGAGCTTGGTCTCCTACAAGCTTTAAAATAGTAGTTTTAAAATGGAGCCTTAATGATCGCTCTCAAAAATGGTACTCAACTGGTTCTATCCCCAGCACTCAGGATTTCTCACTCTTATACAAGGTATACATTTGTGAATTGCCTTCCTGTTAAAAATATTCAAGGTGACTCACAAAATGATCTCTTTGCAATGTGGAAGCCCGAGGCCTTGCAGAGTACCTCTGTAGTACAGGAACATGGGGAAGGGGGCTGCTTCAGTGCTCTGTTCCTCTCCTCCCTTCCCTCCCCATGGCTAGCAGGAGAAGAGCAACATTATGCCAATAAGTCAATAAGCTCTTAACTGGGTTATTTATTCAGGCAGAATACATCTGACTATTCCTGGTGCAAACCATGCTCAGGCCTTCCTTGTGGAGGGCAGCCTACCAGAACAGGTCCTACAACCAACCAACCAAAAACAGTGGCAAATAGCTGCAAACCTCATCCCGAGGGTCACCATCAGTGCCCAAGTGTGTCAACAAGGATTCCCGAGTTAGATTACAACTACTGTCAGACTTTGATCAAGAACAGCCACTTAAACGACTATGCACTTGATCTCAGCTCCTTAGAGGTTTTGCCTCCAGATTTAAAACCTGCTTGCAAAGGGCAACATCCATCCTTGAAGGACTCCGTTAACCTGACCAAAGGTTCTTCTTGGCCTCCATTCGACGCATCTGGAGCCATGAATGCCTGGAGTTCTCCAATTAGAATCAGAGCTATCCCAGGCTGGCTGTGTTTCCCAAGGAGAGCAAAGGGGCTGGTTTCTCCTAAATTTAGAGAAAGACTCCAAGACATACCATGACTCCACCAGAGGCAGCCGATGTATGCTGGTGAGATGTGTATTAGGCTTTTATTATTTCCTTGCTGTGAGCACCAACAAAGACTGTAGTTGCTTCTTAAACAAGCAATAATACGTTTGCATTTGTTGGTGAATGTGTTCTAGCAGGGCTGCAGCACTCCCTTCCCACTCCCAAGTCTCACTACCCCATCACTGCAGTGAATTAATATGCAGAGCATTTATCTCTTTGCAGATTTGATTTTTCTAAACACATTTCAGTTGTTGGGGGGGGGGGAATGATGAAAGGCTTGCATATGGTACGCCGCGGAGCTGTTGCAAGGTGATTTGCATTGCTTTGAAAATCAGTGGCCTCCAGTTGCCACCCCCATTAAAAAAAACACCTTGCTAGAGAGACCCAGGGTCCCAAAACTGAGCATCATCAAGAACGACTTCAGAATTCCATTTGCTTTTGAGCAGAATACAAGAGAGGCGGTGCCAACTGCAACGGAGGAGCACGTTCATTTTAGGTGCAACGCCTCTCTGAAAGTTGTACGCAGAATGGCTGGGAGGAAGGCCCTGGAGGTACATTTCAATCCTAAGGACTGAGGTGGGTAAAGCAATGATGAAAAGCACACAGGTTTGACAGGTTGCATACCTAGACGAGCAATGCACCACAGAAGTGAATGACAAGGGTAAAAAAATAAGAACACTAGAAAAAAGGCATTTCTAATCAACTCCAAGCAGACAACACACAATAAAGGGATTCATGGATTTCAGGTTACAGTCAGGAGCAGGGATCTGAAGGCCTTAGGAGTGGACCTCAACAAGTGGGAAACCCTGGCCTCTGAGCGGCCCGCTTGGAGGCAGGCTGTGCAGCATGGCCTTTCCCAGTTTGAAGAGACACTTGGCCAACAGACTGAGGCAAAGAGGCAAAGAAGGAAGGCCCATAGCCAGGGAGACAGACCAGGGACAGACTGCACTTGCTCCCAGTGTGGAAGGGATTGTCACTCTCGCATCGGCCTTTTCAGCCACACTAGACGCTGTTCCAGAACCACCTTTCAGAGCGCGATACCATAGTCTTTCGAGACTGAAGGTTGCCAACAACTGAACAACAGGAGCAGATATGGCCCACAGTCTTCAAAACGGCACCAACACATGAATTGAGCCAGTTACATGGAAAAGGAACTTGCCTCCTGAACTTCCATGGGCATCACGCAGGTACTTTTACCCAGAACTGCAGAAACTGAAACATGAACTAGCAGATGGACCATTTGGGACATGTAGATAATGGAAGACATAGGAAAACGTCTGACCATGAACTACAGTACAGAGAGGTGTCCATACGGAAACCAGATCCCGCTTGGGGACAACCAGTGTGCACCTGTGAACTGGATTTCTACTAGGCCCTCTGGTGGCAAGAATGTAAAATTGCATTGCATGAATTAAGGGTTGGAAGCCCCTGCAGGAGTGGCACACCATGCTCCTCTTCTCTCCCCATCTGGCCACATGTTGTCCTGGAGCATCACTTCAGTGACTTCATACAGCTAGTTCATGAATATGGGTGGAGGGGCAGAAATGGGGGCAGCATGGTCTCTCAGAGAAGGTATTCCATGGGGAGAGAAATGCAAAGAAATGTGTCATAAACCTTCACAGACATTTGACGGCTTTCTGTGGATTTCATAGTCTGTGGAAATAGGTATCTGTGGGGGTTCATCCAACAACCTGGGAAAGACCCCCGTCTGAGAGTCTCGGGCACTGATGCTAGTCACTGCAGACTGAGCTGAATGGACTGACTCAATAAAAGGCACATCCAGAGAACCAAAACTGAACTCATTCTGTGGCCATAGGAGTTGCCTGCTACACCGACATCATGAGGTCTGCCTGGAGGAAGAATGACTCCACCACCTTCTCATAAGAACAGCCCCACTGGATCAGGCCATAGGCCCATCTAGTCCAGCTTCCTGTATCTCACAGCGGCCCACCAAATGCCCCAGGGAGCACACCAGATAACAAGAGACCTGCAAGGCTTCCTGGGAATTGTAGTTAAGAACATAAGAACAGCCCCACTGGATCAGGCCATAGGCCCATCTAGTCCAGCTTCCTGTGTCTCACAGGGGCCCACCAAATGCCCCAGGGAGCACACCAGATAACAAGAGACCTCATTCTGGTGCCCTCCCTTGCATCTGGCATTCTGACATTACCCATTTCTAAAATCAGGAGGTTGCGCATACACATCATGGCTTGTACCCCGTAATGGATTTTTCCTCCAGAAACTTTTCCAATCCCCTTTTAAAGGCGTCTAGGCTAGAAGCCATCACCACATCCTGTGGCAAGGAGTTCCACAGACCGACCACACGCTGAGTAAAGAAATATTTTCTTTTGTCTGTCCTAACCCTCCCAACACTCAATTTTAGTGGATGTCCCCTGGTTCTGGTGTTATGTGAGAGTGTAAAGAGCATCTCCCTATCCACTCTGTCCATCCCCTGCATAATTTTGTATGTCTCAATCATGTCCCCCCCTCAGGCGTCTCTTTTCTAGGCTGAAGAGGCCCAAACGCCGTAGCCTTTCCTCATAAGGAAGGTGCCCCAGTCCAGTAATCATCTTAGTCACTCTCTTTTGCACCTTTCTTTTGAACCGGCTACATGAAGCAGGTTTCACCCAGAAGCTGCAATGCCAGCAAATAGGGGCACCTCTGAACTGGTCTTGGTATTCATTTTGCTAGAACAGAATCATTGTTCTTGCTGATGGGAATGGTGTTTAGATGGCGCAGCAGTCTGGAAAGCAGCTGGTTGTAATAAGCCTGAACATTAAGCTAACAGATCGTAAAACTTCATTACCATAGTCCCATTTTGGGAGAAAATGATGTTTATTTGAGTTGTTTTGTTCAAAGTCTCTGGCTTTGTTTCCACTCCACAGAATGGCTCTGAATTTGGGGTGCTCAGGCATCTTGCTATATTCAGCCTCGCTTTTATTACACATTCGTTTCATGAAATGCAAGCATTTTGTCTCCATGGTGGACAGGTGGTGCTACGAAGCAGGCAAGAGAGACAAACGGTTCAGCCTCTGGAACTACAGCATCCAAAATGATCCCTAGAGACAGACAAGGGCAATTAAAATTATCAGGAGCCTGAAGTACTTTCCCTATGAGGAAAGGTTATAACATTTGGGGTTTCTTAGGGTGTGCATGTAAGGAAAGGTGACTAATGGGAAATGGGACATGATAGAGGTTTATAACATTCTACATGTTGTGGCCATCTCTCCCTCCTTGGAGGTAGCAGAACTAGGGGTCATCCAATGAAAGTGGCTGGCAAGTAGCAAGACAGGCAGAAGAAAGCCCTTCTTTGCAAAACATATTATTTTATAGAAATTCGTTGCCACATGGAGGTGTCCACTAGCTTAGATTGCTTCAAAAGAGGTCCCAACTCATCCTCCATGAATTTGTCTACATGGGTCAGGCTACGTGGGGCAGAACAGCCGGGGGAAACTATCTCCTTCATATTCTTCTTTTGGACTCCCTGAAGGCATCTGGTTAACCCATCTGGCAGAAGTAAAATGCTGCTTCTAACAGTTAAGCCATGTGGTGGAGATGGGAAGAGGAGAAGGTGAATCCTGGGAATGTGACAACCAGAGTGCAGGACTCCTCCTATCACCATGGTTTAATTTCTCTACATCAAGTAGGATTCTGCGATGACCTGGCAGGGGGCAACTGCTTTGCAGACACACTGATGTTTTGAACCCTGGAAACACTCAGGCAGAGTTGGCGGCCCTTAGTAATTAGCTGAGGGTGGGTGTTGTGTTTTTTTAAGTACTCTTTTGCAACATTCAGATACTGTTTTTTATGATCTAGTTAATGGTTGCACTTACTGAAACTAATTTAATGTGTAATAAAACTTCTTTACTATCATCTCTTTTTCGGGGCGAGAGGAAGGGCAATTAAATGAAGTGGCATATGCTTGCCTCCCCTTTAACAAGCAAATTATCCTGCAAATACTTACGTTTTTTAAAACTGACTGCTAGAGGAGCCTCCCCATACTCAAGGCTTGTGCAAAAGAAAGTGAGTTTGCCTATCCCTTCTCCCCACCAAACTTATTTGGTTGTTGGTTCTTTGCTCCTAGATCCGTCCATGATTGTCATAAATTCACAGGAGCTAGAGATCTTGCTTCCCATTCTGACTTTATATACAGGTCCGTCCCCCCCATATCCATGGGGGATGCCTTCCTGGCTCCACTGCAGACACGGGGGAAGCTATCTTCCCGGCTGCCCCTGCACCCATTACCTTCATTTATGTGGTTTATAGTCGCAAAAAGGAATCGTGTACTTGCTTTACCCAGACACTATAAGCAGAAAGCTTATAGCAAGACAAACAGCCGGTAGCTAGAAGGGAAGAGTCAGCAAATATGTTTCCTGTTCACATTCACCAAGTCACTCCCCTCTAGCTACAGACTGCCTGCCTGCTTGTGCAGGAGGAGGCCCTCCTCCCCAGTTCCAGAGTGGCAAGGTGGAACTAAACTGCACTGCAGCTGGCTGCAGAGAACTTTTCCCAGCTCACTTCACTGTCATTTTCAGGAGTCACTCGTGTTGGAGGCCACCACTGAAATGCTGCTAATCATTTCTTCTCTGATCACAAATCAATGCCCAGAAATAGCAGGCGGTTGTGTTCTGTTTTTTGTTTTTTTTTTAAAAACCCTCAGGTGTGTTGCTTGCTCAGTCAAGGTCTGCAGACCTCTTGTGGAACCTCAAGCCAAGCGCCACGAATCAGCAAAAAAAGCAGCCAGAGCTTGCCGACCCTCTCACCTATGCAGAGGCGAGAGGACGGAGTGACAGCAGGCTAAATTGGCTCGGATGGATGTCTGGATTTCAGCAGACTCGTGCTGGAGTCGCAACAAGTACAAAGATGGGGAAAGGACAAAGAGACAGAAAGAACAATGGTAGGAGAGCGAGAACACACTTGCGGGTAAAAGGCGATGGCACCTGGATGGCTTCTTAAAACCTTCTGAGCTCTCGGCGGGTAGTCCATTTTGCGTTTACTAGCTCTATAAGCCGCTGTGAATAATTACCAGCAAGGATCTGTGCATCTCTTTCCATCTTTTCATATCCACAGGCAGAATCAATAGAAAAGAACAGAGATTCTACAGAGTGTGAAGTATGCAAGACCAAAATCAATGGACAGGAGCAACTGCAAAAATAAAGACGGAAAGATGGGGAGAGCGGAGCGGGAAGAAGGAGAAAGCACAACCGTCCCCCAAAGGGGAAACTCCTTTCCTTCTGCTGCTCGGTAAAACCGCTGCCCTCCACAAAGCACCGCTGCTCAATGAGGGCACTGCTGCTCTGGAAAGCACACACACACAATTTTGCTCCTTCTCTCTCTTTCTTCAGACATTTTATTTTCTGCTTCTTTCTTAACAGAAGGCACAAGCCAGTTATTTTAAGCCCAGGGTCCGGACTGTGCACCTCTGCAGCATCTGCTCAGAGAAAGCAGTTGCTGATTTCTCTAATAAGGGCCAAGGAAAGCGACTCTCCTTCCCCCAAAGGCAGATCATTTGCATGTGGGGGCCAGGAGGAAACCATTTCAGAGATGATGCTTTAGGAATCGGGGGGAGGGGGGTTGCAGAGGTATGAAAGAAAACCTTCTGCCACTTTCAACTTGCAGACTGCCCTCTGCACCCCACAGCCTTTGAGACAGACACCCAGATGGGACTCTTGTAAAGGCACCTGTGTGCTTGAACCAGGGAATCCGGCAGCATGGCTCTGGAGCTGTGCTCCCTCTACCCTTGGGAGCTTTGCTGAACTGCACCACCATCCAAATCAGCAATTTTCAACTGGTGTTCTGTGGGAGTTTGGAGCACAGCGGTTGAAAATTGTGGTTGAGAATTGCTGAAAAACTCTTCTGGGTTCTGCGGCTCTGTTTCTAGGGCAACTACCTCCAATGCATCCTCGGCATCACCTGGCAGGACAAAGTTCCAAACAACACAGTCCTGGAACAAGCTGGAATCCCTAGCGTGTATGCACTGCTAAAACAGAGACGCCTGCATTGGCTCGGTCATGTTGTGAGAATGGGTGATGGCCGGATCCCAAAGGATCTCCTCTATGGAGAACTCGTGCAAGGAAAGCGTCCTACAGGT
Organism: Tiliqua scincoides; assembly: GCF_035046505.1. Lineage (NCBI taxonomy): Eukaryota > Metazoa > Chordata > Lepidosauria > Squamata > Scincidae > Tiliqua > Tiliqua scincoides. Next base: position 7,239,780 of record NC_089828.1, read on the forward strand.
AGACCACAGCTGCAATACAAGGACATCTGCAAGAGGGATCTGAAGGCCTTAGGAGTGGACCTCAACAGGTGGGAAACCCTGGCCTCTGAGCGGCCCGCTTGGAGGCAGGCTGTGCAGCATGGCCTTTCCCAGTTTGAAGAGACACTTGGCCAACACTTGTCTCTTCACTTAGAGACACTTGGTCTCTAAGTGAAGAGACACTTAGACTCTGAGGCTAAGAGGCAAAGAAGGAAGGCCCATAGCCAGGGAGACAGACCAGGAACAGAATGCACTTGCTCCCGGTGTGGAAGGGATTGTCACTCCCGAATCGGCCTTTTCAGCCACACTAGACGCTGTTCCAGAACCTCCATTCAGAGCGCAATACCATAGTCTTTCGGGACTGAAGGTTGCCAACAACCCTATCTGTAGTAATGAATTGTCTGTTCCTCTTCCTCCACAAGCTCAGGAAGAGGGGCAGACAATTTGTTATTACAAATAGCGGCCTTAGAATCAGAGCCACAGAATGTGGAAGAGCCTCCTGGAAGCCAGAAGTGGCATCACAAGAGGGAAAGACCACAGAGAAGACCACAGAGGTCGGGGGGTCATGAGAAGAAAAAAGTTGAAAATTGCTGGTCCAGATTAGCCAAAATTCACAGTGCAGCTTCTCAACTGTCAAGGGGAGTCCTGTGGCTGCTCCATGTTTAGAGGCCATGTGTCACTGAAAGGGGAGGACCCTTGTCTCGACACCCTGCCTGGGGGCTTCCCAGAGATATGTTGAATTAGGTGGAGCTTCAGTTTGATCCAGGTTCGTGCTGTGCAACATGGCATGTTTCTGACCAGAGAGAGGAACTTTCCTGGGGGAGCAATGTGAAATGGGGGAAGGCAGGCTAAGGCCTCTTCCCAAATGGAACTTGCTTAAAAGACTTTTCCAACTGCAGTTGTACAGCGACCACACAACGCCTCTCTCATTCTCAGAAGTGAAAACGTAGACAAGAGTCTGAATGCTGTGTGAACTCCTTGCCGCAGGATGTGGTGACGGCATCTGGCCTGGACGCCTTTAAAAAGGGATTGGACAAGTTTCTGGAGGAAAAATCCATTACGGGGTACAAGCCATGTTGTGTATGCGCAACCTCCTGATTTTAGAAATGGGCTATGTCAGAATGCCAGATGCAAGGGAGGGCACCAGGATGAGGTCTCTTGTTATCTGGTGTGCTCCCTGGGGCATTTGGTGGGCCGCTGTGAGATACAGGAAGCTGGACTAGATGGGCCTATGGCCTGAACCAGTGGGGCTGTTCTTATGTTCTTAACTACAATTCCCAGGAGGCCTTGCAGGTCTCTTGTTATCTGGTGTGCTCCCTGGGGCATTTGGTGGGCCGCTGTGAGATACAGGAAGCTGGACTAGATGGGCCTATGGCCTGAACCAGTGGGGCTGTTCTTATGTTCTTAACTACAATTCCCAGGAAGCCTTGCAGGTCTCTTGTTATCTGGTGTGCTCCCTGGGGCATTTGGTAGGCCGCTGTGAGATAAAGGAAGCTGGACTAGATGGGCCTATGGCCTGATCCAGTGGGGCTGTTCTTATGTTCTTATGTGTGTCTGTTCAAAAAGAGCGTCCCTGAATTCAGGCTTGGGCCCCTCCAACAATATACCTCTCTTTGCCACTCTTTTGACTTTCAGCATCAGTTTGCTTTCCACAGGGTAAACTTCAGGAACAAGTCAATCCTCACAATTCCTGCGAGAATTGCTGGTAAAGTTTTACATCAAAAATCAATGGGCTGAGATGATGATATTTCAAAATGTGCTATCTGCAAATGAAAACTCCTTCATCGATTGCTTATAACATCTTAAGTTTCCTCTGAATGGGTAAACAGCTATACTCAATGATGCAGTTTGCAGGGATGCTGGGGAGGGGAGGGGGAGCCCTTCTGAGCTGCACAAGGCAAGGAAAGGCCATTGGTGCAACGCCTCATTTTCATTAAACAAGGCTTGTGAAGGTTCTTTGAGTGCCTACGTTCAGGAGATCAAACATAATCAGATTTTTTAAATCATTCTGCAAGCATGATCTTCAGGGGTACAGTGAAACGGTTCAAGCAAACAATACAGAATGATAATCCCAGGCGGCCCTGAAAAGATGCAGAATCACAAAGAGGAAAGGAGGGGTGCAAAGATGGGGATCCCCAAACATTTTGATGGTATCTTTACAGAGGCAAAAGCTGTAAAAGCAATTAGTGAGAAAAAGCCACCTCTTAGCCAAGTCCCTTGATAATCAACCGATACACAGCTTTGTCTCCTGCCTGATTTCCAGAAAGTCAAGAGAGTTCATTTCCCTCCCAGGAGAACAGGAACAGTCTGACGCTTCATTGTCTCTCTTTCCTCTTCAGTGTAATAAAGATACTTGTTGACAGCACCAACCGTGAAGACCTGGTTGCTCTTTTGTCCTACAATTACAGGCCTAGGCAGCGTGAACTCTCGGGCACGCACTTTACTTCAGAAAGCTACGGGAAATCAGTCCAGAACATTTTCATGAGGCCTTAAATGCAGAACGGTATTGCAAAAAAAATCATCTGTTCATTTGTCTGCAATGCCAAGGAAGGATTCAGCTAACAAACCTGGAAACAGGGGGTACATTTCTAGCCCAGTAGTTTGGTTCAGGAGAACTGCTGATATAACCCAGTGGCATCCCTCCTCTGCCCTGATAGGATTTGCAGGAGATAGAGCTGGATGTTAGGGGAACTGCAAGTCTTTACACCCAAATTTGTTTATTACATTTATAGCCCACCTTTCTTCCATAGTGCAAGAACAATCCACAGTGCAAGAACTCAGCAGTAAGACCATCCCAATGAGGCCTATTCTTCCAATGGGTGTGTAAAGGTCTGACAGTATTTCTCAAACTTTTTGGAGGCCCTAGAGGTTGCCGCCTGATTTATAAATGCCAATTGGTGTGGCTATAATGGTGATTGGGCAGCAGTGCTTCCCTCTCAAGTAGCAGCTTGTTTAACCCTCGATGCAAATAGCCTAATCTGCCCTGTCAGTTTCATGAACCACCCACAAGAAACAATTGGGTCGCGACCCTCAGTTTGAGAACCACTTGTATAGGACATACGTGAGAATAAGCCTTACTGAACAGAGCAGGACTTAGCTCTGAGCAAACATACACAGGATGATGCTCAACAAAGTTCTCAATTTGAAAAGCAAAAGGCCTGCAGCCCCACTTGCACTTTTTAAAGAATACTTTAAGAAATGCAACAGACATAACACATCTGTGATGTGCAGGACTGAGCAATGGGATCCAGGTACCAGGTGTCTGGATTTTGATAACAATAGCTACAAGAATAATGAGACAATTATGTTTTGGCAGACTGTAAGTTTTTTTTTCTTTTTTTTTAAACTTCAGTTTTGACATTTATATGAGTGGCATTAATGAAAAAGCTCGGTGCAAGATTATCTCTTTATCATACGACTAAAACAATTAGAGACATTCCATTGATGGATGCCGCGGTCCTCTCCACGGCACAATAATTATCTTTTAATGAGCCCACATTAATGTAAATTGGATTCATCAGGAAATAAATTTTGCAACGAATGGGACATGCTCTCTCCAGGTAACCTTTCATGAAAGCGGCGTAAACCCAGAGCCTGATGTGTTGGTGGGCTGGAGAGTTTAGTTCCAAGACAGGAGTCAAGAAAACAGTTCAGGTAAGATCACACACTTGCTCAGACTCGATAGCCCTTTTATGGGTCTGCAAAATTATGTCAAATTAGTTTGTTGCTTCACCTTTGATTAAACATGGATTTATGGTTCATTAATCATGCAAATCAAACCCAGTGCCCCTCCTCTTTTCCTATTAGTAAGGTTTCATCCTCCATAGGGGGTTCAGTTATTTCGAAGTGCCCCCCTAATTACTGCTGATGGAACCATCAAAACGAAATTCTAACCAGACAGGCATTCCTGCTGTAATCTTCCTTGCTACTTCACTTTTCCCACTCAGAACCTGTATGTTACCCCATGATTTCCTGAGAGTAACTGCCACCTACAAGGTTTAACAAGTTACTCTTCTGTCCCTGGTCCCATAAAAAACACTGTCAAATTACACATTGCACAAGTTATAAATCTGTAGCTTAAATTATGAATATGATTTTATGTAAAAGATTGTATACAGTAAAATAAAACTCAGTAAAGGAACCCAGCTGAAGGAAATCTCATTGATGATCATGACTCCAAACAGAACAAGTGATCATAAAACCCACATGCCCGATCTTGTCTGATCTCAGAAGCTAAGCAGGGTCAGGCCTGTGATCATCTTGGATAGTTGGCCTATCTATCCAAGTACTTGGATAGGAGAGTACTTGGATGGGAGACCGCCTGGGAATACCGGGTGCTGTAGGCTTATACCATAGTCTTTCGAGACTGAAGGTTGCCAACCAAAACGCACTCAAATTAAAAATAAAGTCTGCAAAGTAAAATAGAAGCACACAGGGAATCCAGAACCTGGGGCAGAAATCATACAGAAGACTGGCTAAATGCTCTCCTAAACAAAAGCATGTTTTCAACAAATGAAAAACACCAGAGATGGAGAGAAGTGCCCCTCACTGGCCTCCAGCCAGATGTTTTTATCTTAAGTTGTCCACTCTAACAAAGGAAAATAACTCAGGCTGTCCAGTTTCATACATGTGTCCAAAATTTAGCCCCACTGTTTTCAGTGGAGCTTGCTTCCGAGAGCCAAACCAGCAGCACAGGGGAAATGAGATTTTTAAAAAAATTCTTTGGTTGAAATGATTAAACAGGGGGCTATAAATTTGATTAATGCAGTGATGGGGGATGGCAGCAGGGTTTAACTGAGGATGTTTCACTGTGAGGCAGCAATCCTAGCCACACTTTCCTGGGAATAAGCTCAATTGACTATAATGGGGCTTACTTCTGAGTAGACATGCATAGGATTGGGCTGAGAGTCACATTCCCCCCCCCCCAATCACTCAGCAGTGTTCCTCAGTGTACTGCCACCCTGGGGTGATCCCTCTAAATACTAAGCCCCTGCCTGACCTGGAAGTAATTGCAGTGCTGTGATGGCACTGCAATTACTTCTCAGGCTCTGAGTTGTTGCACAACCACTCAGACTAGTTGCCTGCTTATTTCCTCCTTTAAAGAAGTGGCTGCGGGGGGGGGGGGGGAAGGATGATGACAGACGATGGTGGCAGTGTACTGCCCAGTGTCATTTGCTCTGCTGACCCCCCCAACTACACTAATGAAATATTTCCCCAAGCTTTCCCCCTCCCCCTCACACAGAGAATGAGATACAGCATCAGTGCTTATTCCCCCCCCCCCCAAATTTGTGGGAGAATGGGGGAGAGCATCACGTTGCAGAGGAATTCCGATCCAAAAAGCAGCACAGCAACTGTTAAGCAATCCCCCCGCACAATCAAATCCACAGCCCCCCTCATGGTTGCATTTCAAGGAGGACAAAAACCTCCATGCAGTGGAAGACACTTGGGGGGTGCCTTAGATTGCAGCCCAAAGGCAAGTTTGCAAGTTGTCAGAGGCATCTTTCCACCAGGTGTACCACAGTCAGCAAACCAAAACCTGAACAAGGGAGGAATGACTTGGTCACAGCAACTGTGCTGTCTGGCAAAAACAAACAGTGAGCACCAGGGTTAAGGGAATGGCCCTCTGGATAGGTTCTTGCCAGAAAATGGGTTTCAGTTCAGTGGCTAAGTAATGACAGCCAACACAGTTCTTTGCATGGGGAGGAGAGAGGGAATGACCCTTCCGCAGACCTGGTGTCTTTTTCTGCATAAGCGCAAATTAGAGCAAGGAAGTTTTCCTGCCCTGAGCCAAGCTGGCTTGGAAGAGGAAGCCAAGGTCTTGCTGGCTTTGCACACAGTCTTCTCCTCGAAGTGGAAGAGTCTGGTTGGGCAGGCATTCTTATAAGCCTGGGAATCGGGTCATTGCTGAGAACAGCCTGACCCATAAGCAAAATGACTGGGGCGGTTTGCCTTCCCCCTCTCAGCTGTGATAGAGGGTGTGGGAGCCTCCACTGCACAAAACAATCCCCCATCCTCCCTTGTGCCCCAAATTTTGTCCCTCCAGAGCAGCCCTATGGTGGCCCAGTCACTCTTCCTTCTAAACCTTTCTCACAAGTCCACTTCCTTGGTTCCCACCCCCAACTGAAAGCAGAGCCTAAGTACATGCGCACATTGACAGCTGCAATCCAGCCGTTGGTTCATCCAGCACAATATTTGTCTGGTTGAACCTGGGACGTCCACATGCAAAGCAGGGACCCCTCTCCCATATGCTCCACCTTGGTCCCTCCTTAGCATGTCCTGCCTTCTCTTTGTTATCTGCCTGCATCTATTGAAACTCAGATAATAATCTCCTCTGGGCAGGGACCTGCCTTCTGGTTGACCTCCCACTACAGTATTGAACTACTCCCAGCTTTAAACATCCAGCTGCCACTTGCTTTCTCCACAAAGACAGGCCTACAGCACAGTCCAAACAGGAGCAAAGCCATCTGCATCTCAAAAGGTGCCTCTGACCCTCACCACAAGGACCACACAAAAGCCAACATGGGGCACAAGAGCAGCAGCGGAAGCAAAGCCGAGCAAGTTGTCAACCCCTCCTGCATCTGTCTCCAGCTGTCCCCAAGAGAGGAGCACAGAGTTTGCCCTGAAGCAGAACCATGGTAGGGAGGAGGGAGGGCCCCAAGGTGCTCATTAACTGCCACAAGGGGAACCCCAGTCATGGGATATTCAAAAATAGGATGCGTGTGCACTTAATGTCAGAGATGGCTCAGGGCTAATTAGAGGTGAAGGCGAGAGGGGGGAGGCGACACACATTCCCAGGACTCCAGGCTAATGACTGCCACCAGGGACAAATTAGCCTTTGGCACAAGGAAAGGCAACCCACCCTCACCACATCCTAATTTCTTTGTTTTCAGAAGGTAGCACAACATTTATGGAGTGAGGCCAACAGAAAGAGAAGGGCTCCAAGTCTCCACAGCACTGTGGATGGAAGGTGCACCTTGGCTGGTGTTAAGAGAGCTTGGGAGAGCCCTTGACAAGTGTACGGCAGAGAACAAAGAAAACCCAATGACTCAGCAAGTGTTCTGAATGTGCAAAAGGTCCCAAGTTCAACCCCTGGCACCTCCATGACTAGGATCTTGTGGAGCAGGGCTGGGCCTGGTCCCACCTTCCACCCGAGGCCTGGGGGAGCTGCATAGGTGATGGAGGCAGAACTGGGCCTGAGGCAGGATCAGGCATGCTCCTTCCTTCCTTCTTTCCAAAACTGCACAACGTTTGGCAAGGGAACTCCCTTTACCGATGAAGAGGCTGCACTTGCCAAACAAGCCCCAACTCAAGGCCAGCACCTGCCCTCCACCTGAAGGGGTTCTACCGGGGGCTTCTGGGGTCTTCCCACCTCCCTACCTGGGCCTGTAAAACCATGTGGCCGCTTCAGTGTCTAGAAGAGACACAGTCCTGCAGCACCTGACATAGTTCTCTTGTCAGCTGACTGGGTCAACGTCTGGCTGGGAATCCAACATTATCCTCTCCAAGAGGCATTTCTAAATGGAACAGGCCTGCTGAGCGCAGGTATAGAAGCAGCCAGCACCGGCCAGAACAGGGGAAAGCCAGAGAGGGCATCTGTGGCCCATCGTCATGCAGAAGGAAGGCACACAGCCAGGGAACCTTAGCGCAGCATAGATCGCCTCATTCCTCAAAATGAGGAAGCGCACACTGAAATCTCTCGCTCGTGCCATCCGCAGTGTCAGCATTTCACCCACCCAAATAAGAGGGTAGATAAAAAACCATACGATGCATGACAAGGACTGTATATACAAACTCCAAACTATATTACACATATACGCTCACTACAGACTTCTCTCTCTCCTTTTTTTTTTTAAAGGCAGCATCTTTGTGTAACCAGCCTTTCCATACAATTTCAAATGTAAGTGTTTTCCCTTTGACAACAGGAAGACTGTTGCAAGGTTGCCAGATTTCAGAAGTTATTGGCCACCAGTGAATTAGGAGGCCTGAACGGACCCATCTTTTAATCTTCAGAGAAGCACAAGGACCCACAAGTCAGAAGCCACGCAAGGACTGCTAGGAGATACAGAAGCTCACTTTGTGTTGGCGCCTTCCATCGTTGCAGGAAATGGGCAGCCCAATCCAACATAAATCCCCGTGAGGCAATGCAGTGAGGCTGCTGCAGGCTACACTGAATCCTGTGTGGGATTTTTGGCTGCTGGAGGTCTTCTTCAGGTAAGGGGACATTTGTTTCTTTGCCCTAGGGCAGGGGTCTCCAAACCCCGGTCCAGGGGCCAGATGCCACCCGCTGCGAGCCTCTATCTGGCCCGCAGCCAACCTCTTGTCCCCTGAACTTTGGGCCCACTCAACTGGGCCGCTGTGAGATACAGGTGGGCCACTGTGAGATACAGGAAGCTGGACTAGATGGGCCTATGGCCTGATCCAGTGGGGCTGTTCTTATGTTAACTGAACATGACCAGAACTGTGCTCTGATTGTGTCTGGAGGGTGTTCTGAGGGCCAGAGAGGTGGAATGAATGAGCCCATTCATTCATTTATTCACTCATCTAAGTTCCATCTCTAATTTATTTATTTAAATTTTTTTTTCCTGGCCCTCAACACCACGCCAGATATTTGATGTGGCCCTCTGGCCAAAAAGTTTGGAGACCCCTGCCCCAAGGTAAACCCCAGCAGCTGCAACAGGTCAGCTTGGACCTGCACCAACAATATTGCTGGTATAAATTCATGGTGGTTGGGCCTAGGAAGGGGGCTTGGATAGGGCACACACCAGTGCCACCAATCCCCCCCCTTCCAGGCCCAATCCATTCACCTCCTGCTCCTGTTGCTGCCTGATTCTGCCTTCCTCCTGCCCCACTAAACCGCCACCCCACCTTTCCCCATCCTACCCCTGTCCCCAGGCTGGACTTCCTTGCTCCAGAGGGCTTCCTGATGACTGCCAGTGGCAAGGCTCTGGCTTTCCTGATGGCGTGCTTGGGCCTTGCGCTATCGTAAAGCGCTTTATGACACTTCCACGACAGCACGCACCAGCACAGGCCCTAGTCAGGACTGGGACATAAGTCATGTGCTGCATTACCCACACAGTCATCTTTTTCTCAAAGAGTTTATTAATAGATGCTTGAAAGGGTACCAAGTCCGTAGGAAGAATCATCGCTTACTGATGTCTTCTGTTCTTGTCTGGGAGCAGAACAGTAACAAATGGATATTGGTGATAAACCATGACTATTAAAATGCAAGTACTAAAAGAGAAAGGTTGTCAGGAGTTAAGAACTGACACTCTGTTTAAATGAACAGCAGTTGCCAATTTTGCAGAACACAACAGGCTTTGCCAAGAACAAAATATGTTTCTGTGTGGCAGAGTCGGGCTTGCTTTATTGTATTTTCTTCTCCAGAACAGAAATAAAAGTGTGGTGCTGATCATTTTGCCTCACTTGATGATGAGATACTGGGCAGAGAAGCTACAAGGCTATGCCTTGGACTGAATGAGCTTGGCTGTGTTACTATGGCCAAAATATACTGTCAGCCGCCAACTGCTCTATAGAGGAGGAAAGGACACGACATACACACACAGAGCACACTATTCTTATATATCTATAACTATAACTATATCTTGCATTTCTTCATGAGAAATTGGGCACAAGGAAGCTCATCATACAGTATTGCTTCCCGGTGGCGTAGCTGGAGGGGCTGGGTGGGCGAGGGAGGTGGGCGAATGGCCCCTCCCTTTGGAGCCATTCCTGGTGGGGAGGCAAAACAGAGCCGTATTCCCATTCCCAGCTCATCCCATTAAATGAGCCTTCTTTAAATGAGCCCAACTACCTGTAAAGACCGTCATATGCAATGACAGAGAAAAAATTTAAACCTCACCTGTTCCCATACCTGCCAAGATAAATATGGGCTTCAAACGGAACCATATGGCTCCGTTTTGCTCCCCCCACCAGGAATGGCTCTGAAGGTTGTGCTCTGCCCCCTCCAGCTATGCCACCACTGGTTCTCCACCTATTGGCCACCTTGGACCAACTTCTTCCTGATTTGGATAAGCATTCAGGCATATCTACCTACAGAACAGGCCTGATTTGCTTCTCTCTGGCTGCTCCGACACAGCTTCCCCACTCTGAATCCAAGTATTTTATTTATTATTTATTTGTTTTGTTTAATAGATTTATACCTCGCCTTTCCTACGCCAAAACAAATGCCCAAAGGGGCTTACACAATCCATACTAAAATCTACAGTACAGGTCCTGCCTCCTTACCAGCAAATTTGGGACCCCTGGTTTTAACTAGCCATGCGTTCTGAACCCATAGATTCTGGGTTTGAGGCTGGACCTGCACCTTCCAAATGTGACTGGAGCTGTCAGGCTTCCCCAGCCCTCAGAAGGCCCTCTGGACATGACCAGAGCATAGCTCTGGTCACATTCAGAGGGTTGAGCATGCCCTGACCTGCATATTTAATTATCCATGGGTTTTGGATCTGTGGGAATTCTGGGAATGGAACCCCCATGGATGATGAGGCATGACTGTATGTGAGACAATAATTAAAATCATTAACAGTAAAACCTTTAGGGGCAACTATTTACACAAAAGATTTTATAGAGGCACAGAGGACAGACATCAGCCCATCACCTAAACACCAGGTGAAAAAAAAAATGTTTTGATCACTCACCAAACAGCCATGAGGGAGGGGATGGTTCTTAATTCCCCTGCTAGGGAGTTCCATAATGCTCATGCACGCTCAGATGCCGCTTCAGACACTTGACTCTGTTCTTAAGCATGTTTAAAAGTACATTTTCTTAACTTTATACACTTCCTTTTTTTTTTTGTTCCTTGACTTTTAGGCTGCAAACTCCTCAAAATTGTGGCTCAACTAATACTGTCTGGGCAGGTCTTCACGTCCAGTTCCTGTGGGCCATCCTGTGGAACCCAACAGCCAGTGGTCTCTTCCACAGCCCAACTGGACCAGTCGCCAAGCTCTGTGAAGTGAGGTGAGCTCAGCCAGCATATGCAATCAGTGTCTGACGTCGCAGTCACCTTCAGTTCGCTGCAAAGGGCCTGGGTCACAGATGGTCCCTCTCTAAATAACTATGGCATGGCAACATAGCTACAACCTCAGTGACCTTCCCCCTGCACATGCCCGATCTCATCTGATCTCGGAAGCTCGTCTGATCTTGGTTAGTCCTTGGATGGGAGACTGCTTGGGAATGCTGTAGGCTTATACCATAGTCTTTCGAGACTGAAGGTTGCCAACCAACAGTGCCCTTCCAGCAGACCTGGCAGGATATGTAGGAAAAACCTCATAGGGAGTGAGGGAAAAACAGGAAGTTGCACCTCCTGTCACACCCTCTGCCCTGCCTACCCCCTGCAATGGAGTATTGTATACCGACTACATTTGGTAACCAATCACAACACACCCACCGCAGTACTAAAGCCCCTATCAGGGAGTCTGCTGCTCAGATGATTGGACATGCTGTGTCACATGCCAGCCCAATACATGTACTTCCTTGCACTGCTCCCTCTGATGGGTCCATGTGCTGCAGCAGGCCAACTAGGTGTGCTTTGCCATGATACAAGCTGTGAAGCGGCAGTTAAGGTGCGTTTTGCCTGACTCCTGCTGTGGTCAGACAGCTGCTTTGTGGGGTTCTAGACCTGCCTCCCTCCTCTCTTTTCTTCCAGCCATAGGCATTTCTGGCCAGACATGCAAAAGGCAAGTGCCTTGCTGGGGAGGGCAAGTCCCTTGGATGGGCTCAAACCTCTCTTGCCTGGCTCTCAGCCCGTGCCTTCGCAGTGAGCTACCAGCACTCCACTTTGCTGGAATGCTGTTGGGGCTCTGCTTGTGGTTGGATGCAGCGATGGGCTCTTTGGACATCACACCAATGACACACTAATGGTTGGTAGGCAACCTTCAGTCTCGAAATACTATGGTATAAGCCTACAGCACCCAGTATTCCCAGGCGGTCTTCCATCCAAGTACTAACCAAGGCCTGACCCTGCTTAGCTTCCGAGATCATGGTATAAGCCTACAGCACCCGGTATTCCCAGGCGATCTCCCATCCAAGTACTAACCAAGCCTGACCCTGCTTAGCTTCCAAGATCAGACGAGATTGGGCATGTGCAGGGTAACAGTTGCTGTCACACTGATGTCAGACCAACATCAGAACACTGCTCCATGGTGCCAATAGTAAGAGAGCTGCCATGATTAATTGGCAGCAGATTTTTTTAAATTTTTTTATAGAAATTAAGATGACAAACTCCATCTTTGAGAAGGCACCACTCCCCCCCCCTCCCGCTCTCACACATAGGAGGAAATATCCCTTTCAAGATGAATCCTCTGGAGATTATGTACAGAGCCCCTTCTTAGGACACCTTTGCTACCTGACTTCAGGTAGCAACAGCAAAAAGGGCTGGTTCAGCAGAATTGCCCCACCCACGTGGGTCTGTCAACACCAAGCAGACACATTTCTTTACTCAAGCCTTTGAAGAACTATTGTTTCAACTAGTTTTAACTCTATTGCAACTGTGCCTTTGTGTGCTCTTCTGTTTTAATTGTTTCACAAGGTTAGTTAGTTTCAGTACCTATTTGGTCTGGGTCATTCTAACACTTTTGTTAGCCACCCTGGATGTATCGATATCAAGGGGCATGACAACAGACCCCTAAATCAGCCTCAGATATTCTGCATTAACTGTGGCCAGTGTGGCAAATTTATCCCCCTCTTCTCCACTGACTTCACTGATGAGGTTTGTACTTAGAGGAAAGGTGAACACCAAATTATTCTTTTTTCCCCCTCCTCCTTGGGGATGCTGCATTGCCACGAAGGCAAATTTGATCAATGTTTGTTGTAGCCCGAATCAATCTTGCAGCTGCTCTTGTGTTGCCTTCTTGTGATGCATATAATGTATAAATTCTCTAAATCTATTCCTGTGCTATTGCCAGCAGCCAGGAAGTCAAGTAAAAGAAGAATAATAGCAGATATAATGGCATTGTTTATGAGAGAATAAAGAAACCAAAACATGCCCATCCCGTAGTTCATAAATCTATTAAAAAATGGCATCCTGCAGTTTGTAGAGGGGTTCTAATTTACTCTTTCGAGCACTGCACACAGGTGTTGCAGAAACAAATTAAATTTGCAAAATGGAGATTTTTAAGAAGCTCCTTCCCCCACCTCCCCATTATACTCATTAGTGGTCTTAGGAAAGCCTTGCTTTGTCCAAAACATTTACAGGATCATTGTAAACAATCCCCATTTGCACCTTGCAGTCCATTACTTTAACCCACTGCAAAAGACAGAACTATTTGCTGCAACAGAAGCAGATGCCCCTGTGCACCCTGGACTGGGTCGCTGCATAAGTCGCACTCTCCCTAGAGGCACTGAATTGGCGTGTTCCAGGACTGTGTAGCTAAAGGAGATCGTGAGTAGAGGTGGGGATGTCTGAAAGAGATGCTCAGCAGGAAGGGACCAAGTTCAGTAGCAGCAGTGACAGTGAACAAGCTCCCTGCGGCTCACATCAGACAGGCCTGGAAATAATTCAAGCTATTATCCAAACAACTGAGAAATCCCTCGGCTTATTCCTAAGCCAATTTTAATGTGGCTTTCCATCTCCCCGCCCCCACTACCAAGAGTTGTTATCTGTAGCTGGCACCCAAGTAACTCCCTACACTTGAAATGTTGATCTAAGAATCCTTGTACTTCTGATATGATATGTCAGAATGCCAGATGCAAAGGAGGGCACCAGGATGCAGACCTCTTGTTATCTTGTGTGCTCCCTGGGGCATTTGGTGGGCCGCTGTGAGATACAGGAAGCTGGACTAGATGGGCCTATGGCCTCATCCAGCAGGGCTGTTCTTATGTTCTTATGATACTTCATCAGCCAATGTCCATCAGCAGAAGACAGGTCAGGCCTCACCCACTCTAAATAAATGGTTGACTAAACACAGGTCAGTTACAATTTTTAAGCATAACAACAGGTAAAAGGTTTTGTGTGTGTGTAAAAAACAGATAAGCAACTGCAAGCCCACTCATGTAGTATGTGTGATTGAGTGCAAGCACCCTGGATGATATATCCAGCAGGCCATCAAACACCACCACCACCACACATTTCTGCACATTTCCAAAATAAGGTCTGGAAGAGGTCTGGCTCAGTTGGTAGAGCTGCTGCCTTGTATGCCTGAAGATCTGAGGTTGCTAGTTTGAAACAACCGGAAGTACCAGAGAACTGACCACACGCTGATATACTGATGAGCTGACCCTAGGTGGCAGAGAGGAGTTGCCATCAAGTGGAGCGTCAAGTGGAGCATGGGAGGCAAAGGCCCAGAGAGAGGCCAGACCAGGAAGAAATGCAGCTGGAACGAGGAGTTCTATGAAAGACTAGAACTATTCAATTGTAAAAATCCCTACGGGGGTTTAGAACACCCTGCCTAAGCAAACCGCCTTGGATTAAAGTCTGAGGAGAAATCTGATGACCAAAGAAAGGCGGTATATAAATACCTGTATTAAATAAATAAATAAATAAATAAATAAATAAATAAATAAATAAATAAATAAATGTCCCCAAGAATGACAAAGAACACAAGCCAGTTTTTGCTCAACATTTCAATTCTGAAATCAGAGAACTTCAAATCTCTCAGACTTATAGATACTGTTTTATCTACTGAGAAACCATCAAATCAGAGAAGACTGGAAGTCAGTTGTTCTTCTCGTCTTGAAGAGAACACTTAGACTGTGTCTCTCTCTTTAATACTCTGGCCTGAGACATTCTGCGGAGAATTCCGCCACTTCTAGCACCTTCATTCATCACCTTGGCTTGTCTTTAAGGCATAACTAACTTATTGATGAAAGCAGACATTGAAATGTTTCACATTAAATTTTAAATGTTCTCTTTTTGGTAGAGTATGTAGATAACATTACAATTTAGCGTTTGACAGTATCCTTCCAGCATGCGTCTCCAGAGCTGTTTGGTTGTGTGTGTGTCCCGTCCCCCCCAACCTGGATGTTTATATATTTTTAAAAATCTGCAAGTATACCCAGCATCCTGATATAGAGGGCATTCAATGAAAAAAGGCAGAGAGATTTGCAGTCCAGGCTTCAGCTCACATAAAAGTTCATGTTTTTTAACTTGCCTCGGTGTTCAATTACCTTACCCTTTCGAAACTGTGAAAGACGGGGGTGTTAATCAAACAGGTAATTTGCAAATGTTTTTCCTCAGTAAATGTCATGCACAAGCAGATATTTAGAACGGAAGGCACAGAAAAATTGGAGCCGGGTAACTTTGTGCTGCATGTATTTATGTTTGTCTATCTTGAGAAAGCAAGGAGGAAAAGCAGAAATTTGTTTTGCATTTTGAAAGAGAAAAGTTTTTCATAGTCACTGCAAGACAAAGTTTCAGCAAACAGTCATCTGGCTTCACTGATTAGAGGTTTCAGTCCATCCATTTAGGCTTAAATTGAAACAATGGCTTCCTACTTCATGACACACTAACTAATTTAGTATAGTCGGGAAAACTGATACCAAAAAGTTGCTCCTATTATGAATCATTGCTGTATTTATCTCTTACATTTAAACTTTACATAAGAATGGTTACAGACTCTTGCATTCCATAGCTCTTTGGCCTCAGTGTTCACAATTATTTTCTCTACACCTATGTATCAATACACCTGAAGATAACACTTCATACATCTGGAAAAGTGGCCTTTCGTGCACCAACATTTAGGCTGCAATAAATCTGTCGAGGGTACCACTAGATTCTTTGGTGTTTTTGCTCCAGAAGCAAGTACCAGTACTGGTGGCCTAAAACATCACCACCAACTCCATTTCACTGCACCACTTGCACTTAGCAACATGGATCCCTCCCATTTTTTACTTTTTGACAATTAATTAGCCAGGCTCATGTGTTACAGAATATACACTTGTGTGCATGCACTGGGATCGTGTTTCCTTCTGGTTGACCCAAAACTACAGCCAACAGCAGAAGAGATCCTAGAAGATTTCCATGATCCTAGACTGCACGGGACTGAATAAAAGTAAAGAGATTGTCAATAGACCAGCGCAGACTCCTTGAGGCCCATGTTCTTGCCAATAAGAGGGATACAGGGTGAAGGAAGATGATAGGACTGGTAGTGCAATGTCTTCACGTTAGCCTTCACATTGATTTTCTGTAGTTTGGTTGGGACCTACAAAAGGATCGCGTCTCGTAAAGGTGGGCTATGGCATCACCATTTTCTCCTATTGTCACTGCAGGGTGTCTTGTTTTTAGTAAGAAGACAGAGAAAATAAGGCAACTGTGGGCACAAAAAGCAGTTTAGAAAGGTAAATACAGGATGGTAAAACAGAGAGAGTGAGAGAGGCGCTGGTCCAGGTTTTCATTTAACAAGAGTCTCAAGGTCTTAAGAAGGCGATTCAAAAAGGTACTAAGCAAGTCACTAAAACTGCAGGAGAAGGAACAAAGGCCCAGGCAGTTCACGTCCAAGAGCGCTGCTGGAACTGCACGTCACATCTAGAGAATCGGCGTGCTTTTTGGACTTAAAGAAATGGGCATCAGTGTGGGCCCTGAAAGCATCAAGCCAACTCCACTGATTTATCCAAAATGTAACTTAATAAGATGGAAAGGGGGTGGGTGTGATTGCCTTCGCTCATCCTCTGTCCCAAAGGTTTAATTAAAAGTGGCTTTTAATTATAAGAGCCAGAAGCAACACACATAAATCAATACAGAATATATGACCCAGAGGTCTGTCACAAAGGCAGCATCTGATTAGACCCGACGATGGATCATCCGCCCATGCCACAAATCCCCAAACTCCCTGGGAGCCTTGTGGATCTGATCCCCATGCCAGTCATCTACAATCGGGTGGGGGGCTCTTCAGGGACCTCCACACACAGTGCGGCTTGTTAGTTTTGCAGCAGCAAACGTGCACGGTGGGGGGGCGAGCAGAGTTGAGTTGTCAAGGGAGATAATTGGTTTTGACAGGCCTACAAGTTAATTCGTCACTGTTTTGCAACTTATTTGGTAATTCTCCCACAGCCGCGTCCCAAAGGACAGCTTGTAATCACTCGTAAGCTCGTATTAGGTGCAGAGTTAAATATCATTAGATCGCAGGTACAACCATAGTTCGGCAAAAGACTACTAATGCGCAACTCTAACCTTCTCCATTACCTCAAGGACAGACCGGCCCAGCAAAGGTTAGGAAGATTATGGTGCGAGTTGCAAATTGCTTGAAAACGAAGAGAATTAAGGCCGAGATACGTTCACAGGTAGCCAGCAAAATGTTTAAGGGGGACAAAAAGGGCTGCACGTAAAAACTGTGCCCCTTTTTATGCCCCTGCTTTTTAAAAAGTTCTTTTGCACAAATAGAAAGAAAATTAAATGGAGAGAAATAAAGAGAGTTATTAAACCCAGCTCAGTATCTGAATTAATAAAAAGCAAATTAAACTGCCACTCAGTATCACCATGTCAGTGCTTTATTATTGCAGTGTATAAAAGAATAGGTGGGTATTTTAAGCCTATTTTGCAAAGGCCATATTGCTGGCACTTTCATTTCAAAGGAGTTAAATATTAATTGCTTGACAAAAAGGGGGGAATAAAAATAATGTCAGAACCCAAAATAATTCAATTTTCCACAAGCTTAAAAAAGGATATTTGCATAATTCCCTTTGCTCAAGCTACATTTAATAAGCTTAATTGAAAGACAACCCTTTGGGCTGACTTTTTTTTAAAAGCAGCATTTAGAGTAATAGAAGCAAAGGATTACAGTCAAACTTCAAAGGATCTGTATAGCCTCCATTCATTTTCTTAAGTGGGAGGGCCTCAGGGGGGGTCTCAAAAGGTTGCCCAGCTTCACCCCAAAATTAATGCCACCTAAACTATCCTTAATGAATAAATCTAGTCAAAAGCAATCAACAGTAGAAATTATCCACCTCGTTTAGTAACTTATACCAATATCCCCTCATTCTGAAGGCATACTGTTACACGGCACTATTCTATATATACTGGGGCCTCCTCACCCACAGGTTTGGAACTCCCAGATTTGACTTACTGTGGGTTCCAAATCTGTGGCTGGGGGGGGGGGCTCACCAAACCCCCTGGAGATGACCAGAACTGCCAGTCATTCAGGAGGTGATGCAATGCTTGGGGAGGTCATGTTTGGCACTTCTGGTCATGTCTGGAGGTTCCCTAAGGTACCCCCTGCAGATCTCGTTATCTGTGGGTTCATAGAGCATCTGGGTTTGAACCCCTGTGGATACCAAAGTCCCACTGTCCATCTATTTGGCTTCTGATGGGTTTAAAAACACTTATTCCACTTGGCTTTGGAGGAGGGATGACTCCACTGGTGACCCCTTTCTTTAATTGTTTATAAGTTTTGTTGCTTTTTAATGGGTTTATTGTTGCTAGATGTGTTTAGCTGATCCTATGTATGTTAGCTGGTTTTTATCGTTGTATTTTTGTGTTCGTTTTTAGTTATTTTAAAGGGTTTTTATTATATTGTATGAACTTATAGAGAAGTGGGTTATAAATCTTTTAAATAAATATTGCAACTTCAGATCATACCTGGCTGCCCTAACTCTTGGTAGCTATGAACATTCCTTGAAGACCCATTTAGAGGCATAGCATCTAACAGACCACATGTAAACTAGGGTTATATAGTTGGTGCAAACATGAGAGTTATTTTGTGCAATGATGTGGGCGCCCATTGTCATCGGCTACTGATCCAGTCTCCATTTCCAGTTGGATGCCTCAGTTACCCATTCAGTGCCGTGAAGACATCAGGCACTACCTTTAGGCTGCAATTTTTCTAACAAATGAGCTGGTCAACAAGCAGTAAAAACTAGCACACAAGGAGGCCTGCCATTTCTCAGCTGCTCAAGGTTCAAACCCTGTGCCAACTTACTCTTGAATCAAACCAGGAAAAGCCATCCCATGCCCCAAGTTCTCTACACACAGACTTGGATGAAGCTGAATTGTATACTGTATGTTGACCAGTAAACTGAAACTTGGCAACCAGTGAGGCTTGCCTCACTTTGAAACCCACCCCCTTCCCCCCCTCTCTTCTTTTAAGTTTCCTTGGAAACTGCTTCTCCAGCAGAAGCTACTTGCAAGTGCTTGGGCATCGTAAAGTCAAGGGAGAACACTAATTCCACTAATGGCATTTTAATGATTGCAATTAAACAAAAGGCGTCTGGCTAATCTGTCCAGGCATTTGTGCCAGAAGAGAGTCCTTCCAATGCACAGACCAAACCCAGCAGCCTTGATCTGCTCAGCCTGCTCTCAGGATCGGACTGTCTCCATGCTGCCATTCAGAGGCTAGTTCTCCAATAAGAAACCTACAGGAGGCCTGGACAAAAGCAGCATGAAGAAGTGCAGAAAATAGCCTAGGGCTCGGGAGCGGGGGAAGGGAGGGCATAAAGTGCCTGTTGTTGGGACCCAGAAGAAGGGCATGGGGTCAAATGGAACAGGGTCCATGGGCCAGTGAAGGAGGTAATACTGATGCCACAAACAAGATATTGTAGAAGTGCTGAAAGCTTCCACATTTCCCTCTGTAGTTGTGGTTCTCTTTGCTTCTTCCCCTATGTGGTCTCATTTTTTTTACTCTTAACATCTCTAATTTAGGGTAAAGTTTTAAAGTTAATACCAGTACTGAGGGGAAAGTGGCCCTGAATATTACTGCAGACTTTCACTCAGAACTGGTATTAATAAAAGAGACAGGAGTTGCAAAAAAAAAAAAAAAAAAAGGCCAGAGACAGTATTAGGGGATGACTCCTAGCTCAGTAGTAGACCACATGCTTTTCAAGCAGAAGGGCTCAGGTGTTGTGGCCAACACCTCCAGCAAAAGGATCCAGGCTGGAAAGGACCTCACTCTGTTCGAGACCAGGAAGAGTCACAAACGGGTGGAAAAGGGCAGGATGGAACGAGTGCAAGGCAGCTTCATACAGACAGTTGCATAGGTGTCCCCAAGCTAGGTGCATGGTGGTCTACTGCCCAGTGTGATTTCCTTCTAGCTTTGAGCCAATGCTGCACCAAATTTACCTGCAGTGCAGGTGACAGTGGCTTAGGCATCAGGCACAACATTACATAAAACTGCAGCACAGGATTCCCTCACATCACACCCCCAAGTGCGTACATGAATACTGACTGCTTCAGCAACAGCTGATAAGTAGGGCTGCAACCTTTAAATGGTTTCGCTGTGAGTTAAAGGTAGGCATGCCTCAACTGTTTTGGCCCAGGTATGCAACTAACACCATCATAAGGGGTAGAAATGCATTACACTAAAATAGGGCTTGATAAATCCAGGTCCACAGGGTGACTACAATTTGCATTCTGGCTCTGAAAAAATGGCTTTTTCCCAAAGGGAAAAAAGGACAGCAGAAGAAAAAGCTGTCTGGTGGGAAAGCAAGCAGCAGTAAGAGAAGGTGGAGCACCTAGTGGGAGACTGAGCGAGAGGTGGTTTTTCCAAACACAATTAACGAAGGCAAGAGGGGGAAATGTGATGGGTGGGAAGGCGGAGTTGAGGGTTGGTTTAGCTTTTCCAAATAAAATGAAAGAGAAAAGAAACAAGGAGGCAAGCTGAGTGAGAGGCAGGGTCAGGGTTTGTGGTTTACATAAGAACATAAGGACAGCCCCACTGGATCAGGCCATGGGCCAACTAGTCCAGCTTCCTGTATCTCACAGCGGCCCACCAAATGCCCCAGGGAGCACACCGGACAACAAGAGACCTGCATCCTGGTGCCCTCCCTTGGGGTTTCCTGCCCTCAATAAATCCTACTTTATACCATTCACTGGTGACACATGAGTCGGGACTGCTAGTGAAACGCAAAACCTGGAAAGATGAAATAATGTTTTGGTTCCTAAATCCATAGCAAATTTGTTGAGCTCAGCTCAAAAAAGTGTTCCCTGCAGACAAAGTTCTTGTAATTCCAGTATAGTTTTTAAGGCTTAGCTCCTGCCCATTCCACCTGGTCATTTCACACACACACACACACACACACACACACACACACACACACACACACACACACCCCTCAATCTTGTTAAGCTAGAAATAACGGCATGAACTTGCATTGCAGAAGATATGGCAAAGAGCTGAGATATCAACAGCTTCTTCTTCCACAAGATACCGGTGCTCCAAATTAAAAAGCTTACAGAGTGATGAATTTGCCTAATTACAGCAAAAAGCAAACAACTCGAGTGACTAAGGGCAGCCTGTTCTCCTGTTTAAAAAGCAATTACTTTCAGCCGCTGCACAGACCCGCTCATCACGAACCCAGGATGGGGACCAAGATAAGAGCCAAGGGTCCTCTGGACTCCACGTGCAACTGTGTTCAAAGCCTGAATCTTCAGAGACATCAAAGCGGCTGTTGACTTTCAATTTTCACTTTCTTAGATTAGGAAGCCTGTGAATGAGATGCCAATAGAGGGATTCAAAAGGTAGGGAGGTAAACAAAGCAAACTCCATTGGATACCCATTAGCAGGAGATCAAAGCAAAGTCTGCGGCAGGTACTGCTCCATCCATCTGTCCTACCTCCCATTGTATGTACTTGTTTCACAAGTCCAGCACCTTACTATCTATTATCCCTTTGTGCTCCAATTTCTGATGTGATTAAAACTGAGACCCAAAAATGGCCCAGTACCAATTGGTGGCCCAAGAATTCTACCAATGCTTCTGTTTTGGCAAAATCCTGAATAATTTGGCTACAATGTGCCAAGGCATTATTAAAACTATTTAGATGCTGCTTTCCAACAAAAAGTTTGCAAAGCTTAAAAGTTGCAGCAAAACAACCACTGGAAAAGATGCTCTGCTGGGGTAAACAGGGACAATTGCTCTCCCTCTGCTAAACATGGAGGGAGCACCACCTTCAAAAGTTCTTCTCTGTCCAATTAGCAGGAATTCTTATTTGTACAATAAATATGTGCCATCTCCCTACCACTCTGGTTTTGTGCCTATGCTGTTCTGACCATGAATAGGAGACTACAGGGCAGAAGAACGGTCTTGGTGCGGGTGGGGGGGATCCAGACCCTGCCATAAGCAGTAAAAAAAGAAGCTGTAAAGCAGCAGGTACCATGTGTGGTTGGACTGGAGCAACAGGACCTGGGTCAGCACCAAACTAACCACAAACTCCAACAAAATTTAGAGCCCAGTTGTGTTCCTTACATCATCCCACTATGGTTCCCTATAGAATCACGAAAGGGATGGACAAGGTCATCTAGTCCAAACCCTCTGCTTATAGCAGGAAATCCTCCCAAGGTATTCTCCAGCAGGTGTCTGTTAAGCTTCTGCTTGAAGATCTCGTGAGGGAGAAACTAACACGTTCCCTGGCAATCTGTTCCACTGCTGAACCACGCTGACGGTCAAGAATTTCTTCCTGACGCCCAGCCAGATGCTCTTTGCTTGCACTTTGTACCAGATGGGTTAATGGATCCAGTTCTATCCCTGGCTCCACCCCCTAAGGAAGAGAAGGAGATACTTAAAGGAGTAGTCTTCATGCTGGAGCTTTGCAATTCATCACTGCTTGGTTTTGTCTAGTGGCTAGCCAGTATATCATTGTTATTGGGGCGGGGGGGGGGGCATGGAGATCAGGAGGCATTTCAGGGTTTCTAGTCTGGAGTAAACCCAGGAAGATTCGGGCAACCAAATGCTCTGGGGGGGGCACGGCCTTGACTTTGCCTGGCGCCTCCCGTAGCCTGCATTGCTGAATGAACTCTTGGGCCACCTGGGCACCTCGCCTACCAAATTCAAGCCCAAATCACCCCCATATCCTACTGCAGGCATGCAGCACATTCAGCAGACACCTCCCCCCTGCTCCTTAACTTTTTCCTCACTACACTTCAGTCTGTTCCAGTCCGTCACCTCCACCTTTTGATACATTGCTGCAACTCCCAAATCCTCAATTTCTGGTTCACAGAGGAAGCATTCAAACTCTGCAGGGAAGCAGCAGGAATGTTGTCTGAGACGGAATCTGCAGAAGAGAGTGCAGAGCAACAGAGCGGCATTCAGAAACCGCCAACTCTAGAATGGGGTACTTGGTTTCAGAGGGCCCAGGTCAACCGAACTGGACAAAAGAGGGGTGTATCACAGGCTGCACAAACCCCCCCTTCTCTTCCAACCCACCCTGACACGTTTTACACAGCAGAATGTAGCAGCTTTGGCAGCTGAATGCAAAAATCACTTCCAATAGATCGCGTTTAAACATTAAACAATGTTTATTGAGCCTGGAGCACTGAGGACTATGATCAAATAGATCTTTACGCCCTTCATAAACACTTTGGCAGATACCTTTGCAGGCAAGGGAAGCAGATGAATGCCCCTGGAGACATAACACTCATCTCCATCTCCCTTCCACCCTCAGATTATTGCTGCTGGTTTGCAGTCCTCTCCTCACTTCATACTAAATTGTTTGGATGATAAAAAGGCACTTTGGCTCTTCCCCATCTGAGGCGTTCTTAGCTTGCTCAGGAGAGCTTTTCTTCTTTCAGGGTCTTATAAACATACTTGCTTTCTATTGCCTCTGTTGTCAGCTCCATCATTGCTCACTTCTAGGCTGGCTTCGTTTCGTCTTCCTGCTCTTCATGTTCTGATGAAATTCAAACATCTGCAACAGCTGCTTCCAGCTGATAGAGCAAGTGCTTGCAAAATTCCAGGTGGCACAGCTCACCCAGTGCTCTCTCCAAAGCAATGCCTCTTCTTGATGCCTTCTCTGTTCATCCCCTGACCTCTGATTCTTTGAGTCAGAGACTTTGGGTCAAGGAGAACTCCAAACCACACACCCCAAGGCAAAGGCCTGGTTTAGTAAGCTGCTAATGAACTGTGTACATAACCAAACCTCGAAGCCTTCTTCAGGCCAAGAATGAAATATGGGTATATGCAACATTCACAGTTGTGACTGACTAGCTATGGCATATACACCACGAGATCAGCCTTTTGGTGAATAGAGCAGACTGCCATGCCTGATCGGTCTAGCCCAAGGTCAGGCTTTGGCTCCAGCACCCAAAGATGACAGGGAGGAAGTAGAAACCAGCAAGGAAGCATCTTTACAGTAACTAGCCAAAGCAGGACCATGGGGTACTGAATGACCCCATAAGAACATAGAGAGAGCCCTGTTGGATCAGGTCAAAGGCCCATCTAGACCAGCTTCCTGTATCTCACAGGGACCCACCAGAAGCCTCTGGGAGCACAAAAGATAACAAGAGACCTGCATCCTGGTGCGCTCCCTTGCATCTGGCATTCTGAGGTAGTCTTACTTCAGAAACCAGTTGGTTGCACATACTCATGGTTTATAGCCTATGAGAGATTTTTCCTCCACATCCAATCTCCTTTTAAAAGCATCTCGGCCAGATACCAGCACCACATCCTGGGGCAAGGAGTTTCACATCCTGGGTAATGAAATAAAAGCTTCCAGGTCAGACTTGCTTACTATTCTGAGCAACAAGGAGATACAACTTCTGTTGTTGTCACCTGCCTTGTGGCCTCTTTGCCCTGCTCTGCTCTCCCCCAACCCGAGTCAAGTTCAATACACACAAATGCCAAACCCCAAACATGCGGCAACATCAAGCACTTTGTGACAATCTTGCTGAGCTGGGAAGCAGCACCACAAATTGCTAAATGTGGAGGCCCAGATGCGAATTAGAATTGAATATCAAAGAACTGCCATCAGCCCCCACGTATGGAGAAACCATCTGTTCAATGCACCTAATCCTGAGTGATGGATGAGGAGGCCTTCAGCAGGTAAATTTTAGCAAGGAGAGAAAAAAAGGATGAACAGTAAAGAAACTGGGAAACCTCTCCTTTGAGCAAACCTTTTCAATTAACCAACCACTTTCAACTGTAACCTTTAAAACCACCAACCACAACAAGACCCAGCTGGGCACTGTGAAAAAAGGAAAACATTAAATACCTCAAAATTCTGCAAACTGAATTCTGCAAATCAAAATCTATGTATATCAGCATAATTTATTTGGCACATGTGTCAGAAAGCCAAGTGGGAAAGCAAAGCATGAAGGGAGGCAGAACACCAACACAAACAGTTCTCTTACGTAAGAAAAAATCCAAGTGTGGAAAGCAAGCAGACATAGTTGGTTTTTAAATTATGGATTCCCACCATCATCTAAATCAACTGGGAATGGCCAGGCTCTATAGGTTAGAGTCTGTCAGTAAGTTGGGTTGCACAGTAAAACCCCTTGAAAAGTTGCCACAACCAACCCAAGACTAGAACCAGGTGTGAGGCTCCTTTGAGAAGGACCTCAACATCTGCCCCTGCACATACTACAGCTCAAGCGAGCAAGCAGCCCCTGACACACAGTCCGGGGCACCCCACCTGCAGAGCCCACAGAGTCAGGAATGCAACAGCAGCCCAACGGGTCTTACACTTCAGGTTCACCATGAGCCGCCCCCAGAGGCCAGAAGCAGAGACTATGTTAAGGTCATAGATCAGAAGGCAGAGCAAACAACAAGCAGCATCTAGGATTGATCCCTATTCAGGAAAAGGGAGGAAAGCTTCAGAGTAGGGTCCAGGAAGGGGTGAGGCAGTTTATTTAAACTTCCCTTGTTTATTTAAACTTCCCTTGTTGTCTCGCTGTGCATAGAGGAACATCTCCTCTTTCTACCCAGTTCATACAACTCTCGTCTGTCCCCTTGGCTTGGTGGCTCCTGGGTGACTTCAGGACATTTTACCTCTTGACCATTTCATTTTCTTGACCTGCTAGGCACTCCCTGGCCTCACCACTGCCAAATGCCAAACTTTGCCAAACTGCCAAAGGTGTTAATAAACCTCTCTGGCATCTCGGCACACAATTCATTATAGTTGCACACAACTACAGCATTCCTTCCCTAGTCTGGAATAATGGATGCAATAAGTGCCTTTGTGCAAGTGAGCCAAACTACACCATAAAACAGCGATTTTCAATAGGTGTGTTGTGGCACATTGCTGTGCCACGAAGGGTCTGCCAGTGTGCCACAGAAATTTGGAGCACAGCAGTTGGAAATAACAAAAACTCTTTCAAGTTCTGCAACTGTGTTTAGGGCAACTGGGTCTGTACTAATGAATTGTCTCTCCTTCTTCCTCTGCCGGCAGACAGTTGCCTCGAAACAGAGCTGCAGAACCCAGAAGGGTCTCCTGGAAGCTGGAAGTGACATCACAAGAGGTAGAGACCAGAGAGAAGACCAGAGAGGAGAGTGTGCTATGATTTTTCTCATAGCAATTGTGCTATGAGAAAATTGCTGAAAACAACTGAGAATTGTGCTAAAGGGAAAAAGCCACCTAAGTCACCAGTTTTGAGCTCAGGAAAAACCTATTCATCTAAGGCAGTGATTTTCAACCTTTTCCATCTTGTGGCACACTGACAAGGCACTAAAATTGTCAAGGCACACCATCAGGTTTTTGACAATTGACAAGGCACACCATGCTGCCAGTGGGGGGGGGGCTCACATCCCCATTGGCCCTACTAATAAATTATCTTCCCCCAAATTCCTGTGGCACACCTGTGGACTACTCGCGGCACACTAGTGTGCCATGGCACAGTGGTTGAAAATGTTTGATCTAAGGCAACCAGAGGACTTTTTTTTTCAATACTGAATGCTTGGTTTCTAGAGACAGCTATAGCTTGGGGTGCCAGCCTGTGCAGATGTCCTGCCCTGCATGTGGGAGGAAGGGGCACGTGTGCCCAGCACAGGCTTCTCACTTTGGAGAGCGTGAGCACGTGCCAGCTCTGCTGGGATTACACAATTGTGCCAAACGATTACACAATTGAGCCAAAAAAAGGATCAGTCCAAACACATGAAGATTCACAGCTCCCCCAAGCACAGCAAAATGTGTGGACACCCCCCAAGAGACCAAAACAGACAGGCAGATCTGAATCGTGTTGCAACAAAGCGGGGTGGAAGTCAGATTATGAGAATCAAATGAAAAGAAACCGTCTCAACCAAACCAGAGTGGTTAGAAAAATGGATTTCAAGCACAAATGGATCTCTGACTGGGTCCAGCTAAGAAAAGCCACCTGCAGCACTCACTTTCTTGCTCCTGGACCAAGGAGGCCTTGCGTAGGCCTGGACAGACTGAGACCCCAGTGGAGGCACCTGCCAGCCTGCGTGGGCCCAACACTCGGGCGGTGAAGTGTAAACACAATCTGTTTGGCTCGGTGCAATTAACAGGCAGCCTGGCAGCTGGGGAGAATTTCTGGCATTTAAAAAAAAAATACTTTTCAGAAGGGAAACAAGATTGCCAGGACAGGAAGTAGGGGAGGCAGGAAATCAGTCTGGCTGTTTGTTTGCTGGAGGGGGCTCCTTGGCTTCCAGTAGTTAAGCAATCCCAGCAGAAATCAGCTCAATTAGGCAGGAAGCCAGGGTATCCTTCACAGGAACGTATGAAGCTGTCCTTCCACAAGGCTGAGGATTGCAGCCTTTATCCATGCTGATGTGGAGTAGCGCTCCAGGGTTTCAGGCTGGGGGGGGGGCCTTTCTCAGCCCTACTTGGAGATTTGGCCAGGGCTTCAACTTGGGATCCTCTGCACGTGCAAAGCAGGGGCTCAGTTCCTAAGTTATGCCCACCCCTCTCCCCAATACTCAAGCATGTGTTCGCATTCGTGTAGGTTTCAGTCAGCATTCTCTAACACCAGAACCAGGGGACATCCACTAAAATTGAGTGTTGGGAGAGTTAGAACAGACAAGAGAAAATATTTCTTTACGCAGTGTGTGGTTGGTCTGTGGAACTCCTTGCCACAGGATGTGGTGACGGCATGTGGCCTGGACACCTTTAAAAAGGGATTGGACAAGTTTCTGGAGGAAAAATCCATTACGGGGTACAAGCCATGATGTGTATGCGCAACCTCCTGATTTTAGAAATGGGCTATGTCAGAATGCCAGATGCAAGGGAGGGCACCAGGATGAGGTCTCTTGTTATCTGGTGTGCTCCCTGGGGCATTTGGTGGGCCGCTGTGAGATACAGAAAGCTGGACTAGATGCGCCTGTGGCCTGATCCAGTGGGGCTGTTCTTATGTTCTTATGTTACCTAAACTTTAAAATGAAATGTGGAACTATCACAACAGGAAATTCCACTGAAGAATGCGTGAGTTAGCACAGTTGTGCTGGGTTCAGAGCCGGATCCCTGTTTCTTGATGAAGATTTCAGAAATTCCAAGGAAGGAATCCTATGAAAGATACAAACTGAGTGAGTGGCAGTGGGTGGAAATAAAAACTCCACATCTGGCAACGTCAGCAGGAGATTTTGACAGAAACATTTTTCCTGCAGATTTTAAAATGCAATTAATCACACAAACAGCTGTAGCTCACCGATAGCCCCAAGGGGCACACACGGGATTATTCCATTTTCATTCTAAAAACCTCTCAAGGAGGTTAGGCAGAGAGAGAGAGAGAGAGACTGACCCAATGTCACCGGTGTCAAAGACAAGCAAAAAAATTCAACTTGGTCTCCTTGGTCCTAGGCTCATGCACTGTAACCTGCGCCACTCTGGCTCTCACAAAATATCTGCTGATAATGAAAGGCGCTCCCCAAATCTTCCAGGCTGCCACTGAACTGGTCCCTTTTCCCTCCACTTGCCGCATAAATGCCACAATCCTTGTCATCTTTTGCATCTGTGTATTTCCCTTCTTGCAGAGTAGAGATAAAATGCACTCACTTGTGAACAGACATGATTGGACCAGGTGAGAAGCAGATTTTGCTGTTGAAAAATAAGACAGCACCATCAGACTTGTAAATCCCAGCAGTTTTCCGACAGACTGGTTTTAAGGCAGCAGTGTGTGTGTGCATGTACATGCCTCTCTCTCTTTTGTATTGTAAGCATCTAGAGCTGTCTGGAGGATGCTGCATTTGAAAATGAAAATGCAACCAATTTTCCACAGCAAAAATATTGTCGCTATACATAACATCTTCTCGAGGAGTCAAAATCATGCCCTCAATTTACCACTCCTCCACACAGAAGTCAAGACTTCGTTCCACACAAATAAAACTTGCTAGAAATGAACCCCAGTCCCATCCCAGGAATCTACTGAGGTCACAGCGAAAGGGTGGTGAAAAAATTTATTCTGCTTACACTTGCAGGCTTTTGATTTCCATGCTTTCCGAGGGATTGTTGGGCTTGTTGTAGCCACAAGTCACACTTCACAACCTGTCATTCAAAACTGCACACCACTACAGAGTTTCTGATGGAGCACATTTCAAAATTTGGGGCCAATTTTCCTTTCCCAAGGGTCTAAGAGCTGCTTCATGTGTGTTACATTTCCTTCACACAGAAAAGACACACATGCAGTAAAAAAATCGCATGCAACTTCCAGCTGTGCTTCTCACTCATCAAGACAGGAAATCTAAGCGTCCAGCTGCTCTGGGGCTGTACCCTGAAGAAGGGAGCTTGCTGAGATGTTACAAGAGGACTGTTATGACCTTGGCTATTTTTTCCTTGACAGAGATAAAGATGAAATAGGTTCTTGTTCTAATGACAGTTTGTCCTCAGAGGTCTGATGAAAACTACACTATCTGTAAAGATTACCGACCAACCTGTCACCGGCTGGTACTATAATTTCTTGCTCTCGCTCTCTCGGATGAAAGATTCTTGCAGTCACTTTCCTCCCCTACAAACAGCACCAACAAGCAAAGAATCTGCAAATTTAAAAAAAGCTCAGGACAAATACTGGATTTGCCACCCGAGATGACAACAGGGCAACCAACTGGATAATCTACTTTACTTTTCTTTTACTGCCTTCAGAGTTTTGTTTTTTTTAAAAATTACTTTAACATGACAAACCCAACTTTGCAAAAGATTGCAGAGGGAAGAGGCCAGGCAAGGTGCCAGGAATCACTGGCAGACTTAAGGTCAGACCTGAATCAGAGAGCTCCAGAGCTCCACCAGGTACTCTGGGGAGATGTTCATTCAAGACACTGAATTTGTCCTACAAGACAACTTGATTCGCACATATTTTGAGATCCCCCATCTCCAATTTTCCACAAAGCCCTTGGCACAACCCTGTAATATACTTTCCTGCATTTAAAGACCTGATCCAACAGTCCCCTGCATAGCCAGAACTTGCATTCCAGCAACACAGGGTGCTTTCCAGTGGCGTGAAAGCCAGACTACTGTTGCATGCTTCTGGGCCACTGCTACTAATGGGCAGTGGCTCCAGAGGCCTCCATAAGCGGCACTTAATTGACAGTAGAGGCATGTCATGGGTGGGGAGGGGGAGGATCTTGATGGGACCAGAGTGCATTAGAATCGTCTCCTCCTCTTTCCCAGGCTGCTCCACCCCTTTTCTCTTCTTAGACCTACACTAGCAAAATGGCTGGCATATGTCCAAGGAAACCCATAGATGATTGGGCAGCCTAGTGAGGAGTAAGTAAAAAATATTTTTAATCACCAACCCCACCACTGGATGCAGCACATGCTCTGTCAGCATGGCTACTTCATTGCCAATGGTGGGGGGGGGACTGAATTGGGCAGTAAGTAATTGGGCAGGAGGTCTGGTCTAGAGGGTAGAGCCTCCGTTTGCCTGAAGATAACATCCGCAGGTCGCCAGTTCGAGGCTACCAGCATCATGCGACCTTGAAGCAGCTGACAAGCTGAGCCGAGTTATTCCATCTGCTCTGAGCGTGTGAGGATGGAGGCCAGAATTTGCGGCCAGATCAGAAAGAAACATCTGAATGTTGTGGTTTCTTGAAAGATAGGAACCTTCTTTCAAATTGTAAAAATCCCTACGGGGATTTAAATTGCCTGTCTATGTAAACCGCCTTGAATAAAGTCTGAGGAGAAATCTGAGGACTAAGAAAGGCGGTATAGAAATACCTGTATTATTATTACTATTAAGTACCTGAGACTGCAATAACTGCATATTCTTTCCCAGCCTGTGTTACTTCTTTTGCATCTGATTTCTAGATTACAAGCCTCTTGGGAGCAGAACCCTTCTCTCATTCTTTGTAAAATGTAGTAGTGAACACTCTGCCTCATCATCAGATCATCAGTCAATTGCAAACTATCAATATGACAAGTTCAAGCAATGGGGCACACGGAGAGGCCTCCTTGCTGAGCTGCTCCTCTGCTTCCAAAGCAATCAGAAGTTCAAAGATTTCTGGCTAAAACCTAAAACTAGGATCTCCAGGCGTTTACTGCCTGGAGCAGCAAGTCAAGCCAACTGAGCTCTTAAGTCACTCTGCAGCAGGATGGGTGATTTAGGCTCTGGGACTCCAGAAAGAGAGTGCCTGGGCAAAAAGGAGCCATTGGCCTATTCTGCAAGTCCTGGCTCCAGCAAAGCTGAAATGGCTCCCTTTTCTCCTGCATTTGGTGTGGTGAGTGATAAGGGAGGGGTGTATAGGACCTGGAAATTAGGACTCTGCAGGCCCAGTCCTATCCAACTTTCCAGCACCAATGCAGTTGCAATGCAGCCCAAAGGAACAAATGTTTCCTTATCTTGAAGAGGTCTCAGTGACCGTCCCCCCTACTGCAAGACGCAGCACACACCCCAGTGACACCACTGCAAGCACTGGAAAGTTAGATAGGAGTGTGCCCTGCATCCATGAAGGGCTAACTTGGTTAGAGGGGGTGGATGCATTGCTGCTCCCTGCAGCTTTCCTTCCATGAAAGGCCACTAGGATGAGTATATCACAAGTGCACTGGGGTGTTCTCTGAATCCAGCCTTCCCTCTCTACATCATCATTCTGTAACAGCAATGGGGTCCAAGCCCTGGGCTTTGACAAGGATCTACACTCAGTCCAAGAACTCCCACTGTACGCTCTGAACTTAAAGTGCGACAGCCAGCTGCTTATGTACCTACAGCCACTCCTGTGCCTGAAGGACGCTTGCCAAAGGAGAGAACTCCATGCTGATGTACTTACCTTACCGAGCATCACTCACTGCGCACGGCCATCATTCATAGCCACAAAAACCTTGCTTTAAAGCCAGATATATTCCCAAAGGCTTCACATTCTCTACAGGAAGCCTCAAACCAACCTGCCGTACGTTTGAAGTTAATTGCTTTGAAATAATTGAGCAGGTGAACAGGAGAAGTTCACACAGAGCATTTGCTGCTTCCCTTCCGCATCTGAACCACCAAAGCAAGGGCTGAATGGACAAAAACAAAGAGAGGCTTTAAAGCAGTATACATGTGTTTTGATAAAAGGCAATGGGATTTGAGCAGTTGGCTGGGAACTTTTTTCTGGGTTGGTAACCATTCCTCTTAAACACCATTAAGGCCCTGAAGACCATTTCATTCAACAGCTGCTTTTGTTAAAACTTCCCTTTTTACTGTTATGCTAATGAAGCCTTGATACACTGCAGCTCTCTGGTAGGAAGTCAAAGCAAGGCCTGCGGGCAGGGGCAGCTGGACACCAGTGTGCAGTAAGAGGAAGGGGAGGCATCTCGCTGAGCCAGACATTCCAGGCCCCCTTTCAGCATTTGTCAGAAGTTTCTTTAACCTTCACAATAGTTGAATTCTTTAATAAGTGTCACGAGAGTTGCGATGAGCACACGCAAGTTCTGTGCCCGGTGCCCCTTCACACAAGTGAGTTGTGCTTCAACTGAGGGTGGCGCCAGAGGAAGGAAGAGGAAGACATCAAGAGCAAGAATGGAAGCAGAAGCTCAAAGAGCACAGGGGCCAGTTCAGCGGCTGACGTGTTTAGAGCTACCTGTCTCAGGGACAGCTAAAGAAACGTTTACACACAGCCCCTCAGTGTTACAATGACACTCAAGCGGTGGCGTAGCTGGAGGGGGGCAGAGCACTCAGTCTGGCGGGGAGGCTCAGCGGGGTGGGCAAGCGGTCCCTCCCTTCGGAGCCATTCCCCCCCCCATGGCTCCGTTTTGCTCTCCCTGCTGGGAATGGCTCCAAAGGGAGGGGCCGCTTGCCCTCCCCGCCAGCTTGAGCGCTTCGCCCCCCCCCAGCCATGCCACCACACTCGAGGGTCCAGAAATCCTAGCTGCTGAGCTTTTTGGTTCCTCTTCTCCTTGCCAACTCCAGCCCTGTCTTCCCCCTTCTCCAGGACTAAAAAGAGTGTTCATTTGTGCCGTGTCATGAACATCCAAAGAAAAAGCAATAATCTCTCCCCTTTTCTCTAAGGTGCTGTTTCACAAGTGAAAGGACACTCCAGCAAACAGAAGAGAAGAGGAGGCTTGCCTCCAATGCGCAGAGCTCTGGTTACAAACACACTCACATCTCATTACTCTTCTGATTCAGATTTCAAGGGAGAAAAATACCTGCCTCTTTGCCAAGACCCCTGCACTTGTCATGAGGCTTCAGGGGGAAACAGAGTTTGGTAGGAAATTTTTTCCATTGTTCGTTAAGCTCTGTACAAGATAGAGAGGACTCTGCCTCTCTCACAAGCCCTTCCCTTGCCTGCGAACAGGCAGGGAATTTCCTCTCACTTGCTTTGACACCAAGTCTGCCAGTGGTGTCTTCTATAGCACAGGCACTCGCCATCTGGCCATGGGCTTTATGGAAGCCTGATGAAACTGACAGGAAAATTGCATATCAGGAACTTTCACTGACAAGGAAAAGATCTTGAATAGAGAACAGAGAACAGAGAGAAAAGCTGGTCCAAAGACAGAAAGGACAATTGCATCTGTGATAGTGGCCTAGGCTAGGAGAAGAAATTCCACCCAGTGCTACTTTTCTTACCTATTGCAATATGACAAGCTACACCAGAACCAGGGGACATCCACTAAAATTGAGTGTTGGGCGGGTTAGGACAGACAAAAGAAAATATTTCTTTACTCAGCGCGTGGTCTGTGGAACTCCTTGCCGGCGTCTAGCCTAGACGCCTTTAAAAGGGGATTGGACGAGTTTCTGGAGGAAAAATCCATTATGGGGTACAAGCCATGATGTGTATGCGCAACCTCCTGATTTTAGGAATGGGTTAAGTCAGAATGCCAGATGTAGGGGAGAGCACCAGGATGAGGTCTCTTGTTATCTGGTGTGCTCCCTGGGGCATTTGGTGGGCCGCTGTGAGATACAGGAAGCTGGACTAGATGGGCCTATGGCCTGATCCAGTGGGGCTGTTCTTATGTTCTTATGTTCTTAAATTCTTAAATTCTGGCATCAGACTGGCTTTTGCTCTGTGGCCTGCACTCATGTTCTTCTCCATCCTGCTACTTAAATATCTCCCCAAGGTGAGATTCCCTTTTGAAGTTGGTGGACCTGGTTGCTGCAAGGCCACATTCCCAGCAGGAACCTAAGGAGATCCCTGCTAATTGGGATGAGGGTCCACTGAGTCCAGTGTTCTCTTTCAAGAGGTTGCCAGCCAGAAACCTCTAAACTAAAGGCTTACAAGCAGGAACTGAAGGTGATAACTGTCCCCACTGTTTGCCCACTGGCTCTGGTATGTGAAGGCAGACTGCTTCTAAGGAACACAAGGTGCCACTTGGTTATCAGTTAGTAGCTGCCAGTAGGCCTGTCCTCCAGGAATTTGTCTCATCCAGGGATTCCCAAACTTTCGGAGACAGCCCTAGAGGCTGCTGTCTGATTTATAAATGCCAAGGGATGTGGTTATAATGGTGACTGGGCAGCAGTACTGCCCCCGCTCCCAACTAGCAGCTTGTTTAACCCTTGATGCACATAGCCTAATCTATCCCATCAGTTTTGCGAACCACCAAGAATTGGGTTCCAGATCCACAGTTTGAGAGCCACTGGTCTAATCCACTTCTAAAGGCAACTACCCTTTTAAAAAGTAGCCATCAGCACATCTTGAAACAGTAAGTTCAATCTGTTAACTATGTGCTGAGCAAAGTACTCTCTTTTCTGTGTGCTAAACCTGCTGTTGATCACTTTTGCGGGCTGACCCATGTTCTACTGTTATGAGGAGGGACTACTGTCTATCCAGGTTCTCCACACCAAGCGCAACTTGATAAACCTCTAATCATGGCCCACCCTGAAATATCTCTCTTCCAAAATGTTTCTCATAGGGATAGTGCTCCAACCTCATAATTCCAACTGTCCATTTCTGCATCTTTTCCAGCTCTAAGATATGCCTTGTTAAGATGCTGTAACCAGAACTGTGCCAGTATCCTAATGCCTATACCTAAATCTACAGTGCAACTGCATAGGGAATGCCACCCAATCCAGTACTGGCCCCTCAGGAGACCTACAGAGAGAAGGAAGTTTCTTTACCCTAACAGGCCAGGCTTCCCTACAAAGGTATCCAAGTCAGGCTTGCTTATTGGTCTGATTCATTAGGAGACTGCTTTTACTGCGTCTTCATGTCCCTTGGTCCTGCTGCTCTCTCTGCCACCACAGAAGCCAGGTCCACATGGAAGCAGAGATCCCTTTT
This sequence comes from Tiliqua scincoides, assembly GCF_035046505.1. Taxonomy (NCBI): domain Eukaryota; kingdom Metazoa; phylum Chordata; class Lepidosauria; order Squamata; family Scincidae; genus Tiliqua; species Tiliqua scincoides. Next base: position 7,275,021 of record NC_089828.1, read on the forward strand.
TAGGAAGGTAAGAACTGTGCTCACAGTTACTCTTCCACGATGTGTTGCTCAGACAAGGAGACCGCCCACGTACACTTTTCAGTGCAAAAGGCAGAACTAAAATTAACATATTAGTAGCAAGAGTTGCTCCTGGGATCACGGCTGAAGCTCACCAGTCTGAGCTGTGCCAGCCATTATCAGGGGACTACAAAGACAACGGGAGCTCCAAGACTAACAAATGTGGTAATTATATTTAATATAATGTAAGCCGAGATTTCAAAGCTAATCCTGAGGTATTGTTTGTAAAGACCTACCAGGGAATTGTTAATTTAGGAGTTGGCTAACATTCCTTTCCCTACAGCCCAAAAAACTCTCATCAAATGAAATGCACTGGATCACTGCCCGGTGCGGAAATAAAAGTTATGAATAATGTTTCTATCTCCATCATAGTCAGTGCTTTAATATTCCTAATTATTTTTAAAAGGCACCTACTTTTAAAGCATAGGAAAGACCCCCTTAAAAAAAAAAAAAGACGAAGAAATGGAGAGAAAGAGCCAACGTGTCCAAAATGTGCATCTTTTCATAGAGTTACTTGGCTTTTTTATACAAGACATGCAGGTCTTCACTGCAATTATTCTCTATAGTCTATATCAGGGGTGTCCAAACTTTTTGGCAAGAGGGCCACATCATCTCTCTGACACTGTGTCGGGGGCCGGGGGGAAAAAAGAATTAATTTACATTAAAAATTTGAATAAATTTACATAAGTTTACATAAATTAATATACTAGAGGTGGAACTTATATGAATGAATGAAAGTCTTGCAATAGCTCAAGGCCTGTAAAAGGCCTCACACAAGGCAAGGTCAGCCTTTTTTTTTGCTGCCGCTACTGCATCACAGATGTGAATCAGCAAGCAGTGGAAGGAGCCCTCATCCCACAGCTAACGTGAGAGGTCAAACATTCGCCAAACAGTTGCCCTCATGCTGAAAGCAGTTGTGTCAGGCCAGTGCGGGCTCCAGCAAGTTTCCGGAGGGCCAGAGGCTCATTGGAGACTAGGGTGTCCCTGAGGGCCGCATTGGGAGTCCTCAAGGGCCGCAAGTGGCCCCAGGACCAGGGTTTGGGCACCCCTGGTCTATATGAAGGAGTGAAGAACATGTGGAGGCTCAGTAGAGGTGCCCCCCTCCACTCTGCAAGGCAAGGGTGACTTTACTCCCACCCAACGCTTTCTCCAAGGGAAGAGACTTCTCCACAGACCATGGACTCCAGGATGAAATATATATATTCTTTGTATTCTAAGTGAAGTTGGTTTACACCAAGTCTTCACAGACCTTAACCTACCTAGAACAGTCTTAGGGGGCACTCAGATCTTCAGGAGAGAGACTAGGGATTTCTCTAGCTAATGTCGGGTCTTGCCACTTTCCCTGTGGAGTTGTGGACCTGCCCTCAAGTCTTGTTCTGGATGTTGCCTTCCTAGTTAGGTTCTTGAAACTGACATTCTTTGGTCCCTGCACACTGCTGGACCTCACAATGTTTTCCTCCATCTCCTTGTTGACCTCTCCCACCTTCAAGACTCCTGGCCAGCCAACCCTTTCCCTATCCATCAGGGGCACACACCCAATAAGCATAGAGAACCACCTCATTGCATAAGGTTTCTCAATCACGGCTGTTTGCCCACAGATTACACGCAAGCAACCATTAGGAAAGTGGACACTCAGTTCTGCATTTTTGGGGGTTAAAGAAATCATGATTTGCATCTTACATACATTTTGTTTTGGTCTTGGAATTTGTTATCAACTAAAGCATAATTCATAAACAAGATCACATTCCCCACCCTCAGCTTCATCTCTGCCCAGCCTGTGGAACTTGTGTAAGATAAACAGTCTGCTCATCTTCAGGTGGAGACCCCTTCCTTCCCCATTCTAACAAGCCATCAATCCCTCTAACACATGATCCTCTTTCTTCACAATCAGTATTACTATTTAGGATACCCTTGATGAGGTCATACTCTGCACCCCTCCTCCAGTGACTTCATAATCACAGTCAATTTGTGGGAGGAAGCCTCTGTTTTGCTCCCACTGCCCAGAATGAATCTGAAGGGAAGGGGGAAGCGCCACTTGCACAGCACATTCAGGTGCTTACAGAACTTAGTGCTTTGCACCCCCTCTAGCTATGCCACTGGCAGCACAATCCATGGCTGGGCAAAGACCATATCCTTCCAGCACACATGACTGGTCTTGCTACTGCAGGAGTATCCTAATCTTTTGTACAGATGCTTGTTGCATTGCACCCATTGCTATGAGTACAAGGAATACCATGCCTACTCAGTCAATTAATTGCAGTATCTTTGGACAGAGTAGTATTCACATGCCAGTTTCAACAGAGTGCACAAGCAGATTTCCATTATGTCAGTAATGGATACATCACCTTATGTTGCATAAGTCTCTTTTGTTTACTTTAAACATTTTGTTCCAATTGATGTGCCAATTTACCAATTAAGAAAAGATCAAACAAAATGAAATCTTCTTTGACGAGAAGGATCTTGAACCATAGAACACAAAAGTTATCATTCTAATAAGGTACACCTACAGGGGCCATAAGGGAGATCACCCGCACCAAATACCCCTTATTAGCTCCAGCAACAAAAGGCAATTCTGGAAGCCAAGGGATAGGATCCTTCAAAAATGTCAAAATTAATTATGCAGTTAAGAGAGTTGATATACATATATGTTCTACCTGTTGGTTTTTCCAAAGAGGAAAGAACAAGATTTTATACCTTCCTTGCTCTCTGTCATAAATGCAGTCTTTCAGCATGATTTAAAAAAAAAATGTGCAAAGGGGAGAAGCATTTTTGACCAGCACTAATTATTGCACACTCTCGAAATATAGAAAAGCAGGATTTGTACATAACAAGTTACATCCAAAAAGACTAACAAAAGACGACAAAACAAAATCATAAATTCTGCTTGGCTAATTATAAATGGTGGCATAGATGTTAACCAACCAGTGACTGAACAACAGACCACTACATTCTATTCAGCAATTACAACAGCAACATGTTTTATTCCTGGGGACAAGAATCAGATTCTCTCCCCATGTAGGAAGTACCAAATCATAGAAAAATGCTGGAGGCCCCGGCTAGAGATGTACCCGTGCACCTCGGTGCCCTATAAGCAGACCATCTGGAACTTCTCCAGCCCCCAATAAAAGCTCAGCCTGAAGAGAAGATGCTTGGATTATGTGCAACAAATAGCTAAAATGACATTTATGACTCTGAAAAAGCATTTTAACATAAAAAAAGGACTGAAGTATTGAAAGTATTCTTATTTCAGCCACATAGTTATCTTAATCAAGAGATTTGTCACAGGGCACGATCTTGGAACATTTGTAGGAGCGCCATTTGAGAGAAGAATGAAAGCGCTTCCCAGATGGACAGCTTGCAAGATACTGTGGCGTCGCTGCATATCTCAGCCCAAGGCTTCCAGCACCGGTTCCTTAACCAGCCCAGCAGACTGAGCCTTGCAGTCAATGACAACCTCTAGGCTGAAAGAATAGGGTGAAATCCTGTCAGCTGATTCCGAAGGCCAATCTAGACCTCCTGGATTTGATAACGCCTGGACTTGCATGTTGGCACTTTGGCCTGAGCAACATGCCAATAGGAGAAGCTGCTGAAAGAGACACTTCATGCCTTCCCTTGCTTTGCCCCCCACACCCTTTGCTGCCTGCTCCAGAACTTCATCACCAGCCATTTTCCACCAGTTTGTCTCTGAACTGGGCTGCAGTTCAACATTGCATTCCTCATGTTCGTAACATCACCAGGGTCTTGTATTTCATTGTGATTTAGTTTTAATGCTTTTGTCCTACTCACCACTGGAACAATCAGGACCTCCCCATCCCGGTTCGCAGTGACAAGTATCAGGAGAAACGCACCTCCCGTGGACACATTCTTCCGTACAGAGAGCTGGGGGGAAAAATACAATTGTTTTTTACACTGCAACAGTAAACATAGATAGCAAAGACATGAGCAGTACCTATGTTAACACACATACTACAAACTGAAATTTTAGCTGCCTGCATCCCAAAAGCATTTACCATGTGGTACTATGTTGTCAACACCCCAAATTGTGTAAGCAAAATACAAACAAAAGAAAATCCAGAGAAACAGGAGTAAAATTGTCGCTGTAATATCATGAGGAGCTGCAGACTGGATGTAAAAGGTCCCAGTCCCAACAGAGAACTGGAACTGGAATGGGCAACAGGTAGCAGGTAACCAATATTAAATTCTAAAAGAGTTGGATTCAGACAAGCACCGGGAAGTCGAGTTTTTCAGGACCTGGGAGAGCTCCCAAGCAAGGCAGCTGTTTCTTTCACAGGGGTCTGAAGGGCTAACTAGATACAAGTTCCATATTTAGAATGTGCCACATTTTCTCTCTCCCAAAAAGCTGCTGTGGTAAGGGGCAATTTGAACAGAGCCCTTGGCATGAGGAGCGAGGAAATCTAACTTCCCCCATGCTGCAGGCCTGATCCAAACCCCCCCCCCCCAGGACAGCTGTTATTTGCTGTGGAGGGGGGAGGGAATTAACAGGCATGGTGCTCATGATTTTCCCTCTGTAGCCAAGAGTGGTTTCAGGGGCAATTTCTGTTAGGGGAAGGTCTAACCTCCTCCTGTTGCAACAAATCCCATCCCCTAAGCAGAGGCTTTTAGAAAAGGAAAAAAAAATTGAGAGTTGCAGCCAATCTAATATGGTCCATTTGCAAAAGAAATTATAGGTGTTTGTTCTTCTGTTAAATCTCTCCCCTCTCAGTGGAAGGGCAATGTTATCCAAGAGCCATATTTAACTCAGATTTCAGCTTCAATGAGAAACCTCAAAAGATGCTGACTTTTGGCAGTCAGGTGTCCTGTTGCCAAGGCTCTCCTAAGCATTTATGTAAAACTTTTCCTGAATTTACAGAGAGCTTCACATGCAGTTTCTCAATGATGCTTAGGAGAGTTGTGGCAACAGTATGTGTGCCAAACTGCCGAAAATTCAATGAGCGCATAAGCCTTTATACACTGTATTGGCTGCAAGGCAGGAGGAACAGAGAATGTGAAGTTCCAATCAAGGATGCTTTTGTTCGATAACCTTGGAAAAGTCATCATTGCTCACCCTCAATTTCCACCATCTGTAAAATGGAAACACTAAGAACTTAATTCACAGAGTTTGGAGGATAAATTTGCTAAAGATTTGAAGAGGCTTTACCACTTAAAAAAGAGTTTTTGCTTTTAACTGATTGCATTCTATGGGTTCATTCAGAAGACCCTCCAAACCACAGCGGTTTTGCTAACCTGGTATGGAAGGACTGCTCAAACCAAGTGTTTGCAGGTTCAGACATCGCTGTAAACTATGGCTGAATTAGATTAGGGAACAAAGAACTCAGTCCTGCATGCAAGAAGAGGACAGAAGAGGAAAGTGGGAGACCGTGCATGAACAGAGCACACCGTCACAGTCCTCCAAAACAGAGTTTGGCAGGTCATCTCTGCCAAAGTAGCAGCTTTAGTTTTAATAAAGCAGATCTATCCTACCCAAACTGAGCCAAGTTGCAGATTCTATTTGGAAACAGAACTACTGCCAAGTATAACATTTCTAGATCTGTCCCATGAAGAAGAGGGAGGGAGGGGAAGAAAAGAAAGAGAGAGAGAGAGAGAGAGAGAGAGCTTGTTCTGCTGTAATCTTTAGTGTTTAATTAATTTTTCATTCTATTAACATTCCACATAATAGGAGAGAGAAGTCCCCACGGCACTCTTCCTAATGTACTTTTTGCAAACGATCTCACCAGTTAATGAAACTATAAAAATTACTTGCACCAAAAGGTCAGGCAAAAACAAAGATACACCCATGCTCCTGGACACAGCCCTATTTGGTGCACTTTCAAAGACCCCGGAGAGTAAAGGCAATTCTCTCACTCGAGCAGGCACTAGTAAGGCAACAATCGCCCAAGACACCCGTACCTGCACCTCTACCATCAGAGCTTCACTGCTCTACATCTGCAATCCCCTCGCTGCTCCCCCCCCTTCACCACACCATTTCTCTTGAACAATCCAGCATCTCATTGATTAGTTTATTATTAGCATTCTTGGCATGAGGAGAAGATCAGTATGGAGTTGGATTCAGCCTGGTAATAAAATGACCTACATCAAAGCCCTGCCAAAAATGCCAACTTGGTAGCAGATGTGTTTAGCATGAGATATTGGGCCGCATTCAAGGTCACGCAGCAACTGTTCCTTAGCACATAATTAAAATTGAAGAGGGGGGGTGGAAGAGTCAACAGAAAGGAACTCAAAAAAAGCAGATTCACCTGAAGCTGGTTGCATCTTCTCTGTAATACAGGCATCCCCCATATCACGAGTCCTGTACCCACGGTTACACTTATCTTAGTTTCACAATTTCCCCTCTCTCCATCACACCAATGACTTATGGTCTGACTGCAGCCCCCCTGTCACCATTTCCTCTCTCTCTGTGCTGCCTGGAAGAGCTCACAGGAAGCGGGTTGGAAGGCAGCCCTCCAACCCGCTTCCTGTGAGCTCTTCCTGATAGCATTTGCCGGCAGCACAGACTCAGAGGAGATGGCGACAGGAGGGCTGCAATCTGACTAAGTCATTTGAGCAATGGGGAGGAGATTTGTAAACCACTTCTTATAGGGTTCACCACTATCCGTGGTAGCAGCAGGAACCTATCTGTTGTGGATACACAGGGGACACACCTGTAATTGCCGTCACCAACTCAGCCACATCCTTAAGCTGCTATGATCTATGGATCCAATCCCACACTTCCCATGCTCTTCCAAAACACTGGGGTGTATTTTCAGCTCCAAAGGTAAGGAGAACAGTTGCCCAGAAGACAGGTTTTCCTACAGGATTGTGCAAAAGGATGGCCATAAAGGATAACTACAGCATAAACTGAAATAGACCATGCTGCAAAAACACTCTGAGCTCTAAGTGCAATAGAAATCAACAAGCCTTAAAATTAGTCACCACTAACTTATCTCAAACAGGTCAGTGGTGTTTAGCATGCCAACATTTTTAGGATACAACCCAATGGTGATTGTGGATTGTACTTAATAAGAGAGAGGATGATGAGAAGCTCTGCATTTACAGAGTGCAGAATGCTTCACCTATATCTTCTGTGATCCTTACAACAGCCCTGTAAGGTAGAACCAGTATCAGTATGCTGAATGCCCACTACAGACAAGAGGGCTACGTTTGGTAGAATGGCAGCTCGTCAAAATCACTAGTGCAGGGGTTCCCAAATGCCTTACCTTAGTGACCCACTGAGTTGTCATTTGTGGTGGATATGGAGCCTGCTAAGGCCAGGATGCTGCAGGGTAAAATGGCAGACAACCCAGCAATTGCTTCTGGGGCACACACGCATGCTTCCTGTGTTCTTGGCCACATTGTGCCATGTTTCCCAAAGCCGATAACACAACACACACTTTGGGAAACATGGCATGATGAGGCCAAGGATGTGGGGAGAGTGCATGTGCAGCCAGGAAGTAACTGCCAGGTCATCCGCCATTTTATCCTGCCGCATCCTGGCCTTGTTGGGCCTGCAACCCACCAAAAAATCAGTTTGGGAAACACTGTGTTAGTGAGTTCATAGCAGAAGCAGGGTCTGCACTAGGGATTTCCTGGGTCACAGCTAGATATAAACAGGCTTATGAACAAAAATACTGGTGCATCAGCAGCTCTTCTAAAGTCTCCCACAGCACAGCTGAATTTGAACCAGAGTCCCAGAAGTCATTTATAATGTCAGAGCTACGGCTGGGAACCTCACACAGTACTAACAAAAAAATTCCTGCATGTGCGCAGAGCCCATTTTCATCACCACTGAAGACAGACCACCGCTTCAGCTACCTTGATAGACCTCACAGTTCAGGGCCAGACACAAGCCCCTGCTCCTCTCATCTGACTGTTACATCCTGGCTCACAAGACCAGGCTGTGGCACTCATTCTCTCCAAGGACCCACAGCTTAAATTACAAGGGCACCATGGCTGTTATTCTGCCAGAATACAGGCTCTTTTCATAAGAATAAGAGAAACCACTCAACCCCCCTCATTTACATGCCTACATTCTCACCAACAACATGCACATGAGCTCTGCTAACTAGCTGGCCAATTTGGGGTGGGAGCAAGCCTCCCACAGAGAATTCAAGCCACTAATGCCTTGCAAGAACCTCTCCAATGCCATTCCAGCTAAAAGCAGGTTTCCCCCCCCCCATCCCATGTGGAGCCAAAAGCCAGGCAGGGTCCAATCAATTCTCCCAAATCAATAATGTTAATACCATCATATTTCCCTGTATTATTCCCAGCATTTAATATCTGCTAATAGAGGATTTCCCACTTGCTGGCCGTGGAGCTCCAAGCTGCCATGAATTACAAACATCTTCAGTGGGTTCACAGAGTTAAAACACTTGCTGACTCAGCACAGGATGTGATCCAGGAGACTGTGCTGTAAATGTGACCTCTGCTTGATCCAGAAGCCAACCCCCCAACCTTCCCCCCCCCCTCCCGCCTGCCCACAATTCACCAACATTATTCCTGGAGAAAGTATTTCAGTCATTTTACTTCCCTATGGAAATGAAGCTTTAGCTGGCTGGGGCTGCAAATGCATCATAATCCCCTGGCTTTTGGTGCAAGAGCACCTGGATTCCCTCCCTCCTCACATAAAGTGAACAGGATGCCATAAAAAGAGGCCACTTCACATTTGGAGCTGGGACAGGCCCACCTCTGGGTTGCATCCAAAGGGCTTTCACGTATCAAAGTTGCTCTGACTGGCCCATGTGGGGGAGGGGGGGCATGACAGACTCCAAAGGCTGAATTTGGTGGATCACAACCATTTTGCTGTATATGAACACAAGCACTTCTTGCAAAGTGCTCCAGCAGCTAAAAGAGGCTTGCAGGAAACAAAATTGTCACATCAGACTTCGACATTGCAGCTTTATGGACCTGCCTCATTTCCCTTTATGCCCCTTGCTGTTGTGCTTCTTGACAGCCCCCCTCTGTGTCCTTCGCTGGGGAGACTTGAGAAAACTGATAGAGAGGCCAACAGCCAGGTAAATTAAATGAAAACCATGACTGGTTGTGATGCTCCACAAACTCCAACAGGGAGATCCTTCTACTCCTTCATCACTATGTGCTACCTCTAGATCAGGGGTGCCCAAAACCGGCCCTGGGGCCACCTGTGGCCCTCAAGGACTCCCAATGCGGCCCTCAGGGAGCCCCCGGTCTCCAATGAGCCTCTGGCACTCCGGAGATTAGTTGGAGCCCGCACTGGCCTGACGCAACTGCTTTCAGCATGAGGGCGACTGTTTGACCTCTTGCTGAGCTGTGGGACGAGGGCTCCCTCCACTGCTTGCTGTTTCACGTCTGTGATGCAGCAGCGGCAGTGAAGGAAAGGCCGGCCTTGCTTTGTGCCAGGCCTTTTATAGGCCTTGAGCTATTGCAAGACCTTCATTCATTCATGTAAGTTCATCTTTAATATATTCATTTATGTAAATTTATGTAAATTTATTCAAATTTTAAATGTAAATTAATTCTTTTTTCCCCGGCCCCCGACACAGTGTCAGAGAGATGATGTGGCCCTCCTGCCAAAAACTTTGGACACCCCGGCTCTAGATGCTTGGCATTGACAGTCTGATGTTCGATCATGTTTGATTTAATACTACAGTACAAGTGTCTATCAAAATGGCACTGAGATAGAGACCTCTCATCTCCCAGTCCCACCTCTGGGACTTCTGCCAGTCTAGTTCTTCTACTTCAAATGGCCTTTCTTCTATTCACTCAACAAGCCCCTTCATATTCCACTTCAACACTTTTTCCTACTTTACCCCCTTTTTCACTTGCCCCACACTTGCTTTTCACCCAATTCTCTCCCACTCCACTAACTATAATCCATCTCTGACCTTTCCCACCCACCCATCATCTTCCCAACAGGATCAGCACATCATCAATCTGAGCACCTCCAGGCATCAAATCAGACATGAGCCAGCCCACTTCTGAGGAGTTTGCAGATTTGGGGGCACACTCTGGCACACTCTGACTTGCCCCATCTATTCTGCAGACTGCCCAAAGCTACCTCTGCGGCCCAAAGAGCAGAGACGTTGGCAAGGAGGAGCCCAGACCCAAAGCCAAAGCACTCATCTGACTCCTGCTTTGGAGGGAAAAGGCAGGAACACCAGATGTTCCAGATCAGGGTCTTATGGATGCTCTAGGAAGGGGAGGTGGCACCAGGAGCACTACACACACTGCTCAGTTTGTGCCCAACACTTGCTGATGCAGCACCTTTTTGCTTGGTAGGTCCCTCAGTGTTTGGAAGCTGTGGGCCCAACTTGCTGGAGAACTGCCCAGCATCACTGGTAGGACAAGAGTACAAGCCACACAATAGGAATGCCAAGAACTGGCCTTGGTCACCCACAGTGCCCAATAAGCCCTCTGGCAGGACAGTTAGGACGGCAGGACAGTCACCTCAGGGCTTAGTAGGTGTTATGTCAATAACAGTCTCATCCTGCAAGCAGGGCAGTCAAGCCATTTTGAAATATTCATTTTAACACTGAGGTCCCTGCTGACCTAATCTCAGGAGACTTTCCCTAGTTTAGCAAGTTTAGCCGAGGGACAAGACCATAGATCAGCGGTTTTCAACAGCTGTGATGCGGCACACTGGTGTGCCACGAGGCTGCCTCAGGTGTGCCGCAGGATCAGAGGAGGCAGGCGGCAGCTGCGTGCCATGTGCAGGAGAAGCGGCTGCTTTGAGCCTCCCTCGGCAGGGAGAACAAGCAAGGGAGCAGCCAGGGAAGGGGCTGGTCGAAGGCAGCAGCTGAAGACTCTGCTTGGAGCTTGCTCCTGCTACTGAGCTGGACTCAGGCTGCAACCTGATCCTCACTTTCCTGGGAGTAAGCCCCATTCGCTACTATGGAGCTTACTTCTGAGTAGACATGCATAGGGTTGGGCATGAAGGAGGTTGTTGCCTGCCTGCCTGCTGATTGCCCAGCCAGAGAAGCCTGGAGGAGCGGGCTGCGGAGTGAGTGAGTGGGCCAGAAGCGGGCAAGCAGGTACATAGTGAGCAAGTCTGCTGAGACCCCCAACCTAAGGACTGGCTGGCAGTCAGGCTGCCTTAGACTGGCAGTGAAAAGGGTTTCTGAAAGTCCCTTTTCCTTGCCAGTTTGCCTGCAATTCCCCACTTTGGGGCTTTTAGAGGAAGGGCGCTGGGCCACAATCCTATCCACACTTACCTGGGAGTAAGCCCCATTGACTATAATAGGGCTTTCTTCTGAGCAGGCATGCATAGGATTGGGCTCTGGGGGTGCTATCCCATCCACACTTACCTGGGAGTAAGCCCCATTGGGCTTACCCTTGAGCAGGCATGCATAGGATTGGGCTCTGGGGGTGCTATCCCATTCACACTCACCTGGGAGTAAGCCCCATTGACTATAATGGGGCTTACTCTTGAGCAGGCATGCATAGGATTGGGCTCTTGGGGTGCTATCCCATCCACACTTACCTGGGAGTAAGCCCCATTGACTATAATGGGGCTTTCTTCTGAGCAGGCATGCATAGGATTGGGTTTTTGGTTGCACTCTTTTTTCTCAAATACACAAGCAGGCAATTGGCCCTTCTCTCTCCTCTTCTCCCCCACCCCACCCCCTTCCCCAGGAATATTACCCCCCCCCAAAATCTCACAATCACAGTTAGCAACTCTCTTACTGTCCCTCCCCTCACTTGTCCGCACCTTCCAAAGATACAGAATCACTGCCTCACATTCTCTCTCTCTCCCCCACCCCCAGTTTAATCCTGCACTTGTTTCAATCATGTCTTCTCACTGCCCCTCACCCACTATGTGACTGACCTGCCCTGACTTTGCCAACACTTTCTGGCACTTTTGATAAGAATTTGAACATAGGATTTTTCCTCCTTTTCAGAAACCACATATACTTCCCTCTCCATGCTTTTTGTCAATTTTTTTGTCATGTAATGATTTAATTGTATTAATTTTATTAATTCAAGATTGACTGTAATGTAGTAATTTAATGTAAGTAAAAAACTAGTAGTGTGCCTTGACAATTTTAGTGCCTTGTCAGTGTGCCGAGAGCTGAAAAAGATTGAAAATGGCTGCCATAGATAGAAGCTGCCCAGGACAGGGATTCTCAGGGTCCAATACTATCTAACTTTCCAATGCCAATATAGCTACAATACAGTCCCGGGATAACGGAACAAATGTTCCCTTACTTTGGGGATGTCTCTATGACTGCCTCCCCCCACAGGATGCCTCGCATGCCCCATTGGCACAGCTGCATCCATGCTGGAAAGTTGGATAGGATTCAGCCCTCCATTTCAGCAAAGGCTGGGCAGGCTTCAACACTGGGCAAAATTTCAGCACAGGTTGGGCAAAATTTGGGGCGTGAATTCCCTTCTTCTTTCACCAGTAGTTCCAACTCTACTTTCTGACCATCCTTCCTCTCTCTCACAGACACAAGTTCCCAACATACTGAAGAAAGTCAAAAGCCCAACATGCTTAACATATGGCAGCCCCTTCAGCTAATGCATGGAGTGATGTTCCAGATGGAGAGATAAGCGCACTTACCAAGTATAGAAAGGACCATATGGAACCCTTCACCTGGAGTGGGCTGCTGTTGCTAGCAGAAACTATTTTTTAGCACTTTGTGAACACACACACACACACACACACACACACACACACACACCCTTCTGACTTGGATCACAGTTAGGTGCCAACATGCTCTCATGACTATAATGCATCACTAGAATAACACAAGAGACTATTTAGCAATCTGGAGCTTGCTTGATTTAAATGGCGATAAGTGGAATGAAGTGGGCCCCTGCCAAAGGAAAGGGGGCTATTATCAAATGAGCCATTTGAGCATCCATCACAAAGAGAGTCTCTCTGTGGCATGAAAGCTGATGCTGTCAGACTTTGGGACCTGGCCCAGTCAGCCCTTTGCACCAGTTATGACCAGCAGTATTGAGAAAGAGGAGGAGGAGGAAGAAGGAGAGATGAGGAGGAGGAGAAAGAAGGGTGCCTTGCAGGTACCATCCACAGCTGCAGCCCTTTTTTTAGAGAAGCAGATATGAAGTCATGACACAGGAAAAGATGCCTCTGAGAATTGCAGAGTGCACTTCCTGCAGCACACCCCCTTAAACGGCAGCTTGCCCCAACACAACAAACAAAGTCATCATCTTGCCTCCTCTTCTCAACAGGAAGCCACAGCACAAAGGGACCTTTACAATGGAACTGATTCCCTGGCAATGGGGTGGGGGGAGAGCTACAGGCATGGTGAACTTTTCCTTGTGTGGTTAAAAGCAGCTGAAGACACAACTTAGATCAGGGCTGCTGGGTGGGGGGCTTCTCCTGCAGCCCCAGTTCAAGTCCTCCCCATAACTGCTTACTGAACAATACTCACATCCCAGAAGTATGGCCTGGATCTGACCAAGTTGGGTCAGTCTGCATCTGGACAGTACCACTGTCCAGTACCACTGTTCATTGAACAGTCCCACCATCATATTGCAAGGACAAAGTCCTATAGCATGCCTGGGACTAGTTGTATGGTTCTTGCATTCCAGCTGATCAGGATCAGTGGGCACCAAAACGACTATTTCGAGTTAACACCATTCTCAATTATATTTACAGTATTTTTGGTTTCCAGGTCAACAACAACAAAAAGAAATGAAAAGAGGAAATGGATGAAGAAGAATGGAATAAATATTGCCCCATTTTTCAAGCCAGGCCATTAAGGTGGCCATGGTCGGCTAACGCCCTTCAGGATGGTTGCAAGACTGATCTGTTTCATTTCACTTCCATCATCAGGCTGTGGAGGCCAACCTGATGTGATCAGGAAACCAGAGCAGCCGCTTCGAAAACAGAAACAACTAATGCAGTCAAGATAAAATTAAGTTGCTTATAATGGGGTTAACTCAGGTTTATCAAGTAAAAAATAGTGGGCAAGGTAAGGTTTTAAAGTTGATGACCAACTTGAATGGGGCCCAGAAACAAAATGGAAGCCATTCAAACTACTGGAAAACCATAAATTAAAAACAAAATAAATGCAATCTTGTGCTCCTTATGTTCTTATGTTCTCCTTGTGGCCAGCCCTGGTTAATAAGAGCCTATTTAGCTTGGGAAGCTGCCCCTGTACACTCTGAAAGTTTAATCGCAAGAACAATTCTGTTCAATCCTCTGCAACTGTTAAAACCAGCCAAGCTCCAAAAGACTCAATTAACATCTGGGAGTTTAATTAGGTTGTGACCAATGAGCCAGTGCTACAGTCGTAGGCTTTATTTATTGGATTTCTTCAAAGGCACTTCCAACCCCCTTGTTGCAATATTGATTCATTTTTACTTCTGGTTTAAAAGTTGTATGACAGCCAAAAAAAGGAGGTGGGGAAGAAAGTCGACCAGCACCGAGGGGAGGCGAGGGATATAAAAGAAAGTAGGGAAGATGGTATCTCAGTTTTTGACCAAGCAGGAGGAGTCCTTTTTAAGGTCATCTTGATTTAGGTAGCTATTGTGTTTTCTCCTTTTCATTTTATCCTATTTTGTTTAAGTCAAGGGAAAAAAGAACACTGCAAAGAAGTTAACCAGAACACAAAAAATCTATTAAAACTTGAGAGACACACTAAAGAAGGGCTAATGTGAAAAAAGCAACAACCAACCTTTTATAATTTTAATGTATGTGCTTGTTTCACGCAAGCATCTTTTTTGCATTGTGACCTTATTGATCTCAGCAATGTTAAATCTGAGCCCCGACACTTGTAGACTAGCAATGAAGTCTGCAGGTTCTCAGAGGAAAGGGGGGAAGAGAATGGGATGGAAGAAGATGTACCCCCCCCAACCCTCAGATATCCTGGATATAGACCATTTGGGTGTTTAAAATTTAACACACCAGCGCTTTGAAGTGGGTCTAGAAACCAAATGTTCTCTGCTGTCTAACTCCAGCTTCCCTCATGCCACTGGCTACATGAAAGTAAAATTCTGCTATTGTCAGTGCAGTCTTTTAAAGTTATTAGATAAACAGGTACCATTAAACGGAGGAGCGAAGCCCACCTAGCTCTCGCCACACTGGGCTGACTACTGAGCAAGCAACAAACCCATTCACAAGGTGGCTTTAGACAAGGGCACACAATCCAGGCCTCCACCCTCACTAGTGATTCTCATCTGGTTCGCCTGGCAGCACCAGAACCCCCCAAATGCATGAGTGCCCGACTGCAGCACTGCTTTTGCCTGTGATGTACTCCAAAGTAAGCATTTAGTTGCTGCACTCTTGAGTTGAAGGGATAATGTAGTTGAGGGACAGCTGGCAGTGGACCTGCTCATCCCTGGCTGGCCATTGACAGTAGCTGGGAAGGGACGTGTAAGGAAGCTGCACTCTAATGCATCTCTGCCACTTTGGCTGGATGATCTGGCATCTGGATTGAACAGCGATCAGGAGGGAACCAGAAATAAACTTAGGAACAGGAGCCACAGCCAGCCACTGCAAAGGACTGGTCCTCGCCCACAGAAGAAGCATTCATAGGAGGGTCCAGTGACCAGCCTGGCTTGGCAGAGTCAGATTCTGCTAATATAAGGACCAGAGCACCCTGCTGTGTGGTAAGCCAAGTTGTTTGCAATCCCCTTCTCCAATCATGTTCAGGAACAGAATGATGCTTCTTTGATGGGTGCAGCTCAGGACTCCACGGGACGGTCTTACACTGGCTAACTAGCCTTAAACATGTGGTGGAGAAGGCACTGGGATTTGGTGTTCTGGGAATGGTAGCAAGAGATCAGGCAGACATCTTGCCCTGTGTTTTCAGGGTGCTTTTTTACTCCACAATTATAAATAAAATTTCTGGATAAAATTTAAATGGACAAATGGGAGCAAATTAATCTTCTGCCAATCTAAACATCTGCATGTTCGTACTATACAGTGGGTACTACTTAAACTACAATGAAGATAGGTTTGCAACTCCAAATTGGAATGACTGGGCATATCTTCGTGTTGCTTCTGTAAGAGAGGAAAGAGCCATCACTCATGAAAGGCATCAAGTTTGAAGAGTTGGGATTCTATGAACTGCTTCAGCCTTAAGACAATTTTATGCAGCTGGGATTCTAAGAACTTCCTTGCATTGTAGGAATGATCCCAGATCACATGATGTGTTACCGAGAATGGTGCCTGCCTGTCTGGAGCAGCTTCTCCAGCGGCTGCACTGGCTGCCCATTCATTTCCGGGCCCAATTCAAGGTGCTGGTATTGACCTTTAAAGCCCTATACTGCTCTGGACCAGGGTATCTTAGAGATCGCCTGCTCCCGTACAATCCGGCTTGCCCTCTTAGGTCATCAGAGAAGGCCTTTTTACAAGTGCCGCCGCCTAGGGAGGTATGTGGGGCAGCTGCAAGAAATAGGGCCTTCTCAGTAGTGGCACCAACGCTATGGAACTCCCTTCCCCTTGACTTAAGAATGGCTCCCTCTCTTGAGACCTTTCGGCAAGGCCTGAAGACCCTTCTGTTTAAACAGGCCTTCTGAGTTCTTGGCCTTTTAACATCTTTTAACATCTTTTAATATTTTTTACAGGCCTGATTCTTTTATGACTTGCTGCTGCTCTATGCTCTTTTTACCTATTTTTTTTTACTCTGACTGCTGTTTTTAGTATGTGTTAATATGTTTTTATTTGTTTTTAAATTGTTTTTAATATGTTGTAAGCCGCCTTGAGTCCCTTTGGGGAGAAAGGCGGGGTAAAAATAAAGTTATTATTATTATTATTATTATTATTATTATTATTATTATTATTATTATTATTATTATTGTCTCACCTTGCAAAGTACGGAAGCAAGTTGAACAGGTGCTGCTGGAGGCAGTGGGACCTTTCAGTCAAAAGACATTAAATGCCTTTCAATATATCATTGTAAGATGCTGAAAAGCCCACATCTGCTCTAAGATCAACAGTCCTGGTTGGGGGGAGGGGTGTCTGTTCCTCTACTTTTCCAAATATCTCCCAATCTTATTGCAAACTGGAAATAAGACATAAAATTCCAGGCTGCCTGTGTGACATTTCCCACACACATTCCCCGTTTCCTCCCATCAATGAAGCTCCCTTTTCTTTTTCAATCAGAAACAAAACACTTGATGGGTGCAAAGCCACACTGTGGCAACCTATTCCCCAAACCGAAAGAAGAATTGGATTCATACAGATGGCAGGAAGCTTTCGGAATAGTTGCTTCCAGAGTCCAGATGTGGAACAATTAGGCCATATGGCTCCATCAGTAGAGCCTTCCCTTGGGATTCTTTGTTTTAACCCAAATAATGAATTATTTATCTCACCTTGCCTAGCTGAAGGTGGTGGTGATGGGGAGGGTATCTATATACACCATAGAACCTCTGGGTGTCAACACAGATCACCAAAGCAGCCACTTGGGAGGGCAAGGAGGCCATATGTCAAGGCTCCCGGGCAGAACACACACATAGTGGCCCAGATCAAGTTAACAAAGACTAAACAATTGTTTCAATGTCATGGTCTATAAGAACCATTTGCCACATCAGGATGCAATGAGAAACTACAGTTCACTCATGCGTGCTGGAAATTCAAGGTTGATAGCTTTGAACAAAGGAGGAAGAAACACATGAGCCCAAAGCACACCTTGCCACTGAGTCTGCACCAGATCCAATGTACGATTCCTGTTCAATCCTTCTAAACAGCCACTTTGCAAACATGCTGTAGCCGATGCTGCACATGTGGGTCTCTCCCCCCCCACCCTTGCAAACTGTGACCAAGAGGAAAGCAGCCCCTTCCAGCTCCCTCCTGCTTGTGAAGCAGGAAAGGGTAATGCTGCACACTTCCTTTCTGCTGCCAGAGCCCTGCAACTGAAGTTTCCAACATATATCTTTTACAGCAGGGGTGCTCACACTTTTTTGGCTCGAGAGCTACTTTGAAACCCAGCAAGGCCCGGAGATCTACCAGAGTTTTTTTTACAATGTTCGCACCATCGTAACATATAACATTTATGTGTACAATGTATGTTGGTGTACCTTGAGCCCCACTGAGTATAACAGGACTAACTCCTGAGTAGACATGCCTAGGATTAGGCTGTGAGGCTGCAATCCTAGCCACACTTACCTGGGAGTAAGCCCCATTGAGTACAATGGGCCTTACTCCCGGCGTTTCCTCCCCGAGGCACCTGAAGGGGGGGGGTCGGCATTCCACGATCTACTCATTTTGCCTCGCGATCTACCGGTAGATCGCGATCCACCTATTGAGCACCCCTGTTTTACAGGAAACAGCCACTGTGTTTGAGAGAGAGAGATCAATTCAGATAAGTTCCTCAATGGGGGAGACGGCTAGCCTTCTCTTTCCTTGCACTGGGTCCCAATCAAAATTCCCTTTAGCCCAACAACACTGCTATTATTTGCCCAAGGGAAATACAAAGAATCAGGCTTAGAAGTTTTCCTTTCCATGGCTTAAGCAGCACAGTTGGGAACTAGCAGAACAAACAAAGGGTTAGAACTCCTCCACCTCACCAAAGGCTACTCACCAAAGGCTCTGCAAAAACTCACCAAAGTTTTTTGGTCCCTCACCAAAGGCTACTGAAAAAACTCCACAGTCAGGGAATTAGAGGACAGGTCCTCTCATGGATTGAGAACTGGTTGGAGGCCAGGAGGCAGAGAGTGGGTGACAATGGGCAATTTTCACAATGGAGAGAGGTGAAAAGCGGTGTGCCCCAAGGATCTGTCCTGGGACCGGTGCTTTTCAACCTCTTCATAAATGACTTGGAGACAGGGTTGAGCAGTGAAGTGGCTAAGTTTGCAGACGACACCAAACTTTTCCGAGTGGTGAAGACCAGAAGTGATTGTGAGGAGCTCCAGAAGGATCTCTCCAGACTGGCAGAATGGGCAGCAAAATGGCAGATGCACTTCAATGTCAGTAAGTGTAAAGTCATGCACATTGGGGCAAAAAATCAAAACTTCACATATAGGCTGATGGGTTCTGAGCTGTCTGTGACAGATCAGGAGAGAGATCTTGGGGTGGTGGTGGACAGGTCGATGAAAGTGTCGACCCAATGTGCGGCGGCAGTAAAGAAGGCCAATTCTATGCTTGGGATCATTAGGAAGGGTATTGAGAACAAAACGGCTAGTATTATAATGCCGTTGTACAAATCGATGGTAAGGCCACACCTGGAGTATTGTGTCCAGTTCTGGTCGCCGCATCTCAAAAAAGACATAGTGGAAATGGAAAAGGTGCAAAAGAGAGCGACTAAGATGATTACGGGGCTGGGGCACCTTCCTTATGAGGAAAGGCTACGGCGTTTGGGCCTCTTCAGCCTAGAAAAGAGACGCCTGAGGGGGGACATGATTGAGACATACAAAATTATGCAGGGGATGGACAGAGTGGATAGGGAGATGCTCTTTACACTCTCACATAATACCAGAACCAGGGGACATCCACTAAAATTGAGTGTTGGGCGGGTTAGGACAGACAAAAGAAAATATTTCTTTACTCAGCGTGTGGTCGGTCTGTGGAACTCCTTGCCGCAGGATGTGGTGCTGGCGTCTAGCCTAGACGCCTTTAAAAGGGGATTGGACAAGTTTCTGGAGGAAAAATCCATTATGGGGTACAAGCCATGATGTGTATGCGCAACCTGCTGATTTTAGAAATGGGTTATGTCAGATTGCCAGATGCAGGGGAGGGCACCAGGATGAGGTCTCTTGTTATCTGGTATGCTCCCTGGGGCATTTGGTGGGCCGCTGTGAGATACAGGAAGCTGGACTAGATGGGCCTATGGCCTGATCCAGTGGGGCTGTTCTTATGTTCTTATGTTATGTTCACCTATGTTGCAGCCCCAATGCAGCTAGAGAATGCACATTCACTCGTTCGCTCACAGTTTGGTCCTCCATAAAAGACATCATCAGGCTGTCACCACAAGTATATGGGCCCAATGAGCAAAATCATGCATTGTTACATACTTGGCACCTGATAGCTGGGGAGGGCGGCAGCTTGGTATAGTGGGTAGCGCTCAACTCAGCAGAGCAAGGTTGAAATTCCCACCCAGTCATGAAGCTCAATACTTCACAACGGATGGTCATTCCAAGGGGCATTCTGGGAAAACTAAGATGGTGACCACATATCAAAAGGAGCTAGGGAGGCTCACTCCAGAAACTGCCCTTCTCCCAAAGATGCTCTCTTTCATGACCTATTTTTCAGGCACAATAGGGGAACATTTAGTTCTGCTTTTATCACACTATACTGAAGGAGCATAAAAAAGTCTCTCACCAAAACTACAGCTCCCAAAGTTCCCTAGAGAGAATGTGACTGATTGGCTTAAACTAGTTTGAAGTCTGGAATTTAAATCTCACCCCACCCCTCCACTGCACAAGCACAGAGCCTCAATAACGCACTACCAAAAGGTGCAAGTCTCCCTTGTGTACCTCCGACTCACACAATATTGGTATTCTCAGGTACACACACCAAACTGTTCAAGAAAAGCAATTCATTTTTGCAAGCCTGTGGTTGCTCTGTAAATGACAAGACTACTCTGTCATGCTTGGTGATTATTTGAGATCTCTCCTTCAAAGGCCACGAAGGGGAGATCTTCTCCCCAAGTTCCTTCTGCCCCCCATTTCAAAATCTAGCATGGCAAAGATACCAAAGCACTTTCCTTCACTGAACTCTTTCCACCGATTCGCATCCATCATGTCTTAGTAAAATGAGATTAATGGTCTCCCTGTAACAGTGGAGGCAACCCTCATTCATAATGCAAAACCACCATCCCAGGAACAGCACCTCTACCTCCGCCATGACAACGCTGAAAAATTGCCAGGCCAATAGGAGCAAAGGAGTACGTGGTGGCTGCAAAGAGTTTGTGGCATTTGACTGCAATCCTTCACAGTGGAAGGTTCAGATCTTCCTGGGTCTCACACCAGACAGTCTCTTCTCCTCTGCCTTTGCCATAGGAGATCAACACTAAACCATGCAAGTCAAGAACCTGAAAGCAGCCTAGTGTGGAACCGTTGCTGGTCCTTGCGGAATACAAGCAGGTCTGGATTGTTCCAAAGCAAAACCAAGTATCTCATATTACCCCCCCCCCCATTCACCACAGAACTACTTTGGGAACTTCTGCTGAAAATATATGAATATTCTTTAACAACCAGCAACACCCATTTCAATAGCCAAGTTGTCACAATAATTTCTACCTAAGTTCAAATCAGTAAAGGCTCTTGGTGACATCAAATAAAAGTTTATTGCTTACAGGTTCGTCCCATTTTATGGAAACTATTATGACCCCAGCTAAGAGACCGGTGGATAATTACCCTATGCCCCAGGTCTGAATTGCCCCACATCAGTTTCTGTCCCCATGGAACGAGAAGTAATTACTGATTATTTATAGCGCTACTAGGCTATTGAAAAAGAGGAACAAGAAATCAGTAATCAGTCAGGCACACACCTGAGGGAATAGAAACTGATATGGGGCAGTTCACAGAGGCTAATTCAAGGGGCAGTTATTCAGTAATTACTCAGCCAGGATGAACACGAAGCAATAAAGCAGGGTGAACTTGCAAAGAGATCATGTTGAATTTCAGTGCATAGTAGTACTGGAGAGGGTCGCTAGTTCCAAATTCCTAAGTATTTACATCACAGAGGACCTCTCATGGACTATTAACACCAGCATGTTGATTAAAAAAGGCACAAAAGCGGTTATATTTTCTGAGGAAGCTTGGGAGGTTAAATTTGTCACAGCAGCTGCTTGTGTCTTACTATCGTTGCACCATTGAGAGTGTCCTAACCTATGATATCTTGGTGTGGTACGGAAATTGCTCTGCAGGGGACAAAAATACTCTGCAGAGAATTATTAAGATCGCACAGCACATCATCAACCTTTATCTACCAGCTTTGGAGGACATCTATACATCTCACTGTCTACAGAAGTCACATAGTATTCTGAGAGACCCCTTCCATACAGCTCATAAGTTCTTTGAACTGCTGCCTTCGGGTAGACGATACAGAACTATGAGAGCAGCACCACACGACTCCTGAACAGTTTTTACCCCACAGCCATAATTACGTTGAATAAGGCAATTTAGTTGTTACCCTGCTCCTGGGCATTATGGTCTGTTATACTGTTTTAATATTATGATGCATGTTGTATAGAATGTGTGGATGAGTGTGCAGAGTGTGATTGTTGGAATTGTAGTATATATTATGCTTGTATCTCAAAGGTGCATAAATTTCGTTGTGCTGTAGCACAATGACAATAAAGTTAAAACTACTACTACTACTACTACTACTACTACTACTACTACTACTAAATAGCCTAAACACTGGGCAGGCCACAGCAACAACCTTGTTTAAATTTCAAACAAAATTGTCACAAATCATGTCGGGGGGGGGAAGAAGTTAGGGAACATAGAAAATACTGGAAGTCTAACAATTTGGACTTTGCATCACAGATGCTCCATAAAAAGTGAGTGAAGGATATCAATTTCAGAGAAAAGGGTCAATGCAGAAGAACCCAAAAAAAGGCAATTTTCATATTTTACAGAGATCATAGAAAGTGGATTATCTTAACACAGAATTATTTTTGAGGGCAGAAATTGCACAGCCTGGAGTATACAGGAAATGAAGAAAAGGGTCATCACTGTATGCAGAATAGGACTTAAAAGATAAAGATCCTGGGCCAGCAGCAAGGAATCCTCTTGCTGAAGCCCAGAACGAGCAGTTAAAAGAGATAAAACTCGATTGTCACTAGTCCAAATGTGTCACACTTAATTAGGAAGCTATTTTAAAAACTTTCATAGAAGCAAGGTTACTATTAACAAAAACCACCGATTAGCCTTTAATCTACAACTTTTAAAAAGTGTGTTTTTGATCATTACACCCTCCATGAGATGTGTTCTCCCTCTGTCCGCATACACTATTAACTCAAAGTCAGCACCAATAAAAGTAGCTTGACTGCATCAAGGGACACAGCACCCTCTACAAAAAGCAATCTCTTCACCCTGGAACTCTGATCTAGATTCAGCTTCCTCCTATAGTGGTCAAGTCTTCAAGGGGTTACAGCTCAGTCGTTTTGCATGCAGAAGGTCCATGTTTAATTCTGGGCCTTACACGTAAGAGGATTTCAGGGTTGGGAAATGCATCTGCTCAAAATTTTGAGTTGCTGTTTGAACAGACAGCAATTTCAGTATCAATTTTCAAAAATACAGGAATTTCTGATGCAGGGAAGGACGAGATAAAAGATCTTGGTGCAAACTGGAAGTTACTGGGTAGGAGAAAGTCCATGGAAGGCAGTTTTCCAAGGACCCCGAAACCTGGAACTGGTCCTGGGGAGGGAAGCAATTATGTTTTTAAAGTCAGGATCTCCCCAACAGACAACTTCTAGAAACTTTACTTCCACAATCATGAGGACTAGAATCTTTGCATTTCAAAAATGCTGAAGCTTTAAGAAATCACCTTTAGAAAGCAACAAGACAAAGTCACAGGAGTTGGCACCCTGAGAATTTAAATTGCTACGTATATGCTTATAGTTAGCAACATAATTAGCCACATAACTCAAGCGTGTAACTGCTGTCCAACTGACTTTGCTACATTTGAGCAGCCCCTTTCCGACACGAAGCATCCATCATCCCTTATCAGGAGAACAGGCCTGGGAATTGTGGCAGCATAACCAACTATTAATTCTATGAAAAGCAATTTTCAAACTACATTTTAATGTGCTATTTACAGGAGGCTCTTGCTGCAATATTTCCAATTCCCAGGAATGCAAATCTCATGCTTGTTATTTCAAGCAGGGTCCCAAGAAGTATAAAAATGACATTAGTATCTTCTGGGGCAAAAAAAAAATCTTAAAAAGCGAGCACTGTGTCAGAGAGAACTTATCACCAAACAGTCCAAAAAGAGGGGTTTTATGAGTCCTTAGAATAACAAATCAGGTCCCTTTCTTCCCCCATGTCTAGCCTATATTGGCTTCCTTGTCAGCTTTCCTTCCTTGAAAGAAAATATTTCTTTACTCAGCATGTGGTTGGTCTGTGGAACTCCTTGCCACAGGATGTGGTGACGGCATCTGGCCTGGATGCCTTTAAAAGGGGATTGGACAAGTTTCTGGAGGAAAAATCCATTATGGGTTACAAGCCATGATGTGTATGTGCAACCTCCTGATTTTAGAAATGGGCTATGTCAGATGCAAGGGAGGGCACCAGGATGCAGGTCTCTTGTTATCTGGTGTGCTCCCTGGGGCATTTGGTGGGCCGCTGTGAGATACAGGAAGCTGGACTAGATGGGCCTATGGCCTGATCCAGTGGGGCTGTTCTTATGTTCTTGTCGCTTCAACCCACTGGGTCTAACCCTGCCCTCAGAAGCCACACAGAGCAAATCCATTCCTCTCTTTCATGTCAAAAAGTATCCTGAAGCATCCTTCAGATTCTAGAAGGCCACCACTGTGTCTCACCGTAGCCTTCCTTTTCCAGAGGAAGCACACCTAGCTCTTTCTACTCTTTCTCACAGGACTTGGTTTCCAGCTCCTTCCCACAGTCCACCTTGCAGGCAGATCCAACGGTACAGTGTGAACACTGCCATCCCCCTCTCTATAAAAAGCAAAAATCATGTACGTACGAATGCAGAAATCTCCACTCTCATAATATCCTGGGCAGCACTGGGAACGCCGTCGATACATCGTCCTGAGTCCCCTACGATAGGCAGTTTTATAACTTATCCTAAATTGGGAGAAACAAAAAAACCATTGGAAAACTATGCCCACAGTTAAAATTATATTTGTGCTATATTACTGCAAGGTAGTTCATTTTTCAATAATTACTTTAAAATGTACAAAAATATTCGGGCATTAAAAGTGCAACACACATACACACACACACACCTACCTTTCTATCAATATATAAAGATCAGTATAGATTTTGAACCTTATAATGCATCTCATAATCTATATAGGCTCACTGTAACTTGGCAATGGTATCTTTCCTGGGGACTAACAGTTGACAGAACATCTCTTTGTTTTGTACATTTCTCTCTCTATGCACTGAGCTCATTAATAAACAGAAACCCCATGTGCTGCAAAACTGCTGCAATGGCCATTTTCTCTCACTCAGAGATGATTTTTATTACGGGGCATGGGTGGCATTTTACCAGCACACCCCAGTCTAGTGAATGGCTAGGACTCTGGTGTGGGAAGGAGCCCATGTTATCCACCCCACCCAGCTAAAGACATATGTTACAGCACCAACGTGGGAACTGGAGTGGAGGCCGCCCGCAGAGCCCCTACAGCGCAGGGCTTCTAAGTCAATGGCCCATGATGTTCATGTTAATGAGACAATGTTACAGAATATTTTTATTGCTATAAAATTTGTTGTTCTTGACTGCTGGTGCTTTCAATATTTTGCAGTAAGATTTTGCATGGGGGGGGCGCGGTTGGGGAAGCTGAGTTCTACAACCTACAGAAGTTTTTGAAATTAATCTGTGTATATATTTCTTCGCTCCTGCTAGTCATGGGAGCCAAGCACCAACTCTGGTTGTTCACATGGACTACCCCCAAGCTTCCAAAATTTCTCTAGGTGTTAAGCTCATATTTTGAGCCTAAGGGTCCAATACCAGTTCTACACTTCTGAGAGGTTATTGCAGGATACACACAGCCCTGACAATTGCTTTGGGACATCGGATTCAGGTTTAACAACAGTTTGACCCTAGTTTGCTTTAACTAGCCAACACCAAAATAAACTGTAAGTTTGAATGCAACAGAAAACTGAAGTTTATTCAAAATTGTAAGTAGAAGCTTTTAGTCTATGCCCCCCCCCCCCCAAAATGGGGTAGGAGACAGGTAAGGGAGGTGACAAGGTAGAAGCTCACTGCAGGCCATTCATGATAATCTAAACCATGGTTTCAGTTGTGTGAAAATGGGTTGATACTTTTCACTGGTACCTGTTCACAAATTCAGCTGCAGTCATCCAAAGGTGATTGTCAAACTGAGCAAAGTATGCACACATGTTGACCCCAATTACTTGGAGGTTTATTCTGTTTTTAAAATATATATAAATATATTTAAAAGTTAAGATAGCTGGAAGCAAGAGATGGGCTAATCCATCCTCACCTACCCCCTTTATTGCTACTCTTTACTGCCAAAAACCCTTAAATAAGTTAATTGCAACTGGTCATATTTTTAAAAAAATAAAAACACCTTTCAAAAAATCCATTTTCTGCCTCTCTAATTTTGCAGGAGAATTCTGGCGCAGGGAGAGGTCTGTATTTATCCTCTGAATCTCAAGAACATCACTGAGGCTTAGATAAAAGGCAGCAGGGCGGAGAAGTTGCAACGGCACTGGAAGGCTGGGAATATCTTCCGATCGTCACTTACCTGTGTCGAGTGCACTTGAACCAGTTCAGAATGTCTGTGCATCTCGTGTAATAGATCTGATCAAAGGGGTGTGCATACGACTCCTGCACAGTCACGGCATAGCTAGAAACAGACAATGAAAGGAGAGAGGGAAAAAGGTGGATCATTAGTCTCTCTCTGATTCGTTGAGAGGGAAGGGCTGCTCGCAGCAGCAGAGTGCAGGTTTTTGCACACACAAGTCCCAGGTTCAACCCCTGGCATTTCCAGGGCGGTGAAAGGCCCCTCTCAGAGACCCCTGGTAGAGGCTGCCAGCACAGAGACTAGAATTCTGGCTCAGAAGAGGGCTGATATGGAAGAAACAAGCCAGGACTTCCCCCAAGACCTAACTAGCCTGATGCCAACTGCATCAAACCAAGGGCACATGCTAGTTGCAGGAGAGGTGATCATAACGCAGGAGTAGCAGCACTTGGGATTAGACATAAGGATTCATCTAACCCACTACCCTGCCTCCAACAGTGACCAAGCAAATACTCTTAGGGTGCTCCCAAGGTAAGCATATCAGCACACCTCCCCAACCACCCATACTCTGTAACCAGCCTTTGGTAAAAGTTTTTTTACTTGTGAGCCAAGGCTGCAGTCCAACAGACACTTTCCTGGAATAACTTCCACTGAACACAGTGAAACTTGCTTCTGAGTAAACCTGCATAAGACTGCATCGTGAGTCAATTAGGAGGTAAAAAAGTACCCATACAGGTAACTCCACTGCACCAGGGCAAGAATGATATACAACAGAACAAAATCTCCTTAACTGCTTGACTGGAGTAGTTAAGAAAATGGACAGAAAAATGACTATTAACACCCTAGCAGTCACAACATTTAGGCTTACACACAGTATCTCCTCTTTACGAATAGCTTCAAGGAGGCTGGGACACTGGTAGCGGGCCAACACAGATATTCCTCAAGGACGGACACAACACTAAAGAAATCTATAGAGACCTGGACAGCATTTGAACTACACTGGAATAAGTTAGATCACACACACAATATATTTATGTAATGTTTATTTGGCAAAGATTTCACAATGACCACCATCACCTCCCCTTTTCCCCATGAAGTCTTTCACTTAAGCCTTTTAATTCTTGCCCCCAAATGAAACGGAGCCCACCCTGACTTCACCTGTTACACCTGCCCAGGGCCTAGGAGAGGGTGGTAAAGGGGGCAATTTGTACTGGGGCCCAGGGTCAAAAGGGGGGCCCAGGAGCTAAAGGAAGGGGCCCAGAAATTTCCTGAGATTTCATGTTTTCCCGTCAACTCAGTCTTGTTGCCCACATGGGATGCTAGGGATACTATCACAACTGGGGATGCTGGGGACACTACTAATGCCACATGGGTTGTTAGATCTGGGCTCCAGAGATTTTTCCAGCTATCACTATCCTCCCCACCACCACCCTGTTATATAAGAACATAGGAACAGCCCCACTGGATCAGGCCATAGGCCCGTCTAGTCCAGCTTCCTGTATCTCACAGTGGCCCACCAAATGTCCCAGGGAGCACACCAGATAACAAGAGACCTGCAAGGCTTCCTGGAAATTGTAGTTTAGAACATAAGAAGAGCCCCACTGGATCAGGCCACAGGCCCATCTAGTCCAGCTTCCTGTATCTCACAGCGGCCCACCAAATGCACCAGAGAGCACACCAGATAACAGGAGACCTGCATCCTGGTGCCCTCCCTTGCATCTGACATAGCCCATTTCTAAAATCAGGAGGTTGCACATACACATCATGGCTTGTAACCCATAATGGATTTTTCCTCCAGAAACTTGTCCAATTCCCCTTTAGAGGCATCCAGGCCAGATACCGTCACCACATCCTGTGGCAAGGAGTTCCAAAGACCAACCACACGCCGAGTAAAGAAATAACTGTTTCACCCCTCCCTGCCCCTATTCTGCTCACCCGTCACCCCCTCCCCTGTTCTTTCAGCCCTCCCCCTTTGCAAAGGGGCCCAGAAGAAATTTTGTACCCCCTGATAAAATTCCTCTCAGAGGACCTGCACCTGCCATTCCCCCTGGGCCTTATCAGTTTCACTGTGGTTCAGTTTATAAGAACAACATGGCCAACACTCGTATAAGTATTACGCATGCACACAGAGAGGTCTGGCACATAAGAAAGGGCTGACACATTCCTCAACTTAAATCTAACATGGCCTATTCCAGCTCTAGATGGCAATAGCCCCCATCCCAAGTAGAAATGTCACCCAATTCAGTATTTTTCTCAGCTGATATTCAGTTAATTGATTAAAAGACAGACTGCAGTTTAACAAAACGTTCAATAAAATGTTCAGCAACTTTCTGAGATGCTGAAGCGCAGGAGTGTAGATAACTTGACAACTTGTTACCAAACATTTAAAGTAAGAGCACAAAAGCCTTCCCCCCTTTCTTTCTATGGCAACCTACTGGAACAAAAATATAGTGAGAAACACACAAATCTGACCGCAACCAGTAGCCCCACTAATTAGAACTTGCACTCAGCAATTAAGGCTGGTCCCCATCAATTAATTGGCTTCAGGTTGAGGCTGCTGACAGACAAAAAAACCTCATACCACAAAGTGGGGGAGGCCGCTTGCTCACTGGGGCTCAGGTTTGGAGTCCCAGGGGAACCCCAGACAGAACTTCTGAGGTTAAAAGAGTCCTTTCACAAGAACGGAGAAAAAAAGATCCACTGAACCTTGCTGCCCATAATTTTTTTTAAAGCCTAGAAAGAAGTTCTATGCCCTTAAAAAAAAACCATATCAGATATTTCTCCTCCTGGGACTGTTCATTATTTTTTTACTTGTGTACAAAAAAGCTAATTAAAAGCACATATTAACATAATTTTGTCAAGTCCTCTCAGCATTGGCAAGAGGCAGCACTTCATTTCTAGGATGAAGAAGGATGCATTTGAAATGATGGGTTTCCCAATCAAAAATGCAAGGTATTTTTTATTAAAAGAGGGAAAGAGTCTCTGGGGTTTGCTTTTTCACTTGTGTTCATTTTTAAAAGAAAACCATTTTAATCCAAGATAATTTGCAGCAGGAATTAACCAGTAATTGAGAACCATAAATTGTGAGTTCGGCTGATTTTTTTGTTTTGTTTTTAAATGTTGCTCCCTGCAACTCTCAGCATTTGGATAGTAGAACTGTGTAGAACCGAGCAGTGTCCAAGAGAACAGGGCATATCCAGCAAACAGGTCACAAGACAACATCATTGCCAAGTCACAGCCTCCACTCTGCCCATCCCAGGCTACCTTACAGGGCTGCAGATGCGTATCTAACTGCCCTGGCCTCAGGCAGTGATGTCATGTTGTCAGGTGACTTCATGACATCACCTCTTCACCTCCTGGAGAAGGAGGCACTGGTGGCTGCTCTGCAATTTGGCTGCTGCCCCCCCCATTTCTTCTCCTGTGGGTGCTCCCCCTTGAAGAGGCACCCCTCTGCAAATAGGAGTCTCCACAGGTGGTGCTGACAGAGGAAAAAACTGCACCCCTCATTGGTGTAATGCCCAGGGCAGAAGCCCCTCAGGCTCCACCCCTGTTGCACCTCTGCAGGGCTGCTAGGAGAATTACCATGCTAATGTGATAGGCATTACTCATTTGCAATAGGCAGTTGTTCAGGGCTTTAAGTATTTAAAGTGCTTTTTAATTATTGATATTGATATTGTGGAGGAGGAGGATGTAGGCGATATCTTGCCTCGTTCAAGAATGTATTTTCCTAAGTAAGTCACAGACAGCATCCAGGAAGAGCCGGGCTTGCTAAAACATTTAACATTTCCCAGTGTGGTAAGCTTCTACCGATTGTTCTGTTGTCAAGGTTCACAATTACTTTCCCTCAAGGGTTTGACACTTGTGGTGTTACGAGAACTAACCTAGACCCCAAATCTGCGACACTACAGATTCTGAGGCTTTGCGTGAGCCAGCCGCAGGGGTGACCTGGGTACACTTTACTTGCCTTTGACAAATGTACTTGCACGCTACCAGATGTGCAAAATTTCACCCTATCTTTGGAGGCAACATGAAGATGCTTTCTTTGACAGTCCAAATTCCACGAACTGCAATGGAGGCTTTCCACAAAAATGTCGGTTTCCAAGAGCTGAACGGATTTTTCCCTGCTCCATGCAACAAAATACCTGACGGACAAGGATGCCAAAGCAGAACATATTTAAACCTACTCTTTATTAACATAGAGCCCCCAGTCATCTTGATTATTATTTTATGATCCTGTTTGCTTCTCTTGACCTCACCTAACTCAATCTTTTTGGCTTGATTTATTACCATCTAAGTATCACAGTCATCTTGGCTAGGCAGCCAATCAATTCTGGTATTTAATTTTTGTTTCTCCTTGATTGGGTCTCCGGGTTGCTGACTTCCTTCACACAAAATCAATATTGTTTTGCTGGGGCTGAAAATGTACTTTCCCTCGCCATGGAACTGCGCAGAACACCATTTCACAGGCTCCACTGTGATCCATGCTTGATCCATAAGGCCCAGGTGTCTGAGCAATCCTGAGCATCTGTGTGCTGCTAAGAGCTACCAATGGTGCCTAAAAAGACTCATGCTCAATACAGCACAAACAGGGAGACTGGAGTCCATTCTTGGATACGAAGATTATGTTGCTTTCTGGCTGTTGTCACCCCTCTTCTGACCTTGTTTTAGTTTCTATCTTTCTGTGTTTATATTCTTGTTAGTTTCTTTAATCTACATTGAATGCTCCAAGACTGTAGCCAGAAGAGCAGGGTAGACAAACAGCATAAGCTAGAGGGGTTGCAAGGCACTAAGTTTTGCAGAGAGCCTCACTGTAGCATGCAAGTGAACCCTTCCCCTCACAGCCATTCTGGGCAGGGGGAGCAAAACAGAGGCATATGCCTGGCTCCAAAGGAGAGGGGGAGGGACCGCTTGCACGCTGTGGTGAGGCCCCCTGCAAAACTTAGCACTTTGCACCCCCTCTAGCTATGCCTGGGTTTGCCATTTTCTGAATAAAGTAAAATAAAGTTAAATGCCTTATACAGAACTTTGGGTGAAAAGTGGAAATTTTGAGGGAGCCAAACACAGAACCATCATCAGTGGACTAAAAGACTGGCATAAGGATTTAATTTCAGTTGTGCTTTGACATTTTCTGGTTTTGGAAAGAAGGAGGAACACCCAGACCAATTCAGAAAGATTCTTGTTTTAAGTGTTAGACTCTACATTCATTTCTTAAGGTTAGCCAAGCTGACTGCCTGAACTGACAACCAAGAAAACTGCTTCAAAGTTTTTTTGAAAGGTGTGTTAAATTCTTAACCACAAATACTTACATACTGTGTGCTATTTGCTTATTTTATAAAAATAAAACCTACCGCTGCACAGGAAAAGAAAAAAACATTTCCCCACTAGAAGGCAACACAGAAAGAAAACGATCTTCACCATTTCTTCATCTTATTTTTTAAAAAGTCAGACACTGTCAGCTCACATTACCAACCTGCCACAAATATAATTCCAAATTCCATCACTTAGAACAAACCACCCACTCCCGTATACCAAACAAAAGCTTTCTTTTCTCTACCTCCTCTCTTAAATATCATCCCACTATTACTGTTTCATCTTCCAGAACATCCCCTTTTTTTGCTTCAGCAGACTAAGACACAAACAGCAACAATCACCAGTCAGCTGGGAACCTGCTTGAAAGTGGCTTAACAGGCTGGAGTGCATGTGTGTATCCTGTACTATCAACCCAGCAACTAAGGCAGGTTCAACTGCATTTCTGCCCACCTGCTTGGGGCCTCTATCAACATCCACATCCCCCTCCCATGCTTACCCAGCAGCCACACTGCACCAGTGAAAGAAATGCCTGGCAATCGGGCAGAGTGGTTTGGGGCTGCCCTTCAAATGCAAAACTGGAAGCACAGTGAATAAAACCAAGGCTGTCATTTACCCAGCTCCTCCTTTTTCCCCAGGCTCTTGCTGCAGGCTCAGTGCCCTTTAACAAGAATCATAGGAGCACATTCTGGAAGAGCACCTACAGATGACCCAACTGGGCATGAATTAGTAACATCTGGACCTTGCACAGTCCAGGAACTGACCTTTTCACCCTCTCAGACAGGAGAGGGCACCCCTTTATTACCCGCTGCATCTTTGGGAATGTCTGGATATGTCAAGCTGGACACGAAGGAGGAGCCCAGAGCATGATACAAACTGCAGGGATTCCAGTAAGTGTGATGGGAGGAAGTTAAACAAATTGCTGGCAAACGATTCTTTGAGCAGAGGCACTCCATGGTCTGGGGACTGAAAAGCAGGATAAGCCAGGATGGTGTAGTGTTTCGGAACTTGGACTGTGACCTGGAGGATCCAGGTTCAAATCCCCATGCAGCCATGAAGCTTCCTGGGTGACCTTGGGCCAGTCACTGTCTCTTGGCCTAACCCAGGGGTGCCCAAACCCCGGCCCTGGGGCCACTTGCGGCCCTCGAGGCCTCTCAATGCGGCCCTCAGGGAGCCCCCAGTCTCCAATGAGCCTCTGGCCCTCCGGAGATTTGTTGGAGCCCACACTGGCCCGACGCAACTGCTCTCAGTGTGAAGGCAACTGTTTGACCTCTCGCATGAGCTGTGGGATGAGGGCTCCCTCCACTTGTTGTTTCACGTCTGTGATGCAGTAGCAGCAGCAAAGGAAAGACCAGCCTTGTTTCGTGCAAGGCCTTTTATAGGCCTTGAGCTATTGCAAGACCTTCATGCATTCATATAAGTTCATCTTTAATATATTCATTTATGTAAACTTATGTAAATTTATTCAAATTTTAAATGTAAATGGATTCTTTCTTTTCTCCAGCCCCCGACACAGTGTCAGAGAGACGATGTGGCCCTCCTGCCAAAAACTCTGGACACCCCTGGCCTAACCTCATCTAATCAACCTACAGCACAGGGCTGTTGTGAGGACAAAAGGAGGGAAGGAACCATGTACACCATCCTGAGCTCCTTGGAGGAAGGGTGGCATAAAAATGTGATAAATAAGAACATAAAATACTTTGGTCTCAACATATATTCAGTGCCAGCCCTTATACTCCTTGCTGCTACCCATTTTTCCCCCTTTAATGAAAAGCTGCATACAAAAAAAATAATGCCTCACCTTTCCCAGTGGCTGCAGACATTTGGGTCATCTGGGTTTAAGGAGATGGTCGTTTTCAGGAGGAGAGAAAAGGCGAGAACTTTGAGATTCCACCACAGAAGGAGACAGAACATCATAGCTGCTTCTAGAAAGAGAAGGGAAATGCATTAGAGAGAGAGGCAGCGGCTGGCAGCTTCCTTTTCCAGACTTCTCTTATAATTGGACACACCATCACTCCAAAGGACATGGATAAACTGGAAAAAGGGAGGGGCAGGAAGTAAATGGCTTTGGACTGCTGAGCCAAAATGTCCCATCCCACATGTCAAACATTCAATTCACAAGTGACAAAATGAGCAAGAATTTGAGGAGAACTTACCAGTGCTCCTTGTGCTTGGGGAGAACTACCAGTGCTCCTTCCAATGGCTGGCATTCTCCCCCTTCAGAATGCTCCTTGGAATGACATGATGCAGTGTCACTTGGAGAGACATCCTGGAGGGGGGGCAGGGGGGCAGTTCTGCCATCACCACAACACAGAAGCAGCAACAAGAGGCAAAGGGGCAGTGAAAAAGGTGTGCCAATTTAACCCAGCCTTCCATCCTTCTGGAAAGCTTCTAGGTCAAGCACTAGTTTCAGCTTTCCTAATACTCAAACACATTTTATATTTCTACACTTCCACCTTTTCAGTAAGTGAACCAATGATCCATTATAATGCCTAGCTCACATACTCATCCAAGGGGAGAAATCAGCTTTTATTAATTTTAAAGCAGCATTTACAGATGTCACGAGCAAAGCTACCAGATTTTCAAATATATGATCATTACAATTGCCAGCTCAAGAGGGGAGTTCCATTTGCTTTCCAGGCAATGCTGCAGAATGTAACTTTTCAACTGGTATGCCGTGGTGCACTGGCGTGCCACAAAAAGGTCCACATGTGTGCTGTGGGAGTTTCGAGCACATCCAATATGAGTGGCAAAGGGCATGAAGGCAGGAATTGGTTGTGGTGGGCCACCACCAAAGAAGTGAATAGTGGGCATATACACGACACTAATCAGCTATAGTTAACGTGAGTACAACACAAAAAATGATTTCCTTCCAGCAAATTCTGTCTCACTCACTGCTCCTTCAAACTGGCTCAACAGCAAGGGGAAGGCAGGAAGGCTTTCCAAGAAGCCGTGCACCACCTGGTAGAGGCTAAACCAGCTCTTGTGGTCCCAGTGCCAGGAGTGGAATGTTTTACGTTTCCATTGAGTTCCAGCCAGTTCATTTTGTCCCAAAAGAGTTCAGAAGAACCACTGAGAACGGGACCAGGCCCAGTCTCTGCATAAAGCCTGGTATGTGCAACTTTGCATAACTGGGGCTTGTAGTTTGGTGACAGAAGCTTGCAGGCAAAGCATGAGGTCTCCGTTTAAATCTTCAGACCTTCCAGGTAGGAACAGATAGATTCCCATCTGAGATCATGGAGAGCCAATGCCAGCTTGATCCAGCACAGTTTGCCATGAAATATTTCTGTGCTGCAGGTATGTCTTGGGCCTCGTGCACATGCCAAGGGGAGTGCTGAAATTGGAACATGCTGATAACATACCTGCCCCTCACCCCTTGGCAGAAGAGCAAGAATTTATTTTCCTGACTTGGGCATCTTCCAAGGACGAAGGCAGTGCCTTAGTAGCCAAAGTGAACCCCCTTCCAAAGACAGCTGAATTTTTTGTCCAAACTAAAATGTGCTCCAGAAAGTTGCACAGACACATTTAAGAGTCTCACCTTGATGTGTTGTAAATTCCGTGTGGCTACGAATGCGCTGCGTTTAGAGACCTCATCGGCAGGATGAGCGGCCACATCCAGGCTCTTCAGAAGCTGCAAAAAGACAGCAATGATGACAAACACAATTCAAACAATGCAAAAGGGAAGAGTTGACGTGGCTAAAGAAATAAAAAAGAGACTTTAAAGAAATAGCTTACAGCACAACTACTCAGAAGTAAGTCCCATTAGACTCAATGGGGCTTACTCCCAGGAAAGTGAGGATAGGATGAGGCTGCCAATGAGAAAATCAGTTTGTACAAGATTAGCCCCAGCATCAGAGTATTGCATGAGTAATCTCAAAGCAAACGTTGGCAAGATGCATCAACCAGGACTGACTACGTTGAATGGTGAGGTCAATTCCTCAAATGCAAGAAACTATACAGCAGGTTTTAAGAGTGAGAAATAAATGCAGGGGTGGGGAGGTTACAATAAAGGAAAATAGGAGACACCAAGGTTGTTGAAGGAGACTTGTGCGGCACAGGTGGAGAAAATAAACACAGATTCACATTCCTGAAAACAGTGACAAGGTGGGGGCCACAGCTAGCCTAAGAGAAAGTTCAGACTCTGAGCTTGTTCTGGCCGCTGAGTTACCATCCTCAGCATGAGTCACCCGGGAATTCAAGTGATTATCAGCAGGAGAAAGGAGCGCATAGGCAAAACAACAAGCAAAAACTAGTTGTTGATGTGGTGCCAGTGGCACAGCTAGAGGGGGTGCAAAGCACTAAGTTCTGCAGAGAGCCTCACCATGGCGTGCAAGTGGACCCCCCCCCACCTTTTGGAGCCATTTCGGGCAGTGGGAGCAAAATGGAGGCATACACCTGGCTCTGAGCGGGAGGGACCACTTGCACATCACGGTGAGGCTCCCTGCGAAACCCCATCCAAACCCCATCCCCAGCAAAGTAGTGCTTTGCAACCCCATCCAGCTATGCCACTGCGTGGCGCATTAAAATTTGCAGCACAGCCTTCCTCCAAGTAGTTCAGGACAGCATACTGGGATCTTTTTTCCTCTTCCTCTAGCCTGGCTCTGTGAGGATGTTTTGAGGGAGAGATCACAATTGCCCCAAAGTCAGAGAATGACCTTGCCTCCCACCCCTGCCCACCCAGAAGCTGAGGGAGGAGAAATGATCCAATAACTGCTTGATTTCCCTCCTTCCATACCTGAAACACAATTGAAGAACTCAAGCTATTTCTAAACAGAACATGCACTGGGTGGGGGGGGCTTGCCTATGAATTCATTCTCTCATCTTTTCCACTCTCGTTCTAACAAGTTGCAAGCAAGGGAGAACACTCACACACTACAGGCAGGTAAGACAGCATGGGGGTGGGCTGGAGGGAAGGACAAGGTTAATTAAAATAAACTCCTGGTCGCTGATCCACAGCAGTGCTATCAAATCCCAGCGCTATCCAGCCAGAGACCCGTACCATTCCTTATCCCAAAATGTCACCAGATGCTGAGGGAATATGCAGGTCTGAAGAACGTACACAGACACTGCACCAGAAGGATAAATTAATATTTTTTTACTCCTGGCTTTTAATGCTAATTAATTCATTCCGCTCTTCAAGAGAACTCCCAAGATTGTAATTTAAATCAGCAGAAGTTTTTGAACATTAAAGATTACATTCCCATGAATTTGTGTGAAATGTGTAGAAGGGAATCTCAAATTCCAACAAGAATGGGATGAGTTCCCTTTTTCCACGGTGTAATTTCAAAGAATCAGGAAATGCCACCCAGTCATAGAAGAGCTCATCACTGAACAATCAGTGTCCT
The DNA here is from genome assembly GCF_035046505.1 of Tiliqua scincoides. NCBI lineage: Eukaryota > Metazoa > Chordata > Lepidosauria > Squamata > Scincidae > Tiliqua > Tiliqua scincoides. The sequence continues at coordinate 7,312,015 of NC_089828.1, forward strand.
GGGGAAAAAAAAAAAAACACAGCACAGGATAGAACAGTTCCACATAAGACAGCTGCGGACTCTGGTTCTAGTCATGGAATTCCCACTTCACCTCTAACTTGGCCTTTATCAGAGATTTAGAATTCGTTTTCTATGAGTGTGTGAAGGGTAGATAACCTTTGACGATCCAACACCAAGCAAAACTTCTGTCCACTCCCCTAGGATAAGCAGGGGGATCTAATTGGTACAGATTGTTCCAAAGACTGCCACCAGTTGCTATTACTTAACTCAACCGATCTTCCACCTCCAGTACCATCCAATCCATTTCTTAGCCATCATTTTATTTCAGAGGTGTGGCTTCTTTCCTGGAAGTCATAAGCAAAAGCACCCAGATTACAGTAATAGGGTGACGGCGATCCATCATCAGTACTGGTGGGCAAATTACATTTAGTTGATATATCAAACATGACAAAGCAAAAAGAGAGGCAGCCAGAAAAACCAGAGATACAGACAGATCTCAATTGTTCATACAGATGCTAAAGTCCAGATGTCATTGTAACCCAAGGTCAAGGTGGCAAACACACTCCACCCTGGACAGCCAACCCCTTTCTAGGGTTGTCACAGCCATTGGGTGCACAACCCACTCATCGGCTCGACCTGGATTTCTGTTTGGCTGTGAATTGGCAGGGGCTCTGCACAGAATCAACTACTGGATTTATTAATTTAAAGCATTTCTAAGCCCTTCTTCAACCAAAGTTCCCAGAACAGCTTACTAAGGACAACACAAAACAATAAGAGAACAATTCACCAGTAAATCCAAATGGCAATAAGATTCCAGCAGAAAAACCAAATAATATTGTTAACTAGTCCTTAGCACCTGTATAGTGCTTTCTGAATGTTCAAACCGTGTCACATGCACTATCTTGATATAATCTGTGCAACAATCCTGCAAGGTAACTGTTATTCTCTCCATAGTACAGACAGACAAAACAGAGGTCAACAGGGATCAACTGACTCAAGTCCACAGCGAGAATTCATGGCAAAGGTGAGACCTGAAGCAGGAAAGTCCTGATTCACAGCTCAGTCTCTTTAACCACTACGCTACATGAGATGTCACAAAGATTTTCACCTGGCCAGTGAAACAAAGCTAGTGTCAAGACAGGGGTGCTTACACTTTTTTGGCTCGAGAGCTACTTTGAAACCCAGCAAGGCCCGGAGATCTACCAGAGTTTTTTTACAAACACCCACCCAAGCACCCACGCGCAGAGCTTGGGCGCCTCACACGGCGGCAGCGCTCTTTGAAGGACCCCTGTGGGGAGGCTCTGCCTCACCTGCCTCCCCACCCACCCCACCTCCCTGGCAACGGGGGAGGGGGTCCAAAGCTCCCAAGGCCAGCGCTGGGAAGCTCTCCCCAGTGAAGCTGAGCCCCCACCACAACCTCACCCTATAAGGCTCCTTGACACCAACCAAGGACCCCAACAGAGAAGGTGGGGGGGCCAAGAGGTTTGTGGGGGGCCCTTCCACGACCCACTCATCCCAGGGGGGGCATCCTTCTCCCCCCCGCACCTTCGGCGATGACCTTCTTGATGTGCAGCTTCATCTCTCCCATCTCCACCACCTGCCCCATGAAGTCATTCTGGTCCCGGCTGGCGGCCCCCAGGGAGCCTGGTCCAGACAGGAAGTCCAGCGCCGACTGGAACAGCAACATGGCCAACGCACCAGCCAGGCGCCAAAGGGGAGGGGGGGAAGGAGAGAGCCAGGCCGGTTCAGCCGGCCGCTCCTGCTGCTGCCACCGCTTCCTCCACCAATTCTGGCCTTTCCTGGCCACCGTACTCTGCTCCTCCTTTCCCCCCTGCCACCGACTTGGGCTCACACGCCCCGCCCCATTACACCTGGTAGCTCTGCCCTGAAACCGCAGAGTGGGGAAAAGTCTAGACTCTAGACTCTAGAGACTCTAGACTAGACTAGTCTATAGACTCTATAGACTAGACTAAGGGCTCCGCGTTCGACTCATTTTGCCTCGCGATCGACTGGTCGATCGCAATCGACGTGTTGAGCACTCCTGTTGAGTCAAGAACCATCTTATGAGGTCCCTGGAGGGACTTGCCAGAGAAGGTCCTGTCTCCAGCCACCAGCCACACTTCAAATGAAGTGGGGGATTTGAGCAGAGCCCTAAGAATGATCTGAAGTCTACAGTATTTGCATTTACATGCCTCTAGGACATCCAACAGCCCCTCTTCCCCCCCCCATGGCAGTGAATTTCTCTACTCTACTGCCCTTCCTTCCAGCTTCCCAAGGTGCTGCTCAGCCTACAGAAACCTTGAATATAACCCCAAGTACAATTCACAGCAGGCAGGTTGCTAAAGCAAAACAGTTGTATAGCCCAAAAGTCAACCCAGGTAAGTTCCTATTCCCTGTGTGTATGTTCAACTGTAATTATGTGGATCCACTGAGGGTTCAGGAGCTGTTTTGGGTCCCAAGTGACAACTTTTAGCATCTGCTCTGCATCCTGGAATACTGTACCATCTGTGTTCCGAAGCAAGAAGTCAAAAGATTGCAAAGAGTGCCAATTAGTCTTCCCGCCAAACAAAAAGCAACAAAACCTTTGCCCAAACAAAGGTTTGCAGGTGGAACTTTAGAAGACATCAACAGCAACAAGACCTCCTAATTTACTGCCTCGAGTGCCCTTAAGCAGGGCAGAAAGGTGGGGTATAAATTCCTTAAATAAATAAAATGTAAATAATTTACTGGCCCTCAAAAATTTATTTAGCCAATGTAGGGCTGGTTCACACAATCCGTGTTGCCTCCAGTTGCCAGTTGCAGTAAAGGGATTGCAAAGCACAAGGCTCCCTGGTCCAACAACTGCAGTGCGGCAGAAAAATAAAGGCCCACCTTAAGCCTTCTCCCCATCCCATTGCTTTTCTATGTACAGGAACATTACCACCACCACAGAGGGGGGAAAAACTGGATAACTGGAAGCTTAATTCATGAGCCAACTTCACTGAAAACTCCTGTGCTTGAGAGAACACCATGCAAACCAGAAGTCTTCACCGTTGTGGGTCATTCCCACAACCAGACAGATGAAGTTGTGAATCTACAAAACCACCTTCTTAGCACCTGTCATAAGAACAGCCCTGCTGGATGAGGCCATAGGCCCATCTAGTCCAGCTTCCTGTATCTCAAGCGGCCCACCAAATGCCCCAGGGAGCACACCAGGTAACAAGAGACCTGCACGGCTTCCTGGGAATTGTAGTTAAGAACATAAGAACAGCCCCGCTGGATGAGGCCATAGGCCCATCTAGTCCAGCTTCCTGTATCTCACAGCGGCCCACCAAATGCCCCAGGGAGCACACCAGGTAACAAGAGACCTGCAAGGCTTCCTGGGAATTGTAGTTAAGAACATAAGAACAGCCCCGCTGGATGAGGCCATAGGCCCATCTAGTCCAGCTTCCTGTATCTCACAGCGGCCCACCAAATGCACCAGGGAGCACACCAGATAACAAGAGACCTGCATCCTGGTGCCCTCCCTTGCATCTAAGCCCATTTCTAAAATCAGGAGGTTGCACATGCACAGCATGGCTTGTAACCTATAATGGATTTTCCCTCCAGAAACTTGTCAAATCCCCTTTTAAAGGCGTCCAGGCCAGATGCCGTCACCACATCCTGTGGCAAGGAGTTCCACAGACCAACCACACACTGAGTAAAGAAATATTTTCTTTTGTTCGTCCTAACTCATCTGGTCCTTTTTAAGGGGAGACTGAACCCTGAATCTTCTGCACATAGGTGTGAGTTCCAGCACCAATTGGTGGACCTTCCCCCCATTCACGCTGGCCACCTGATATTGCTGGCTGCCACTCAGTAGCTTAGCGCTTGTGCTGCATGCAGAAGGTCTGGTTCCATCCCTCGCAGCTCCAGGTAGTGCTTGGAAAGACCCCAGTTTGGAGAGCTGCTGCTGCTACTCCTTAGGACAGGGAGGGGCAGTCAGTGCTCTGTCCTCTCCTATTCAAAAAGAACTACTGGTTGCTGGTTCCATCACTCTCTTGGCAATATGCAGAGAGTGTGAGTATTTTCTCTCCTGCTTCTTCAAAGAGGGATTTGTCCAACTCTTCTAGATGGTGGGGGAGAAAGAATCTGATAAGAATTCTTTATCAGAATTCACTGAGCAGGTGCACGGGATCTTGATGGGGGCAGGCAGACACCTGGCTGGTGGGATCTACAAGAACTCAAACAACTGGAGACAACGAAGAGAGGCAGGCGAAGGGGAAGGACACATGTGTATGATTAAAGCACAAAGCGCTTCTTATAACATGCTGTGCCGAGGAATCTGTTTTCCCTATCAGAACCGCATTCACAGCCTTTACATAAGGTTCCTCCACCCAACCTTTGCCTATGTGAGCAGCCTAGCATACAAAAAGTCTGCTGTTAACACCGAGGAGTCCAACACTGTTGCGAATCCACTCAAAAACCACCCAGAGATCAGCGCACTGCTTTGCTTCCGATGTCTAAATATGCTTGCTTCTCACCAAAGCTAGCAGCCTGATACCTTACTTGATGCTTTACTTGGTAAAAGTATTACCCTACTTGGATAACAGAACCTAATCCCACCAGCTGCCCACGCATGAGCCTCTTGCAGCTCATCTTGGGGCACTTCCAAAGCAGGTCACTGCTTAATTGAGCTACCAGGTGAAATCCTGTTCACATTGCACACATTCTCATACACGTCTAAGGTGACTCTAAGCGGCAATCCTCAGGGTTAGCCCCATAGAATGGTGTGCAGTCAGACCCAATGTGTGTTTGCTCAGGATTTTTTTTTTAAACATTATCTTCTTTCTAACCCCCCCCCCCCCCCACCTCTCTCTTGGCTCTCCGAGAATCAAGACTCTCTCTGCTGCCATCCTTGCTACTGGGCCTTCCTGCTGCCAAACCGAAAAAGTAGCCAGGGTCAGGCACTGAGCCTCCACTTGATTATTAGCCAAGCTCTGTTCCATAAAACACACTAAAGACTAACTGTCCTCCTTGCAACCTCTGGGCACTTTTAGCCTTCCTGTTCAGTTTACTTCTCCCATCAATAACCACTGGAAGCAGGGAAATGAAAATGAAAGCCCAGAGACGTCTGCATTTTCCTCTAGAACATGGGTCTCCAAACCCCGGCCCAGGGGCCAGATGCGGCCCGCAGCGAGCCTCTATCCAGCCCGCAGCCAGCCTCTTGTCCCCTGAAAGCCTCTGGCCCACTCAACTGAAAATGACCAGAGCTGTGTTCTAACTGCATCTGGAGGGTGTTCTGAGGACCAGAGAGGCTGAGTGAATGAGCCCACTCATTCATTTATTCATTCATCTAAGTGCCATCTCTAATTTATTTAAATTTTATATTTAAATTTGTTTCTGGCCCTCAGCACTGCGCCAGATATCTCATGCGGCCCTCTGGCCAAAAGGTTTGCTCTAGAAGCTCAGCACACAAGTGCTTGTTTCATTCAAGTTTCGTCCTACAAAGTAGGACTCCAGAAGACAGACACACAAACACAGTTCTTCCCTTTCATATCCAGAAGAGGGCTTCACTGATCCACCTTTGGGAAACTGGCCTGATGGGAGCCATATCATGTTCCCTCTCTTTCCCTGGTGCTACTGAAATAATTTGAACACAGTGTTGGAGGTCAGGACATATGGAAATGGTAAAACGGAACTGGGGGAAAAAACCCCACAAACTGCAGTGGTTGCTGCTCCTCCACAACTATCCAGCGAATACCCTTTTGCGTCCTGGATTGCTAGGCAACAATGCAAGCAGTGGGCCCTCTCTGCCTCAGGAATTGGCCAGACATAGATATGGGTTCATGTGTTGGCCTTCAACAAGCTTTTCACCCACAGAACCCCCAAAGTTTTGCAGGGTTAGCATAAATTCAGACAGGTTGCAGAATCCAACATGCTTTAGCCCAGAAATTGGACATACTGACTTGCCAGTACGAAGAAAGCATTTGTCTCCGTTGCACAAAGATACAGTATTACTCTCCGAACCTCGAAACACCTTTCAAGTTTGCAGAAAGGCATCTGGGCATGTCAAAAAGTTTCCACCTGTTTCCAGCCGAAAACAGAATTATCAGAGACAGATGGAGAATCAGAGATCAAGTATTGAATGGAGGGGAACAAAATGTCTTTGCTTTGCAGTTTAAATATATGTTTAGGTAGCTTCTTACTTCTGTTATTACTACAAATAGGGAGCAAATGCAATGTCACAAAATTGCACAGTTAATGAGATACATGCACACTTCCAACACAGAGCTTTTATGTTCTTAAGTAAAGCAATTAAGGGGGGGAAAGACTAGCATTTTGTAATTATGCCATTGATCTATACCCTTCTCCACTTCACCATGAAAACATTATTCTTCTTCACAAGCAATTCGTTAGAGATAATGCTTCTCAATCTCTGAAAGTGTAATTCAGACAAAGGCTTTAGTTTGGGGAGGATGAGACGGTTTCTGACAATTTTCTCCCCATTTTACCCCCGCAAAAAGCCCTTCTGAAGAACTATGACAATCTGAAAGGTTGTTAACTTTCCGAATTTCAGCATTCAGAATGGAGGGGAGTCTTGGGACAAGGAACAGTCTACTAATTAAAAGGAATGACTCCATCACATATTTCTGCTGTTCAAATATATCCAGCCTACAGATGTGAAACTTTTTTTTTTTTTGCAGAGTGATTAAAAAAAACTCAGAAGTGAAACTCTATATCCCAAATCTCTTGCCTCTTTCATGTGGCGTCAGACAGAACAGCTTTTTTCCGGTTTCAAAGTCCGTTAAAACACCACCTTTTGAAAGCGAAGTCTCAATTAGCCTCAAAAGTGATTTATGTAAGAGACGCAAGGAAACGCCAGCAACTGTTCATGTTCAAAGCACCCCCCAGCAGAATCTATGAAGTCCGGTTCGTATCACCTATAATTAAGGTTTCCAAACTATTTAAAAAACCCAACCTTATAATTAGCAAGCCTGAGCTTATTGCACAAATTCCTGCTACAGACAGACTCTGATCTGCATAAGATGACTGATTGTTAATGATAACTAATGTTAATTAATGACAACACATGGGGCGAAGTCTACGGAGAATGAGCCAATTACTCTTCATTTTTTTAAGCATTTGTAATTTAGAAATTATTTCAATAACCGTTATTTAGGAACACATGGGAAGACAATAGCGGGAGCTGTACTGGTATTAAAGAACACTCTTAGAAATTGGATTTCTGTTCTCTTGCTCATCAGGGGAAATGCCTCATCTATACAGAAGTATACAGAACCAGATGTAATCTTGGGGAAGCTACTTTGGAGACAAAAAACTCTCTGGCAAAGGGGGAAGATGGTGACATTCTTAGCCAGGCGTTCTTCACTTACAAGTCTCCTATAACTTGGACATCTTCCTAGCCCTAATATTATTTCTCAGGTTTTCTGAGCTTATACTGGGCCAGAGCTTTTGTCTCTCTAGCCCAGCATTGCCAACACTGAATGGCATCAGCTCTCCAAGGCACATCCCAGCATTTGCTACCTGGGACCTAGTGCATACAGAACAGATGCTCTACCATCAAGCAATGACTCATTTTCACGTGGGGTGTTTTTCCCTTATCCAGCAGGCATATCCAGCCATGTAAGCTTCCTCACCTCAGTCCAAAGTGGGGCAGCCCACATATTGGTTTATCATCTCAGTGAGAGTGGGGCACGAGAATAGTCTGCCACAGCCTACTCCCAGCTCCTGAGAACTGCTCCGGACTATAACCGCCAGCTGTTGCACATCCTCCACCCGCATGTGCCTAGACAAGCCTCAGAGGTTTCGCAGCATGTATGTCAACACGTGATATGTGGTCATGGGTGCACGCTAAGTGTATGAGGCCCAGACCAGACTCATGTTGTTCTTGACCAGACTGAAGGTGAGAGAGCAGCAGGCCTACAGGTTTTGAGTAAGAGGCAAACTTCTGGTTCTTGGGAGTAACTCTTCCCACCCACCAACCCCCAGGCTTTGAGATAAAATTCCTCTAATAAAATTCCACCAGCATGATAAAATAAATATGCAGAAACCACACCAAGAACACCTTTGCCCAAGTCCCCAGAGGGTCTCTCCCTGTCAGAGTAGACAGTACCAGGTGGGATGAACTAAATTCTTCTGGGCTAAGTGTAAGGCAATTCCTTGTGCACAGGAATCTTGCACCAAAACAGGCAGCAAGACAAACAACAAAGGGAAAGTCATTTGAAGGCAGCTATGACAGCAGGAGGCTGAGGGGACAACTATCGTTTTGCACTGACTTTGTGCAACATGTCAATTGGCTGTGAACATATCGACTACATAACCAATTACAAACCAACTACAGATCAGACAGGACAGGCAGTGGGGGGAAAAAACCCTACCAGGTGGCATATTTGAAGCTAGCACCAGTTTTAAGCCTTAATCAAAGAAAAGCACAATATCATCACTGTCAGAGCAATTTTCTGCTTCAGTGCTCTAATATTCGAAACGGCTGCATATTTTTGCAAACCAACTGCTCCTGGACGTCGTCTCCCTGTTCTGCCCTGGAGAAGCCGTCCCAAGACTCTGCAGAACAACTCTCAAACAATAGCTCACCTACAAGGGTCACACGCACCAGCTTGAGGAAGCCTGGAATAAAACTTCCTTCCACGAGAGCAAACAAAACCAGCCCGCCCTGCCTGGCTCAAAGACCCGCTTCATTTTCTGTAAACATCTGGGCCGTAACTCATTCCCCGTTTTACCACCACCTTAATGTTAATGCTGCCTCAACATCATAAAGATGGAGTTATTAACTGTAATTTGCTAAGGCTGTATTTCTCTCTTTTGCATGAGAGGATAACGCTCCAGCGTCTGTTACTAGCCAGTGTCCAAATAACATTAAAAGCAAGATGACAATGTTTTTAGGCAGTAAGCGCTTCTAGAGTGGGAACGGACTGCTCAGGCATCAAAGATGCCGTCACTTGGGAAATGCACCAGCCTGGATGGAAATCTGCAACCAGGGCTTGACAGAGCTGCAGTTCCCCTAAAGTGCACATACCATGCTTGGGGTCAGGCACTGACCTTGAATGCCCAGGTGACAACACTTGCCTGGAGTGCCTTTACTTAGCTTCAGACTCATCTGGCCCCAGTTATTCATGCGCCGACTACATCCAGACTAGACTACAGTAACATGCCTTTTAGGGAGCAGCCTTTAAACTTCAGAAGCTTCAGCTGGAGCCAAATACAATAGCCAGGCTCTAAACACCCCACGCCCCTTATGTTTGTCTTGTGCCAAATGTACCGGCTGTCAATTCATTTGTAGGCCCAATTCAAAGGGCTGGGTATTACCTCAAAAGCCCTATAAGGGCTGGGGTCCTGGTGCTTAAAGGATGGTGTCTAGCCTGGACGCCTTTACAAGGGGATTGGACAAGTTTCTGGAGGAAAAATCCATTACGGGGTACAAGCCATGATGTGTATGCGCAACCTCCTGATTTTAGAAATGGGTTATGTGAAATGGGTTATGTCAATGAAAGTGTCGACCCAATGTGCGGCGGCAGTAAAGAAGGCCAATTCTATGCTTGGGATCATTAGAAAAGGTATTGAGAACAAAACGGCTAGTATTATAATGCCGTTGTACAAATCTATGGTAAGGCCACACCTGGAGTATTGTGTCCAGTTCTGGTCGCCGCATCTCAAAAAAGACAGTGGAAATGGAAAAGGTGCAAAAGAGAGCGACTAAGATGATTACTGGGCTGGGGCACCTTCCTTATGAGGAAAGGCTATGGCGTTTGGGCCTCTTCAGCCTAGAAAAGAGACGCCTGAGGGGGGACATGATTGAGACATACAAAATTATGCATGGGAAGGATAAAGTGGATAGAGAGATGCTCTTTACACTCTCACATAACACCAGAACCAGGAGACATCCACTCAGATTGAGTGTTGGGAGAGTTAGAACACACAAAAGAAAATATTTCTTTACTCAGCGTGTGGTTGGTCTGTGGAACTCTTTGCCACAGGATGTGGTGATGGCGACTGGCCTGGATGCCTTTAAAAGGGGATTGGATAAGTTTCTGGAGAAAAAATCCATTATGGGGTACAAGCCATGATGTGTACGCGCAACCTCCTGATTTTAGATATGGGCTATGTCAGAATGCCAGATGCAAGGGAGGACACCAAAATGAGGTCTCTTGTTATCAGGTGTGCTCCCTGCGGCATTTGGTGGGGCCGCTGTGAGATACAGGAAGCTGGACTAGATGGGCCTACGGCCTGATCCAGTGGGGCTGTTCTTATGTTCTTATGACAGTCTTCAGCCATTTGAGCATATCCAGGCCCTTAGGATTTCTTTTGATGCCTGCTGTCCAGGCTGTCAATTGGCAGGAACTAGAGATGGGGGTCTAATGGTGATTGTGCAACACCTGTGGAATGTTTTGCCTGGGGAGGTCTGTCAGGTTCCCATGTTGCAGCCTTTAAGCACTCCCTAAACACACACCTGTTCTGCCTTTGACGGTATCGTAATCAGATGTTTCTGTTCTGGACATGGCTTTCGTTGCTGACCGAGGTTGTAGCAGACTCTCAGTTGAGTAGTCATGATGGTCTTGTGCTGCTCAGTTGGTCTATTTTTGTGGTGTGTTGCTTTTAAATTGTTGTAAACTTTTATTGTGAACTGCTTTGCACCAGTTTCAGATTTGGAAAGCAGCGCATTTTGTTCGCCTTAAAATAAAACGGATGCCATACAGCGCCATTCACCCATCGCGCTGCTGCCTCTAAAAATAAGATACGGACATTCTGGCTTTATACAGATGCATCAGCTACTGCACAGAACAGTCTCAGCGCACAACATTGGCAAAGGCCAACCACTTCAATGAAAGGGGGGTACTTATCAGTAGCATTCATGGTAGCTCCACAGGATTTCCAGGATCAGGGACAAAGTGCTAGAAAATGCCACCTGCTGCATAGAGAGGGAGTTTGCCTTTGCACCATGTTGGGGAGCTTCCTGAAAAAGGCATCTGGCTTACAACGCTGGAATGCAGGATTTGGGCTGGGTGCAACGAAGGCCCTTCTGGGGATCCTACCAGCAACTGAAATTAAGGAAGGGTTCTCTTGGGAAAAGCACTCATGAGACAGAACTACCTGCTTGGTTATTTTTAGTCATTTGTTGAAGACATTTGTTGAGGTAAGCTTCTGGGCAGCCGCCCGGGCCACTCGTGCTTGCTTGTGAGCTGCCAGACATGACTCTGCTTCATTTTGCATGCTGTATTTTTAATTTGGGTTTTAAGATCATTTGTTTGCCCTTGCAATTAATTTTTCTTTATGCTGCTCTACAGAGGCATTATTTTGTTTCCTGTGGTGCATTAAATAGTCGCTGAGCACTTGTAGTGTTCCAGCTTGAGCTTTCACCATAATCGGAAGGAGGAATATACAGTTATCACAACAATCATTCATTGTGAAGGCCACAGAGGCCTCCTGTGCCAAGGGAGTACGCCAGGCACGGCAGTGAAGGGGGTGTCACATTCATGTTCTGCTTAGGAATTCCCAACTGGCTGGTCACTATGAGAACCAGGGTGCGGAAGCCACTTTGGCCTGATCCAACACAAAGGACATTGACACGAGGAGCAGCGAGAAGCCCTTGTGCAGGAGAGAGACTGGTCCCTGGCTCCCAGACACAAAGGCATTGGAAAGAGGGGAGAAATTTTGCAGATGAGAACCCAGAACTGTCTTTGCAACCAAACTGTAGGGGCCTTCCCCTGGAGGGGCCTGGAGCAGGCTTGTTCCTCCCCAGGGAGGCCTCAGATTGGCTGGAGGGGGAGGGGGTTCCAGCACCCTTGTCCTCCTCCCTAGCAGAGCTGCCAAACCTGGCCTAGGAGCAGGAGCTGTTGACCTCACAGCTCCCTGCTTCACACCGACTGCCTCTCATCCCTGGCCTCCCTGTTTTATGGAGCAAGCCTGCCCCCTTTTTGGCCCCTCCCCTTCCTCCAGGTGGGGCAGAAAAGGCCTTTCCTGTTCCTGGCTTGTTTCCGGTAGTGTTCCTTGTTGGCCCTGCCAGCTCCCTCTCGCTGGTTGAGGTGAGCCAACCGGCTTTGCCCCCTTCGAGGGCGGTGAAGCCTCCCCACCCTGGGCATGGGTTGCCTGCTCCCGAGTAAGTTGGGGGTCAGGGCATCTGGGAGGGGCCCCGACACAAACATTCTCTTCTTTCTTCGCTCCTCCAGCTTATTTCCTCTTGTGATGAATTCGACACCAGAACTATTGATGGGCAGGGGATAGCCAGGCTTTCTGCAAGCGCCCAGGTAGGAACCCTGCCGTCATTTATGCCGCGAGCTGGGAGGAAACCCCGGTCGCCTGCCTTCCACCAGCCCCTCGCGTCTCCTCGCAACGGATTGCCTTTGCACTGCACAACAGCATGTTCAGGCTTGTACACACCAGTTGTGCTGATGAAGAGAGCAGCCAGTAGGGAATTTAGCAAAGCTGTGAAATTTATGTTGCGTATGAGACCAAGCATAGCCAAAAGCCACATCCCCACCTCGTTCTGAAAAGGGGGAATACAAGACACACCAGAGTCTCTTAGGAGCCACTTCACCAACATCGCTGCTTTCAAATGGATCGTCTCGCACATAACATGCCGCATTTCAAAGGAGAATTCAATTATGCTTTTTATTTAAGTTTATGCAAAAAAGCAGACAGACTTCTCCTTAGTTGGAGGGTTGCCTACAGGTTTACTGGCAGGTTTTCTGTGCCGAGACACCCGGGATTAACCAGTGTTTACCCATCCCTGCATCTCTATGCTGGGAAAAGCTTCTCCTGATGAATGTCTGCCTGCCAGGCATGCAAAGGCAGGCCAAGTGCCCCTGTGACAGGAGAGAGGAGGCCCACTTAGAGAGACCCTCTACCAGAGCCAGTGTTTCACAGCTTCTTTGGTTTCATTCGAGCCTGACGTGAAGAGCGCAGCTGCATTTTCATTAATACAATTATTAATGTTTAGGGACTAATCCAATTGTGGATACCTTCAGTGGGAGTAGTGTGGAAATCTTAATTCAAATAAAAACCCATAAATTAAGCTAATAAGCACCTCGCTCCCTGGAAGACGAATGAATGCTGCTGGCCTTTCAGAGTTGGTGCAAGGATTCCATCAAGGTTATACTGTAATAATAATCGTGATTCACTCTGCACACTCACAAAATGCTATGCAAATTCCAAGCAAATGCTTTCAAACACTGACAGGGAGGGAGACAAAATCTGCACAGAACAAGGCAGGGAATCCCACATTTTGCGGGCTGCTACCAAGAAGCCCCTCTCGCCCATCACTGCCAGCCAAACCTCAAGAGGGCAGATGAACAAACGGAAGAGCCAATCGACTGGTCAGCGTGGACAAAATGTCTTGTAACAGCACCCCCCCTCCCCCAGGTTTCAGGCAAGGGTCTTTCCCAGCTCTACATGGAGATGCTGGCAGGGACTGCATATTTTATTTATTTATTTATTTATTCATATTTTTATACTGCCCTTCCTCCAAAGAGCTCAGGGCGGTTTACACAGCTGCTCCTCCCCTCTTTCTTGTCCTCACAACAACCCTGTGAGGTAGGTGAGGCTGAGAGAAAGTGACTGGCCCAACATCACCCAGGAAGCTAAGAAGATGGTGTCAGTGCTCTTAGCATAAATTTCCATTTTATAGCCAAGAGGTTAAGAAGTCCCCTGTGAATCAAGCAAGAAAGGGTGCCGGGGGCTTCAGCCACCACTCAGACAGCCCATGACTGCGTAATAGTTCCACTTTTATTTATTCACTTGTACCTCAAGCTCGGGTGGACAGGAGGTCAGGCAAAGGAAAGAGCACCCTAATAATGATGTCCTACAATGGACTTGGCATCCAAGCCAGCCCCCTGTCCTGTATGGAACCTGACAGACGAAGATCAATTTATATTGTACCGCAAAGAGAACAATAAAAAAGGGCTTATATAGTTGTCTCCGATGATGCTTGACAGATGTTCTAATGAACTCGCAAGCAACCCTGACAAGCTGGAAGGAGCAACAGTGACCTTTCTTGGAAGATTTTAAGTCAGGGCAAGAGAACAGCTGATGCGGCAATTTCTCCCCATGCCCTTTTGTGCTTGTGGGGAAAAAAAGGCCCTGGAGATTTTTATACTTCACATTTCTTGGTAAAAATGTATTCAAGCATTCCAAGCCATTCCTCCCCACAGTACAACCAGGATCCATGAATGTGCCCAAGGAAAGGAGCATGTTGACAGTAGTTGGATCTATCCCCTGATCTCCATCCATTTGACTAACACCTCTATGGAATGAGTGCACGGATAACTTTACACGCTTAGGGTTTTCTCAGCACAACTAGCAGCAACTGTTACCCTGCACATGCCTGATCTCGTCTGAGCTCAGAAGCTAAGCAGGGTCAGGCCTGGTTAGTACTTGGATGGGAGACTGCCTGGGAATACCAGGTGCTGTAGGCTTTATACCATAGTCTTTCGAGACTGAAGGTTGCCAACCATTTAGGAGCCCTGAAATAGAAGGGTTCCCAAAAGCATGGACAGAACCATTCTACAGGTCCCAACTCCCTGCAGAGACTCCAGTGAAAACATGCAAATCTCTTCTCTATGTACAGCCAGCTGCTCACACTCCATTAGTCTTAATGGCAACATTAGTTTCATCCTGTGGCTCCTACAAATATATTCTGCACATAACGCAGGTGGAAGAGTCTTGGACTGAAGCAACAGTAGCTTGCCCAAGGCCAAACTGTAAATTCCAGCTGAGGCAGAGATACAAAATGGGGACTTCCCAGCCACTTTGCTATATGTGTAACGAGATGCTTTGTATGTGTAACATACTATGCTAAATGTGTTCTTGTTGGCAAACTTCAGTCTCGGGAGACTATGGTATCACGCTCTGGATGGTGGTTCTGGAACAGCGTCTAGTGTGGCTGAAAAGGCCAATTCGGGAGTGACAATCCCTTCCACACCGGGAGGAAGTGCAGTCTGTCCCTGGTCTGTCTCCCTGGCTATGGGCCTTCTTTCTTTGCCTCTTTGCCTCAGTCTGTTGGCAAAGTGTCTCTTCAAACTGGGAAAGGCCATGCTGCACAGCCTGCCTCCAAGCAGGCCGCTCAGAGGCCAGGTTTTCCCACCTGTTGAGGTCCATTCCTAAGGCCTTCAGATCCCTCTTGCAGATGTCCTTGTATCGCAGCTGTGGTCTACCTGTAGGGCGCTTTCCTTGCACGAGTTCTCCATAGAGGAGATCCTTTGGGATCCGGCCATCATCCGTTCTCACGGCATGACCAAGTCAACGCAGGCGTCTCTGTTTCAGCAGTGCATACATGCTGGGGATTCCAGCTTGTTCCAGGACTGTGTTGTTTGGAACTTTGTCCTGCCAGGTGATGCCAAGGATGCGTTGGAGGCAGCGCATATGGAAAGTGTTCAGTTTCCTCTCCTGTTGTAAGCGAAGAGTCCATGACTCGCTGCAGTACAGAACTGTACTCAGGACGCAAGCTCTGTAGAACTGGATCTTGGTATGTTAACGAGACGCTGTATGTGTAACGAGATCCAATGTAACGAGATGCTTTTGCCAGTAAATGCTAAAACACATCCTGCTAATATAGATACCTTCCATGTAAAATGTACACAGCAGCAAAAAAACAACCCACTACCCTGACAACACCCTGTCTAAAGAACCCAACAAACTACATTTATTCTGTAATAAGCTAACTGTGAGCATGTTAGACAGAAAAAGCTACCAAAGGCCATCTGACCATCAGCTGGAGATTAGTACAAGTTGGGTTCATGTTCAAAG
This sequence comes from Tiliqua scincoides, assembly GCF_035046505.1. Lineage (NCBI taxonomy): Eukaryota > Metazoa > Chordata > Lepidosauria > Squamata > Scincidae > Tiliqua > Tiliqua scincoides. Next base: position 7,327,753 of record NC_089828.1, read on the forward strand.
CTTGCATTTCATGTTGCTTAAATTCAGGTTGCACAACACTTGTGAGAACCACCTTTGGTTTGCTTGATCCAAGGCAGGGGTCTGCAACCTTAAACACTCAAAGAGCCATTTGGACCCATTTTCCGGAGGAAAAAAAACCTCAGGAGCCACAAAACCCTTTTGACATCTAAAATGAAGATAATACTGCATATATAGTTTTTTTTTTTACGTTTATGCTCTTATAGGTCCCATTTTTATAATGTAGCCCCCTCTTGTAGCTTTTAGTTAGTTTTGTCATATATTCTTGTCCTGTGTTTTCAGATGCCTGGTCCTCCATTGTGTTTTGCCTGATTCCAAGGCCATTCTCTGCCTGGAGAATTATGTCCACTTTAAGCAAATTAGCTCCCCTTCTTTCCCCCAACAAATGACCCTGGTTCTGCCCTGTAGTCCTGCTGGACCCCACCTCCAGAGGTCCTCTCTCCTGCCAGCAGCCTCCCACCACTACAGCAGCCCCTTGGTCCTCAGCAGGTCTTGGGCACAGCAGCCACACTTCAAACTCCAGTGTCTCCAGCAGTTAGTCACAAAGTCAGTCAGAGTATCCAGGGCAGATTCCAAAGTCAATAAGCCAAGTCACAGTCCAAGATCAGATTCCAAAGTAAGTCAGTCAAATCAGTCAGAGTATCCAAGTCAAAGTCAATAAGCCCAGTCAGTCACCTCTCCTACCTCCAACCTGCACTCCTTCTACAACCCACACCCCCTTCCTCAGGTGCCCCTTATATCCCTGAGGGCCCTATTGCCTTCAAGTGGCTGCAGCTGTGCAGCACACTCTGCTGGATGCCCAGGCCTTACCCTTAAAGGGGCCACTGCTGACACCACATCTACCTCCTCACCAGATCTTCCAGGATTCCAATACATATGGTGGTTATGACATCTGCTTATCTTACATGGATACTAAAGAACTCCCCCCACCTTCCAGAGGCACCCTGCTGGAAAGAAAAAAGGACACAGAGGTGGGGAAGAGAAGAAGGGGGGGCAGCCACAGGCCAGCTTCTGCCCTGGCTGCCTGCCCTCCTTCACTCAGGTTGCAACCCTCTCCACACTATCCTAGGAGTAAGCCCCATTGGCTACAATGGGACTTCTGAGCAGACAAGTTGGTTGGAGCTCTCAGGCTGCAGTCCTCTCCACACTTTCCTGGGAGAAAGCCTCACTGACTACTTGTGAGTAGACCTGCATAGGAGGGGGGCTGAGGCTGCAGCCCTCCACACCTTCCTGGGAGGAAGCCTCACTGACTACAGTGGGGCTTACTTGTGAGTAGTCCTGCACAGGAGGAGGCTGAGGCTACAGCCCTCCACACCTTCCTGGGAGTAGCCCAGGGACTACATCAGGGCTTACTCTTGAACAGACCTACACTCACCCGTCCTTGCGCTTGGCCTTGAGCAGGTTCCAAGGCTGCCATCCCAGGCACCCTTTCCTGGGAGTAAGCTTCATCCACTGTAATGGGGCTTAAAACTGAGTAGACACACAGGATGTCTCCTCTGCTGTGGAGGAAAAGCCTCTCCTTGCACTGAGTGGGGACCTGCTCAGGGAAAGTCCAGCTGCAAGGGCTTGCAATGGCTGAGGAGGAGGGCAGCTCAGGATTGGCTGGTGGTCAGCCAGTGAAGGGCCCTGAGCCATTCCAACAGAAAAAGCCAGGAGCCTGCTGGATGCTGATTGGCTGAGCCTGCTGGAGAGTTGGGGAAGGGAAAAACAGGGAGCTTAAGCCTGCAGAGCGGGCAAAATTGAAAATGGAAACCAAAAAGGGGCAGGTGGGGCTGAAGGGAGAGGAGGGCAGCGAGCTCAGGGGGCGGAGGGAAGCAGCCTGCCCTCCCAGCACAGGTGCCTCCTGTTAACCCGTTTGCCACTTTCACCCGGAGGAGCCGCAGCAGACAGCTGAAAGAGCCACATGCGGCTCTAGAGCCACAGGTTGCCGACCCCTGATCCAAGGAAACAGTTCTGTGAATACTGCCCCAGATCTTGCATCCCACATCCCAACCCCCTGAGGATGCCTTTCCACACTAAGCCCACCTACAGCTCTACCTGCAAACAAGTAACCTCCACATTGGTCTGGCATTTAACGTAAAGCATATATATGTCGAGTACTGTTTAAGAGACAAAAGCGTTGGCATTTGCCAAAGGACAAAACATATCAATATCCCCAACGTGCTCTTAAGTTGCACTCTAACAAATTGGATTTACAACAGAAGCACCTAGGAGCTCCTCTGTACCCCCCACCATAATGAGGAGGTGGACACCCCCCCCCATTTTGACTCCTCATTGATCACTGCCCCGTTGTCAACACGTGAGCAAAGTAGTCGTCAGTAGTTCTTCAGTCAGAAATAAGCTCTCCCAGTCCATTTCAACCTGGACCCGAGTGGAATGTTTTGAGAATTAATTCAGGAACTAAACAAACTGGAACAGCAAAGATTAAGGGGTGGGAGGGATTTTCTGTCCCCCTTCCCCCATCCATAGCCCACCATCTCACAATGGTCTCTCTTTCATCAGTGTTTATTTTCTAAGAGGAGATGGTACAGCCACCTTTGTTAAACAACTACAGAAAGTCACTGAGGGGAGGTCAGCTGGGCAAAGTGGTACACTGTGTCATCAATATGCTGACATCACCCAGTCTTGCACGCGCACGCGCGCTCTCTCTCTCTCTGCTAACTGGACAAAGAGGCATCTTTTAAAGTGGTGCCCTCTTATATTCAGTTTGGGGGAGGGGGGTAACTGTATCTTTTCACCCAAGCATGGCATCTTTTCCAGTTGCTCTTGCTGGTTTCTCTTCCTTTAAAATAAAAAAAAAAGATAGCGAGCCTTTTGGGGGATAGGGAACAATTTACTGGATTTATTTTGCTTTGTGAAGTACTTTTTGTTGAAAAGCAGCATATAAATATTAAGTGGGGCTGCATCACCACATGCTGAAAGGCCTGGGCTGAAATGGATCATCCAGACTCATTTCAGTCCAGTTTCCAACCTGGGCCTGGGAGTGCAACTGCCTTGGTTGCCCCCTGCCTGACAATCCTGATTGCCAAGAACTAGACATGGATGGGGGTGGGGAGACGCAACTTGTGATGGACACATTTCAAGCACACTACATAAGCACTCTTTAAAAAATACGAGTGTCACTTGTTTCATGCCAAATTAAAGCTAATGGCCTGTGCAAGTCATGCTGCAAGAAGGACTGCTGTTTCACAATGGGAAGTCACATTTCCTCCACATTCTGGCTCCAATAGATCTTTGTTTCTGAAGCTGGAAAGGCAGGAGCTTGTGTGTTTCTAAGCAACTAGTCCCACCCCCCCAGAGTGACCGGCCCCATTTTGTCAGGACACCAGAGGTCTATTCCACATCTCCTTAAGCAACAGACAGGAGCTTGAAGAAGGCACAATCCCCATTTATTGTGCAGGCAATAATTATGAAGGCAGAATATCAAGTGCTAGGGCATCACAGGGGCAGGTCTATTTTTCCATGAAAATTTCATTTCCCCCCTCTCCATTTGGAATGAAACCTATTATTACCAATTAACCTGTGGTGAACCCATATCATTGACGGGATTGAACATAATTATTCATCCATAGCAATAGCTAAAGCAAATTCCTGCCATCTCTACTCTCACTGAAAGCTTTCCCTAAGGAGCAGCCCAAAGATGCCATGTCCTTGGTTATGAAGACTTTTTAGTTATTTAACACATCCCTCCTCCCCAACCACATTTAGACAGAAAATGCATCATTGCAACCCTTCCTTTTTGCTCCACTTGCCTTTTCAAGTTGTGAGCCCTGGGACAGAAGTATAATGAATGGATCTATCAGCAACTGCAAAATGGCCCAGTCTCCTGGGTGCCCAGGAAGGGTTACAGCTGCAAGCTCAGACTATATCCTGAGGGTTGGGCTGGATGATGCATGTATTCATTTTTTAAAAATTCCTTAAAGAAATCACATTCTAGTGTAGATTCCCAAATTTGGCACCAAGCCCCGATCCCTGCAGAAAATGATGAATGAGGGTCCAATCCTGTCCAACTTTCCAGTGCCAATGCAGCCCCAAAGAAAGAAAACAAATAAGAACATAAGAAGAGCCCTGCTGGATCAGGCCAAAGGCCCATCTAATCCAATTTCCTGTTTCTCACAGTGGCCCACCAGATGCCTCAGGGAGCACACACACGACCTCAAGATGCTTGCATCTCTCTACCACTCCCCTTCATCTGGCAAATGTTCCTTTACATTGAGGAGGCCTCTGTGACTGCACCCTCACAACAGAATGCAGCACACACCCCATTAGCATGGCTGCGTCAGAGCTGGAAAATTGTATAGGATTGGGCCCTAAGCTTCTTTTGCACTGACTAAATGTTAACCCCATGCTTTTGTTCCTGGATCCAGGTTTACAAGCAAAGCATCAAAGAAGAATAAAACTGGGGTGACTGGAAAGTTGAGTGGAATCCAGTGGTAGATCTCTGGGCAATCTGAGTTGCTCAACGAAAGCTTCTAATTCCTAATGGTTAAGTGCAGGGGGGTCACCAAACTCACAAACGCTGTTCATAAAAAAAGCGGACCCCATTCAGACTAGAACTTACCGTTCCACCTCTGTGTCATGTGTATTTTCAGAAGATCTGGGCACTGGGATGCTCTTGGCAGTTGTGTCTGTTGCCTGGCTTCCCAGAAAGCTGTGCAACAGGACGTCCAGGCAGGTGCAACTCCCCAGAGCGTCCTGGTGCCCAAACCTACTGAGACTATACACAGTGCCGAGGCAGAATTATAAGCTCCACTCACAGAGCAGAGGGCTTTTCCCAAACCCAGGATCTGGCCCCTGGGCCAGGGTTTGAAAAGCCCTGGCTTAACATCAGCTTTGAATACCAGAAAAGTGGTGTATAAATCTTTCAAATAAACACCCACACCACAGAGAGAGAGAGAGAGAGAGAGAGAGAGAGAGAGAGAGAGAGAGAGAGAGAGAGAGAGAGAGAGAGAGAGAGAGCGCAAACGAGAACACAAGCTTTGGGGAAAACCAGGAACACATCTCTGTGTGTGAAAGGACTGCAGGTTGGCACAGGATAGGCCCATTCTTGGAGAGGCACCCTGTGTGTCAGTCCCAGGAAATGAGTAAGATGGGTCTGAAGATCAGATAGACTCAGGAGAGGGACTTCACTTACTCTTGAACCACCTATACAAAGGGGTTCCCCCCCAAGGTACCCCTAAGCACTCCTCTACAGTAAAAAGAACACAGCAGTGGTATTTGAAGAGGGTGGCCAGGGCCCCAGGCTGCAGGGGAATGCCCGAGAGGTCACCCCAAGTTGTTTAAACTTCTTTTTCAAGAAGAAAACATACGTATTTCTTTTAAACGTGTGTGTGTGTGTGTGTGTGTGTGTGATATAAACATATGTCATATAAACATGTCATATATATATATATATATAATATAAAATAATAAATATATATGTCATATATATATGACATTACAAAGTTATATATAAATATACAAATATAAATATACAGAATTATGAAGTTATATATTTTATGTATATACAAAGTTCAACAAAAGAAAATGTTCACTGACTGTGCATCTTCTTTGGTCATTGTTATTATTCATTACATGTCATGGCTATTACTGAAAATAACTTTGTTGCAGGGAAGGTGCCAAAAATGTCTATGTCTCAGGTAACCAAATGTCCTCTATCCTCTTCTTCAGACTCTCCTGAGGCATGTATTAGGGAATCGCACTCCCCCCCCCCCAACCAGTTGCAGAATTCAAAAAGGACCTTTTAAACAAACAGCAGCTTCCACCCCAGGGAAAGAGACAGAGATGACCATCTTGCATTCCCCAGCGGGCACTGAAGCCTTCAGTCTCCTTCATCCTTCTGATCTTGTTTGGTGTATCTCACTTAACCTCAGAGCCACCCACAATCCTCAATATCTCGCATTCTGGAATCCCCCACACATCTGAACACAGCCGTCTCCCAAAGATTTTAACAGCTGTACGCTGCAAGCAGCTTGCCTCAGTGCAACCCCACCCCCTTCAAGAATTATTTGTTTTTCTACTCCATTGCCACTCAAGTCAGATGAGCCAGGGAAAAGGAAGCATAAATCATGGTTAAAATTTATTTCAGGTTGTCAAATGTAATTTACTGAGCAAACATCTGCCAAAAATATAAAAAGCACCAGAAGAAAGCCCAAGTTGTCATCTTAACAAAAAGAAACCTCCAGCTAAATTTAAGATTCCCCAACCAAACCCTGCCCATATTGTGAAGAATTGTGTTCGAGATGGCAACGTCCCTGTTAAGGAAAGCAGAAAAGGGACAGCAGAATGAAGACAGAAGGTCTCTCATGCCGAGGAAACATATGTCGAGAGTGATTAAGAAGAATGCCTCCCGCCTCCTTCTCTCAAAATGAGTTACTCTCATGTGACACTTTGGATGGGGGGGATGTATATACTAGAGCTTCCCACCAGTGGCATATCTACAAGGAGGTGGTGCGGTAAGTACTGCAGACACCACAACGCACTGTGTAAGCTGTCCTCCCACCTGGCATCGGAGCTATTCTGGGCAGTGACAGAAAAGCGCAGGGCACACCTGTGTGTTGGGAGGGGCTGGTTACACGGCACGCTGCACAACCTGAAGTACTTACAGTGCTGCTGCCCTACTGCTTCCCACAAAAGTCCAGGCTTTGGATCAGAGGGCGCAGGAGAGTCTTCCTATAACCCAGTGGTTCCCAAACTTTGACTGCTAGGCCACCCTTGACCTATTGGGCTGTTGGCCAAGGCTCCCTATTAGGACTACAATTCTATACATTGTCTAGGGCAGGGGTGTCCAAAGTTTTTGGCAGGAGGGCCACATAGTCTCTCAGACACTGTGTTGGGGGCCGGGGGGAAAAAGAATTATTTTACATTTAAAATTTAAATAAATTTACATAAATGAATATATTAAAGATGAACTTATATGAATGAATAATGGTCTAGAAATAGCTCAAGGCCTATAAAAGGCCTTGCACAAAGCAAGGCTGGCCTTTCCTTTGCTGCCTCTGCTGCATCACAGACGTGAAACAGCAAGCAGTGGAGGGAGCCCTTGGCCCGTAGCTCAGGCAACAGGTCGTACAGTCACTCTCATGCTGAGAGCAGTTGCATCCGGCCAGTGTGGGCTCCAACAAATATCCGGAGGGCCAGAGGCTCATTAATGTGGGGGCTCCCTGAGGGCTGCATTGAGTGGCCTCGAGGGCTGCAAGTGACCCCAGGGCCGGGGTTTGGGCACCCCTGGTCTAGGGCAGCAGGTTTTTTTGTAAGGAATCAGCAGCTTCCCTGGCTGGATTCAATGGCTCACTAGAACCACTGCTCTAACCCAAGGGCAGGGCAGGGCAGTCCTTGCTGGTCTTGGACTACCACTGAATGATGCAGAGGACCTGCAAGGGTGAAATGTGGATGGGCAAGAGTCCCCCATTGCCAGTACAGGTAATGGCACAAAGAGGGCCTCTGTTCCCTCAGCTGCTGGTTCTCAGGCACTATTGGGGGGGGGGGGAAGCTGGCACACACACTTGTCCTCCCCCAAGAGTGGAGGCAAGGAGTGTGTGCTGCCAGGGGACTTTTGCCCCAGCCCCCCCCCCAAAAGCTGGAGCCACAGCAAGGAACACAAACAATGCCGCTAGCGTGGCACAAACTGCTGTTGGCAAAACTGCAGATCCACCCATTGGCAGCTTCCACTGCTTTCCTCTTGTGGATGATACTGGCTGGCCAAGGAGACAGAGGAGCTCTCCTGGAGGAAGGCACAAGGAGTTCTAGTCCACAGATTTTTCTGGAAGACTAAGGGACACCACTCATGGGCAGGGCCTGACCTCCTCCAGGTTGAAAAGAATCTCAGGGCCAGGAGAAAAGCTTTCCAGATCCACTGTCAAACCAGTGCTAGGGAGGGGGGATGATTAAGAGCCAAGACAGGCACACAACAGTCCATCCTTACCAAAGAGGCATGACTCCCCCACCCCATTATCATATACAGACTCACAGCCTCCCACACTACTAGAAGACCTCCAAGAGGCTCTACTGCGGGAGCCTCAACACAACCCCAGCTTGGCTGCTGACTATGGAGGCACAAGGAATAAAATTCCGCCACTTATCCCCGCAAGCTGCCTTCTCTCTCCCCGCTTCAGGCTCATCAGGCAGTTAGAAGCTTTAATACTCCCTTTTCATTACAGCTTGGGAGAGCGGCTGCGGACCCTCTCCCTCCTGGCTGCCGCGGAGTTTCTGCAGAGATTAGAAAAGGACAATATTCTACACAGCCAATTACGATCTTATCATATTAATTGAACTGCCATTAGCACATCACCAGAAGTGATGCCGAGTAATCATCATGCTCAGATGCTAAAAAGCCACCCACCAAAGTCCTATAAGAGCCAGTTCTGTATTTTGCAGAGCTAATGAAAGCCTGAATGGACAAGGGCAGCACTCCGAAGCAGAGCCGCCTAGATGCGGAAGAGTTGGATTCTGGCCCTCTTGCAACGCTCTTGAAGCTGGAGGACACTGTGACAAGCTCATTGCCTTCAGGCAGCAAAAAGAGAGGGCCCCTAACACAGTTGCCAGTGGCTGGCCAGAGTACCGAATTCTCCCAACCAGCAATGAAATCCTCTCATATACTCCATCACAGACAAAAGGCACTTTATGTCATCAGTGACACTGGAGGAGGAGGGAGAAGGGTGCAGCACCTTTCAAAATGGCACCAGATGGAGCCTTGTCCAGACACAGCACGTGTGTCATGGATTGGAGGGCAAAATGTTCTCTGTCCCCCACTCACACACACCTCTTGATGGGCAATGGGGCACAATGGATGCAACTTGCTTTGCCTTTGTGGAGTGTGGAGAGAGAAGGTGGAGCCTCACACTGGCTACTAAAAATAAACATCTTCTTGGTTTGGTAACCAAACATTTGCAGAGAGGTCTATTCAGACAAACTAGGCGCAGGTAGAATGTGACCCAAAAGAAAGGCACATTTTGCCAATGCAAAAAAAAACAAAAAAAAAACCACACATAAAACTCTCCTCCAGGTGGCAATATGAGTACACACTTTGATCATCCATCACCTTCCGATCAGTGCGTCGCAAAAGGTCCGCAAGGTGTGCTGTGAGAGTTCATGGCACAGAAACAGAAAATCATCTGCAGCTCCATTTCTAGGGCAACTGTCTGTAGTAATGAATTATATCCATCTTCCTCCACCGGCAGCGGAAAAGGGATAGACAATTCATTACGTCAGACAGTTGCCCTAGAGATAGAACTGCAGAAGCCGGAAGAGTGAAATGACCTCACAAGAGGTGAAGACTGTAGGGGTCAGTGTGCCATGAGAAGAAAAATGAACCCTTCTAAGCAGTGGCTCAGCACACAAGCAGTTGCAGCTTTTGCATGCTTGGAGCTGTCCTATGGGAACTTTTCTCAGCAAATTAGGCATTGGATGGTAGAACATTTCTTTGGGTCCTTGGTATGCAGTTCCAAGGCACTTAGGGAGTAAAAAAAAAAAAAAGATACAGTTTGGGGTTTGATTTTAAAAGGATAATTGCTTGCCTACCTAACAGGCATGTTGTTAAGAATCACTATTACCACTTCTTCCAGCAAAACAATACTCAACAAGTTTGTTCAGAACTCTTTATGCTAGTAAGTTGATGATGATGGCAAATCAGAAGGGGCAGGACACAGGAAAGAGAGGACCCTTCATGGGATTATTTAGGGTAGCAGATGCAAGCCCTTCTGCTAGCTCTCTCAAATATACATTATATTTTCATTAGAGCACATCCTAACAGATGACAGGAACATTAATAAGATTTCCTAGAGACAAGTCTGGAATGCCTCCCCCCCCCCAAAAAAAAACAAAAACAAAAACAGCAGTCAAAGTGCAGAAAGCCAAGAAATCTGGAGTGGAGAAATGAATTTTGCCACTGTATTGAAAGCAATTAAGGTAAGGAATGAGACCGTCATGGTGACAAGCGCACAGATTTAGCAGGCTGCAGAAGAATGCTCACTTCATCATCGTCACTGCTCAAATCCATGTTTAAGATAAGAGCTGCAAAGTCCCAAATTCAAGCCTCTTGCCTGGCAAACCACTGTCTACAATACCGAGATGGTAATGCTAACCTACCTTTGGGGACTGTTGCAAAAAAGAACCAAGAATAATCTATGAAGCATTTCCTGTTCATCCCACCCTTCTCCCAAGATGCTCAGGGAGCAGTTCAAGTGGAATTGATTGGAATATCTCTGGGCAATTTCCAGCCCAGTGTGGAGGGTTTGGAGCACCACCTCCTCACTAAACTGGACTGTTGAAATGTAGGAAGCATGAAGGAAAACCAGAAAGCATGAAGGAAAACCAGAAAGGAAAACCAACACAAGTTTGGAGAGCTCAGTTCAGCTACTCAAAACAAATCCCTGGGCTGAGTCTCTGTTCAGAGGCTCCCCGTGTCTTAATTGTTAAGTGCTTGTCCATGCCAGAGTTAAAGTCCTACATGCACTCAATGCTGGTTGCTGGACCCTCAGACTCCAGTTATAAAAAAAAAGGATTGAACAGGTCCCACGACCCTGAAGCCAGCCCACACCTGGCGCTGAAGGTGTTCTGCTCTCCTGTTATCTCAAGAAAGCTGCACACCTGCTAAGCAAAGCAAGAGTGATCATTGTCAGCAAGCCTCAAGGGCAAGTGATGGATTTGAATATGGGTCTCCCTGGCCCTAGTTCAACACCCTAACCATGACACTACACTGGCTTCTATGGGTCTTCCAATCCCGTTGGCAACCTTCAGTCTCGAAAGACTATGGTATCGTGCTCTGAAAGGTGGTTCTGGAACAGCGTCTAGTGTGGCTGAAAAGGCCAATTCAGGAGTGACAATCCCTTCCACACCGGGAGCAAGTGCAGTCTGTCCCTGGTCTGTCTCCCTGGCTAGGGGCCTTCCTTCTTTGCCTCTTTGCCTCAGACTGTTGGCCAAGTGTCTCTTCAAACTGGGAAAGGCCATGCTGCACAGCCTGCCTCCAAGCGGGCTGCTCAGAGGCCAGGGTTTCCCACTTGTTGAGGTCCACTCCTAAGGCCTTCAGATCCCTCTTGCAGATGTCCTTGTATCGCAGCTGTGGTCTACCTGTAGGGCGCTTTCCTTGCACGAGTTCTCCATAGAGGAGATCCTTTGGGATCCGGCCATCATCCATTCTCACGACATGACCGAGCCAATGCAGGCGTCTCTGTTTCAGCAGTGCATACATGCTAGGGATTCCAGCATGTTCCAGGACTGTGTTGTTTGGAACTTTGTCCTGCCAGGTGATGCCAAGAATGCGTCAGAGGCAGAGCATGTGGAAAGCGTTTGGTTTCCTCTCCTGTTGTGAGCGAAGAGTCCATGACTCGCTGCAGTACAGAAGTGTACTGAAGTGTACAGAAGTGTACAAGCTCTGTAGACCTGGATCTTGGTGTGTATATGAACATGATATGGTGACTGTTCTATTCCCCAAATAGTCCCCCATGCAGGGTTCCAGACTTCCTGCTGCTCCTATTCACAGCCTGCACAGAGGGGTCCCAGGCAAAAGGACCAGCACAGCACCACCCCAGAACATGTTCCTAGGGCACAGGAGGGAGTTGAGGGCATTTTTTTCCATGCAGAAGTGCCCTTCTTGGTTAAGTGCCTTTCACTGGAGTTGGTGGTTCCAGTGCGCAGGTCTGCACCAAGAGCATATCAGGCAGTAGTCAGACGGTATTTAATTTACAGTCTCTGGCCTCCGCCATTGATTACGGGTCAAGTGCTCTTGCTGAATAAGCTACCCTATTAACAGCATGACACATAGGCAGCATCACCAATAACAGATGGGCAACATTAAGATCCATAAGGTCACAAAGTAATAGTGACAAGCCACAATGCAGATTTCCAGGTCCACGAACATGACCAAGTCCTTTCTAATGACCCCAGCAGCTCTCTTCCTCACCCCCCGCCGCCCCGCCCCACCATCCTCATCTACTTTATCCTGTTGCAGCAGCTTTTTCCCAAATGCCTCTCTGTCTCCTGTCAGATTTTATCTGGGGAGGCTGAAAATCTGCATAGCTTTTGACCACGCTGCAATCTGAACAGAACTGTTTCTAGCACAAACAGCAAAAAGTCTTGTAGCACCTTAAAAAGCAACAGATTTATTGTGGCAGAAGCTGGTGTGGAGTACAGCTCACTTCGTCAGATGCAGGGAGTGCTGTCTTGAGGTGGCACACATGCTTGTGCACAAGCAGGGAAAGGCCTGCAATGAAGTGGGGCCAGAAAGTCATCAAGAGCAGGAAAAGTAAGACTGCAACACTGGACAGAGCCAGAAGTTTGCCTAGATGAACTTTTGGAATAACTTTGGGGAGGTGACAAATTGACCTACCTTTTTTGCCATGGTAGCAGCAGTCCATCCTCCTGGTAGCTACCATCTCACACACACACACACACACACACACACACACACACACACACACACACACACCCCACACAATGCCTCTCTGAGCAGCATCACCCAGAAGGGTAATCTGCCAAAAAGGAGCATTGCACTTCTAGGAGTAAATTTGCACCTCCAACATAATCTGACTGGCTTCCCCTGCCCATTCCACAGCCCACAAAGAAGGGGGAGGCACTGCAACTTAACCCTCTTTCTAGGCAAAGCCTAAATATATTCAGGATGAGTTGACCTATTCCCAACATCAACCGTTAGCAGATTACTACCTACATCACAGATGAAACTCACAATCCTAGCTGCATCAGAAGGAATAGAACCATGTTTGCTGGTCAGTTCTTTGAAGGTCCTACTGGAGTCCTTTTGCAACTGCAGAAGCAAAACCCTATTCCAGTCCTCCAAGTTCAGTGCAAACCTTTTTGTCCCTGGAGAGAAAGCTTTATTTATTTATTTAAGTGAGTTAAAAGATGTACTGCAAATCAGAGTACCAAATCTCAGACCTTTGCCCACTGAAAGGACGGGGTAGTAACTAGAGGGGCTCAGGAACATTCCTAGACTGGAGCTGGACTTGTGGCACTGACTTTGCTTTTCTTCTCCCTGCGCTCTGCTGCAGAGGTCTCCACCTGCTTCTTCCTGCACTGCCTTCTCCCCTCTCACCTGTTCATACCTATTGTGGCACACCCCATCAGGGGTCAAAAGGATCACTCTGACATGCATTCTCTTTGAGGGCTTTTTACCTATATACAGCAAGTTTGGGTGAGCACAACTGAGTGTCATGGGAGACTGAAATGCTCTGCCACCAACCTCTGGAAGTTGTCATTTTCCATGTCAGATTATGGTACGTTTATCTTGTGTAGAGACTGACCCATTTTGTCCTCCAAGGATAGCAGAAGGGCACTGTTGTCAAGTGATGGTGTATATTTCATTGAGGGTGAGTAGGTGATGCAGCCTATGATGGAGCATAGGGTGGACTAGGTTAGGTTCCGTAATAAATAATGTTGCCCAAATTGATGTGGGAAGGAGTCATCACCAAGGTGGGTTGCTGGATCTGCTCCCAAGTTGGCCAGTGGTCTCTGCCAGGTGTTTTGTTTTTGCTGGCAAGTTGTTTTTTTAGCAGGAGATGCCATCTGTGAGGGTCCAACTAGACATGCGTGCATTCTGACTGTGGACTGTTCCCCTTGGTGCAACAGTTTTTAAGAGACAGCCTTGCAAATGGAAGCCTACTTCAGAAACACACTATGGTGTGCGTGTCCAGTTTGGCCCTAAGCAAGGAGCGGTTCACTCACCAAGTCTCACTGACCAGAACGGGCTTGTAGGTCACTGGAGTGACACTGAAACAGGAAGACACAGGAAACCACTTTGCCCCTTCACATTTAGATGTTAAATAAAACAACCCAAGGCCAAAGTAGCATCAATGAGATACAATCCATTGCTTTTCTGAAAGAGTCCACACAAGATTGTGCCACCATAGAGCTGTTCACCTCTTGAAAATGCCACAAGTCAGTCTGTTGCAGGAAACACAACACACCCGGCTGCTGTTCCAGGGGATTTTTTTTCCAGCACAGAATCTGTTGCAACTTAAAGCACAACAAATGTCGTGTGTGATAGGCACTGAAGGTTGGCTTTTTAATGTAAGTGGCAGCCACATAGGGGCCTGATTCAGGCTGAGATCACAGGAAAAGGAGGGCTTTGACCCTTTGTAGCTACCATAGTCCACATCTAGAGAACCCCCCCCCCGCTGCTTTTTGCCCTGAAGGACATTCCCATCGTCAGAGTGACATCACATTTCCTCCCTCTTTTGGATGCACCTGCATGCCACATCTTGGATGAATATCTGCACAGTTCTTTTCCAAAACAGCAGCACTTTACTCCTGCAATAACACCCACAGAAGAGAGGCCCCTGCTGCCACAGTCTCAATTTTGACAGCAGGGTGGTATAGAGAATATATGGAAAGGACCCGAGTAACAAAGGCCAACTGCAAGTACAATGAGTGTGTTTGGCCAAGAAAATCTGGTGAAGCAAATGAGGAAGTACACTCAACAAGCTTCTTAAGCCCCCTGCTGCCTCTCCACTTGCATCCCAGCCCCTTAAAAGGCAGCCAGGAGAGTAACACAGGATTGCATTCAATGTAACACTGTTGCCTTGCACATATTATCTTCTCCAGGCCTTAAAGATTCAGAGAAGGCAAAACCAGATCCTCCACCGCACCTCACTGCAGTTGCTCCTCTGATAGGAGCAAGCCATCAGAGAGAGAGAGAGAGAGAGAGAGAGAGAATTTCTTTACTCAGCGTGTGGTCGGTCTGTGGAACTCCTTGCCGCAGGATGTGGTGACGGCATCTGGCTTGGATGCCTTTAAAAGAGGATTGGACAAGTTTCTGGAGGGAAAATCCATTATGGGTTACAAGCCATGATGTGTATGTGCAACCTCCTGATTTTAGAAATGGGCTATGTCAGAATGCCAATGCAAGGGAGGGCAGCAGGATGCAGGTCTCTTGTTATCTGGTGTGCTCCCTGGGGCATTTGGTGGGCCGCTGTGAGATACAGGAAGCTGGACTAGATGGTCCTATGGCCTGATCCAGTGGGGCTGTTCTTATGTTCATTTCTTCTAAAGGCTGGAACAGGAAACCAGGAGATCACTACAGTCCTCTTGCCCTCTAGAAATGGCAGAGGTGGCAGGGAAAGGAACCAGCAGTGCCAGCCCAACTGAACTGGCCGACTGCTGGCAGCCCTCCATGCTTCATTTTGCACACCAAACATCATCCTTGAAGCGCGGCAGCAAAATGCCCAGTAAAGTAGGGAGTTTGCTAATTTAATGCAAACTTTTACCCAATACCCTCTCACTGTAAATCCAGCAGCGACGGACAGAATGCAACAGTAATTCATGTCTCTGGTCAGGCTGATGTCATAAACTACAAACAGCCCAACCTGAGAGGTTTATGAAGAAGAGGGGGAAGAAAAACCTTGAAATGAACCCAAAAAAGAGAGAGTTCTGCAAAGTGTCCTCTTATCTTTTTTTGGTGGGGAGGGGAGGAAGGGGAAGAATCTTTACAATTAATGGATAGCTGGCTACCTTGACTAAAGGCTACGTTTGACATTGCAGAAACAGGCAGCTCCACTTCTGAGCAGGTTCCAGGATGGCCGAGACGCTTTTAAGCATCTTTGTCAGAAGTTACAAGGATATTAAATCCTGTCAGGACCACTATTTATAGCTTGTTGGCCATGAAATATACTGTTATAGAGAGCCACTACTTTCCAGTAAAAAACTGTATTTCCATTCTTCTTCTCCCCCTTTTCAAACACATGGACAGTCTCTCCGTCGCATGCCACAGACCATGAAGCATTTCATACAATAGAAACACTTCTCAAAATGTAAGGCGGCTGGATCTCGAGGTCAAATCTGGCTCTGGGTTGGCAAAGAGGAAGTGGTGATCTAGTTGCTTTAAATGCTCTGCTCCCAGATGCAGGAGCTGGAAGCATCATCAAAGCATCATCAACAAGATTTGGTTGCACTGCCGATTCAGACCCAGTTGGGTCCATCTAGTCCAGGGGTGTCAAACTCGTCTCATACAGAGGGCCAAAGTTTTCAGGGCTCCAGCTGAGGGCTGGAAGTGACGTCATTAAGCAGAAAGTGATATCATTAAGCAGCTAATGGCCAGGAATCAGACCCTGTTCTCATATAGAAACTCATTAATTGCAAATGACAAGAGAAAGTACACAAATCTTGATCATATTTCAAAATTTGGGAAAGCCCAATTTTTTTGTGGGCTGCCATTTCAGCTGTAACACCTTAGCAGCTGAGAGCCTGAGGGCTGGATAAAAAGCTTCCAGGGCCCGCATCTGGCCCCCAGGTCTTACGTTTGACACCCCTGACCTAGTTGAACAATTCATTTTGAGCCATGCAGCTCAAGTTGGTCCTGAAGGTGATAGGGAAAGGTTTCTAAAGAAAACACAGGTCATGGTTCAGGATTTGAACTTACCTCCTTGCATTACAATCTCTGCGCATGAACGGAAGGTTGTCCATGACTTTGTGTACCTTGGCTCAACGATCTCCGACACTCTTTCTCTCGATACTGAGCTAAACAAACGCATCGGTAAAGCAGCTACCACGTTTTCCAGACTCACAAAGAGAGTCTGGTCCAACAAGAAGCTGACGGAACATACCAAGATCCAGGTCTACAGAGCTTGCATCCTGAGTACACTTCTGTACTGCAGTGAGTCATGGACTCTTCACTCACAACAGGAGAGGAAACTGAACGCTTTCCACATGCGCTGCCTCCGACGCATCCTCGGCATCACCTGGCAGGACAAAGTTCCAAACAGCACAGTCCTGGAACGAGCTGGATTCCCTAGCATGTATGCACTGCTGAAACAGAGACGCCTGCGTTGGCTTGGCCATGTCGTGAGAATGGATGATGGCCGGATCACAAAGGAACTCCTCTATGGAGAACTCGTGCAAGGAAAGCGCCCTACAGGTAGACCACAGCTGCGATACAAGGACATCTGCAAGAGGGATCTGAAGGCCCTTTGAGTGGACCTCAACAGGTGGTAAAACCCTGGCCTCTGAGCGGCCCGCTTGGAGGCAGGCTGTGCAGCATGGCCTTTCCCAGTTTGAAGAGACACTTAGCCAACAGACTGAGGCAAAGAGGCAAAGAAGGAAGGCCTATAGCCAGGGAGACAGACCAGGGACAGACTGCACTTGCTCCCGGTGTGGAAGGGATTGTCACTCCCGAATCGGCCTTTTCAGCCTCACTAGACGATGTTCCAGAACCACCTTTCAGAGCACGATTCCATAGTCTTTCGAGACTGAAGGTTGCCAACTATATTGTTCATGGAGGTTCCATTCATGCCATCACAAGGTTGTAAAGCACCCCAGTTGCTACAAACTCTGCTTCATCGTTTCTGAAAGCCCTCCAAGCAAAAACCAAACACACACAGATATTATTGGCAGCTATGGTAGGCAAAAGCAGCAATTTCAGCTTTTTCACCTAAAAATTAATCTTTGAAAAAGAAGACGGGAGTGAACTCCCTTAGAAGCGTAATGGAGGTGCTTCTTTTCACATTGGATGCTAAGCTTGCAACCCCTCTCCCATGCGGAATTATCACGGACTGAAATGGATGATACGGTTTGGTTCCAGCAGCCTCGCACAGAACTTCTGAGGGAAGGTTTGCATTTAAATAAAATTAAATAATATTCCAACTAACATCATCCATCAAGTCTGCACCACCAAACCTCAGAGTAGGCTGATAAATATTGTGTTCTCCCATTTCCTTTGGGTAGTCAGGAAAGCAGATCCCCAGATGCAAAACAGATCATGAAAGAAAAGAAAAGCTTAGAGCATGTCAAAGTTGAATGAGGGCAATGGTGCTATTTTAGCTATTGCATGTACCAGTAAACAATTAGGAATAAGCTTTTTACTTTTTAAATAAAAACCTATTTTAAAGCAACTAAAGACAGCTTTCAAAGGAACTATTTCCATGGAAATTAATTAGGTTCCTTAGGATTTTAATTACATCTCCATGATACAGACAGCCAATAATCCTATTTTCTATAAGCAGAGAAGATTTGCTACAAAATGCTTTATGTAGAACATACAAGAATCTAAAGCTATTGCACATCAATTCTCACTCTCACATATACCCGCCATCAAAAGAGTGGCAAGACTTTCCAATGTTCATCAACTTCTCTGTCTACCCAACAATCATTAAGGTAGGCAATTGTTGTTCTTCTCAGCCTTACAGATGAGGCAAATGAAAGAGACTAGCTCACGACCACACAGCAAGTCTGTGAAGGTAGAGGAATTTGAACCCATATCCATACCCAAGCTTTCGAGGCTAGACCAATATATGCAGGAACCAGTTCTGAACATGACAGGGACATTCTTTGCAAAAAGTCAAACCTTGAGCTTACTTCCACATGGATGTGCATCATTGTTTCATACTGCTCAATGACTCAGAGTGCCATCAGACTCTTTCAGATTTCTGACCCACTTTCCAACCATCAGGTCCTCAAAGCTGCTTACAACATTTATCTCTGCCCAAGTTCTAGTTTGCATCCAGCCCCGCATAGGTGCTGTTTGCCCCTGGAGGAAAGCTTCTGCTGGCACCAGTAAGAGTGAAAACCAGAAAGTCCTCGGCTCAAGATGGCTTCTATTGGTAGCTATAGAATGGCAGCCAGATGGTAGCCACTCTTCATTTCCATCCATATGTAGCACAAGGTTGGAGGCAACATGAGAATTCAGAACGTTATCTGCAGTGTCCTGTTCCATCAAGCAAGTCTTGTTACAATAATCAAGCCACTAAAAAATACGACATGTGAGCAAGCCCCGAGCACCCCCAGAATTCCCAGTCACTTCTGGGAACTGTGCATCTAGGAAGAAGAGCTCCATGACAGAAGGTTCCAACTATGATCATAACCCCAACACCAGAGCTTCATCTGTGCATATGCATGTCTGCAGTAAAACACATGGCTGAGAGCCAATGGAAGTTCTTCATTTGCATCATGTGTCCAAATTGAGCCGCTTCGGATGCGGAATGGAATCACATGCTGAGGCAGCTTGACTGGGCTAAATATTGTCAGATATTACTTTGTTGAGCTCACATCGGAGCAAGCCAAGTGTCACAGAATACTGTTTGGCAGGCAAGATTACAGAGAAGAGGGAGGATTTGAAGGACAGCAAGCTAGCTTAAGATGTCCGATTTCTCTTGACAGTGAGGAAGCAAGTCCCATCAGTGCCAAGCTGAACCAAATGCTCCTCTACGTTTTGTCAGCTTCCTCTAAACAAAGTCAGGCCAAGGCTCAGTTCTGATCAAGGCCCCAGAAACCTTTCTTAGGAACCCCACACTGAGAAACCCCTGCCTAAGGCAGAGGATTGGACTAGATGACCTATTAGGTCCCTTCCAACTTCATGATTCACTTCTCTGGAACAGCGTAAAAGACACGGGATTACAGCCAAATCAAAAGCATGATGGACTCCAAGGGTGGCCTGATGAAGAGGAAGACAGAAGGCCTCCCATGAGGTGTCACAGGCCATCTCTGTGGATCATAAGATGAAGAACAAGAGCAAAACAGGAGCCTCACCTCAATAACACCAGTCTCTAGCAGCAGACAAGGAAGCTCCTTGTGAAATCAAAACTTCACATATAGGCTAATGGGTTCTGAGCTGTCTGTGACAGATCAGGAGAGAGATCTTGGGGTGGTGGTGGACAGGTCGATGAAAGCATCGACCCAATGTGCGGCGGCAGTGAAGAAGGCCAACTCTACGCTTGGGATCATTAGGAAGATACTGAGAGCAAAATGGCCAATATTATAATGCCGTTGTACAAATCGATGGTAAGGCCACACCTGGAGTATTGTGTCCAGTTCTGGTCGCCGCATCTCAAAAAAGACATAGTGGAAATGGAAAAGATGCAAAAGAGAGTGACTAAGATGATTACTGGGCTGGGGCACCTTCCTTATGAGGAAAGGCTACGGCGTTTGGGCCTCTTCAGCCTAGAAAAGAGGCGCCTGAAGGGGGACATGATTGAGACATACAAAATTATGCAGGGGATGGACAGAGTGGATAGGGAGATGCTCTTTTACACTCTCACATAACACCAGAACCAGGGGACATCCACTAAAATTGAGTGTTGGGAGGGTTAGGACAGACAAAAGAAAATATTTCTTTACTCTATGGTTGGTCTGTGGAACTCCTTGCCGCAGGATGTAGTGACAACATGTGGCCTGGATGCCTTTAAAAGGGGATTGGACAAGTTTCTGGAGGAAAAATCCATTACGGGTTGCAAGCCATGATGTCTATGTGCAACCTCCTGATTTTAGAAATGGGCTATGTCAGAAGGCCAGATGCAAGGGAGGGCACCAGGATTCAGGTCTCTTTTTATCTGGGGTGCTCCCTGGGGCATTTGGTGGGCCTCTGTGAGATACAGGAAGCTCGACTAGATGGGCCTATGGCCTGATCCAGTGGGGCTGTTCTTATGTTCTCCTCTCAGTGATGCCATGCTGTGCACAGCATGTGTGCCCAGTGCCAGCCTGGAGAGATGTCTGGGTGATGGACTGGCAGTAGTGGGGGTGGGTTGGAGAGGAGGCTCCCACCCAGTTCGACCGGGAAAATACCCCATGTGTCTTTCCAGTCCTCCATCCCTGGTCCAGTATAAAATCCTCCTAATTTATTTAAATATACAGACACCTTGGTCCACAAGGGGAGGAAATCTCATTTACTAGATCATCTTTCTACAAAGTGTACATAAGGTAGCACACAATCTGCAAACACTACAGGTATATCCATATACATACATACAAGTCACAATCAAAACTAAGAGAAGTTCAGCATCCCAGAAACCTTATACAAGAAGACAAATCATCTCCTCACTCCAGAACACAAGCCATATGAAACACAGGGGTATGACAAGTGGGTTAAAAACAAGAGCCCAAAGGGCTCAACACATCACTTAGAGAAGGAGGTTCCACAGCCTGGAGAGATCCTCACCTTGCATCCACACCAGTATCCCCATAAGTCTCCTGTCAGCTGGCAAAGGAGCCCCATCCAGGGAACCTCAGAAAGTCCACAGACCCTGGTTCAACTGGGTTCAAAGAGGGCACGTGTACCAAATAAACACTGCCCTTCACTTCCTGCAGGTGCCAGGACCTCCCATCAGAATGGAGACTGCAGGTAATCCACACCACAGACCAGTGAACCTGGGGAAACAAATACAGCATTCCAGCAAAGACTCAGCTGTCACACAGCCTCTATACTACCAGCCCCTCACTCATCTTTTCAGGAGGGAAAAAGTTGCTCTGGAACAGAAGCAACACTTCCTAATCCTGCTGCACACCGAACTGTTTGGAGTACATATAAAGTAAGGCAGTTAGCTTTGATCAGCATTGGCAGACGCAAGTGGGTGTATCAGCAATATTTGACTAAAGCCGCTCAGCTCCCTGGAGTCAAGAGATGTCATTAAGGCACCAGAACTGGGGGGAAAATCATTGCCTGATCCATAAATCATGACACAGTGGCAGGATCCTGTCACTCCTCCTTCAACGTGGCTTGCAGAATTTGGTTTTCAAAACAGACCCGGGGGGGGGGGGAGAGAGAAAAATCCATTTGCACTTGGTTGTATAGGATGCAACTGCCCTTGAAAAGAGGCCTTCCAGGGCCCCTTCTGGCAAAGACAGCAGGCAGCGCGAGAAACACTGACTGGTTCTCTCTATGCTCAGCACTATACTGGGAGTGAAGTGGTAGGAGGAGCCTATCATTGGGCTGATGTTCCATTAAATGCTTTTCAGGCAATTCAGGCAGCAAGTACAATTCTGCTTTTTATTGTGGGGGCTGGATGAATCATTTGTTTTCCCTTTTGTGCATTTTTTTAACATATAGTGCTATATTGTATTGGGTAGATGGGACTCATTAGCCTGGGAAGGCAGCTGATCTGAGAGAAGGAAAACTCTGATCCCAAACCTCCGCTGCCTTGTGGCTACATCCAGTTATGGAAAAGGCTTCAGGAGTCAACCTCGAGGCAAAATCCAAAGCCGGAGTGCCTGAGGCAGTTCGCGGCTGAACACAGTCACGTTCTGGCAACTCCTGCGATGCCGCTGGAACCAACCATATTGGCCTCTGCCTTTCCATTGGACCATTTCAGCGACGTGGAGAGGGAGGATTTGCTGCATGGGTAACAGTCTATCTTCCATACCTACTTTACCCAGGCTTCGCGCACTGGAGAGGACTCTGTTCCAGAACCACCATTCAGAGCACGATACCATAGTCTTCCAAGACTGCAGGATGCCAACAAGTATATTGTATTGTCTGTCTATGCCAATAGAGGTTCTGATCTGATGTGATCGAAGGATCTCCTTTTAATAAATAAATTTATAGCCCTTCTGAAGTACAAAAGAGAGAAGAGAAAACCCCATAACTCGTTCTGGCTATAATTGCTCATGTACAGCTAATGCCAGAACATTGGGCAAAAGTTCAGGTTATTCTGCATCTACAAAAAGGCATGAAGTCATGCTATGCCAATAATGGCAATTTTCTAAGTTGTGCATCATTGTAAAATAGTTGATAGTGTTAAAAAGGAAATCTGAGTTAATACTGTGTAAAAAAAACGGTGCTTTCCTATTAAAATGAAACACTGTGGTTCAATATGAAGATTACACACAGCATAAATTTTGACCAGGTGTACAGGTGAAATTCTCATTTAAGCTTCTGTTTGCGCTCCAGGATGCCTTTAGCCACCATCCTCTTTCCACTGGAAAGAGATAGAGAGTGTGCAAATAAACACGCGAAAAAGATAGTAGACTTCCCCTATGTCTACAAAAATATCCATGTAGTCCATCCAGTGATATATGACTTTTTTCACAGAATGAAGCTGCATATTTTCAGGGTCTTATCACCTGCAGTTGACATGGCACCAGGAGGCTCAAAGGACCACCATCAGAATCCAGGTAACTCAGAGGCACACCTACGGCAGTTTGCCACAGGAAGGAGGTGTCGACTTCCGCTGTGCTGCAGTGCCACTACTAGAGGAGACCAGAGAATAGCACTGCAGGTTATCCATTCAGATGACAAGAGACCAACAGGATTCCTCCAGAGCTATGAGTCTACAGACTTTGGCCAGGCTCCTCAGTCAGAAGAGGGTATCACTTGGGCACTGACTAATCTGATCTTGTACCAAGCATTCCCCTTGCTTGCCAGCCCCAACAAAGTTTTTAAAAAAAAAAACATGTAGCTTTTCTAGACTCCTTGACTACAGCAATAAAGCAACAATATTAACCGAATACACAGTCAGCATCCCTTTCTGTGCAGAACACCAGAATGCAGTTGACCTCACCTGGGACTGCATAATGTCAGATTTCAGATCACCACTATAGAACATGGTCTGTTGTAGCGGTTGCATTGAGAAGGAGCATTTTTTTCTTCCCTCTTGGAACATTGGGGGCTGGAAGGAGACAGATCTTCTCTGACCCATAACAAGAGGGCAAGATTACAATTCCAGCCGCACATGAATCATTTGCTCCAAATCGGCTTGGGCATTTCTTTTTGTACTTTTCCCAAGAGAAAGCATGAAAAAAACCAAAAAAGAAAATGATTCAGTGGCAGGAAAGCCTCTGAACACCAGTTCACAAGAAGCATTTCAGCTGCTCCAGACTGAAAGTTGCAAGTTAAAAATAACTTCCCCACTCACTTGCTGACACTTTTGTGCCCAAGTTGTTGGGACACAGGACTGCTTGGGTGATCTGCAGAGGGATGAGTCCCACCAGCACCTCACTGAATAGAAGTGGGGTTCACTTTTATCCTGCTTTTCTACAGCAATTGCACCCTGGCTTGCAAAATGTTAATAAATGGGGGAAATTAATATAAGAACACAAACTCACTGAAGTGCCCGAAACTATTAAAGCAGCATCAAACCAATTAAAATTGCCAGGGAAGCTATCTGTCAAATGCCCCGTCTGAATAAAATGGCTTTCACGATCCACCTAAAAGCAGGAAGCTGGTTGGAGCTCCCCTGGAAGGAACTGCATGGTGCCACCATGATAGCTATGGTGCCACCACTAAGGCAGCCCCTGTCCCCAGTACCAGGCAGAGAGCAGGGTTTCCAAAGACTCAGGCAGGTCTTTGGGGCAAAAGTTGTCCTCAGTTGCATCCTGCAGTTGCAACAATACCACTATGTTCTGCTTCTTGTCTTACAGAACATGCAGCCATTTCACACATTATGCAAGGACAAACATGGTTCTGCCATCAAGTAGATACACCAGTCTGGTTCCCTACAAAGTCTGCCTTGCAACACAGGCTGTTTGCCAATATGCACTTTTCACATTACAGCAAAAAAGTGTAATTCAAAGTGAGTAGAACTGACCCTCAGACTTCAATCTTCCTGTGCGGCTGGAGAGTGTAAGGGGAGGGGAGGGAGTGTGTGTTGCAAACTAGGGCTTCCTGCAATCTGGGGCTGGCTTCTTGCTTCCTGCTCCACTGGGGCTCCATCTCCTCTCCAGTGCACACAGCACTGGACAGGTGATCTCCCAAGACAATCCCAGTTAACTTATAACATGGAGCAGGTGAATTGCCAGCTCCAGGCAAGAGACTGAAGACAATGGCTTTCACGATGTTCAGGGAACTATAACAGGGGGTCCCCAACTAGAAAAGGCCTTGGAAACCTGTTTGTCTACTACTAAATCTCTCTCTATAATGCATATTCAAAAGGGGACCACTGGGTATGTTCTAGATCATTGTTTCTCGAACTGTTGGTCATGACTCACTAGGTGGATCGTGAGCCAATTTCAGGTGGGTCCCCATTCATTTCAATGTATATTTTATCTTTATTAGATTTGGTGCTACCATGGTATGTGACTGCATTTTGGAAAATGGTACAGATCTGTACTTTTAACAGGCTGCTATGTATATGCTTATCAAAATGATAGTCAGTGGGGCTTACTCCCAGGTAAGTATGGATAAGATTACAGCCTTCGGGATGTTTGGAGAATTTTTTTTGAAACAGATCTGCAACTACTTGGGAGGGTTAGGGGAGTTCTTTATTTTAAATAAATTTTTAAACTTATTGTAAACTTTTAACTTCCTTGATTGATTTGATTTTGTCATGGGGGGGTATTAAAAATTTTCCTGCTTGACGATGTCACTTCCAGCCATGACATAACTTCCAGGTTAATGATATCACTTCTGGTGGGTCCCAACATATTGTCATTCTAAAAAATGGGTTCCAGTGCTAAAAAGTTTGAGAACCACTGGTCTAGAGCACGCACTTCATTCATATGGGGCAACAATGAGGACTAAGAGACCCACAACAAGAGGTCTCTTGTTGACTAAGAGGTCAACAACAAGGTGGAACTGAATTCCATTAAGTGTCAGATCTCAGACCAGTGTCGGCGAACCTATGGCACGCATGCCAGATGGGGCACGCAGCGCCGTCTCTGTTGGCACGCAGCGCTGAGCCAGGCAGCCTGGGGAGGGGCGCTGAAGCTGCGTGTCCCTTTAAAGGAAATGGAGGCTTTTTCCAAGCCCCGTGTATTGGGAGGGCGAGCTGCTTCCCTCCGCCCCCTGTGCTCACTACCCTCCTCTCCCTTCACCCCCACCTGCCCCGCATTTGTTTCTGTTTTCAATTTTGCCCGTTCTGCAAGCTTGGATTGGAGTCTGCTCCTGTGTGTGTCTACTCAGAAGTAAGCCCCATTACAGTGGATGAGGCTTACTCCCAGGAAAGAGTGGCTGGGATTGGAGCCTGCTCCTGTGCATGTCTTCTCAGAAGTAAGCCCCATTAGAGGCAATGAGGCTTACTCCTAGGAAACAGTGGCTGGGATTGCAGCCTTAGAGCCCACTTCTGTGGGTGGGGCGTTGCTGCGGAACTCTTTGCCACAGGAAGCAGTGATGACAACTTGCCTAGATGCCTTTAAGAAGGGACTGGACAAATTTCTAGAGGGAAAGTTCATTAAGGGTTACAAGTAATAGTGGGTAAAAGATGTTAATGTATGAGTTGTTTTTTCTAAACGAAAACCTCAATATTCAGGTTAAATTGCCGTGTTGGCACTTTGTGATAAATAAGTGGGTTTTGGGTTGCAGTTTGGGCACTCAGTCTCTAAAAGGTTAGCCATCACTGTCTTAGACCATTACTAGTGGACACAACCCAGAATCCACCACAGGCTGTGTGGCAGAAACATCGAGGACAGCATCCCTTGAAATCACATAAGCTTGAATGCTACTCCAAGTTGAGTCAGTACAAGCTCTCTCCACTGGGAACCAACACCTTGAAAACAGAAACCAACATATCAGTTTTTAATCAGATTCCCAACGCTTAACATCAGTATTTCTAATGAAGTTATTTTTAAACAGCACTTGAGAAATTACTTTAGCTAACTTGTATCAGATCTAGCGCCACTGCCCTTTTATCACAGCCAAGTCAATTTCCTCTCCAAATCTCTTTTCAAAGGCACTTTCATTCATAGGGTATAAATTGACTTCCTCTGGAACAGGATTTGGAGGCTGCTGGCAATCGAGGCCTACAACATCTAGATTAATTTTAAACAGTAGGGAGCCCCAGCGGTTTCTACACCCTCCTTTGCAAGCCAGGGCTTCTCCAGCACCATCTACCTAGGTCAGCAGAATTTGCTGCCAGCAACAGCTTGCAGTCAGTAATTTTTTTTTAAAGCCAAATTTGGCCAACCGCCACAGAAATCAAGTCAGCCTTGTAGACAAGAGAGAGAGACACAAGTAAACCATGCAGAGAAGGGACCATTTCACACAACAAGAATCAGCTCCTGAGCATATGTTTCACAGTTCACTTGACAAATCACTGATCCAACAAATGTAATTCACAAATTTAGGTACACCTCAGAATGCTACACATGAAACAGTCCGTAACATAATTATGTAAGAGCAACACTAAGGGAGCAGTCATCAGGATTACTCCTAGAGCACACCGGACATCCTCCGAAGCACCTGAAATGGTTTCTCTGCACAACTCTGACTAGAGAGAAAAAATGATGGCTGGTGGTCCAAGCATCTCTGGTATGGAGCCTGCATTACATGACATGCACTTGCCTTTGAAGACCACTTGGAAACTTTAGGGGAAAGGTAAAGGTCTCCCCTGCACAGTGATGTCCAACTCTAGGAGACGGTGCTCATCTCTGTCTCCAAGACAAGGGAGCCAGCGTTGTCCGAAGACATCTTCCGTGCTCATGTGGCCGGCATAACTAAATGCCGAAATACACGGAACGCTGTTACCTTCCCACCAAAGTGGTACCTATTTATCTACTTGCATTTGCACACTTTAGAACTGCTAGGAAATTTTAGTTGGCCTGAACTGCTACTGTGAATCTACTGACTGAACTGGAAACTGGAATCAAATTTTACTGGTCCTTCAAAACCTTCACTGGCTCCCACAGAAGTTCACTCACAGAGTACAAGGCTGAGGAGATTCAACCTAGAGACTTCCCAGTTCATTCACTTAATTCACACCAGGACACGTGGGGGGTAGGGAGGCAGAGTTCTTTGAACAGTGCTGCCACTACATCAGATGTGCAACTACAACCCACACATGGGAGCAGGTGGGCTGCAAGTGCTTGCACACCTCACATGGCAGTAGTGCTTTTCAAAGGACTCCGTGGGGAAGCTCTGCCTCCCCTCTCACCACATGTCCCCGATTCTCACACTTTGTTCCTATGAAGCATGTGTGGTTGCTGTGGTGTGATGGTGTTTCAAAATAAATTTTGAATAGTTCATCATTCATCTGGTATACCAGATGTGCCAAGCCCTACTCTTGACCCAGTCAAAATTCTAATGCAAAAAGCAACATGGGCACTTTACGCCAGGATTTAAGGAGAGGCGTGTCACAATCATGGTGATTTAAGACACAACAGAGATGAAAAGAGGCACTCCCAACTAAAGCAGGAGAGAAGAACATGAGAAAGGTCTTGCTGGAAGCTGGACTAGATGGGCCTATGGCCTGATCCAGAGGGGCAGTTCTTATGTTCTTATGGATCAGGACATCTAGCACACATCCCTACCAGTTGACTTCCTAGAGGCAACAAGAAGGAAAAAGGCATCTTCCTCACCTGTAACAGTCATTCAGAGAAAGAAGACAGCTGAACCCAGAGATGGCAGTCAGCCATCATGTCTAATAGCCATTGATAGGCCTTTGTTCTCCATGTATTTGTCCAATCGCCCTCAAAAGCCATTCAAGTTGGTGGCCGATGGCACATTTAGCTGCAGCAAATTCCACAAACTAATTATATACCGTGTGATGAAGTACCTCCTTTTGTCCAGGAAAGGGGGCATAAGTGTTGGCTAGCTGGGTGTGTGTGTGTGGGGGGGGGGGTGATGATGCAAACTGACTAGGACTTGCCACCAAATACTCACTGTTTGGAAAGAAAAGATGAAGGCATTTTTGCAGACAGCAGTTCCCCATATGTGGTGACACAATACCAGACTGGCCAGCTAAGCAGACCCGTAGCTTTTCTGAACTGCAGAAGTGCAAGTGTCCCCCCTGCCCTTTGTTTGGAGACCCCTCTCTGTCCCAGTATGGGGTGCAGAGACAAGCTGGCTAGTGTGTTCCATGGAATTATTCGCAAAAATGGAAGAAGAAAGCTGCCACTCTGAGCCAATTCAAAGTTCGGCAATAATTTACAGGCAAGCACTGAGGAACAGGAGACGGAGACTGCAAGGAACAGCCAACTGAACAGATGTGTTCCAGATAACACAGAGGGAGTTCACACAGGTCTCTGCAACAGAGGTGACAAACTGAGCCCCGGGACTTGCTCCCTCTTCTCCCCCCCCCCAAAGATATTGGCAAACCAAAGGGAGAAAGCTACTTAAGATTCATTGTTTTGTTCACCAAGCAATGAGCCCCACCAAAATAATTATATCAACCTTGACTGGTTTAGAAATGTCCAGTTTAATTAAGTAAATATAAATACTTATAGAACCATTCCAGTTAAGGTCTATTGCACCAAGGATTACATGTCACTTACTTACAACCTTTTGAATAAATAGGAAAACCCAAAGACTGTTTCCAAGCCCAGTTAAGAATCCCTTCAGGGAGGGAGCATACAAACCCTCCCAGCGTCCACCTGCACCACCTTTGGGCAAACACCAAGGCACAAAACTGCCACCTCTGCTGGGGCCCACTTCAATCATTGTTCCTGGGCCAAAATACAGCTCTCGGCACCAGGCCAACAGAATCACCTTTCTGACTCCTCCGCGGTACTTCCGATGTAGCGAGACTCTGCATTGTCACAGAATGTTAGACTCAGGCGGGACATTGGAGATCATCAGTGCAGGCAACTACTCTAGCACCCCTGATGTGTTGTTGTGGAAACTCTGCTTGAAAGCCTCCAACAAGAAGGAGGTCACAACTGCACAACGAAGACTGGTCCAGTGTCACATTGCTCAGACATGTGGGAAATTCTTCCCCATGTCTTGACTAAGCCTATTTCCCTGAAGTTCCAAGTCAACAGTTTGAGGCCTCCCCTCATGTTGCTTGACAGCTTTCAGATACCTGAAGGCAGCTATCACCGTGCCCCCTCAGACTTCTCTATGCTAAACCGACCCTTCAGCATCTTAGTTGTTCTCCTCTGAACCTGCTCCAGCTTACCAATGTGCTACTTAAAATGTGGTGCCCAAAATGGATGCAACATTCCAACTAGTGTAGCTCAGTGTGGTATCATTACTTCTAATGATCCAACTCCAAGCCTCTGCTAATGGAGCCCAGTGGCACATTTGCTCATGTTCACCTTGAGATCCACTAACACTCCTAGATCTTTTCCACATGGGCAGATACCAAGGCGTGCTTCACTAGGCTAAAATGAAACTCCCAAACACATGGGATTCCACATTTTTATCAATGGGGGGGGGGGGAATAGCAAATCTACAAGATGTACCTCCCAGATGCAGGCAGGAGTGCCATCCAATGAATGAGTGAGCCCCCTTCCCCTTCAACAAGCATCTCCAAGTGCATGTCAATCATCTCCCAGACCTGCGGCAGAAGAGCTTATTCAAACCAAAGTAAACATCCCTCAAAAGACAAGATCCCCAAGATGTGCAGGGTGTGTGTGTGTGTGTTTTTTAAACACGGGTGAATTGACTAACTCCCTCTCCTTGCAGAGACATCAGACAGAGAAAACAAGCAATTTGGCCTTATTCATGTGCCTGAATGCCGCTCAGCAATCTGCTCTCAATTAGGAAGGCTTTACTGTGTACGACCCACCAGGAGCGCCGAGGCTCTCCGCTGAAAAGAAAAAGCAGTTCAAGTCTCATCATGCGAACACAAGTTTATTTCTTTTCTTGTTTATATGCGGGAAACCGCCGCGCACAGAAAAGCCCTCTGTTGGGTGCATAAAGCGAGCCACCGTGCTGTCGGCTCAAAAGCTTGGCCCGATGCAGAGCCGGCTAATAGCTCTCTTTGCCAGAAGAAGACATTCGTTGCATTTGTGTTTGGTTTTGTTCTCCAGCTCCTTCTCTACTAAAAGGAGCCAAAGGCTAAATGGTGCCACTTCTAGTAAAGATTAAATAGCATGCAATTCGAGCCATGACACGAGACTCTGCTAAGAGGAAGATTGAGCCATACTGCACAGAAAGTTACGGAGAGGAGCTCCTCTGGTAGAATATCTTCCTTAGGAAAAAGGAACACTTGCTCTGTGGTAGCTTGGCAACCAGCATCAACAGCCCAACTGTGGACACAGCACACCACTGTTCATTATGACTGGCAACCCAGGGACAGCACCACTTTCTTCACTGTAAGTTGAGCATATTCAACATGCCACCTGCACCATGAAACCAGAGAACTGGGAGCATAAACCCTGACTTTCCAAAAGATGGGGGAGAAAACAGTGACATCAAAATAAACACACATACCACTTTCTGCACTTCTCATTTTTGTAAAAAAAAAAAAAAAAAAAAAAACCTGCAAAAATATAAATGTTTTATTTGGTTTTTATTATTTAATGGGGTGCATGGGTAATGACTGTGGCTGTGTGTGCTGACACTATAACAGCTGTATTGCCTACCTAGTACACTTTTGAAGCAACTATAATTTATAATTGTAGTATAAATTTTGAATAAAAACACATAACTTTCTGCACTTCTAACTTGGGGAAAACACCAAAATTGGTGAAAAAATAAAAACTGTTTTCTCCCATCTCTACTTACGACTGCAGGAAGACTGCATGGAAACAAAAAGGCAATCAGCGTGAACCAAGCGTTGTGGGATAGGCCAGCAGCTGTGGGCTCCACAAGGTTCAGAGACTTGTCTCGTCTCCAGAACTACACACACACTCCTACATTGGACTGTGCTGCACTCACAAGCCTCAGTTTCACTCATGCAGTGGGATTAGTGCACAGGGCTCCCCCTTTCATTCAGTGAGCTGGGATGACGTAAAACTCTACGGGTACCCTGGAGTTCTTAGACAGTCACAACTAGTCATCTATTATCTCTTCCCCTTCCCCTCCCCCACACAAATATATTCCAGATGCCCTGCAGTATGTACTTGGTGTTTATATCTGCGCTTAAGTAGCTGCTTTCAAATCATCTGCAAGAAAGAAAGGAGAACACAAGGATAATTCAGTGCAAGCGTATGGGTGACCTGGCTAACCTGAAGAGCAATTAAGAGTTGATTCAAGAGGAACCCATAAAACAAGAGAAGTTGATGACTCTGGGAGATCCAAGGTGTTCTATCTGCGTCCACAAGAAACTCAACCCTGGGACCTCCAGACTGCCAAAGCGATACATTATTTATCTTCTTCCCCACACAGAGGGTACAAAACAGAGTTTTGTAACAGGTAACCAGTGACACCTTCTCCCAGTGTCAGAACTCAGGGCCAGGAGCGGCAGGCATCTGGGACTGACCGCTAGCTGCTCCCAGCAAGTCAGCAATATTCAAAAGCCTCACTCACCTCACCTCAAAAGCCTCACTCACCTCACCTCAAAACCACCTACACAAAATGCAGGTGATTTGCCACGAAGTTTTAGCCCCTCCCCAAACTGCATTGGTTGCAGTGGCATTACTGGGGGTGGGTGGACTGCACTGTGTTACACCCTCAGGGGGGTGACACCCCTTGTGGGCAAAATTGTGAAAAATTTGGTATTTTCAAAAAGCACCATCATGTTTTACACTCAAGAGGTAATTTAACTGAGAATGCAATGAAACAAACCACATTGAAATACCTGTATTCTATCAAAAGATATGGCCAAATAACCATAAAACAAAAACACAACTGCCTTATGTAACAAAAAGTGATTTTCTTAACTCAGTACTGACCAATAAGACTGACTGTTCCAAGAGCCAATGAGGTATTATTATGACACAGCAGGGAACCAATAAGGTGTTAGTTTGAGTCAGCTCTTATTTCTATGTATCAGAGCTAACACTAGAGAGTTCTTATTCAGTTGTGTGAATGCCATCAAGTTGGCCACTGGTTTTTTGTGGGAGACCTGCACTGTTAAGTTAATGGGGGTTACAACTATCCTACTGATGTCACTGCATTTAGGCTGCATATATGACACTGTAATTTATTCTGTATGGTCTGGTAGGGGAGGAGGTCCATCAGGGGGTGACGCTATGAGCTCTTGCACTGGGTGACGCATCTTATCGGTTGCAAACCATTTTAGGCTTCGCCAGAAAATATAGCCTCAGCTCGAGAGAATGTATCTCAAGCTCCACTGAAAAGGACTTCACAGATCTGGAAATGAAGAAAGGTTATCATTTTTTTCCTTCCTCCGGTGTTTTTTTTTTTCTCCCCTGCTCGTCTTTTGTAGTGGGTTATATTTTTAAACTCCAAGCTGCAAACCGTGCAGAAAATAAAGTCTAAATTGGCTTTGCAGCAGGGCTGCCTGGCTGTACCTCCCTGCCAATGCTTTGACCGCTTGCAACCCTAATGGCTACAGTCAACAATCAGCTCTCTCTCATTAATCACTGCTAATTAACTTCATTGATTCTCAAGGCCGGGGAAACCCAGCACCATCCGATCCAGAGCAGCAGTTTTACTGCACAAAATAAGGCCACTTTGAAATAGCTTTAGGGAATTGGTGCTTTGTTGGTCCCACAGAAGGGAACAAAGAGAGATTAGTCATGAAGGGTGGGCTTCTGGAAGGGCTGAGCTGGCTTTGGTTGGAAACTGGCACTCCACTTCAAAGAAGGAAGCCAACCACAAAAACAAGGTTGCGTAGTTGAAACAGGCACCTGGACCTCAGCTAGCCACTGCCCAGCCTCAATGGACTTGACTGGAGATCAGAGGCAAAGCATTCAGGCACAGCAACTAGACAAGCCTCCCATTCCACATCCAAGCAGATAATTCAAAGGAAGCCACACACTCCTGCCGCTCTTTTTAGCATCACAACATTCAGGGGCCTCTGCTTCAGCTGCCTTGCTGGACGTGGACCTGAGTCCCAGAGCTGAATGTCCCAAGCAGATTTGCTCACAATCAGCAAACGTTAACACACAACACAGAAGAAGCTGCTGGTCTCCAGTGTCACAGCATTTCTCATTTTAAGCATTGTTTATGAACAATCTGAACAAATTTGCTCAAGAGGTTTGGTTCTGGAACTCAGATGGATGCAAAGCAGCCATTTAACACAGGTAACACAACTGTGTTGAAAGTATCATGTTAGTCTTGTGGATCTGGTGTTGGGTGAGGTCTTGTGTGGGAGACACGCCCAACTCTCTCCATCCTCCATCCATGAATATTTTTCTGTAAACTCTTGTATCTCGCTTTGGTTCCCAAGCAGCTTACAAAAAGCACTTTGTAATAAAATCACATTAAAGTCTTGTATCAGTAACAGAAATCTCTGTTATTGGCAGGATCGCAATACGCTATTAAGAAGTGCTGGTTAGGGGTGAGCCACTGATTATGGGAGGAAAGGCAGGATAGAATGGCTTAAAAAGTAGTAATTTTATCCATTTGTTCCAAACAGTTCTGCAGCAGCTAACAAAAATAAAAAATTTATAACATTGACAGCTTGAACAGGAACTACACACCTCCTCTCGCAAGCCAAAGACTTGGGGGAACATGTGGATCTTGAGCACCTTGATAAAGCAAAGGGGGTGGTAGAATGAAATGGTCTCCATGTGGTGCCAGGATCACGCAAGCAGAACATCCTGCTCTTGCTCTCCAACTAGTGCTTCCTGGGCAAGAGCTCCTACCGATTAAAGGGGCTGGGGTTGTACAAGTAAAGTCATCTAGCACAGGCTGGCATTAGACAGGCATTGCCCATCAACCAGTGACCATCAACCCCTTGCCAGAGCCCAAAGACGTTCTGGCTAGATTGTGAAAACCTCTGAGCCACCCACCAGTCCCTTGGCTAACCTCAAGTTCCACATCCTGTTTTTTAAGAGGCTTGAACTCTGGCCTAGATGAGTCCCTGACCCTTTGCCAAGAGTCCCCTGGACCAGCTTTGCTGTTCCTCCTCAGACAAGAGGAGCCTTCACAGAGGCAAATACACAACACACAAAAGCAGCTCAGAAGCGACCCTGCAGTGCGGGGGGAGAAGGCAGCTCATGAAAGGGCTGAGTGGCAGAGCCTGCAGAGATCAAAGCCATCCATTTGGGCAGCCAACATTCAGGGCTCTGTCCTGCCACTTCCTGTCTCCCATCTTTGGTGAGCACAATAGACAAACCGCCTTTTCACCCGAGATGCGCTCACTCCTGGCGCATCACACAGAGCCAGAAAGCAGCATCCGTTCTCGCGCACAGCCACAGCCGGAGAAAAGCAAGATGTCTGGGGGATGCCAAATGTGACCAGGGTTCCACTGCCTTTCCCACCCCAGGAAAAGGACACTCTGAGCAGCTTATCTACATGGAGGAGAGGTGCGTGTCCCTCCCCCACAGGAAAAAGACAGTCACAAGCACCCCCCTAATTTCCATTCACCTCTCTTGACTGTCCAAGTGAGCAAATCTGTCTTTCACCGCTGCAGCAGTTTAGCCCCGCACTTAAAATCTCAGTACTCCTCCTTCCACTAGGTGATTAACCTACCCTTGTCCATCTCGTGTGCTTCCCCAGGTGGGAGAGCAAATTAGGGGGGAGAGCACTGCCCTTGCCAAGGCCATGAGCCCCAACAATTTCCACCCAACAGTTGTTCTCTCCACTACAGAACTGTACTGTGTTATCAATCTGCAATTATCACCAACAGTCATTTGTTGTTAACACACAGGCACCCTTTCTACTTATTGGTGGCCAACTTTCTCTGCTTCCCCTGCCACCAGCTCCCCTGCCTGCAGCCGGCTCCACGTCCACACTCTTTCAAGTGCTCCTGTTCAAAGTGTAGCACCCATTATTTGCCTGTATTCATACTGCACACCTTAAGGCAGGGGTGTCAAACATAAGGCCCGGGGGCCGGATGCGGCCCGCGGAAGCTTTTTATCTGGCCCTCAGGCTCTCAGTTGCTGAGAAGTGCCAAGGTGTTACTGCTAAAAGGGTAGCCCCCACGAAAATTGGGCTCTCCCATATCTTGAAATATGAATTGTGTATTTTCTCTTCTGTCATTTGCAGCTAATGAGTTCCTAAGTGAGAAAAAGTGCTTATTTTTGGTTCTATTTAATGACATCACTTCCTGTCTAATGACATCACTTCCGGCCCTCAGCAGGCATCATGAATGCCATTCAGCCCTCAGTTTGAAACGAGTTTGACATCATCATGTTGGCAACCTTCAGTCTTGAAAGACTACGGTATCGTGCTCAGAACGAGTTTGACACACCTGCCTTAAGGCATCATTTTTAGTCTCAGGACAACTTGGTACAGCAGGCTGGGGTGGGGGGGGTTACCTGCCCCCCCCATCACTCAGTAAGCTTCATGGCCAAGTGTAGACCTGATGCTACATCAGGGCTGGGTCGATGTTCCCAAGGAAAGCCACAAGCAATCTGTACCAGCAGGCTCCACTTGGCTCGCTCACTCTTTTGACTGGAAGCTCTCTGAAGGAGCTGTCCATGGTTCCTGCTGGCAGACCAAAGAGGTAGACAAGCAGGGGAAGCACATAGCCACCAAGCATGTGTTCCACAGAGACCTGGAGCCCTTCTGGAACAGCTGTCCTAAGAGGTCCAGGCCCCTTCCCCATATCACTCAACATGTCACATACCAATGAGAGAGGATCATCCCAAACACAACTCTTTTAAGAGATGCTGCCAGAATTTTAAATTGAGGCAAATTCAACCCACATTCACCAAGGACTGACCATGAAAAGCAAGATCCCCATTTTCAGTCCTTGGAGGGCACTCTAAGATACTCACTTCCAACAGCAGCAAACAGTGGTGGGTCTTGTGGCACCCAGACCATCGTAGCACTGACATTCGTGGACCGGATTCACCAACAAGCCATGAGACCCTTTGCTGCAATCAAGTTACACAGCTTTCCTCAGGAATTTGTCAAAGCAGCGTTTGTGAGTCAGCTGAAGCAGCATCCAACAGAACTGCTGAAATAATCAGGAAGGTACCAAATGAAGACACTCTTGTGACAATCAGGGTTTTCTGAGAGTCAGGAGGGTTCCAGGATTCCTGAGCTTCCATCACTCTATTGCTTGCACTTCCTTGTCATGCAAGGGCAGAACTATTGAGGGATGTTGGAAAAGTTTAAATGGGAATGTTAAGGGTTGCAAAATTGGGAGAGAGAATTCGGCAGAACTGATGCCAAAGAAGGTGACAGAACTGAGGACAAAGAAAGTACAAGAGACACACATACATTGCTAAGCATGAGATCTCTTCCTGCACAGCCACAGAAGGGTGTTATCAGCTGCTTCTACCAAATGTCAATAAGATATTGGGGGGGCGCTCAAAGCAGGGCTCCCCACAGTCAGTTCCAGGACCTGACCTCCTGCACCTCCAAGCACTACATGACCACTGCAAGGCCAGCAGACGTAACTTTGTGTTTGGAGGGCAGCCCCTGGGCTGCAAAACCAGCTTCCCTGCACACTCAGTCAGCTGACACTCTGGGGTCAATGCCAGCCCACCAGCCCCTATAAATCCAAGCCACAGGACTCGCTCTTAAGAGCGAAAGAACTTGGCCCTGCTCCAAGGATACTGCCTCTGTTCCTGGAGACTGGTTTTGGATCACAACCTCAGCTGTCTGGGATGGTGCATCTTCTCCAGACCTGCTTACCACTGCTTGCTGCTCTGGAACTCAACTCTTGTCTCGGACCGTGCATCTGGCTTCTCCTCCACTTGTTCTGTAGGTCAGCTTTCCAGGTGCATCTGGCTGACCATGGCTGGAAACAGATGGAACAGGGCAGGACACTGGGCTGGTCTGATCTTGCAAGGATCTTCTTACAAGGGTAGCTTACTATCTAGTGCAATTCATTTGTTACACCATTTCCTTCCTTGGTGCAACATAAAAATGTTATTTATGGTTCTCAGCTAGTTTAGAATGATCCTCAATTGTTTATCTGCAGAACGACAGGGACGGGGGAGACTGCTGAACAACTTCTAAGGGTAGCATTGATCCTGCTAAGCCCTGGAGAGAAAATACGGTTAACCATAGCTGAAAGAACCAACTCTGGTTGTTGACTGATGAGCTGCTGTCTTAAGACAGCCAGTTCAATTAAGCTGAGAGCTTTCCTTCATTGTTGCAGTGGACGCTTCTCAAACAGAAAACTCTGCATTACAATGAAACCCACCTTAAGCATAGACCAAAATGTCCCAAAGTGTCAGAAATATTTAAAATGTGAATTTCTAAGAGCACAGCTCTGTCTCTGCTGCAGACCATGACAGGCTGTCAACATAAAGATTTAATTTAGCAGTGTTTCCTTGGCACTGTAGCACCACAACAAGGAATAAAGGAAACTCTGACAAACAGTGGGCCAGAACTGCTCCGCAAAAGCGGCTCATTAAACACAATCAATACAACTAAAATGGTGGTGGCTCACACCACGAAACTCCAAACTGGAAAGCAGCGCCATGTAGGAATCAACAGGCCAGATGCAACTCGACTGTTGTGTGTGTGTTTTGCTGCCTGTGGGAAACTGCAGCTAGACTGCAAATTTTCCAGCATGCGTTCTTCCGCATGTACATATTGTGTTCAAGTTTCGAGACCTCATGGAGTAAAAAAGGGCAACACAGTGTTTGGAGGAAGCTCAGAAGTCAAGGGCCGGAAATAAATTTGATTGTTTGAGAGAAAGAGACAGTGCTAACATAGCCAGTCCCTGGACCAAAAACCAGAAGCAAAATAAAGAAAAACCCAAAGTTGTTTGCACAACTTATTTCACAACATAATTGACTTTTCTAGAAGCAGAATAAGGCACCATATAGCTATCCTACTCATCAGGGCCTCTGAGATGAATTTCATCAGGGGGTACAAAGTTTCTTTTGGGCCCCTTTGCAAAGGGGGAGGGGCGAAACCGAACGGAGAAGGGTGGTGATGGGCGAGCAGAATAGGGGTAGGGAGGGGTGAAGCTATGCGAGGGGAGGGTAGAGACAGCTGGAAAAGTCTTTAGAGCCCAAGACTACCCACCCATGTGGCATAAGTAGTGTCCCCAGCATCCCCAGTCACGGTAGTGTCCCAAGCATTCCGTATGGGCAACAAGTCTGAGTAGATAGGAAAATGTCAGATCCCAGGAAATTTCTGGGTCCCCTCCTTTGGGTATGGGGCCCCCCTTTTAACCCTGGGCCCAGGTTCAAATTACCCCCTTTACCCCCCTCTCCTAGGCCCTGCTACTCATATCTACAGTTTGAGTAGTTTGTGTGTGGCGGGGGGGGGGAGAGATACAGTTTGTGTGTGGCGGGGGGGGAATACAAAATGTTAAAGACTCAAAAGGGGGGCAGCTTCCCCCATTTATTTTCCTCCCAGCTAGATGTCGCACCTGACATCAGAGTTCAGTTAGAAATGGCCTTCAAATGGATGAACTATTACGGTGGGGGAGGGAAGGCTTCGGTCCAGGTTGTAGAGCAACTTTGTCAGATTCACACTGAAAAACAGTCCTTCTGCCATCACATGTAGCTTTGGTCTTTTGCAAGGATGTTGGACTACACTTTATATACCTAGCCTATTTATAAATGCTGAAGACCCCAGAGGACAAGAGTGATTCAGAGACAAAACCACAGCCCCTTAGTACACTTTCAAGCTCAAAACACTGTTGCGGTGTTTAAGTGCCAAGGATACTAAGTTAATTCTTATTTTTCTGCACATACACTCCTGCTGGGGGTCAAAGAGTGGGAAGAGGTGTGTCTCCACCATCACCACTGATCTACATCCAAATATTCAATAATCCACAGATTGTATTTTAAGTGCAAAAAACAAGATGAGATCTTCCATGTTTAAAAGAAGAACATAAGAACAGCCCCACTGGATCAGGCCATAAGCCCATCTAGTCCAGCTTCCTGTATCTCACAGCGGCCCACCAAATGCCCCAGGGAGCACACCAGATAACAAGAGACCTGCATCCTGGTGCCCTCCCTTGCATCTGACACAGCCCATTTCTAAAATCAGGAGGTTGCGCATACACATCATGGCTTGTAACCAATCAATCAATCAATCAATCAATCAATCATAATAATAATAATAATACAGGTATTTCTATACCGCCTTTCTTGGTCCTCAGATTTCTCCTTTGACTTTATTCAAGGCGGTTTACATAGGCAGGCAAATTTAAATCCCCATAGGGATTTTTACAATTTTTACAATTTTGAAAGAAGGTTTCTATCTTTCAAGCAACCACAACATTCAGATGTTTCTTTCTTGGTCTGGTCGCGCATTCTGGCCTCCATCCTCCCACGCTCAGAGCAGATGGAATAGCTCAGCTCAGCTTGTCAGCTGCTTCAAGGTCGCATGGTGCTGGTGGCCTCGAACTGGCGACCTTCAGATGTTATCTTCAGGCAAATGGAGGCTCAACCCTCTAGAAACTTGTCTAATCCCCTTTTAAAGGCATCCAGGCCAGATGCCGTCACCACATCCTGTGGCAAGGAGTTCCACAGACCAACCACACGATGAGTAAAGAAATATTTTCTTTTGTCTGTCCTAACCCTCCCAACACTCAATTTTAGTGGATGTCCCCTGGTTCTGGTGTTATGTGAGAGTGTAAAGAGCATCTCTCTATCCACTTTATCCTTCCCATGCATCATTTTGTATGTCTCAATCATGTCCCCCCTCAGGCGCTTCTTTTCTAGGCTGAAGAGGCCCAAACGCTGTAGCCTTTCCTCATAAGGAAGGTGCCCCAGCCCAGTAATCATCTTAGTCGCTCTCTTTTGCACCTTTTCCATTTCCACTATGTCCTTTTTGAGACAGTGACAAGTTTTCCGGATTTGGGAAGGGGTGGGTTGGGGGAAGTTATCAGACAAGGTTCAGTAAGGCAGCTAATGGTGCATCATTGTACTCTTTTCAATTAGACTTAGAGCTGAATTGCTTGGAGACTCACACCCAAGTCATGAGGCCAACTGAATCCCTTGCCTCAGGATGGGGGAGAAAGCAGGCTGGCAGGATGTGCCCACCACCCTTGTCAGCCACTGCCTGCCTATCTACCTCCTCCTTTGTTTATGTGCTTGGAGAATGCATCAGAGGGTGATGGGAAGGGCTGGTGTCTTTCTGCCCCAGCTCCACCTCTGCAGCTGATGACGTGACCAGCAGAGAGGATGCTGGGAGCAGAGAGGGTCTGCTCCCGGGTGTCTCCTGGCCAAGTCACCTTACAGAAAGCAGCCGTGGAGAAGGAGGATGGGTGCAGCTAGTGAGGTGTGCATTGATGGTGGAAAGGGGTGGTGGTGCACTTGTGTGCTGGTTAGAGGAAGTGGGCAGGACAATCTCAGGTTGCCTTTGAGCAGTGGATTGGCTTGGGCTGCCCCTGCTTGCAGCATCTGTTGGCATAAGATGAGGAGGCTTCTGGTTTGTGGTGGCCAGAGCCTTAACCCATTTCTGCCCAGCCCACAGGTATACACATTTGATCCCTGAAGTATATACAATGTTGGGCAGAAATGGCTTAATTTCTGCACTTCTATTCTTTGACCAGAATCCTGGTGACGCTAGGAACACCAATCAGTGCCGTTTCTGCAGAGTGCCAGCTTTAAGCCCTGCAACGCCAAACACTTGACATCTTGGCACATGGTGAAGCATGGCACAAAATTGCCTGGGCACAGCGAACAACTTGTTCAGGGCCTCCCTGTGCAGCTGCCCAGTGTGGAGTTGTACCAGTGATTCATTTAGTGCAGTCCTGCTTGCTGTGACTGACAGCAGTACGCCAAGGGTCTGAGTAGGGGAGCAAATGTCTAGGCCTGCCAGCCAGGCATGCTTTAACTGGAGATGCTGCCAGCAGTTGGTCCCAGGTGTGCTCCACCACTGAACCCTGG
Source organism: Tiliqua scincoides (assembly GCF_035046505.1). Taxonomy (NCBI): domain Eukaryota; kingdom Metazoa; phylum Chordata; class Lepidosauria; order Squamata; family Scincidae; genus Tiliqua; species Tiliqua scincoides. Next base: position 7,368,907 of record NC_089828.1, read on the forward strand.
TCCCTCCCAGGTTAGACACATTGCTGGGAAATTGGGAAACCATCCACAGGTACTTTTTCTTCATTTCCGCCCAGCTCTGCTCTTCTTGCAGCCCCTCTGCTTTTCCTGTGGTCCCTGAAATTGCCAAGGAAGAAATCAAAGTAGCCTAATTGCCATTCATGAATCCATTTTTTAACGATACCAATTAGGAATAGTTTATTAGCGACCAGCTTGAAAAGCATCAGGGAGGCTAATTTACCATAGGAGGCCTTTCATGCACTTTGAAATCTGGGCTCTGTATCCAGGCTCCAAATGAGCTCACCAGAGGAATGAACTTGCTATTTAAAAGCTAATTTGTATACAGGAAGTTTTAAGCCTGAGTATTCCTAGTGATGAAAAATGCATTATTTGGTCTTGTTAAGGTGCCTTGCTTCCTTATGAGGGAAGCTTCCTTATAAGGGCACCTTCCTTATGAGGAAAGGCTACGGCGTTTGGGCCTCTTCAGCCTAGAAAAGAGACGCCTGAGGGGGGACATGATTGAGACATACAAGATTATGCAGGGGATGAACAGAGTGGATAGAGAGATGCTCTTTACACTCTCACATAACACCAGAACCTGGGGACATCCACTAAAATGGAGTGTTGGGAGAGTTAGAACAGACAAAAGAAAATATTTCTTTACTCAGTGTGTGGTTGGCCTGTGGAACTCCTTGTCACAGGATGTGGTGATGGCATCTGGCCTGGATGCTTTTAAAAGGGGATTGGATAAGTTTCTGGAGGAAAAATCCATTACGGGTTACAAGCCATGATGTGTATATGCCACCTCCTGATTTTAGAAATGGGCTATGTCAGAATGCCAGTGCAAGGGAGGGCACCAGGATGCAGGTCTCTTGTTATGGTGTGCTCCCTGGGGCATTTGGTGGGCCGCTGTGAGACACAGGTAGCTGGACTAGATGGGCCTATGGCCTGATCCAGTGGGGCTCTTCTTATGTTCTTAAGAAGTGGTTCAGCTACTCATCTCCCATCAAGACTGGAGGCAAACTCTGCACTGCATCTCCTCCATCAGTTCCATAAACTTGTTACGTCTCTCCCTGTTCAGCACTAACCAGTGCTTGGAACCGAGTAGATCCAGGTTTCCCTGGATGGGCCCCTCAAGGAAGAGAAAACAAGTCCCAGGTAAAAGCAGGCAGGTGAGTACTCCTTTTGCACATAAAGCCTCCCCCTGAGAACAAAAAGGATGGCAATGCCAGAGAAGAAGGTTAGCATGAGAGCAACCCATGTAAAGAATTTCCTCACTACTTTAGGAAAGAGTCACACAAAGCACACAAGACAACCTTCTTCAGTCACTTCTTCAAGGCTGACTCAAAAGTTCTAGTTCTCACCAGAGGTCCTACAAACAGAGAGAGGAACTCATCCTGCCACCGTGGTTTTCTGTGGTCTTGCAGAGAAGGCCCTCCAGGGCTTGTCTCCACTCTGTTCCTAACACAGAGATGCCATTATTCAGTCTGGGTAATTAAAATGCACCCTAAACAAGTGTCCCTCCATATAAGCACATTGATTCAACGTAATGGATTATTATATTGCACACAGAGTCACCTCTGGTTTCTCTCTCTTTCTTCTTCAACCATCTTTCTTAAATATATGGGAGGTTTTACATCTGTCAATGCCATTGGGGTGAGGGAGGGGAAATCAGAACTTGTGGTACAGCAACCAGATGCAGGGCCTGCTGGAGAGGAATGGACAAATAGCTGCTCCAGGCGGCGGATTGGCACCAGTGATGCCCCTGTGTCCACCTGCCCTCCAGTCACCCCGAAATGCTTCTGCTCACCACCCAGCTCCCATTGCTGCTGAACCTGGAAGAGAGAGGGGGCTGCTCTCCTACCCACAACAGGCAGAGCTGCAGGAGCAGGTCCATCAAGCCAGGGCAGAAGCAAGGAGACAAAGGCAAGAGGCAGCACAGGGCAGAACTCCAGATGGGAACAAGGTGCTGGAGAAAGCAGGTCTGGACACGGAGCGCAGCCCAAGGAGGAAGGAGGTTAGGATCCACCAGAGACTCTGAGTGATTTGCAGCAGGCGGACAAGGAGTGCGGACTCCCAACTGCTAAACAGGAAGTTCAAAGAAAGAAACTTCTCCTGTGCTCTGGCTGGCTTGGTGTGAATACCAGCTTTCTCAACCTCTGTATTCCTTACATATAAAATGACATTTCACTGAGGTTCTGTGTCAAAACCCCTGCTCTGTAGTAACTCAGGTACATATATTTGTGCTTTTACTTGCAGGATCTCTCAGTGTACTGCTCATGGGGTACAGAAAGCTTGGCTCAAAATAAAAACAGCTTCCTCTTCCCAAGAACAGAGAACAAACAGCAACAGATGAGCAGATTGACTTCTTATCCAAGAGTAGAGGCCTACCTTCCAATTCTGCAACTCATTTATTCATTTTTCACATTGTTATACAGCCCTTCCTTCAAGGAGCTCAGTGTGGTGCATATGGTTCCTCCCCTGCTTTTGCCCTCACAACAACCCTGTGTGGTCAGTGAGGCTGACAGAGAGAGACTGGCCCAAGGCCACCCAGGAAGCTTCATGGCTGAGCAAGTTTCAAACCTGGATCTTCCAGGTCTCAATCCAACTCCCAAACCACTACATCATCCTGGTTGGCAGTTGCATCCACTGCTATCTAGCAGCACAATTCCTGGGAGGGGGGAGTTCCACTTACCTCTGGTTCACTGGAAGCCACTTAAGGACAGAGGTGGTGGCAGCAGAAACCCAGAACAATTGGGGTGGGGGGTGGGGGTTCATCATCACATCACATCTTCCCTATCATCATCACGAGACAAGTTAAACCACTTTGCATTCTGTTCTGGCTGCCTTGGGGAAATCACTTCATCAAAAAGCAAAGCATATATCATTCAAATAATAAAAATAGCCCGTAGGGGAAGACGGTGCTCAGGTGGTGCTTAGTCCACCCCATCAGAGACCTCTACAAGATCAGTAAACCTCTGGTCCTTTCAACCAGGCTCCCCTAGCAACATGGCACATACGTAACCACTGCAACTACCAGCTGCCAACCAGAGCATTAGTTTTACAGAAGGTGATGCAGAGTTACAGTACAGGTAAAATGCCCCATCCATTAACATCTTCACAGCCTCAGTTAGCATGTCCTGTACCTATACACACCCCAAGTTTGCAACTGGTAGTCAAGCCAGTACTCTCTGGGGAGGGGGATGCGAGACTGGCTCGAGGCCTCTCATTGCAAAAATTTCCTCACTCTTCACATGGGGACTTAATGCTCTGGCCACCTGACACACCGTGTTTGCAGAAACAAATTTTAGCCACCCAAATCTGTATTCTAAATAAATGTGCCCAGCCTCCTCCTCCTCCTAGATTCAGCAGAATTTCACATCACATTAATTCTGAACAAGAGCTGAGCAAATGAACCTCATCTTGGCGCTGAGTTTTATGCTTTTCACTCCCTGCTTCCGAAGAGCACAACATAACCTTGTTCTCTCCCCACCTTTTTTTTCTTGCCATTTGAAAACCTTCCAAATATAGTCGGAAAACTGAATTGAAGAATTCCTCATCTTCAACATGGATTAACCCAAACTCTCAGGCCAGAGCTGGATCAAGCCATCCTCAAAACTCATTTCTGATTAAGCCCAAACACAATGTTAAGATGATCCATTTCTGGGTTAAATGAATGAGCATTTTTACAAACCGGCGTTTCTGCAGCGGAGTCAGCCTTGATGGATAGGCACTACACAAAGATTATTCCAAAAAGTAACTACAAAAAAAAAAAACCCATAATGTTCTTTGTCAGGGCAACATTGGCTTAAAATACCTTCTTTGTCAGAGTTCCTGTGGATGACTCTCAACATGGCAGAAAAGCATCATAAAAATCTAATCATAAATTTCAGGCTCTCTCCTATAAAAGGCAACTACCTGGCATCTTGGGCAGGGAATCCGAGCCAAAGATGTGCGGCGGGGGGGGGGGGGAGGAAGAGAAACTCTTCCTAACCAGACCCGCTGAAGGAGAGTCAGTGACAGGAAAGTGGAATACAGCATGTACAGAACGCTGCTCTAGCCTGGCTCCCATTTCTGTGTTTAGTTTATTTCTATCCCACTTTTCTTCCATCATAGAATTCAAAACAGCACAAAAAGGTTTCCCAGCCAGTCTCCCATCCAAGCAGAGACTAGGCTGAGACCTCCTTCACTTCAGAAAGGTGGCTGCACCGTGTACCCCAAGGCCACACCCCAAACTCCTTTTATAAATCTCCAGCCATGATCCAATGAGACCTGGCAGTAAATCCAGCAACACTGGCCCTTCTCGTCTCTTGGCCCAGGAGTCCATATTCTTCTCTCCCTCACCTGCCATTCCCTGTGTGGGGGGGGGGGCGGGTGAGTGCTGAGCTCCTATCTATAGGAAACCCAGCCAAATGAGATTTCTCTCCTACTTGCCTCCCCCTCCCTCCTACCTTATCTGGAAACACACAGTGTATGAACTTCACTGTCACAGGATGTGGCCAAGGCTACAAGCCCAGATGGCTTTCAAAAGGAATTAGAAAAATTCCTGGAGCTCCATCAGGCCCTGTCAGTCAGGATGGCTTAGTTAGTAGAACCTTCAACTTGAAAGGCAGTATACCTCTGCAAACCAATGACAGGAAGGAAGAGCTCTTGCCTTTGTGCCCTGCTTGTGAGTTTCCTAGAGAGATCTGGTTGGCCACAGGACCTAAGAACATAAGAACATCCAGCCCTGCAGGATCAGGCCATCTAGTCCAGCTTCCTGCATCTCACAGATGCCTCAGGGAGCACACAAGACCAGGAGAGATACCCCTATCCTGTTGCCACTCCCTTACATCTGGCATTCTGAGGTAGCCTGCTTCTAAAACTAGGAGAATGCATGTACCTTGGAACCTGTGATGGACATTTCCTCCAGAAATCTGTCCAATTCTCTTTTAAAGGCATCTAGGCCAGAGTCCATCACCATATCCTGTGGCAAGGAATCCCACAGACACAGCCTTTGGTTTTATCCAAAAGGAGTTTTTTTGTTTTTTTTTTTAAGAAGACTGAGAAGATGTACACAGGGAAGATCTGCATACTTTGGCAAGCTCTAGAACTAACAGCAGAGCAGGTGGGTGGAAAGGATGTGGTATATCTAATCTTGCAGGTTTTGATTACCCTTATCTTCCAAAAGATGTTAAACAGAATTTAAAATGAATTACCCACAGAATTTTTAAAAGTGCGATATTTTACACCTCTTGCATTTAAGATAAAAGGCAATCAAAAGACTAATTAATGTTATATTTATTGCTATGGTACCCCTTCATTGTCTTAATTTGACTACATGGTAAACTAGCTGTAGTGAGCAGATAAAAGCCCCTTTCACGCCCCAAATGCAAACATCTTCTGTTTTGACAGGCCGTCTTTGTCTAAAAGCATTTTATAGTTTTGTCATTACTTGGGAATTCTAAATGACAACTCATGTCAATGAGCCTATTTTCCTCTTAATGCACGTGGACAGCTCCCTTAATGCAACTGGAAATCACACATAGGCCTCCAAAAGAGGGGGCTTGCGGAGAAAATGATTAAACAAGAAACCCTCCTCCCTCAAAGACAATGAACGATTTTTGTCCTGGCTGCCTGTAAAGCGGATTAGGCAAATTTGTGATGGGAAAGTCCATTGCTGGCCTGCAGCTGCTAACTTCAACAGAGTTGCTGGGAGGGCTGTCTCTATCCTGCCTGCATCATATTGGCCACCATGGAAAGCAGGATGGACTCTTGGGATGTTCTTCTTAACCATGGATTAGCTAAATGCATAAAAGACACACCTATCGATGCCCATTAGCCAAGGCCAGTTTTCTGACAAACACACCTGTATTATGCAGGTATCTGGAGATGGCCCCTGATTACAGTTTCTCTGTAAGGGAGGAGGTCAGATCCGGAACCACAGTCTCCCTATGTTTAATTCATCCCTTTGGTTCCATTATGGAGAAGGCAGGATCAGTAGAGTTCTCATTCTAAGCCTCAATCCTTTGAGAGGCTGCCAAGTCAAACTGTGCACAGGATTCTCCCACTGGCTGCTGGCCCCACCCTTTGCTATTTATTGAAGACTTTTCATTTGCAAAATGCAACCGTACAATAATCAACGTCGCTTATAATCCATTCTGTGCCAAAGGAAAGATACACTTGCTTTGAATTTCAACTTCACTTGTGTTTTAAGTAGTCTGTTAGCCAACACCTGCCCCCCATCACAGAAGTTGGGCTACCCCATTCCTGCCTCCACTTCTTCCTGAAGGATGGTAGAACTTCCTCTGCCCTTCAGCAATGCTGCTGTCCTCATCTTTCATAACCACTTTAAAAAAAATTAAGATAAACCCACATTCAGATGTTCACACACATGCTTTCAGTGTTGCAAGATCTGCTTTTGCATCACAAAATCAATAACTGAGGGGCAGAAAGAACAGACATTTGCACCAGACGTTTCAAAAATTCAGATTCCCCCCCCCCCCACTATTCTGCTGTTCGCTTCATATTTTTGACTCTAAACCACTATAGGTATTCTAAAGGTGCTTCTCTACACAAACACTTACCTATGGCTAAGATCCATTAAACTCAGAGGGTTTACGTATGAGAAAACATACCTAGGATTGTGCTGTAAATTTCCTACCACCGCTTGTGTTGAATTTTGAAACTTGTTTTTAAAAATCTGGACAAAAAAAAAACTCAGGCCATGCATAAGCAACACCAAAACTGCAATATTCTCAATACCTTAAAAATGCTGATCAAAACTGGGGTGCACAGATACTCCACCATTCCTCGACTTGCTTATTCCATACTCAGCCCTGCTAACTGGGCAAAGAGGCACCTTTCAAAGCAGGAAGATAGCAACTGTCAATCTTCACCCCAGTGTGGTGTCACTTTCAGTGGATGTTGGTTTCTCTTTTGCATTTGGGAGGGGGTAATTGAGATCTTTGGGGACAGAGAACCATTTATTGATTTATTTTACTATGTGAACAACTTTGGTTGAAAAGCAGTGTATAAAGTATTCTTATTAATAACATTCATGCACAGAGCTACTGAAAAACCTGCTTTCTCAGGTTTTTCTAAGGCTACAGTCCTATGCATAAGTCCTGAAAGTAAGTCCCACTGAATACGATGGGACTTACTTGGCATAACAATGTCTAGGATTGCGATGGTTCTAAGAAATGCACACAGTTAGACTTTTGCAAGTTTCCAAACAAAGTGACCGCACTAGGAAAGAGCCACCAATGCAGACATATCATACAGCCCCACTTTCCAGCAACAAGGAGCAATTCCAATGGCAGGACTGTAACACTGAGGGGAAGAGGTGCTCCGTTCCCCCATTCCTATGAGGCCAGCCACATTGCTGGGATGGATGGCCATCCAGTTAGCCAAATTCCACTGCTAGCAGAAGTGCCAAACCAACAGCATTCAAGCTGGAACCTGGGGCTGCTGAAAACATTTCTGTAAGGACTGCAGCTTATACAAGTCCACAGAGATCACAGGAGAAAAGCAAACACGCATGCACAGCTGTGGACCACATGCCCTGCCTACAGCTTTCAAAGCTTTCAGATAGTCATCTTCCCCCATTGCCCATTATCCAGAACTTTGAACTGAGATGCCAAAGACCAAGCTAAGGGAGGTGGTGAATTCTCCCTCACTGTAGGTCTTCACATAGGGGTTCAATAGGCACTTGCTGGAGGAGGATTTCCTGCTAAGGCAGGGGGTTAAAATATATGAACTTGTGGGTCACTTCCAACTCTATGATTCTAATCCTGGGATAGTTCAAAAGAAACTGCCTTGTACTAAGACAGACCATTGGACCTCCTTGCTCACTATGGTCCAGACTAGCCAGTAGCAGCCATCAGCAGGGTCTCAAGCAGGCATCTTTCTCTGCCCTACCTGGAGAAACTGTGGAGTGAGCTGGGACCTCCTGCATCAAAAGCAGAGGCTTCTACCACTGAGTTATGAGCTACTCATCAGCACAGTCTGCAGAGGACTTTTGACCCCACTGTCATCTGCACCACCAGATTTGAATCCAAGCCCCTTGTGCACTGAGCCTAACACCTGCTTCACTACATCAGAGGTGGGCTAGCCCAAAGACTGTGGAGTCACCCTTTTTAATTGCATTCCAAATTTCAACACCTAAAGCAAAGTGCAAAAGAACAGGTGGGGGCTCAGGGGTGGAGCCAATTAGCCTCCAGATATCTCCATAAATGCAAGATCTGGGAACTTTATATTTTTTTTAAACTAAGATTAAACAAGAATCTGGAAAGGGATCTGCAGAAATCCTAAGAAAACCAGCATCCTGCAAGGCCCCTGTAGCTGTGTGGCCTTGCTCTATGAATCAGAACACAACCCTCCTACACAGACAAGATCTGGACTTGATGGAAACACCTACAAGAACAGCACCCAAACTACTTTTTACAGAAGGGTTGGTAGGCAGGCCAGGGGCAAGGTCTGTGAGCAGGGAAGGGGGGCAGCATTCACGGAACCAGACTACACTTGAGCATTGCTTCAGTAGAAAGAGGGATTGCAATGCTGGCTTCCTAGAGTGACTGCATAACTAACCTCAGGGCACCATGTGCTTTGTCCACCCAAGGCCAAGCTTTGAGGGAGGAACAGTTTCCCATGCCCTACTTGCCCAGAAGTCAGGTGCTGTTTATAAGCCAGCATGGAGATGCTTTTCCTACTTCATCATTCCACCACCAAACTCTGCATAAAGCTCTGGTAGCTGGCCAAAAAGAGAAGGAAAAACAGAACTTGCAGCTTTTATTATGCAAATGAGCTGAACTCTATGAACTGGTTGAGCTATAGGAAGGCTGCCATTTGACAATCAGCTCCTGTAGCTCTGCAGCCCAAAGTAACAATTACATAAGAAGATTTGGTACACAGTGCTCCCCTACCCCATTTTGCCTCATTCTGCTTTAAAAAAACACCTAGAAGCATGTTAAAAATATTTTTTAAGCACATAAACAGCTGTTCAAGCCAGCGACAGGCGCACACACTGTGTCGCCACAAAAGTGCAGGAATTTCACACATTTAGATGAGAGGTTAGGAGGAGCTGCGCTCCTAACAGAGAAAGGCAGTTTGTATAAACTGCTTTTAAAAGCCCTATTCACAATTCCATTAGGAACTGTCTAGTTTCAAGGAATCATAATTCTGCTGACGAGCACATTTGCTTTAAGACCCAGAATGATAATGGTAGTTTAAAGCATAATGGAATCATGGAGGACAAACTTGGAAGGCAAAATCATTTGGACGGGGGCTTTTTTAAAGGGCCTGAAACATTCCCAAAACTAAGCATGCAGTAGGATAGAGTAGGAGGGCCAGAAAAATTTTGTTGCTTGCTTCCAACCAGTGGTGCAGCTAGATGGTGCAAAGCACTACTTTGGTAGTACTAGATGGGGTGCAAAGCGCACTAAGTTTTGCAGGGAGCCTCATGGCGGCATACAAGCAGTCCCTCCCCTCTCTTCCAGAACGATCCTGGGTTACAAGAACAAAACAGAGGCAATGCCATGCTGAGGCTCCCTGCAAAACTTAGTGCTTTGCACCCCCTCTAGCTACGCCACTGCTTCCAGCCTTTGGATCTACAAAATCACTTAACTTATTAATTTGAAATGTAAACAGCCGCATGCAGCTACCTATCTGATGTTGCCTCTGGGCAAACCATCAAACCATGTTTTATTCAACTCTGAGAAACAGGAGACAAAAATTGCCTCTGCTACTTCACTTGCAACATGCAGTCCAATGCCATGCATGTTTACTTATAAGGAAGCCCTACTGTGTACACCCAAGTACGCACCCTTAGGATTCAGACAATCCGATACACTCCATATGCTCTTCAAGGTGCCAGTATCTGACTACACAGCCATAAGCTGCATTCAGCATGCAAGTCCCCCCTTCCCATGACAAATGATGAAGCTTTATTTGGTGCCAGTTACTTTTGCTCCATCGATTTCTGTGCTGATCTACACTTGGATGGAAAAACAATCCCAGGAGGCGAGCTGCAAACTCCACATGCAACATCCAAGGTAAGAAATCTAGAATGGCAGATCATGACACTAGAACCCTTCACATCAGCCCTGAACAGGCAAGAACATCCCTCCTTACAGCCTGCCTGGTGGGTGAGCGGTGTTCAGTGGGAACTCATCTCCGCTAAGGAATCTGGGGAACTTGCCCAGATTCTCACTCTGCTCCCTAAATGCCAAGATGATCTTTTCTTTTTTTACAAACAAGATGTCGACCTGCAGCTGGCTTCCCCTTGTGCCAAGAGGCCTCCAAGCTTATTGCCTGCACCGAACACACAAGTGAACTATGACAAACACAAATGAAGCTGTGTCCATTATAGAGGCTTTCAGGGACCAAAGGCTGAAGAGCTCATTTTCAACTGAAGGCAAGACCACCAAGTCTTGCCAGTCTTGCATACTGGTGCACTTGCCCCTCGCCCAGTCCAGGCTGCCAGCCTGCACTTCCTGGGAAATGAAGCGAAGTCCCGGGGACTTTGTCCAGGGGACTTTGCTCTCACATCAGGCATTTAAGAGCCAGTTGCTTGTCTCAGTGAACACACAAACATGCTAATCTCAGTGATTTGGGGATTTTACTGGACTAATTAACTTCTGGATGCAGTTCTGCCCCATCTATGTGATCTCTGGGTTCCAGAAAAGTCCTTTTCTCCTTCAAAAGTTCAGCATACTGGTAAATGCTGCTCATTTAGAGGTGTCGGAGAGAGGCGAAGCAGTAGAAAATGCTATTTTAAATCAAGAATTCCTTCGCATTCTCTGTTTTTCTGGAGGGTTCAAGCCCATTCTTGCTTCAGGGGAGAACTTCCCTGGTCTCCCCTGAAAGAGAAAAAAGAGGGAAAGTCAAATAAGGGGCTGTGGGAGAATTAATTTCTTCTCTTGCCAGTCTAAGAACCTCCGCTCCTCAACCCAACTCAACTCTCATCCCTCACTTGAGGGCTACAGGACCCTGACAGCACACAGCCATGCTTCGAATTTCCACTGGTGGAAGGCTAGCTAAATTTGAAGCAATGCCACTGATGTCCCTGATCTGTGTTCAGCTCTGCAGACCGGAGCAGGGAGAGGGTTTGGTTTGGCTAGTCTCCAGTTTGCAAGCAGCAGTGGCGTAGCTGGAGGGGGGCGGAGCGCTCAGGCTGGCGGGGAGCATCAGTGAGGCGGGCAAGCGGCCCCTCCGTACGGCTCCGTTTTGCTCCCCGCCCGCCGGGAATGGCTCCGAAGGGAGCGAGGGAGGGGCCACTTGCCCGCTTCGCTGAGGCTCCCCGCCAGCCTGAGCGCTCCGCCCCCCTCCAGCTACGCCACCGGCAAGCAGGCTTCAGTTTGCCAAGGACCCCCTCCCCTTTCTCATCAGCATCACCACTAGGCCCCCCCCTCCCCAGCACAGGCCGGCCTGGGCCGCATTGTCCCTCCCACTCAGTCACCCCCAGGGAAACCCCATTTATCAAGCGCTGGGGCTGCTGCGTGGAGTGAATGTGGAAGAGGCAAACTGCAGGGGCTTGGAGTGGCTGGAGAGCAGGAGGAGGACCAGAAGTTCATCTTTAACTTGCAGCCAAGAAAATGAGGGCTGCAAGAAATGGTACCGAAGCTTTCCGGGGGAAGCACGCTCTGGCTGCAGAACTAGACAGTCCCACACTCCAGTCACAAGGGGGGGGGGTCGGGGGGGGGAGCCGAGCCACCTGTGACGGTGGAAGGGGTGTCCTCTTTCCTGGAGGAAAATAAAGCACAAGAACACAAGAGAGGCTGATTTTTCCTATTGGGGGGGGAGGGAGTGATAGTCAGCTCCCATCAGCAAAAGCAGGTGCCCTCTCTAGAATTGCTGGGGAGAAGGGGTGTCTTGACCCCAGCAGAGGTCAGGAGTCTTATGAGCATTTTTTAAGGGGGGGCGAGGTCATTTCACCCACATCTTCAGCAAAGCAAAGGCGGGGGGGTGTCAAAGGATGGCATCGCTGGGCAAATGGGCTATCTTTAGGAAAACGTGCTTGGCTGCAAGCTGGGGAGAAATTCAGCCCAGCAGAGGTCGGGGCAGGCCAGTGGCGTAGCTAGAGGGGGTGCAAAGCACTAAGTTTGGAGGCTTCGCACCCCCTCTAGCTACGCCACTAGGGCAGACTTTCTCCCCGTAAGACAAGAACAGGGACAGCAGGAGGGACTAGAAACTTGGGCTCCTGAGCGGGGAGACCCCGAGTTCGAGCCCGCTCCCTCCAGCCTGGGCAGGAGGCAGGGAGAGGACCGTCCGCAGAGCCGCCCCAGGCACGCCTGCTCTGAAGGCAGCTCAACCCCGGGCTGCGGAGATGCAGCCCTGCCTGCCTGACTGCCGGGCTTCTTTTCCGGGCAGAGATGCTCCAGCGACCCGCAGGGAGCCTCGCAGCCGGGCGGAGCGGCGGCACTCTGCACGCGCTCAGAAGCCCGCGCCCCGGTCGCGGCCAGCACCTACCTGGAGCGGACGGCGCGGCTGGCGGAGCGCAGCGAGCCGGCGGGTCCTGCGCGCTCCTCCCGGCGGCTCTTGGCGCTGTTGAGAAAGTTGCCGCGGCCGCACGAGCGCCTTAAACCCGCCTCCCAGCAGGACGGGGCGGGCGGCGGGCGGAGACTGTGCCCCGCCCCGCCCCCGCGAGCCACTGACCCAGCAGCGGCAGCGCCCCCCCCCCCGTGCTCGATGCTGGACGGCGCATCGCTCTGCAGCAGGGGGACTGGCTCCCCAGGAAGGCAGAAGAGAGCTGCAGCCTCACCGCCCCACTCCGGTAGGTTTACTCGGCAGTAAGTCCCACTGCGCCCAGGGAAGGATGCAGAATTAGGCTTCAGTCCTAACCTCACTTACCTGGAAGTAAGCCCAGTTCACTAGAATGGGGCTTCCTTCTGAGTAGACATGCATAGGATTGGGCTCTGAGTCAGTGGAACTCCTTGCCACAGGATAGGGTGATAGCACCTGGCCTGCGTGCCTTTAAAAGGGGATTGGACAGCTTTATGGAGGAAAAGTCCATCACTGGTTACAAGCCCGGATGGGTATGTGCAGCCGCCCGATTTTAGAAATAGGCTACCTCAGAATGCCAGGGGAGGGTGCAGGTCTCTTGTGGTCTTGTGTGCTCCCTGGGGCATCTGGCGGGCCACAAGAAATACAGGAAGCTGGACTAGATGGACCTTTGGCCTGATCCGGCAGTGCTCTTCTGATGTTCTTATGTGTGTAGCCTTAGGGCCCAATCCTATCCAATTTTCCAGCTCACAATGTAGCCACAATGCAGCCCTGTGGGAAGGGAACACATGTTGCCATACCTTGAGGAGGCCCCAGTGACTGCCCCTCCACCACAGGATGCAGCGCACACCCCACTAGCACAACTGCACTGGAAAACTGGATAGGATTGGGCCCTTACAGAGCAGCCCTGGGTTGCAGTGTGACAGCCCAATCCTATGTATGTCAACTCAGAAGTAAGCCCCATTACAGCCAATGGGGTTTACTCCCAGGAAACTGTGTGTAGGATTGGGCTGTGAGCCTCTTGTGTTTACTCAGAAATAAGTCCCACTGAGCTCAGGTAGGGAAGCAGGGATTGCAACCTCTGAGCAATCCTATGTCTACTGGAAAGGAAGTCCCATCAATGGGACTTGCAGCCCAATTCTATGCATATATACTCAGAAGTTAGTTCTGTTGAGTTCAATGGGACCTGCTCCCAGGTAGGCATGTATAGGATTGTAGCCTAAATCTAATTTAATAATACAATGAATTTTTTAAAATACTTTTTCTGCAGTAAAAATAGTACAATCTGCAGCAGGATGCAGAGTGTTTAAGCTGCTGGTTTTCATCTTTTTTTAAAACCATCTTTGCGCAGCATTTTTGTGTTTCTGCTGCATTTTAAAAACACATTACTGTATTATTGTTTTGTGTTTTTAAAGAAATGTGCTGTTAGCAGCTTTGAGAGCCTGTGCCTGAAAGAAGGAGGTAGAATTTATTTTTAATTCAACACTTAATTAAAACATAGACGGTCCCTACCAAGTCTGGAATTAATTTGAACAGGCTAATAGTAATGAGAATAAATATCAATACAACAACTTGGAGCCCCAGGGCCCAATCCTATCCAACTTTCCAGCACCGCAGTGCAACCCTGAGGTAGGGGAACAAATGTTCCCCTACCTTGAGGAGGACTCTGTGACTGCCTCCCCACCATAGGATGCAGTGGACACCCCACTGGCAGGGCTGTGTTAGCATTGGAAAATTGGATAGGATTGGGCCCTCACTCGCTAAGAGCACAACCCAACATGTGTCTGCTTGGAAGTGAGTTTGCACATATCCACACTTATCTGGGAGTAAGTTGACTATAATGGGACTTACTTCTGAATAGACAGTTATAAGATTGGGCTCTCTAGCTCACAGAGGGCACAATCCTAACCAGGTTACTCAGAAGTAAGTTCTATTTTGTTCAGTGGGGCTTGCTCTCAGGAAAGTGTGGTTACAATTGCAGCCTGAGTTCAATGGGACTTACTCCCAAGTAGTAACAGAGCCTCACTCCTGAAGGTATCAAAGTGGGTAGGTACTTGACCTATAGAGAGCTAAAACTGAGGACACAACAGTAGTCTGAAACAGCACATCTGCAAGGAAGGTCAGAAAATGGGACATTTGCCCCTCTCAAAAATAGGGGACTCTAAGCATACCCTGAAATGACTGAAGTACATCCATGTTTCCACAACCCAGAAGTGTCACACTTCTCTAACTCAGGGTGCTGGGATAGCTCCTTGGAAGTTTCATGTTCAGAAGAAATCTTCAAACTGTTGCTCAGAGGAGGGGTGTCCTCAGGACAAGGGTGTTGCCGTCATGCTTGTGGGCTTCTCAGAAACTGGGTGCTGCTCCAGGTGCGGCTTTGGTCTGACCCGGCGGCACTGTTCTCCCAGTGTTCTCCACCAGCGCTAAACAGCAGTCCAGTGCTCTTCTGAAGACCAGTCTGGGAGCAGTGACATAGCTAAGGGGGGCACATTGCCCTGGGTATTATGCCTTGAGGGGGTGCCAGCCTGCACCCCTAATGGCAGATCCATAAGTGGAGCTGGCCCACCCACCATGTCTCCCTGTCACTGGCACAGGGGTGGGGTGCAGGAGAAGGTGCTGGGTTGGTGAGGAAACCTCCTTGTCACTGCAATACCTTCTCCTGCACCCCCCATGGGAACTCTGAATAGTTGCATGCCGCTCTGAGCAGCCGATCACCGCTCAGAGTGGTGCACATCCGGTCCTAGTGCAGTAACCCAGAAGTAACTGGCAGTGATGTCATCGTGTCATCCCAGTTACTTCCGAGTCCAGCACTTCTGGGGAGGTGACCTGGAGAGTCACGACCTTGGGTAACAGAGGGAGCAGCTATGCCACTGTCTGGGAGTGAAAGGGATGGGCGGGTTTTAAGTAGTTTAGCCTTCCCAGGAGGCTCTGGGGCTGCTGTGGGAAACAAGATGTTGGCCAAGGTGGGTCTTTGGTCTGATCCAAGCAGGGCTGCCCTTTTACTGTATGTTCCTCTGCCAACACTTCTGCGCAGCTTTCATTTCTGCCATGATTATGCTTTGCTTGAATTCACTATCAGCCATTCAGTCAAGACAAGGGGGAGAATTATATACGCATGAGGTTTTGCCTTCTGGTCTGGTTTCCTACAAACCCCATTTCCATAATCCCTTTGTTAGTCAAGAAAAGCTATTCTGCCTTCCTTGTCAGGGAGGCCAAGAGCAACTCCCACCTCAGCTCCTCACCTGGTGCCCTGCCTGCTGCCCCCTTCATCCAGTGGGGCTTAATGTGGATTGCCATCATCTGCTTGAATAATTCTGACCTTTGCATCCTGGAGAATTATTACTATTTTCTCCCCAAAATAAAGAGGAAGAAATCAGACTTCTGATTAACCAACAACATCAATAATAAATTAGCAACTGTTTATTAAATTACAGGAAAGATGGAAGACCATTGAATATAGATTGAAATTTAGCAATGACTTCAGTGAATAAATAAGAGTCAAATTAATTGCTTCTTTTTATTATTTGGACAAGAATATTGAAAACAAATGTAGACCCACAGAGGGGGAAACAAGACTTTATGGGCTTTTGCTCTTTTGTTTTTTTTAATCACATCCCAGGAGTTGGGCAAAGGAAAGAAGAAGAAACTTTTTTTATTCCTTTTATTTATATTTATTGTTGTAAAATATTTATATCCCTCTTCCACTCAGGAGGTATGCACATGAACCCTGTTTCTTCTCCCTCCAAGGCATGCCTCTGAACCCATGATGCCAGAGATCTGTGAGCAGACCTTTATTTTTTAAGGACATTCAGAGAGTCCATGTGGGTCTGTGAATTTGAGCATAGTAGTGGTACTGCAGGGGGACACTTGCGGTTCTCAGGAACTGAAGACAGAAAATAGAATGCCAGTTTAAAAAATATATGCCAACACATTCTTACGTGCCGCCTCTAACAGAGGTGCAACTCACAGCCCCAGTGTCCAGGACTGCCTCCTGTGGCAGTAGCATAGCTACAGGGGGGGTATCACGGTAGTATTGCAAGCTCTGCAATGTGCCCTGTAAGCTGCCCCTCCCACTCACCATTGGAGCCATTCTGGGCTATGAGGGCAAGGCAATCAGGAATGACTCTGCCACAAGTGGGAGGGGCCTGTTACAAAGTGTGTTGTGGAGCCTGCAATACTTACCATGCCAACCTGCCTCTGTAGCTATGCTACTGCCACGGTGGGAAATGTGGGGTTGAGCTAGATGGGCCTGCTAGGGCCCTTCTTCTGTCTTCATATCAAAGTCATCCTCTTTGCTTGAAACAAAAGGATCTGTGCCTTTTGCCCTTTGCGTTATTTATAAGTTATAAATTATAACAATAGTCACTCAATATGCAAAACTCATGGACTGGTCAGAAATATGGTTGTCCCGAGGAACGATCATACACTGTTTGCAACCAGTTTGCCCCGCCATGAGCTCTTCCTTTATTTGAAGGCCAAGGCAAGATATAAATCATTTAAATAAATGCATAAACACGGTGGCACAGCCTCTGCTCTTCCTAAATGGTGCTCCTCCTTCCTCACCAGCTGTTGTTGCCTATGGAATTGCTTGCCTCCAGGTGTCCACTAATAAGTGAATGACAACTCATCAGAGGGAAGAACATCCCCCTCAAGTGTAGGCCTTTTAAGATGAAGATTGCCCAGAGCAATGTCTGTTTTCTTTTAAGAGTTAGAAAAATCAGATCCTCAGAGAGAGAGAAAATGCTGTCAGGGTGTTTAGAAAAACGTACCAGTCTCTTCCCCCTCCCCCCAAAACCAATTCTGCATATCTCTAATATCAAAAGTGTAAGTGATTAAACACACACCATTTGTTTCTCAAAAGAACAAATAAGAGTTGACAATAATGGTGAGAGGGAGAGACAAGGGGCTCAGACGTGACATTGTGGGATGCTTTTGTTCCTTTCTTTGGTAATAGAGCTCTCTTTATGAATCATTTTATTCTTTTCAATAAGATACTGTCTCTGCAATCAGGGATGATAAATGGCAAATAATTGTAAACCTGGTATTGCTTTTCGATATTGAATTTATCATGCTGTCCTCTTAACACATATTAAATACTTTAAAGAATTTATATATTTGTTAGATCATTCTGAGATTCCTTTTCCCCCCAATAAGTAAAAATTTATTAGTTTTCTAGTTTGGGGGAATCTAAGAGCAGACAACATCATTAATAACACTGAATAATGATACCAGTCTCTGTGACTGCTAATCCCTTTTTACTAATCCAGAGAACCCAAATCAAATAACATATATTAGATTTTGGTGCAGAGACCAAAGGAAACAAAATAAAGTGCAGCCTCCACACTGCACACTGTATGTCTGGCTTCACTCAGAAGTGTTTTACCTGGTCAAAAAAGCAGAGTCTTCTACTGTTCCATGTTTCAGACCAGAGGGCCAAGCAGCAGAGAGAAAGCAGGTAAAAGTGTAAGGAAGCCCGGCTAGGTGTCTGCAGCTGTGTTGCTCATGATCTCCTCTGAGATGCAGCAGTAGAAAGCCAGGTGTGTCCAGAGATTTCCTTAAATGCACCTGAGAGTTTTAAGGAGCAAGACAGCCAAGGAGGAATGGTTGTTGAAAAGAGCAGGAGTTGGGACATTGAAAGGGAACTGGAGCATGGGAAACTGAGGCTGGACCCAGTAATGGGAGGGCTTTAACCAGAGCAGAGGGTGTGGAAGAGGGTCTGCCTGTTTCAGAATCTCTGAATGTCTCCTCTGAAGTGATACCCTGGGGGAACAAAAACAGCTTGGGCACTGGGACAGAGGATGGCAGAATTGCAGGCTTAACTTGAGCCAGAGCTCATGAGGAAACTGTTTGACTTTTTAGACCAAGGGGCTGAAAGGGAGAAGGTGTTTCTTTGGTTCAATCCCATTCTTGAAACCAACACTTGCTGAATCAGCAGACCTCTAATTATGCCCCTCCTAGAAGTAACACAATTCCTTGAGGGAAGCCCTAGCAGCTGAAGAAGCATAGGACATAGTGTACTGATGCCCAAGAAAAATGTTCATCTTTCTTGTAAGGCTGGTATGTTTCCTTGGAAGACACACCCAGGGCTTGGGCACCAGAGGGCTGGGGATCTAGCCCAGGACACTATTGAGGACCAGGTGTCTCTGCAGGCAATAGAGCTCTCTTTGAGTACACAAGGGAATCGGAATGTGAAAAATCACCTGTGATTGGCAGGCAGCATGAAGCCTCCATAGGCCAAGAAACTGCAAAGGTGAGCAGCTTCTTGCCTGGTTCATAAGCACAGGGTGTGCAGAGCTCCAGCTTTCTGATGCTTCTTACTCCTCCTGCATCCAGCACACCCTCCAGGTGATGGGAAGGACACCTGCCTCGGAACCTGGAGAGCTACTGCCCATCAAAGTAGATGGCATAGGGCAAGATGGACCAACAGTATGACTCGCCCTAAGGCAGCTTAACGATTGGCCATGGCTCAGTAGCAGAGCACATGCATTGCATGCAGAAGGTCCAACCCCCAGCAGTTCCAGCTAGAAGGGTAACAATGGGGCTGGGAAAGGCCTCTGCCCAAGAACTGCTACCAGTCAGTGTGGCCAATAATGGGGGAGATTGAGGAAGCAGCGGCTAGACTCAGAGAAGGCAACTTCCTAGCAGAACATCTGTTGTGCATGCAGAAAGCCCTGGATCCAGTCCCTGGCATCTCCAGTTGAAGCAGGCACTAGTAGCAGGAAAACTGCCACCAATCATAGGGCTCAAGACAGGGCTGGATGGCCTGATTCTGCAGAACAAGCCTCACCTGAACCAGGAGGAGAGAAAGTGGCTGACATCTGGGGGCTGGGCAGAGTCTATGAGTCCTGCAGCTGCAAATCCACTGGATCATTGTGAGTTCCCGTTTTTCCACAACAGATATTGCTCCATCTACCTTGCAATCTTTTCGTTTAAATCTTTACAGTACAAATTTAAATTGAATGTATGTGGCAGCATACAAATTATCTCGAAGCTTGCTTTTTCTCTTCCCACACACAGGGAGCAGATTGCCAGCGTTAAAGCTGTGGGGTTTCGTGAAAGAAGCTGTTTACTCTCCCAGTGCCAGAACAATGGGTTCATGGCCACTTTTATTTTTTGCAAATATTTTTCCCCTTTGTTTCTTCAGGGCCCTATCCTCTGTGGTCCTGAAAGCCTCCTGTGGGCCCAGGTAGCCTCTCTCTCTCTCTCTCCACTCCTCCCTCCCTTTGATCAGCATGCCCTCAGACAGAAGGCAAGAAAGTGCATTGCCAGGTAAACCATCTGTCTTCATTATGTCCTAGGATGGATTCCAGTGCAGTGCCTTTTCTCTCTGATAGTGCATGTGCTGAGAAAATCTACATGAAAAAAGACAGTTCCATTTGAATGCAACAAGCTCACTGATTTTGCAGCAAAGGTGGAGGAGAAGACTTCTTCAAGCAATCTGGAAGTGGGGGGGGGGGAGGAATCATGAACACATGCAGCTCCTGCCCTTCAGTATTTTCCTAGTCTTCTGCCCCACAGCTGACGTTTGCCCAAATTAACATCTCCCATTCCCAAAAATATATTATTAATTTACATAGAATCAGAGAGTTGGAAGGAAGCCACAAGGTTGTTTATTCCAGCCCCCTGCCTGCAGCAGGAAATACTCATAGAGTGTCTCCAGCAGGTGGCTGTGGAGATCTTTGCTTGAAGATCTCCAGTGAGGGAAAGTCCACCACTTCCTTTCGCAATCTGTTCCACTGCCAAACCGCCCCTCTAGTCAAGAATTTTTCCTAATGTCCATTCTGCATGATTTCTTCCATTGCAGAATACTTGTTTTTGTATGTTGGAAGCTCTTCCACTGAATGCTTCAATGTGGGACGGAATAGCAATAACATTGGACACATTGAATAACATTGGACAAAGACATTTGCTTTCCTTCTAGGTCAGTCTTCCAGACTCCCTGCAGCTGTTTAAGTGAAAATAGCTGTTCCTAATGCAAGATCAATGGGGGTGGGGAAGCAGTTTGACTACCCCCAGCTTATACTGAGCAAGTCCAAAGAGCAGGACACACGCTGGGAATGGGAATTCACTAATTGCCCTGCAGAGACACTATTGTGAAGCGACTAGTCTGGGCATGGGAGACGCAGCCTTAAGTATCTGTTCAACCATTGGATGGCCTTAGGCCAGCCACTGTCCTGCATCCTCCCTCCCACAGCTGTTGTGAAGATAAAACAAGGTGATGATAGACTATAACCTATACTTGAGACAAGGTTGGAAAGGACTCTAAATATAGTCAGGCAGAGTGCCTCAGTAGTGGGTAATGAAGATGAGAGCCTCCACAGATGAAATCCCACTCCTCTTGGTTTGTGTTATTGAGAGAGGCCAGGAGGAGAATGCCTCAGGGATGCAGGCCTTTGTGCCCAAAGAAAACAGCAGCGTTCTTTTTTTACTGCAAAGCTCTTTCCGCTTTGCATTTGCATTGCTTGACATCGGGCGCTGAACAATAATAAAAGCTGACTCACAAAAATAAAGACCATGAGAAAATTCCTGCAAGGACATAATAGAAATGTTGTTATGGACTTTTGTGAGCATAAATAGTTTTCAGAATGAAATAGTCAAGACTGGGCTCTGCAATGCACTCAAGAGTCAAGTCATTTTAATATTCAAGAGGACCTCAGCCTATATGGATTTCTCCTGCCTTCTCCATCCTGGTGTTCAGTAATTTCCATTTTTTTAATTATTTGACACATGGTGAGCTATTCAATGGACAGCAGGGAGAAAAGGGAAACAGAGAAAGACAATTTAGAAGGTGAAGGGGGACAAAAGACAGACCAGTGTTCTTAAATTCCTAAGAAAATTGAGACAGTAGGAAATTCATGGGGAGGAGGGAGGGGAATCTACATGAATGTTCACTTGTGCTGTATTCCTGCACAATTCCCTCATATTTCTGGTGTGGGAGAATGTCCAGATGGATCATGCCCAGATTATGGAGAAATTTAGAAGATCACGTGCTTCTATTTTGAATTAAATATCTTATTGGTTAACTGAGCCAATTCATGATTCATTTGACATTCATCTAAACAGTATGTTTTGGGCTTATTCTCTGTTGCTGACAAAGAGTGTTTTCACAAGGATCCATTCATAAAAATTAGTTAACATGCCATGAACATTCTTTTCTTTAAACAATCAATACCAATAACCAGCATGGTTAAACCATGGTAAAGGTGTTCTTCTATTTTCAACTCCTTTATGGAAGCTGAGAGGATAAAGCTGCAATCCTGTACAGTATATGCTTTCTTGGGAGTATGTCCCACTTGACACAGCAGTACTAAGGTTTGAGTAAATGTGTCTAACATTGCACTGCAAGAGAAGCAGAATTTGGTCAGATGTGAGATTATCATATAAATGGAGATATGGTGCACCTGCAAGGACTTTGTGACATTAAGAAAGAATTTTCTAAGAGAACCAAATTAGAATTTGAGCGGAACCATAAAATGGCTTCATGTAGAGCACCTGTCTTCCTTTCTTTCATGGAAGTTCTTAGTATTTTGCCAACATGATATAAAGCAGTGGTTCCCAAACTGTGAGTTTGGGCCCACTGGTGGATTGTGACCTGATTTTTCATGGGTCCCCAAAGGGTGATGGAAAGATCAGACAACTAATTGCCTCCAGCCCTGAGGCTGTTCAAAAATCAGATACTGTTGCTGCTAGTTACCCTGCAAAGAGCTCAGCTCCTGCAGTTTGCCAGCATGTGTAAATATAAAGAGGTAAAGTTCGAGGTTATCTGGTTTCAGGTGGGTGCTCCTCTTTTATTTAGCAGGGGGAGAGTAACTGGCCCACCTCACCCCAGCAGTGTCTTTTCTAGTGGCTGTCTTCTGGTGTTGCATCTTTTTAGATTGTGAGCCCTTTTGAGACAGGGAGCCATTAGATATTTGATTTTCTCTGTAAACCACTTTGTGAACTTTTTGTTGAAAAGCGGTATATAAATGTTGTTGTTGTTGTTATTTTTTTTCTGGTTATTATAAATAAAATATTATTTCTTTCTAGATCTTTTTTTAAAAGTCTGGTAAACCTAAGTGGGTCCCAACAGAGTGTAATTTTAAAAAGTGGTTCCTGGTGCTAAAAAGTTTGGGAACCACTGATAAAGCATTCGTAGGCATTCCCCAGATTTTTAATGCAGAATCAATTAGAAGGTTATACAAAATTTTGTGAAAATATTTTGCTTTGGCAATGAGATGCTGATGGAAAAGGAGAACAAAGTCCTACATTGACAGCTGATGGGCAAAATACCAGGGGAAGGACAAAAACTTGGCTGCTGTCCTGCCAGCAACATTCAGCTCAATAGATGACCTCTGGCAAGTTGTTTGACCTTCATATTCCTTGGCCAGGTCAGGCAGGAGTCTGCCAAAAAACCAAGGTCTTGGTGCAATGCCTATCTGACTTCTGTATGAGCAAACACCTTCCTTTCAAAACAGGCAAGCAAAATGATATAGCTCTTTTTTTCTCTTTTTTTTAAATGACCAGCAGCTAAATGCTGTATGTTTCATCCTTGTGATGGACAACTGCATTCCAGTTTTCACCTGCATACTTTGGGGTATGTCAGCATAAGTTATGTTTTTAAGGGCACAATCCTAACCAGGTCTACTCAGAAGTAGGAGAGCACTTTCCTGAAGAAAACACAAAGAACAGATGTGAGCCATGTGTACTCATAAGGATAAAATCAAATTTTTTCACTGAGAAGAAGAGGGGACTGGACAGATTTATGCAGGAGAAGTTCATCACAGGTTACAAGCCATGCTGGGTATGTGCAACCTCCTGCTTCTAGAAGTAGACTACCTCAGAATGCCAGGTGCAAGAGAGTGGCAACAGGATGCCAGTATCTTGTTGTCCTGAGTGCTCTCAGAGGTCACTGTGAAATTACAGGAAGCTGGACTAGATGGACCTTTGTCTTGATCCAGTGGGATTCTTCTTATGAAATTCAAAATCTGCAGATAAGATGCCTATGCAAAATTAGTGCATTGACATACATGTATTTTGCATGATTCATTATTCATCTGAGATCCAGGTTTTCAAAGAATTTCGAAGAGGATTTGGAAAGGGCCATAGTGTTGATACTGAGCGAGGAGAGGTGAATTGGAGGTTGGCCAATGGCCCGCAATAAATATATGGGGGATCAGGAACTGTCCAGGGTGCTGATGTGCTACACATTGGTCACATCATGGAAAGGTCAATATCTTGCACCCTCGTTACACTGTTAAACGGAGGCATATAAATTGCTGGTCCATGCTGAATGCTCACTGCTATCTGTTTTATCAGCTCAGAACCTTGCTTGATGGATTTTTTTAAAAACTGGGAATAAATTACATAAACAGGCGCATAAATACCAAGTTCATTGTCTGCATTTCAAACTACCACCACTTAACAATTATTCCATGCCAACAGAGAGTAACTTATGCGTCACTGCAGTTATAAATAATTTGTTTTTATTTTAAAAGGCAAGCTCATTGTTTTTCCTTTTTCTCTTTCCACTGGCCGTGAAATAATTTTTCTGTTCCTATAATCTTGGGGAAAAAAAGGCATGAATACTGCCCGTCATTCTGAAATGGATTAATTTTGTTCCCCATATAGCTTACAATGCCTACTTTGTGAATTCCAATAAAAGCATGCTATAGCTTGTAGGTTGCAAAGAATAGCATTTTTTTTTTTAAAGCCTGCAATTCAACAGGGAAGAAAAAGCCTTGGGTAAGGTCTTGGAATGTGATAAGTGTTTCATCGAGCCTACTCAAGGTTAAAAAAGAAATTGGCCATATGTGCAGAATCTGGGCTTCACACTGACATCAGGTAAGCCCATCTCTTGTCTATAGTCCAGCTACGGAGTTCTAATGGTTGGGGGGCAGTGTGCCCCTTGCTGACTGGCTGATGCAGGGAGCTTCCTGGACTGGTTGACATGTATTAAACAGTCCAGCTAGAAATAGAACAGCATTTCCATCTCCCCTCCACATTCTTGAGCAGCAATGCTGAAGTGAAACTGATGGATTCCTTTTTAGCCACCCATCATGAGAAATTAAATAAGGAGGAAATTGACCTCCATTGCACTCTTTCTAGTTGTCATTTGCTGTACAAATGAGATAGGAAGAGTTTTCCTTGGAGACCAAGGAATGTGCCCTGCAATGCAAGAGAAAAAGGAATTAACCAGTGGTTTTCCCCTCCAAAGGTTAAGGGTGGACCCAAGTCTGCCCAGTTCATCTGAATATTCAGGCTGTGTCTGGAACATAACCAGGTCCACACAGGAAGACACAGGTTGCAATCCTAACCACAATTTCCTAAGAGTAAGCCCCATTGAATAAAACAGGACTAACTTCTGGGTAGACCTGGTTAGGATTGTGCCCACACACACACACAAAGGTGAACTGTTCTCCCTACCATAGTGGTCTTGTACACATGCTTTGTATGCCAGTGTTCAATGATCTCCTTTAAGAACTGGAGAACAAAGACTGTGGGAGCCTGCATGGTGCGGTGGCTGGGAATTAGGACCTGGGTCCTAATTCTTAGTCAGCCCTAATACTTACTGCTCAGTGATCTTGTCTTATAATAGTCAGCATGTGTCCAACTACCTCACAGGGCTATTTGGAGAACAGAATGGGGAGGTAGCAAGAATAATGCACATCACCCTGAGTTCTGTCATCACCCTGAGGAGGGATGAGATTTTACATAAAGGTTCTGGTCTTTCAAGGATAAAGTCAGAGGATATGGGTAAAGTCAACATTCAGTGTTGGCAGTAGGAGAGAGCACTTGAACACCCCCTAATCCTCCTGACCCTTAAGAAACCCAAACAAAAGAGATGAAGGCTACAATTCTATGCACTTCAACCTGAAAGTAAGCTCTACCAGTGGGACTTAATTCTGAGTAAACAAGTACAGGATTGCTCCAACAGGTTGATTATATGCACTGTTACTTGGAAGTAATCTCAATTCAGTGAGGCTTATTCATAAATAAGTGAACATAGGATTGCAACTTAAGTCTTCAATTCTGTGCAGCAGCAGGTATGCCAAAGACCTTGCCTAATTGTCTAGAGTCGAAAAGCAGTGGGCTACTTGCTGTCACAGTGAAATGCTTTAATCCAGAAGGGTATTAGAGAGAGAGAGAGAGAGAGAGAGAGAGAGAGAGTCAGTTATCAAATACATAACAGCAAACACAAAGAGCTATTATAAATTAGATCCTTGTATGCACCAGGAGCAATTTCAATAAACAAATCGTGTACATTCATGCTGGAAATAAATAAATAGAAGCTTTTGCTTGCATTTTTGTTTTGGGGAACTTCAGTTTCTAGTTCATTCTTCGGAGTGATTTCCTTAGCATGGGCACCAGGTGCAAAGCAGCAGGAAGGCTGGGTCTGTTGCATATGGACAAGGGAAACATCCCAGTCATGCAGCCTGGCTGTATTAGTGAACAGTGACTCCAAGTGTCAGTCACGAAAAATGCACACTGAAGCCTGTTAAGAAAGTGGTAGAGGCACATTCCATCAAATGAACTTAAGGGCTCTTCTCTTTATGCAACTGGGGTTTTATGAAACTCTGGCTGCAGTCTTAGGACACAAGGCTGATACAAGCCAGCGTCTCTGCGAGGAATTTGACCTGGGGGTGCAAAGTTTTTGGGGGGAGGGGGGATCCTTCCCAAAACGGGAGGGGGCAATGGGGGCAGGCAGAATGGAGGTAAAATTGGGCAGGGGGAGGGTGTGACAATCAGAATAGTCTTTGGAGCCCAGGTGAGATAGGAAAATGTCAGATCCCAGGAACTTTCTGGGCCCCGTCCTTTGACTCCTGGGCCCCCTTTCTGACCCTGGGCCTGGCTGTTACCCCCCTCTCCTAGGCCCTGATACAAGCACCCAGGGGCAGTCCACAGTCTTCATCTTAAGACACCCGGAATTCAGTGGGGCTGACTTCTGCATGGAACTGCACAGGAAGCATGCACAGGACTGGTTCAAACACTGAGCAGGTTCAACCCTGGAGTAAATCAGAGTATGGTGGTCCCTTTTGCCATTGCTGGCTCCTTTCCTGAGTTTGGCTTCATTCTGTGGATGACATAATGCGAAGTGCAGAAGAGGGGCGCATGGGGGGCAGACCAGAACTCTTCCGCACCCTCTTCGCACGCCCCCTTTTGCAGCAGGGCAAGGGCTGCAGGAGCACAAGGAGGAAAATGGAAGAGTGTCTCCAAGGGCCCCAAGCTCCTGCATGTCTACTCAGAAGTAAGTCCCATTAAAGTCAATGGGCTTACTCCCAGGAAAATGCATGGCAGGATTGTAGCCAAAAATGGTACTGAAGCTCAAGGAGGGCTCTGGTTTGCATTTCCTGGGGCTGAGAGCCTGATTCTATGTGCATGTCTACTCAGAAGTAAGTGCCACTATAGTCAATGGGGCTTACTCCCAGGGAAGTGTGGATTGCATTGTAGCCTAAAGCCAAGCCTATGCATGTCTACTCAGAAGTAAGTCCCATTATAGTCAATGTGCTTTACTCCCAGGGAAGTGTGCATAGGAGGGCAGCCTCAGAGCCCAGCGCTAGGCGTGCCTACTCAGAAGTAAGTCCTATTAAAGTCAATGGGGGTTACTCCCAGGCAAATGTGGCGAGGATGGCAGCCTCAGAGCCCCATCCCATGCAAAGGTCTACTCAGAAGTAAGTCCCATTAAAGTCAGTGGGGCTTACTCCCGGGTAAGTGCGCGGAGAGCAGCCTAAAACGGATCAGCCTCTGTGCGGGCTGATCAGCCTCGGGAACGCCCCCTCGGTCGGACGCCTCGCCCCCTGAGTGCGGCCCCGCCTCAGGGTGGCCCCCTCGCGCAGGCTGGCCACGCCCCTCGCGCCCGAAGCCCCGCCCCAGGCTCTTCCCTGAGCACAGGCCAGCCCCGCCCCCTCCGCCTCGCGCGCCCGGCCCCGCCCCTCGAGTGCCTTTCGGGGGCGGCCACCAGAGCCACTCAGGCGCTCTTGCGCATGCGCGCGCAGATAGGAGGGCGGGCGGTCGATGAGGCGGACGGAGAAGGTGCTGCAGCTGCGGGGCCTGCCGGGCCGCCCGGTGCGGGTGGTGCGCGAGCACTACCTGCGCCCGGACGTGCCCTGCGGCAGCGCCCTCTGCCGGGCGGCCTGTCCCCGCGGTGAGTGCGGGCCTAGGGACTTCGGCGTGCCCTTGAGCATGTGCAGAAGGCGCGACCCAGCGTGCCTCTGAGCATGTGCGGAGTGCGTGGCCCAGCGTGCCCCTGAGCATGCGCAGAGTGCGTGGGTCACTGTGCTCCTGATCATGTGCAAAGTGCTCCTGAGCACGTGCTGAATGGTGACTCAGCATGCTCCTGAGCATGTGCAAAGTGCTCCTGAGCATATGCAGAGTGTGTGACTGAGCATGCTCCTGAGGATTTGCTGTGCGCGTGACTCAGCGTGCTCCTGATCATGTGCAGAGTGTGTGACTCAGTGTGCTCCTGAACATGTGCTGGGTGTTCCTGAGCATGTGTGGAGTGCTGGTGTTCTTGCAGGGCTGAGGAAGGGCTCCGAGGACAGCCAAGTGAGGGGCAAATGTCACTCACTTGGGGCTGGCAAGGGCAAAGCGAGGCACACTGGAAAGTGCCAGCTTCACACCTGCACTGATGGTGTCCAAGCTGAATGCGGTGAACCCGGGAAGCGATCCGTGTGGTCAGGGTTGGCAACGGTGCCACAGCACTGAGCAACTGGAAAGGAGGCAGATTCCCTGCTCAGGGTCGTCGGGAAAGTGACAGGGAGCAAGATCACTGGCGTAGCATAGCTAGAAGGGGTGCAAAGCACTGTTTTCTACAGCACATCACCAATAGCAGCCCATAATGGCTCTGAAGGGGAGGGAGAGAGGGCCGCTTGCATGCATGCATGCTTGCATGGTGAGGTGCCACGCAAAACGTAGTGCTTTGCACGCTGTGGGGGGGGGCACTGGAAAACTTAGTGTGCTGTACCCCCTCTAGCTATGCTACTGTGTGGCAATGCCCCTGCACAATTCTGTGGCTGCTGCTGTGGCCCCTGTAGTAGTGCCTACAATTCTGGCCAGACACTTCAAGAGGGATATTGTTGAACTAGGGAAGCCGCAACACAGGGGCCCCCTGCACCCCAGAATGCAGTGTGTGCTCCACTGGCACAGCTGCATTGGCACTGGAAAGTTGATTGGGATTGGGCTGTTCCTCTCTTGCTCTTTGTCCTGCGTCTTTGTCTGTCACAGTTTAGAATCATTTGTTTTGTAAAATGACACACACCCCCTTTGCCTTTTCTGCTGAAAATAAATTGATGGATAGTGGACTTGCTGAAATAGCAAAGATGTTTTCGCAAAACAGTGCCCTTTTGATCTCAATCACCAGTTCCTTTGTCCATTACAAAGATGAATTTGAGGCTGTCCAAGAGAGTGTATAGTTAATAATAATAATAATAATAATAATAATAATCAACTAAGATGAATGAACAAAAAACAATTCTTAAAACATGCTTTAATTTTAGTCAACCTTGAATTCTGTTTCAGATGGGAAACTGTTATCTGATGACGTGACTCATTATGTCGTTCCTGACTGGAAAGTGGTCCAAGACTTCCTGGAAATACTGGAGTTTCCTGAACTCAGGGGGATCGTGTTCATGCAAACAGCATGTCAAGCTTTGCAGCACCAAAGGGGCCGCAGGTATCAGACTTGGACCAGAGGTTCATAAAGCGAGTCTCCTCTGGACCACCCTGGGCATTTGTTCTGTCAGTAGTTCCACCGCTTCATCCAGAATTTGTGAATGTTTGAGGATTCAAATCTAGACCATGAAACTGGGCAAAATACATGGATTACTTACATGAAGTAAATTTCACACCCTCTTGTCTTGGGATGGTGCTCTAGTTCCTATGTACTGTTCTTTCCTAGGACTGGCTCCTAGAGGAGCAGAGACAGTCCCAGTCAATCTGCCACCTGAACTGCCCCCAATTCAGCTTCTCCCTCCCTCCATCAGTGCATATCACCACCTCTGTCTTCCAGCTCTGCCACTGCCTTCTTGTGAAGTGGCCTGGCAGGCAGGGCTCCCCAAGTTGTAGAATACTAAAAATAAGCGATCTGAAACCACTTCCGGTTTCACGATTGCAAACCAGAAGTGGTTTCCGATTGCTTAATTTTTGGTATTCTACAACTTAGGGAGCCCTGCGGAGGGCTCTGTGGGGCTCCCTGCACCTCCTGGAGCCTGCTGCATCCCTCTGTAAGTACAAAACCCCCCTTGGTCCCCTCGGCAGTAGCACAATCCCAGAGATTACATCACTGCTTTCCCCCTTTCCTCGTGCCTTAAGGTACCAGAGACTGAGCCTCTCAGGATGGACATCAGTTTCAGAACCTCAGCAGCAGCCTATCTCTCTCTTCTTCCACACGCTTCCTCTTCTTCTTTTCTGCTAAAGGGGGTGCAAAGCACTAAGTTTTGCTAATACCTGAATGTGCCACACAAGACCCTCCTCCCCCTCCCCTTCAGAGCCATTCCCAGCAGTGAGAGCAAAACAGAGGCAGAGGCGGGGAAGTGAATGCCTCCACTTTGCATTGGCATTGGAAAGTTGGCTGGGATTGGTCTGTTACCCTCTTGTGGAGCCAACAGATAAGGAAGGCCCACTGCATTTAGACATTTGGCACAGTGCACAGTCACATTGGTTTTATTTCAATAGGGTGGCTTGAAGATGTTAAGTATTGCATAAGAGAGTCTAAAATATTAATAATCTCTGGTTGTATTCAGTGTTCCCATTTGTAAATAATGTATGTATCTTGTAAATGTGCTGCACCTGTCCTGTTTTTTTTCCTACAGACAGTACAATAAATTGCGGAATCTGCTAAGAGATGCTCGCCGTGATTGCATCAAGTTTTTTAATGAGTTCCAGGAGCTTTCTTACTTGCCAAGGGAGAGAGGAGAATCTGTGGAAACATGGCAGACAAGGTACATGTTCCAAATCGTGTTGTGTCAGCAGTGATGTGCTGCCCAGTGGTAACCAGCCAGTGCCAGACCCAGCCCGTGGAGGTCAGTCATCTGACACACAGCAGGCTTGTTAGCTGTACTAACACAGAGGCTTTGTAGCTTCCTTGTTTATACATGATCAGGCACAGAACCATCACAGAGGAGTTGCTAGGATAAATTAGAAAGAAAAGAAAAGATGTGACATGGCACCAAGGAGTAACAGTGAACTCCTTGCTCTCCTAGGAGTATTTACAATGCAGCCGTGTGGTATTACAACCACTTTGGAGGCCAGATGCCAATTGTCATGGTAACAGATGACGAGGATTCCATCCAGCAGCTGGGAAGTGAGACGGAAGGTGTCTACCTGATCTCCTTCAAGGTGAGGGTTCTGTGCCGTGCTTGTAACGTAGCAGCAAAGGAGATGATGTTTGAAGTGATAAAGTTTGCCTGCAGGAATGCCTCCGGGCCTTTTCTGAACTTGCATGCGTTTTAAGCAGAATGAATTACGCAGATCAGTTCAGGATTAATGCTGGAGCCGGCCAATTAAACAGGACATGAAATAAGAAAATGTGCCCCCCTCCGCCCCTAAAGGATGAGACTGAAATGTCTTCAGACACAGAACTTAGTGCTTATTGTACTGTCTTACATTGGAATGTGCAGCCATCTTGCGCTAGTTAGTCACAGACCTTGAAAAGAAATCCCATTCTTTCATCTTGCTCCTGCTGCATTTTTTTGTCCCTGACAAAGGTGATGTACTTTGCTTGTCAGAGGGGAGCCTTCACAGAGCTTGTATTGGTTTCTACCTGCCATTGTCCAGGCCTTCGTGAGTGTCGCTGTGGACGAGGTTTTTTTTTTTTTCAACTGAACATTATGCTTCATACTTCCAATGGACTAGGCTGTATTTCATGAACATTTATCCTGTAATAAATGTATTACCCATTAAGGTGCTGCAAGACTCTTTTTTGTTCTTGCTGCAAAATGGTTAGTGCTGGACTTTTGCCAGAAAGGCCAAGGATCAGATGAATTGCACTAGATGACTTTGGGCCAGTCGTTATCTTGAAACCAAACAGGCCTTCTCAGGCTGGGGGGAGCAGGGTGCACAGCAAGTTTTGCATGCACCACAGTGTGCCATATAAGCAGCCTCTCCCACTCGCTATGGGAGCCATTCTGGGCAGCGCTGCCCAGAATGGCTCCAGTGGTGAGAGGGACAGGCCATTTACATGGCACGTTGCAGCACCTGAAATAATTTCACCAGCCCCCGTCGCTACACTGCTGGGTTCCTTCTCAGGATTCTGGTGAGGAAAGCTAGGAGAAGGCCCTTCTTGTGTCACCCTGATCTTAAAGGGTGGTGAGCAAATGTCATGCTCAACAGAGGAGCTGCAGGTGACACGTGCAGCAAAGCCATCCTCTTCTCATTGGTCTCTTGCTTTTTTCTATGGGTGATGCTAGTCATCATGAATGGCAAAAGTGCAATGGATTCTGCATTTGTGGCAGAACTGTATTAAGAGACAGTGTGGCTGCAATCCTAACCACACTTTCCTGAGAGTAAGCCCCATTGAACAAAATAGGACTTACTTCTGAGCAGTCTTGGTTAGGTTTGTGCCCTGTGTCATGCTGTTCTTCCATCTGCACAGAACTACCTGGACAACTTTTGGCCTGACTTAAAAGCTGCTCATGAGCTCTTCGATTCTATACTCCAGTCCCAGCGGGAGCGGGAGAGTGAAAGCCAAGAGAATCACGGCAAGGAGTACCCTGAGCACGTCCCTCTGGAAACACTGGAAGCTGGGATCAAATCCAGGAGATACATACAGGTCATATTTATGGCTTATGCATAGAAAGTCCAAAGTCTGCCCTTAAATAGATGTGGATAGTTTCATACAAGTCAGAAGCTTCTCTCATCTCTCTTGCACACTTGCGCTCACACAATGTGAGCTTAGCTATTTGATCTCCATCTTTTTGAAGTGTCCAGTGCAAACTTCACAGGCTGATAGTACCCAGAGATATAGCTTGGATAAAGTGTTCACATTACAAAAGCAGTATTGCCAGTTTTCAAGTGTGACATTTTAAAGTTTGCAGGCCGCATCTGGAAACAGAACAGAGAGGGCAAGAAATGTGTATTTCTAATGTCAGTTCTTTTTTCTATAAAATGTAGGAACTGGTAATGGCTTGAGGTGGGGAAGGGATACAAACCAGATAATGCTGGGAAATGCTTACATCAAATGGACATGACCCCTGTGGGAAAAGATGCATTTGAATCTCAGGCTGAAAACTCTCCAATAGCCATTAAGAGGTATCAGAATTTCTGGGAAATTTAGTGCTGCATGTAGGAATTACATAGCTCTGGAACAAAACTGGACACAAAACTGGTTTGTGTGTAACTGACTATGCACAAGGTTCTGACTTTTGGTTTGTTTTTGTAGGGGGTCCTGAGTGTAAATAAGCACAGAGCGCAAGTGGAAGCTTTTGTACGGCTTCAGGGAGCCAGCAACAAAGAAAAAGGTGAGGCTGAATTCCATAAACTCTGCGCCTGTGATCAAGAAAGACCCCTCCCCCGGGACAGTCTAGCTAGTGAACCCGCTTAGGGTTTTTTTGATGATTTGTTTTCTCCTGTAATGTATAGCTTGTAGTGGCTTAGCTAGAGGGGGTGCAAAGCACTAAGTTTTGCAGGCATCTGAACATGCTGTGCAAGTGGCCCCTCCCCTTCAGAGCTCCTCCCGGGTGGTGGGAGCAAAACAGAGGCAGGCCGTTTTGCTCCCACTGCACAGGACGGCTCCGAAGGGGAGGGACCGCTTACACAGTGTGTTCAGGTGCCTGCAAAACTTAGTGCTTTGCACCTCCTCTAGCTATGCCACTGATGACTTTCCTTGCTTCCTTGGGTCATCCTGAGCTACGCTGCAAGGCAGACATGTTCTCCTTTTCTCTTTGTGTTGCTACTTACTGATCTGGACTGAATAGATTGCCTGGCAACAGGAGCTGATAAATGGCCTGTATCTGCTTCGTAACTGAAAGCATTTTCAATTCTCCTACTTCTGTACTTCTGCTCCCGAGCATATGTTGAATTGAATTTGATTGTTCCCTGCAGTGACTTTGGGAGCAGGTATTTTGTCAAGAAAAAATCAGAATATGGTTGGAATGAGTAGGGTGAAATTCAGCTATAAAGGACAGGTGGCAGTTTTGCTGTGCATAATGCCATTACTACGTTGACAAAGAATTTGTCTCCATCTTTTTATATGTTTGGGCTTGATCCTACTCATCTTGACATGTTAGCTACAACAGTTGGCTGGATTTAGTTACAAGAGTGGTTTTATGAGCCTTAACGGATCATTTTGCATAGCCAAACATAAGTAATTTTGAAGACAAAGAGACTGGCAGTGTGGACAGAAATCTCTGTGTGTGTTCAAGTTTCTAATTGCACTTGTCCACAACACCGTTGCTTTCTGTGGAAAAACTATCGAAGGAGAATTGAATCTACTGGTCTAGTTCTACAGTCATCCCTCCTCCATTTGCATCTAGATCTCAAAACCGACATCCTGATCTATGGCACCAAAGCTCGAAACAGGGCAATCCATGGGGATGTTGTAGCAGTGGAATTACTACCCCAAAGTGAATGGAAGGGGCGAATTGCTGCCCTTTGTGAGAATGAAACTGAAGAAAAGACCTCCGGAGAGGCTCACAGTGAACCTATGCCAACAGGTAAGATACAGATGACAGCACCTCTCTTCTGTATAGAGACTTGCATTTGGCTTAACTCCCTCCTTTCTCAGATACATCTCCACCAG
The DNA here is from genome assembly GCF_035046505.1 of Tiliqua scincoides. Classification (NCBI taxonomy): domain Eukaryota; kingdom Metazoa; phylum Chordata; class Lepidosauria; order Squamata; family Scincidae; genus Tiliqua; species Tiliqua scincoides. The sequence goes on from NC_089828.1 coordinate 7,403,096, forward strand.
CTTCCTCTGCAGTGACAGCTACACAAACAGGAGTGCTGATGTCATGTTTGCTTGTGTGTGTGCTGAAGCCTAGTTTGCTGTGCCAGAACAGAGCAACCTCCTAGTGAGTCTTTACCCAGAACTAGTAGATTTGTATGATTGCCCCATTCAGACTCCACTCAACTAGCAGCTTTTGGGGTCGCTTCTCATCTGTGAGGTGGGATTCGTAAAATCATCCTGGTGCCCTTTGGGCCTTAAATCGTTTTTCAGTCTTGCAAAAAGAAAAAAAAGACCAGTTTTTAAACAAACTCATATTTAAGAAGATATTGCTCTTCCCTAAACTTCAGCACAGCATTTAAACGTTGCAGGATAGTCCCATAAGCATATTTGTCATGTTGATTGTATCATGTTAGCAAGTTAGGGCCCAATCCTATCCGGTTTTCCAGTGCTGGTGCAACTGTGCCAGTGGGGCATGCACTGCATCTTGTGGTGGGGCAGCAGTCACAGAGGCCTCCTTAAGGTATGGGAACATGTGTTCCCTTACCTTGGGGTTGCATTGTGGCTGCACCAGTGCTGAAAAATTGGGCCCTTAGTTATTGCCATGTGGGCATAGTAGGTGGTCCTGTTAATGCCTGTATCTACTGAATCTCCATTATTGTGTTACTTGCTTCTGTCCTGGCCATTGTTGTAAAATCAGCATTGTTGCTCTCCCAAAGGTAGAGTTGTTGGCATTATACAGAAGAACTGGCGAGATTATGTGGTCACTTTTCCCTCCAAAGAAGAAAGCCAGTCACGTGGCAAAAACGCCCAGAAAGTCCTTGTGACCCCCTGGGATTACAGGATTCCCAAGATCCGAATTAGTACCCATCAAGCTGAGGCACTGCAGGTAAAGCTGTTATGTGATACCAGCTGTCTTCCTGTCTGTGTTTGCGAATGCATTTGCTGCGCTTGAGACTTCTAACACAGGATTTGGTCTTGCCACAGGACTTCCGAGTTGTCGTGCGCATCGACTCTTGGGAGTCAAATTCCATGTATCCAAATGGACACTTTGTGAGGGTTTTAGGACGAATCGGAGATCTCGAAGGAGAAATTCAAACCATCCTGGTGGAAAACAGCATTTCTGTCAGCCCGTTCTCTGAAGCACAGGTCAGCCTTTGTTGTTGTTGCTTTAACACAGGAGTGCCCAAACACAGGAGTGCCCAAACACAGGAGTGCCCTCGAGGCCTCTCAATGAGGCCCTCAGGGAGCTCCCATCCAATGAGCCTCTGGCCCTCCAGTGATTAGTTGGAGCCCACACTGGCCCGATGCAACTGCTCTCAGCGTGAGGGCAACTATTTGACCTCTCACATGAGCTGTGGGATGAGGGCTCCCTCCACTGCTTGCTGTTTCATGTCTGTGATGCAGTAGCAGCAGAAAAGGAAAGGCCAATCTTGCTTTGTGCAAGGCCTTTTATAGGCCTTGAGCAATTGCAAGACCTTCATTCATTCATATAAGTTTATCTTTAATATATTCATTTATGTAAATGTATGTAAATTTATTCAAATTTGAAATGTAAATTAATTCTTTTTTTTCCCTGGCCCCCGACACAGTGTCAGAGAGACGATGTGGCCCTCCTGCCAAAAACTTTGGACACCCCCGCTTTAACACATCAACTGCTAAACTGTAACTGTGTAGTTCTCATTGGTCTGAGATTAACATACAGTGCAGTAGGTGTATGTTTTCATTGCATGCAGTGCTTTAATCTATTAGACTGGTATATTAGTGCAATTGGGGAAACGATACAGACCTGTACTTGTCAAAAGTACAGGTCTGTAATGTTTCCCCAACTGCACTCACATACCAGTCTAATAGATTAAGCTACTACGTATATCCTTTAACAATGATAGTAAATGGGACTTACTCCTGGGTACATGTGGATAGGATTGCAGCTAGGATCGTTAAAAATGTTCCTGCTTGATGATGTCACTTCCGGCCCACTTCTGGTGGGTCCTGATAGATTCTGAAAAGTGGGTCCTGGTGCTAAATGTGTGAGAACCACTGGATTAAATTGGGAAACATCATTCAATTTCAGGTAATTGGGGGAAAAGTTTGATATCTGTGTGTGTGGTACTTGGCAAGAGCTTAGTATGCTGCTCAAGGCTGGTTGCACTTAAAAATACTCCTCATCTATTGGTAACCAAATAATGCAATATTTATAAATGGTGCATATTTGCATGTATTTGCTTTGTAAAATATGCTTTGTATGTAAACGTTTTGGGAAAAAAAATTCTGTTTCCACTAGATAATCTATGCAAGACATTGAAGCCTGACAACTGAAAATGTCATCTGCAGCTGCCGAAATTCATAAGGCATTGGCTGCAGACTTTCAGACCTACTTTGCAGTTGGTATCTAAGGGCTAGAAACATGTTACGTAAACTTAAATTTGATGTCACCATCTTGAATTCTGCATTCATTACCAAATTTCATACTTGCATGGTATGATCACAGAATTGCATCACACTGCAGCCCTGTTTGTGGCTTCTATTGGGTTAAATGTGTTTACTGCACATATGTTTAGGATGCTGAATTATTCAGAAAGCAAAGCCTTGCCTCTTGCATTGCAAGTCTAACTTCTTGCATTGCAAGTATACGCCTTCGTTTTGCACCTGCCGCCCAGGATGGCTCTGAAGGTGGGGGGCGCTTGCATGCCGTGGTGAGCCTCCCTGCAAAACTTAGTGCTTTCACCCCCTCTAGCTACACCATTGGTCTAACTTCCTGTGGTTTCAGGGGCAAAGCTTTCAGATTCTTCTGTGTATTTAAGTAGCTGCTAGTAGCTTTTAATCTATGACTGCTGATTGGCAGGACTGTCTTTTCTCAGATGGGTGAAATGCCAGTTGTTAACCCAGAGAAACCTTGGAAAGTGACACCAGAAGAGGAGCTAAAACGTGTGGATCTGAGGGATTCGCACCTGGTATTCAGCATTGACCCAAAAGGCTGTGAAGATGTGGATGACGTTCTGTCAATTGCAATGCTCCCCAGTGGAAATCTGGAATTAGGAGTCCATATTGCAGATGTCACTCACTTCGTGGCGGCAGGTTCTTATACTGACATGGAGGCAAGAGCACGGTGAGTTTGGCTTCCAGGTCAGACGGAGCTTCTAACATCATCTGCTGTAAAGACCCCTAATAGTGTGAAGGTTTGATTTCTGTATTGTACTCTTCAAAATGTTGTAAGCCACCTTGGGTAGAAAGGTGAGGTATAAATAAATAATGGAAGCAGGAGATTGTTTTTCTTATGGGACATGATCCATTTATTGAATTCCCCCCCCCCCACTTGCATAGGTTCTGTTGGAAAGAAGGGGAACTGCACAAAAACAAAGCTAAATACAAGACCAGTAAGCTGTATTTTAATATAGGCATAGGCAAAGCCGTACTGTTCTATTGTTATTTTATTATACAGCATACTGCCTCATATTCCAGTTCAAAACAATTTTCCTTGTTTTGGACTGGAAATCATCTTATTCTGCGCTCTGCTTCTGTATGCTCTTCTTCCAAAATTAGCAGTAGATACCCATATAAGTAGTCCCACGGCATAAAGGCTTATACCTTTTCTTGCTTATATCTAGCTTCAACGCAATAAATGGCTGCCATCTGTGGGGAAAATGGTGTCTCCTAAATAGTGTGCTATTCATAACAAAAAATTTAGCAACATTGTGACACAAGTTGAAATCTACAGAGGGTTTCTGGTATGCAGTTGGAGAAGTATGTATCCTTCTTTTCCCAATTCTCAGGGCCACCACTTACTACTTAGCCGATCGTCGCTATGACATGCTGCCCGCCATCCTGAGTGCCAATTTATGCTCGCTCCTTGGCAGTGTTGACAGGTGAGCTCTTGTGTCTGAGGGATGTTCACAAGATGCTTTTGGTTTTGGTGCTAAGCCTCTGGGGAACACGTCTGAGTCTCTTTCTGTTTTCAAGGTATGCTGTGAGTGTAATGTGGGAGCTTGAGAAAACGTCCTATGAAATAAAAAAAGTTAGGTACAAGAGAACCATTATCCGCTCTTCCTACAAGCTCGTTTATGAGGCAGCCCAGGCTTTGCTAGATGGAGATCTAACCGCCGCAGCTGACATCCCAGAGCTTAAAGAACTGGATGAAAATACAAGGAAGCAGAAGTTGGATGAACTGGTCTGGGCCATAGGAAAGTTGACTGACATTGCCCGGCATGTTCGAGCGAAGCGAGACAGTTGTGGAGCTCTGGAACTGGAGGGGGTCGAAGTCCAAGTGCAGCTGGATGACAAGAAGAACATCAATGACCTTGTCCCTCGGCAGCCGCTGGAGGTGCACGAAACAGTCGCTGAGTGCATGATCCTTGCAAACCACTGGGTGGCAAAGAAGATCTGGGAGAGCTTCCCACACCAAGCTCTGTTGCGCCAACACCCACCACCTCGACAGGAGTTTTTTTCGGAGCTCCGGGAATGTGCTAATGCAAAAGGCTTCTCCATTGATACCCGGCAAGTACAATGGGAGCTTTTCAAGCATTGGCTTGTCTGCTGCTTTCTTTTTGCTTTTTACATCTCACAATTGCAAGGGGGGTTTCTGGCTATAATAGATAATTGAGACTCTTTGTGCTTTCAGAACAGGGTAGGCCTGTACATACCTCCTCTTGGTGGTGTTTTCATTATTGTTTTTGGCCAATAAAGCACTTTGTGTGAGTTAAAATTTATCATCTGTATCAGCGGTCTCTAAACCGGTCCACGGCACACACCAGGATTAGCCTTCCAGGCACAGCATAGGCAAAGCCTTACTGTTCTGCATTGGAACCCCCTGTTTTTGCAGTCGCTAATTGAAGAAACTTGCACCGGGCAGCCACTTCTGCTGTCCCTTGCCCCAGTTTCTGGAGGGACGCATTTGCCAGGTGCAAGTGTCTACGCTGATTGGATGTGAAAACTGGAGGCTCCAGCAAGGAACGGTAAGGCTTTGCCTGCGCTGGTTCCCAAGGGGATTTTTTTGGTGCACCGGATCTGGCTCATGGATTGTAGTTTGGAGGCCCCTGATCTATATAATGAGAAATGATACAGATTACAATTACAGAATACGTTCTAAAAGTTTGGACCCCCCAAAAATGTGAGCAGGAAGAGAACATGACTTGATATCTTTTTTGTGATCTCTTGTATAAGCCACAGTGGAAAGGTTTTTTTTTTTAAGTGCAGCAGCAAAGGATATTGGAGGTCACATTCCGGCTGAAAGACATGGTGAATAGAGAAGGTACAGGCTGTAGCATCTGTATGAGAACAGGCATCCAAAGAGCTTATATAGTTTTGCTCAGAATTTTGCACCAGCAGAAGACCTCCTCTGGATGGGGGCACTTTTCTGATGCAGGGCTCTTCTGCCGAGGCAGCTCAAGAGTGTATTTTGGATCCAAGTCATAATCTCTCCAACAAGACTACTCTCTCTGATGGGGGTGGTTTTCTGCTCTTTGTTCAAGGATGAATAAAGCCAGAGTACCCAATGTGAGAGAGATGCAAGCCAGGTGAAGCTTGCAGTAGGATGCCCCTCCCCCCCTTGAGAGTTGTGTGCAGAAGCAGAGGTGACACAGTGGGAACCCCATTCGCTGGGATCGGCAGCCTGTTAACAAAGAAGAGTGGCTTTAAGGCTCTAGAAGTGTCTAGCCGCAATCCATCTTTAAAAACAAACAAACAAAAAGCTAGAAAGGACTTGAACAGGTGGGTGTAGTCCTGGAATTGCTGCTTGATGCATCCCAGGACCACAGCTTGAGGACAGATAGGCCAGGATTTGCATCAGAAAAGCTGTAGTTACAAGCTTTCAATGGTGTGCAACAGTACAAATGAGCTGGGTATTTGTTTTCTGTAGTAATTATAATGAACAACATTTAATTTTAATAGGTCAAACAAGTCATTGGCTGAATCTCTGGACAGAGCGGTTGACCTTTCTGATCCCCTTGTGAACAAGCTCTTGAGATCCATGGCCACTCAGGCCATGTCTAACGCTGCATACTTCTCAACCGGTTCTTGCCCCGAAGAAGAGTTCCTGCACTATGGTATCTGCTATCACTTTGTCATGTTGTTCCCCTAATTGATGCACTGCTGCCTTACATATATTGTTTATTGCTGCATTTTTCCCTTCATAGGACTTGCTCTGGATAAATATACCCACTTCACCTCACCCATCAGAAGATATGCTGATATAGTGGTCCACAGGCTGCTGTTGGCAGCCACTTCAAAAGAAGACAAAGCAGGCCCCAGGGAGACCTTGTTTGGCAACAAAGAACTAGAAGAACTATCTCGGCACATCAACAACAGAAACAGGGTGAGCCTCTTTTGGCCACGTGCTGAGGCTTTCCTCCAGGGAAACGTAAGGGGGAGAGGAGGAAGGGGAACTCAATCATTGCTGACACACAGGGCGTCCTGCAGGTCCAACTGTTGTATAAACCCCTGAATAATTTACACGTGGCCAAGACTTTTATGACTCCCCCCCCCCAACCTGGTGCTAGAATTCGGGGACAAGATTGCATCCAACTAGCATTTGGATTCTAGTTACAACTCCTCATTCCGTGAGACTTCTTAAGGTGGCACTTCAGTCTGTGCTTGCACCATCTCAATAGCTGTTGAAAATTAGTGGGAGGGCTGTGTGTATTTTACAGTGCAGTTGTGGAAGTATCCAACCAGATACTGATCTGTTTGGTAAGAAGATACAACAGAAGTACTGTTAAGATACAAGAATCAAGCCTAGAAATGTAGCCAGTTAGTGCACTTTGAGATGCCAGCATTCTCAGCTTGAAAGAAAACTTGGTGTTGTAATCCAAATTGCTCTTTGTTCAGGCAGCCCAGCATGCTCAGAAACAGTCAACGGAACTTTTCCAGTGCATGTACTTCAAAGACAAGGACGCCGACAGAGACGAGTCCTGCACAGCAGATGGAATCATCTATTCAGTCCGAACCAATGGGGTGCTTGTCTTTGTGCCAAGGTAAGTCGGCCATGACTTAAGACAAGTACTGCAAGTTGCAGGCTCCCGCCTTACTGTGGCAAGCAGGGTGGAAGAGGCACCTTTGATTCTTTGGGGCATGGTGGAAACACCTTTCTTAAGCTACAGTACTTCTTTCCCCTTTGGATTTAAGTTTGAGAATCCCCTGACTCTTCAGCATACGGTGGAATAAAACTTGTGTGCACGTTCTCCTTTCAGAAATTACCTAAGTATTATTTTTAAAAGTTGATAGTCCAGTATTAGTTTAATAGCTTATAAATTCCTTGACACTGACCTAAATCTGAGGTATGACCTCCCCCCCCCCCCACTTAAGCATTAAGTGCACCAGTGATTGGATCTTACTTTAACAGGTGCCTAATGCATTTCTGTCACAGGTATGGAATTAAAGGGGCTGCCTATCTGAAGAATAAGGAAGGTTTGGTCCTTTCTCGTTGCTCCACTGGAAAGTGTGAATGGAAGCCTGGTTCTCTCCAGCGTTCTTCCAGCAGAATCACCTCCACTCCCACCACTGGAGACTCTGTTACGCTGAACCTGTTTGACCACCTGACAGTAAGTTACCAATCTGTGTGCCAGGAGCTACCCATTTACAAGAGAAGGCAAAACAATATCTTGTTCTGTGTTTTTCCTTAGGTACAAATCTCTGTACAGAGTTTGCGTTGTCATGCTGATACCATCCGGCTTCAGATAACCAGCTGCAAGCCTTACAAAACATCAGCACTCGAGCTGGCTCAGAGTTCCCACATATGTAAAACGAATCTGGTACGGGAAGTCACAAAGACTGTGGAGGAAGCTCAGCTTGCTTATGACAGAGCAAAAACAAAGGTGATTGATGAAGAATATGAGGAATATCGCCAGACAAAGGGTGCAAGTCTGTATCAGCTGTTGGAGGAAATCAAGGATTTGGCCCTGCTGGATGTATCTGCAGATTGTGGAGCATGAAATCTTCATTCAGGCACCTGTTGCATAAGGTTCTCTGAAGAGTTTCTTGAGTTTTTAAAATCTGTATAGTTTTAACTTAATGCCTTTTAATACAACATATCTACAAATGTGGTAATGACTGCATTTTAAGAGTGGTTTTTAAATGCTTATTGCATTGTACTAATCATAATTTAGTACTTTGCATTCTGTGACCAAGTATATGAACTCTGTAAATATCTCCAAATACCTCACGGAGCTGTAAGTAGTCTTTACATACTTGAAATCTTACAGTAATGTTGTCTTTAATCAATTATGGGCTTTGTTGTACAGCTGAAATTACCTTCTCACTTGCATTTATAAAGTCTTCAGTTTGTAGGCATAAAACCTACTACAGGTACTAGTCAGAGGGATGGTTTTAGTTCAGCCTGCTTTTGTACTTTCCTTTTTTCAGCTTTAGAAATCACACCTTAGCTGCCTCCAGACTCACTTGCTGGTTGCCTCAGTTTTCGCCTGTAATACTGGGCCACTGTTTATGCTTAAAGTTACTGTATGTTGCAAAATACTTCCAAGAGAGATCCAACAGCCAAGTCCTATACTGACTCTATGCCACTCTGAGGGGCATACGCCATGATGTTAGTCCACAGGTGCTGGCACAATGCCAACCCTGCCAATGCATGACCTACAGACAACAATGCACTATCATGTTGGAGTACCTCAGAGATCAGTGCAACTTCACTGGTGGGCAGGCCAAGATAGCATGGAAACCTGGGTGGACAAGGAGGAATCAATGTACACCATATCCCAAACATCCCCCAGATGATAGAAAAACTACATACAATCAGTTCGCATTATTTGTTCCTGCAAAACCTAGTGGATACCAAATTAGCAGATACTGAATCATTGAGCCTATGGGAAAAATTGGGTTAGGTTCTAAGAAACCCTCTTCACCACACACTTTATGAATGATCGTAAGGGCACACCAACATCTCAAATATCCGATGCTTTCTTCTCCATGCTGGCTATCCCTCACTCATTGAAGGTTGCTGGCCCAACAACATAGTCTCAGAGTTCAGTAGTGGGGGGGGGGGTCGCTTCATCTGTCCTCCTCCACCTGGCTCTTGGCTCCTTCCCTGGCCCTACCCCAGCCCAGAGCAGAGACCTCATCATTGGTCTCTCACCATTAGCAGGGTTGTGAAGGTTCAGCTGGATTCCCTAAGATGGTGGGACAAGTCTGGAAACAGACACAAATGTGTCTGATGATTCTCCACAGGCCAATACTAACACCCATCTGATACAGAAAATTGACCCAACCAAGACAGCTTTCTAAAAAAGAGTATAATTGGCTGGACGCAATTACCATAACCCCTTCCTACATCAACCATGTATGAAATAGGTGTCTCTTCCTCTCCCCCAGACACCGGTACTGCCTTCTGCTCATGAGAAGGCCACTGTCTCTTCCTCCCACAACCTCTCTCACCCCACCTGCCTGTTCATAGGTTTGCCAAGCCCCCCTTGGCTTAGTTTACTGGCACAGTGTTCTAGCATAACAAAAACAAAGTTGTAGATAAGGAGAGGTAGGTGGAAATTCTACCCTTCACAGATAAGCAAATGTGCATATAAAGAGAACTAACTGTACTTTCACTTGTACAAGACATGGCTCCTGGCTGTTTTGTGAAGAGACCAGCATTTGCTGAGCAGTTTATTTTCAAGATGAAGTCTTTATTTCCAGTATAAAACAGGGACAATGTAGACTTGAACAGCAGAAATGCTGTCATAGCAGTCCGCCTTCTCTATATGTGGGGGATGGACGGGCAGACAGACACTCACTATGAATACAGTACTTCATTGCTCCAAACTGTTCATAGCTCTGAACTCTAGCGTGTTCAGCTAAACATCAACATCTCTTTAGCTGTACTTGAAAAGCACACATTCCAGAGTGACGCATATTAGAAGACACAATTCTAGAGCTGATCTCTCAGCTGAAGCATCTGGTAAAATGGCTTAAGCACCCAAAGTTATGGTAGAAACTCCATGTTAAATAAGACAACCCAGGCAATTAAAGGTCATTTTCTTCTATGCTTCCATGTTGCAACTTGTTCTCAGCAGCTTGAAATTGTAAACTTCCTGCTCCTACAGCAGTCAGCTCATGTAAATCCTGAGCCACAATGGTGTCATGCTCCTCATTTGGCTAGGCGACAGGCAACTCTAAGGAAAAAAAATATTAACTGCATAAACTGATGGTTGCTGCATTTGCTCCTTTCCTCTATGATTTAACAGCTAAGGCTCATACTTCCCAGCCCAGTCAATAACTTGGAAGAGAACCAATTTCTTTAAACCTGTCTTTTATAGGAAGGGAAGTAATTATCACTAAAGCAGGAGGCAATCTACAAGGAAGAGTTAGAACTTTTAAGTAGAAAAGAAAAGGCAATTTGGAATTCAAGGAAAAGCATTTTCTAGTGAAGTGCTTTTTCTATAGCATACTCATGATTTAGCACAATAGTAACATGCCATTTCACTCAGGCAAGTTTTTTACATCCAATTTTGTTTAACAGAAGGATAATGTCATTAAAATGTGTGGATTTAGCAACCTTAACTGAGGAACTGAGCAACCTTAACTTGCTGAGAAGAGGGAGAGGTTGGGTTTAATTGTGCTGGCAAAGCAATCATCTGAGCAAGTTGATAAGCATGGTCCTTAGAACACTGTCTCTTACCAAACAGGCCAAAAGCTGCAAAGTGCAGGGCTTTTCTATACACTCCCCTACTGGCCTCTTTATGAATGTCTATCATACGTCTCTCTACTATTTTATGAAAGAAAAGAAGTTCTTGCCAAGATCGTATGCGTTGCTGTAGCAGCCCTTGCTGGCTCATTAACCTAGTGACAGGCAAAGTTCTAGAACTTAAGCTATAGAAGGGTATTTACTCAACCTTTAGTGCTAAAGGGAAGTGTATATTGGCCTGGTAATAAGCCAGTCTTCACCAGAGGCAGAGGCATTAATAAGGAATCCTTTACAACAACTTCCAGTCAATTTGAAAGAAGATTATACATCTCACCTTGCCCATTTCTCTGGAACACATTTAACACCGGGGGGGGGGGGGGAGAGATACAGCCTTATTAAGGTGCAAGAGCACTCACAACAGAGAGGAAACAACTGTATACAGTAAAAGCACAGAATAATTTTTTTCACTGAAAACCTCAGTAGATGCAACAGTGGCAGTTCTGTGGATTAGCAAACCGTTGGGTAGTCCAATCCTAACCTAGGCTAGTGTAGCAGGGCCATTTGGCCTCCGCTGTATCCAGTGCCAGCTAGGGGGAGACTGGAGATGTAATGCTCAAGGCTACCTGATGGGGCTACTCGAATCTGCGCCAGCTAAATTGCTTGTGGAAATCCAAGTAGCTCCGTGCAGGGCTTTTAGGCCTGAGATGAGGGGTAGGATACAGTGGAGGCCTGCTCTGCCATCCCCCTCCTGGCATGAACTGCCCCCATCCTGCCCACTCCCCAAAGCACCCTCTCTCTAAGCCCCTGTGCCGCCTGGCAAAGTACTCACTTGATACAGCACAGGTGGGATGGCGCAGACCTTTCCAAAGGTGCTGCCTATTCTCAAATTGTCAAAAAATAGTTTACTGCACTTTTATTATTGCTAGTGCCGGCGCAACATGTAATGCACCAGTGCTACTGGATTGTATCATCAGTCATACTGAAGGCTTGGTTGGGGCGGGGTCTGCTTAACAGCAAGAAAAGGGGGGTCCCAATTGTGAGAACTGAAGCAGGAAGTAGTTTTTCAGTAGGGATTTTAGAGTTTAAGTTTCCAAAAATTATCACAAGTTGCTTTCGCCTGTGCTTTAGAAACTCACCGTGTTCTTGTGACTGACTGCTCAGCTGCATTTTTGCTTGTCTTCTTTCAAGGGCTATTTGCTTGTTCCTTTCAATTCTCTGCTGTTGCTCCTCTGTTAGAGCATTACTCAGAGATGAGCCAAACTCTTCTCTTGCATTCTCGAATTCAGAAGGGAGAACAAATTCTTCTGGCACTGTATTGGGTTCATCCATTCCCTCATCTTCACCTAATAAATGAACAAACACTCTTATCATTATGTTCTGGCCAAAATAGGAGAGTCCACCTCAAAAATGAAGATACCCTCAAACAAACACACAGTAATTTTGCTCTTATCACATTACAAATATCTGACTTCATCATTTAATGGACTAAGCAAAACTGCAGCTGAAAATGCTATTTGTCTGATGACAGATACCCCTTTATAGTTCCTGCATATTACTAATTAGGAAATTATCTGAAGAGAAGTTAACCTACCACTGTAAACATGTCATTTGCCTATCTCTAAACCCATAAGCTGTACAATTCTCATCATTCATGTATGGAACCATCGCACAGAGAGCTGATAACTAGACAGACGCTGTCGGCAGGAACCACTTTGTTAATGTATGTGGCTGTCTAAGACTGCACTGTATTGCTCACAAATGCAGCCAATATTCATTAACAGCCACACTCAATTACTCTGATGTCTTGAAGGAGAGGCAAAACAGTATCTGCCCTGCATATTCAGGTTTTACACTTTTCCCATAATGAAGGCACTTGATAGTTCAAAACTGAATTCCTTTCTCTTTCCAGCATTTAAACTCTACTGCATATGTTAGGAAGGATGAACAAGGGAGAGATTGAGGTATATTTGATAGCAGCTAGTTTTTTACTCAACCTTCAGAGGAGGTTGTAATGAATTTCATCATCACCGCAGCATTCATCAGATTTCTACCAAAACACTCTTTGACAAGGCTAGAGTTTCCCAGGAGAACAGAAAGGTTTACTATGAAAATCAGAATTTTCAAATTTCTTGGTAAAATACAGATCAGTGAAGGCGTTTAGAATCCAAGATGTATTCCAAATAAGATTCTTTGCAGCTGCTGCACAATGTAGAATCCAGTGCTCAGACTAGAGATGCATTGCCACAGATATAGCAGTACCTCCCATAATGCTGCTTACTTTAGCACTATTTGTTAAAGTACTTTCTTTTTGTCAAGGTTTGATTCACAGCTATTCTAGCCAATGGGAACAATGCAACTGGGGAAGCATGGGACTTATCAGGACCAGTTTCCTGCTTTATTGTTTTACATGGCACTCAACTTACTGGAACATACCCCATGTTAGGTATTATTATATAGAACTCTCTAGAACAGCGTTTCTCAAACTGTGGGTGGGTACCCACTAGCTGGGTCGTGAGCTAATTTCAGGTTGGTCACCATTCATTTCAATATATTTTTAAAATATATTAACCTTGATGCTACCATGCTATGCGACTGCACTGGGGGAAATGTTACAGATCTGTACTCACAGACTAAAATGCATATGCTTTTAATAACAATAATCCATGGGGCTTACTCCCAGGTAAGTGTGGTTAGGAGTGCAGCCTTTGGGATGTTTTGGGAATTTTTTTAAACAGATCAGCAACTGCTTGGGAGGGAGGGTTCTTTATTTCAAATAAATTTTTAAATGTATTTTAAAATTTTTATTTATTTACTTGATTTTGTCTCATGGGGGGCCTGTTAAAATTTTTCCTGCTTGATGCCACTTCTAGCCATGACATCATTTCCAGGTTAATGACATCATTTCCAGTGGATCCCACAGATTGCCATTCTAAAAGTGGATCCCGGTGCTAAAAGGTTTGAGAACCACTGCTCTAGAACAAAATATTCCTCACTCAAAAAGGAACAAATGCTCTTTTGTTGGATAGCAAGTAGACAGTGGTTAATTAGCCCACATCCAGTGGACCACTTAGGACTTTTTGTGGCTGGGATTCTTACAGAGAGAGCCTTAGATCACTAAGGCACTTCTAATACCTTTAACCAAGAACAGAAACTTCAGATCACTTGGCATGGATCAGTTATATGCTGACTATATAGGAGTTTGAGCATACTGTTATGTCCTTGCTGTGAGTGTGTGCTATTTTCACTCGCACACAAAGACCACACAAGGTCTAAGTCAGATCACCACCATACTACATGAATGTACATCAATTATTTCTCAATAGCACCAAAACATCCAATAATTAGGAAGAAAAAAGGATGAAAGCATCGTTTTCAGTGTATACATGCCTTCATTACTCGGGAAGTCTTCATGCAAAATGGGTAGATCAAGTCGAATTCGCTTTAAGCATGTCTAGAAACAAGAAGACGTGTCATTAAGACTTGTCAAAAAACCGCTTTGTGAACTTTTGTTGAAAAGCGCTATATAAATACTGTTATTGTTATTAATAATAATATTAATATTAACATTAATAATAATAATAATAATAAAATTACAATCTGAAGATGACAATAGCTTGTATTTGTGGCTTTCACTTAAGCATCACAGATATTCAAAACTGACAATATTCACCTGAACTGCTTGTTTATTACCCAGACGCTCTACTCTGTCAACAAAGTCTTCAAACTGAAGCTTAGGGAAAAGTCTGTGAGCCCAGTGCTCCATGTACTTGATAAGTGTCTTCAAGTCAGCTTCCTGAACATAAAAAACCAAGCAAGTTGTTCAGCAAAACATTTGGCATACTGACTCGCAGAAAGGTTTTACAAGTTTAACTCTTAGATCATCTGAATCTGGGCTGCAGGAGCATAGTCTTAAAAAATGTGTTACTGACTGAACAATAGACTCAGAACATGTTCTTGAAGCAAAATGTATTAATTTTTGACTACAACAAAAAAGAGATGACTTTAGAACCTGTACAAACATTTTATTGTAAACTAAGTGAATCTATAATGGAATTTAGATGTCCTTCCCTGGTTACCACATATATTGTAAGAAAATCCCATTTTCAGTAAAGAACATTTTGTTCCAACAGAGCACCACAGAATGGCAATTCACAATCAAAAACAAAACCAACCATGTAGGAATTGGAGCCCCTAAAGCTTTATCCACAGGGTCAAGGCATGGTATGAAGGCATACGATACAGCAACCTTGCTGAATCTAGCAGGTTTGAGTCTGATCAGTGCCAGGACCCTGTTTTATGTTCCATGGCAGAAGAAATGTTGGCTACAAATGAAATAAAACGTTTAAAAACTAAACTGACAGAGAAATTCAACACAGGAATGTTCCAGTCACAACACAGTTTCAATCCCAGAATACATAAGATGCATTCTGTGGCCACAAACAACCACAGAAGACTTATTAACATTGCTTACCTCATGGCCTTTACCTCTGAATTTTACATTTTCAAACATACTCCGCAGAGCTGGAAGTCCTCTCTCTGATACTAACCTGCAAATATTAGAAGTGTCTCCAGTTACATGAAGTTTTTCATTAACATGTATTCCATCCAAAACTGACACACAATGCCAGCATCTACAAGAGACACAGTACATGAACTATTGCTGTCTTAAAGCAATACAGTAAGAAAATATTCCCTGCTCTAAAGAGGAATGAGACAATGGTTCCGGCAGAAACTTCAATATATACACACCGTACAAATATATTCCTGAGACCCTCAATACTGAGTTTGAGCCCTTGAATCATATTCAAACAAATGGCATTTCTGTGCCATCCATCGGAGTGCAGTATGAGGAGTGTCTAGAGCCTAATGGTTGGACAAAAACAGCCTATCTTGTTTTCCCCCCACAAACCGCCATCTAGATGACACAGAACAAATAAAGCAATAGGAAGAGCACAGCATGGCCACTGCTGAAACTGATCTACACCAAAGACCACCTACCAACCAAAGCTCCACCATGGACTATTACTGGTACACTCAGAAGTGACTACACTCAGAAGCTGTTTATCTATCAACAACAAAGATGCAGCTCAAAAGCTCTAGGTCTTAGAACTCTTGACACTTTTACAACGGCTTCAGAGTAACAAATGGATACCTTCTGGAGTTGTATACAAAAAGATAAACATATACATGTACCCGCCCACCCAGAATTAGAAATCTTTTGCTAAATACCTGTGAGCATCTAGTTTAGGCACTGGCCTTTTAACAGCTCTTCTGGTAGCCACAGAGGCATCCTTGGTTTGTGACAATTTGTTTCCCTCTGGCTCTGGCAAACAAAATACAATGTATTCTAAACTGGGAACTCAACAACTACCAACTAGAATTAAAGAGTAAATTTGTCATAACAGACTCTGCCAGATATGGTACACGGTATATTTGAATACTGTACAAGTATCACAGACAGATATGCTGGCATAAACGCTGCGATTATAATAAGCTTTAGCAACCAGAACACACTTATAGAAGTCAAATCCGTGTATAAAAAATCCGTGTATAAATAGGCTAGACCTGTACATTTCAAATTTGAATAAATTTACATAAATTAATATTACATAAATGAATGAGTTGCCCCAGGGCCGGCGTTTGGGCACCCTTGCTCTAAGAGGATTTCCTGCCTGAGGCAGGGGGTTGGACTAGATGACCTATTAAGCGCCTTCCAACTCTATGATTCTAAACCCAGGGAAACTGAATTCTGAGTAAATATGAACAGGAGTGTGCTATGAGGGCTCCAAATCAGAATATTCACCTCCATCAACATCATCTCCCCCAGGAGAACCTGGAGGCGGCAGAGGTCGGAGCGTCTCATCCTGGATGTGTTCATAGGCAGGAAGATCAAACAAATTGCCCTCTGTTGGATCAATCATATTTTTCAGCAGAAACGCTATTCTGGGAAAAAAAATTGCAAGATTCCTAAAAGAACTTTTTAAAAAGAGGAAAAAGGGGCAGGAGAGAAGAAGCAGCTAGACATGGACAATGTTTAAAACAGTAATTCTTCAACATTTTTCATCTCATGGCACACTGACAAGGTGCTAAAATTACCAAGGCACACCATCAGGTTTTTTACAATTGACAAGGCACACCATGCTATCAGTGGGGGACTCACACCCCAATTGGCACTACTTATAAATGACCTTCTCCCAAACTCTCCAGGAGGACTCCACACGGCATGCAGGGGGAGGACCTTGTGGGTCCCTCCAACTCTATGAACCATGCCGCTTGCTTCTGAGTAGCAGTGCCTGGGAAGGTGAGTCCTGCTTCAGTTTCTCAGGGCACAGAGCACCTCCTTGCTGGGGCAGGCCAGAGCGGTGGAGTAGCTGGAGGGGGGTAGAGCAGCGCTGCAGGCCAGCGGCCCCTCCCTTCAGAGCCATTCCCAGCGGGGGGGGGGGCAAAACGGAGCCGTATGGACTCCGTTTCCCCCCCATGGCTCCAAAGGGCGGGGCCGCTTGCACGCCGCGCGACCCCGCCCCCAGACTGCCTGCTCCGCCCCCTACAGCTACGCCACCAGGTCAGAGGCCCTTCTGGTCCTGCCTCGTGTGTCCCACTCCCCTTAAAGGCACCAGGCCAGGTACCACCACCACGTCCTGTAGCAGGGAGTTCCACAGATAAACAACACACGTGACAGGGGCGGGGCCTGCTTGGGGGTGGCGCCGGTTCTGAGACAGCCCCGGCTCTTTGGAGAGCCAGCGCCAGGAGCATGAGGCGGCAACGACCGGGGGGGGGGGGGAGGAAGGCGCGCAGCCTGCACTTAGCCAGTTTCCCTTACGGAGACCGAGGTAGGACAATAAGCCTCTCCCGCAGGCGGCCGCGCATGCGCACTAAAGGGCACCCGGCCCCGTCGCGGGGGGGCAGGCTGCCCTCCCGCGCCTTTTTTCCCTCACGAAAGTCACGCAGGAGGCGGCGCCCTCCTCCAGCCCAGGCCGCAACCACGCCGTCCACCCCGACCCGCTTGGCCCAGCTGGTCACCCCACCTGATGGACGGTCCGTCTCCCGCCTCCACTCACGCCGGCAGGGATAGGCGCGGCTTCCGTTCAGCTTCATCCCGTCACTTCCGGTGCGGACCGGAAGCGGCTTCAGAAATGAGGCGAGGAGAGGATTCGCGCCATCATCCACCTCTCGCGAGAACAACGGCCAACCACGTCTCTCCCGCCTTTGTCGTATAGAGTATAAAGAGAGAGTGACTTATCCCATTGCTTTTTTGGGGAGATTCCGGGTTTGTATACAGAATCCTATTCTTGCAAGAGTCACTCGAGCCCTCCTGTCTTCAGAGGTGCTCAGCAGCACCGTGTGTGGCCTTTCAGCCACAAGCCTTGGCTTGCCTTGGCTACTGCGGCTGCAGGCCTCCCATACTGACCCGGGGAAGGCCCATTCACTGCAGGGACCACTTCTGAGTAGATGTGCAAAGAACGGGCTCTCAGCAGGCTAACCAGGCATGAGAGCAGCAGAAGGGACCTGCTGGGCAGGTCCAGGGCCCGCCTAGTCCAGCTGCCTGCATCCCACCTGGCCCACCAGATGCCCCAGGGAGACACAAGACAACAGGAGACCTGCACCCTGCTGCCCTCCCCTGCACCCGGCACTGGGATATGGCCCACCTCTAAAACCAGGAGCTGCACGTACACATCACGGCTTGGACTTTTCCTCCAGAAATGTCTTCAATCCCCTCTTCAAGGCATCCAGGCAAGAAGCCGTCACTACTTCCTGTGGCAAGGAGTTCCACAGACTAATGACACGCTGGGTCAAGAAATATTTTCTTCTGTCATAAGAACAGCCCCACTGGATCAGGCCATAGGCCCATCTAGTCCAGCTTCCTGTCTCTCACAGCGGCTCACCAAATGCCCCAGGGAGCACACCAGATAACAAGAGACCTCATCCTGGTGCCCTCCCTTGCATCTGGCATTCTGACATAGCCTATTTCTAAAATCAGGAGGTTGCACATACACATCATGGCTTGTAACCCGTAATGGATTTTTTCTCCAGAAACTTGTGCAATCCCCTTTTAAAGGCATCCAGGCTAGATGCCGTCACCACATCCTGTAGCAAGGAGTTCCACAGACCAACCAC
Source organism: Tiliqua scincoides (assembly GCF_035046505.1). Classification (NCBI taxonomy): domain Eukaryota; kingdom Metazoa; phylum Chordata; class Lepidosauria; order Squamata; family Scincidae; genus Tiliqua; species Tiliqua scincoides. The sequence goes on from NC_089828.1 coordinate 7,421,808, forward strand.
ATGCTGAGTAAAGAAATATTTTCTTTTATCTGTCCTAACTCTTCCACCACTCAATTTTAGTGGATGTCCCCTGTTTCTGGTGTTATGTGAGAGTGAAAAGAGCATCTCCCTATCCACTCTGTCCATCCCCAGCATAATTTTGTATGTCTCAATCATTTCTCCCTCAGGTGTCTCTTTTCTAGGCTGAAGAGGCCCGAACGCCGTAGCCTTTCCTCATAAGGAAGGTGCCCCTGCCCAGTAATCATCTTAGTCGCTCTCTTGCACCTTTTTCATTTCCACTATGTCCTTTTTGAGATGTGGCAACCAGAACTGAACGCAATACTCCAGGTGTGGCCTTACCATCAATTTGTACAATGGCATTACAATATTAGCCATCTTATTCTCATGGCCTTTCCTAATGATCCCAAGCATGGAATTGGCTCTCTTCACTGCCGCCGCACATTGGGTCAACACTTTCATTGAGCTGTCCACCACCACTCCAAGATCTCTCTCCTGATCTGTCTCAGACAGCTCAGAACCCATCAGCCCAGTGTTTCTCAAACTGTGGGTCGGGATCCACTAGGTGGGTCGTGAGCCAATTTCAGGTGGGTCCCCATTTATTTCAATATTTTATTTTTGATACATTAGACTTGATGCTACCGTGGTATGGGACTGCCTTTGGGGAAATGTGACAGATCTGTATTTTGAAAAGGCTACTGTGTTTATGCTTTTTACTCTTGGGTTAGTGTGGGTAGGATTACAGCCTAGGATTGTTAAAAAATTTCCCTGCTTGATGATGTCACTTCTGGTCATGACATAACTTCCGGTGGGTCCCTACAGATTCTCACTCTAAAAAGGGGGTCCCGGTGCTAAAAGTGTGAGAACCACTGCATTAGCCTATATGTAAAGTTTTTATTCTTTGCCCCAATGTGCATGACTTTACACTCACATTGAAAGCTCACTCATGTCATGAGGATGTATTGAGGAATCTTTAGGATCTAGACAGCAGGGACATGCAGTGGGTGGGGAGGCAGGTGAGGGCTTCAAAAAGCACTGCCACCGTAGGAGGGGAGGCAGAGCCTCCCCACCAGAGGGCTTCACAAAGTACCGAGTGGGTTGAGTGTGCTTGAGTGCCTCCCACGACAGCGGCGGCGCTTTTCAAAGCCTTCCAGTGGGGAGGCTCTGCCTCACCTGCCATGGCGGCAACACTCTTCAAAGGACTCCAGTGGGGAGGCTCTGCCTCACCTGCCTCCCCTCCCCCATCCCTGCTCCCAAGAGCCTGATCCTGTCCGACTTTTCTCTGCCTCACCTCCCATGGTCTTTATGCAATGGCATATTCTGTACTTTGATTGAACACTCATTGTGCCTGCAAGATGTGTCTTTGAAAGTGACAGTAACTCTATAATGAATGTGCAGTCTTTGAAGTGTGTCAATGTTTTCCTATTCTAAATCAGTGTGGAATATTATAGATGTGAGAAGTTCCAATTTTATTTCATGTCACTTTCTTTTAAGGTGGTCTTAAAAAAACAAATGTAAGTATTCAACCCAAATCTTACCACAGGAGGGAGCTGTTCCAGACAATCGGATTCAATACATGCTTTCCCAGAAGCAAATCCTATTATGCTCAAACAGGTTTACTCCAAAGGACATGTGCAGCCTTAATGTTATCAGTTCTTGATATAAAATGTTTATCCCCATAATCTAGAAACAGGGAGGTTTCTAAGGTGTGATATATTATTTTGTTACACAGTATATCAACACTAAAGAAAGATACTGTTGACTGGCAGTTAACTGCAGACATAAAAGAATTACAGTATTTCTTCTCTGCTCAGGGCCAGTTGTTTTTTTAAAGGAGCAACACCCCAATTCTTATAGCTGGCAACGTGCCTGAAACAGCCTTTGGTGCTTTAGTGAGTTATTTCAAATTCAAGATCAGGAGTGTAGTTGAAGGGAAGCAGAGCTCTGAGACTTTTCCCACAGCAGGAGTGGTGACATCAGCCGCAGGAATTCTAGGTGCTGCATCGAAATTTTTTCAGAAGATCTTAGTCAATAAGAAATCAAGCTGAATATAATGCAAACTGAGAAACGTGCCTAGGGGCATATATAACTGTCTAGTAGGCCATCATCTTTCCCAAGAGCTACACCTCATTTTCCATTAAGGGTATAATCCTATGCAAATTTTATTTACCTGGGAATAAGTTCTACTGAACACAGTGAGTCTTCTAAATAAACTTGCACAGGCTACCACTCTAATGTACCTTTTATATTTCTCTGGGATATCATTCAATTCCATTTTTCAATATTTATACATTTATTTTCAACTACTGCTGCCCACTCCAAGAGTTTGGGAGGAAATGAGCTAGATCTTCAAGTGTAGTATAATAAGTTTGAAAGTAGAAATAAGTAATAAAGAATAAGCACTCTAATGTTAAAGTTTTTGTTTTTCTTCTTTGCATAGTCAGCTGGGCATGGCTATGGGGGTGTCATGATGAGCTTTTTCACTTCCACATGAACTAATCCTCCACTGCAGAAGATTCTTAGATACTTTAGATACTTTCAATGAACGTTGTGGCTCCAAGAATGCAGGATAATGCTCACCCTCATTTGCCTCCTATATCGACTCAGGCAAAGAGGAACCAGGATGATAAATGATGCCTGAAAAATTATAATTGGAAACCACAGTATCACTCATCCATTGACAGCTCAGAAACAGGGGTGCATGTTCTCTGGGAACCCACTACCATCTGAGGACCCAATCCTATTCAACTTTCCAGCACTGATGCAGCTGCAATGCAGTCCCAAGGTAAGGGAACAAACATTCCCTTGGAGGTTTCTGTGACTGCCTCCCTACCGCAGGATGCAGCACATGCCCCATTAGCATGGCTGCACCAGCACTGGAAAAGTGGATAGGATTGGGGCCTTACTTCCCAGTTAATGTGCTCAGACAAATAGATACATGTGTGTTCTTCATATGTGACATTGCATAATGGGTAAACTGTTGGGTGTTTTTTTCTCCCAACATTACACACTCTTGTAGGGGAAGTATCATAAATCCATGTGACATGTTTTCCACGTACAAAACGTAACATATGCATGTGACCAACATGTTTGCAAACAGATTTGTTAAGGATAAATGCAGGTCTATTTGCTAAGGCATGTATGTTCAAACTACCTGACCAAGCATCTCAGTGCTCCTCTATCACTGTAAACAACCATACAGGATGGTTGTTTCTTAGGATCTCAGCCACCTTAAGCTTGGATCAACATGCATGTCTGTCACCTGATGAATGCAACATCAAGTGATGACTTAAATACCTCACATTTCCTTAGTTTCCATCAGCAATAGTCGGAGTATGGCACTTGTCATCTGGGCCTTACCATCTGCAGTTTGTAGAAGTGCATAATGACACTTAACTGTCATTAAGACAGTTAACTTTTCAAAAATCTGCCCAGTTAATTGAGACAAACTTTTAGGGTCCAATCCTATTCAATTTTCCAGCACGTCCATGCCAATGGGGTGTGCGCTGCATCCTACAGTGGGGGGATAGTCAGCCAAGGCCTCCTCAAGGTACAGGAACATTTGTAGCCTACTTTAAGGCTGCACTGCAGCTGCATTGACACTGAAAGCTGGACAGAATTAGGCTTTAGTCAATTAAAAGTTTTCAATCAATTCACCAAGTTGTCTATTCAGCACTGCACTGCAGTCCTAGAAATTAAGTGATACACACACACACACACACACACACACAGATTGTTTGGGTAGGGCAGTTCTCTGTGGCTTTTTCAAGCCCTGTGCAACCCTGAGCACCCTGCGATTGGCATGAAACAACATTGCCACTAAAAATGAGCCACTCCTGCTTTTGTGCCTTCTCTGCTGCTACTCTTTCCCCCCTAATATCAGGCAAATCTGCCCAAATTTGACAACCATCATCCTAACTGCATCCTCTAAGTTTCACTGTGATCTGAGGAAAGGTGGTTGGTGATCAGAGAGAGAGAGTGAGTGCCCAGTCCTTGGCATGCCCTTCTCAGAGAAGCTCCTCTGGGGCCCAGTCTGATGCCTTTCCAGTGCCAGTCCAAGCCATTTTTGTCCAGCACCTCCTTGTGTCAATGAGTTTGGCCAGACTAAATGCTGACCCCCTTTACCTGGGGATGCACCAGCCTCTCCTCCCCCCAAAGGAAGAAGGGGCAAGGGGAGGAGGAGATGTGAAGAAGTATGGCAGGCTCAGGCCCAGGGCTGCTGCCCCCCTTCCCTCTCCCAAGACCCCCTTCCTTTTCTAGGCCAGGGAGTGGTGGGCGGGTCTGCCTCAGGGTTGGGGCAGCCAGGTCTTCTCTGTTTGTCCACCAGTCCCACTGCCTTCCCTGTGGCTTAAGAGAGTGAGGCTGCCTGAGGTCAGGGAGGGGCTCTGTGGGGGTGGGTGTGCAGGGCCTCTGAGAGGAGTTTTATCAGGAGACAGAAAGGTTTGTGGGACCCCTTTGGGGGGCTCAAGGATTCTTTGGGGCCCTTTCCCTTCTCCACTGGATCATCATTCCTACAAATCCCAATACAGTATATCCAACTGTGAGGGCCCCCCCCACCGCTGTGCCTGCCAGTCTCCACACAATGTATCCCAGCTCCTCTCCAGCGGCTCCCAGGGCCCTTTTCGACCCCCCCCCCCGCCCAGACTCCAGGGAGTCCCTAATGTGGCCCCTGCAGCCTCCTCTCCTGGACTCTGGCAAGACAAGAACATGCCCGATCCCAGGACATTTCTGGGCCTCCTTCAGGGGCTCCCAGGCCCCTTGTTGACACCAGGCCCAGACCCCAGGGGGTCCCTGATGTACCCCCTGCACCCCGGTCAGGCAGGGAAGTGCCAGATCCCAGGACATTTCTGGGCCCGGGCCGGACCCCAGAGGGTCCCTGATGTGCCCCCTGCACCCCTCCTGGGCCCTGGCAAGACAAGCACATGCCCGATCCCGCGCCATTTCTGGCCCCCTTCTGCTCCTGGGCCCGGGGACCAATGCCCCTCTGCCCCCCCCGGCTCGGGGGGGCGCAGCTGCCTGCGGGCGGCCCACGTGCGGGCGGGACACCTGCGCCCCCCGCGCGCTCTGCCGGGGCCGGCGCGCGTGGCGGGGAAGAAGAGGCCAGCCCGGCCGGGGCGCTCCAGCCTCAGTCGCCCCCGCCCCCGCCCCGGAAGCCGCTGGCTCGGTGGGAGGCTGCGCCGCTGCTGCCGCCCGCCCGCCCGCCCGCCTGCCTGCCTACCGCCCGCCCGGCAGCCGGAGAGGAGCCGCTCGCCGGGGAAGAGCCGGCGCTGCAGGAGCCACTCGCGGGTCGAGCGCAGCAAGATGCCCAAGAAGAAGCCGGGGCCCATCCAGCTGAACCCCGCGCCCGACGGCTCCGCCATCAACGGCACCAGCTCGGCCGAGTGAGCGCGGACCCCCGGGGTGGGCTGGGGGCTCTTCCTCGGGCGGGGCTGCAGATGCACAGCGACCCCCCGGGGCTGGCTCGGGCTGGGGCGCGTCGTGCCTTCCCTCTCCCCGGGGGGGGGGGGCTGCGAGGAACTCTGGCCAGCAGCCTGGGCTGGGGGGTTCAGGCTTCGTGTTGGGGGACTCTCGAGCAAGGGGGGGGACGGGGGGCGGCTGGAGGCGGCAGGACGCGGTGGGATCCTGGAGATGCAACCAGTGGCGTAGCTAGAGGGGGGCGAAGCACGAAGTTTTGCAGGCGCCGTGCAAGCGGTCCCCCTCCCCTTCGGCGCCATTCCGGGCACGGGGAGAAAAACAGAGCCGTACGGGGCAGATCGGGCAGCGGCAGGACACGGTGGAGCCTGAAAGAGATCCTGAAAGTGTAACCAGTGGCATAGCTAGAGGGGGGCAAAGCACGAAGTTTTGCAGGCGCCGTGCAAGCGGCCCCCTCCCTTTCGGAGCCATTCTGGGCAGGGGGAGCAAAATGGAGCCGTATGACTCAGTTTTGCTCCCCCTGCCCAGAATGGCTCCAAAGAGGAGGGGGCCGCTTGCACAGCGCCTGCAAAACTTCGTGCTTTGCCCCCCTCTCGCTATGCCACTGCCCTTTCCTTCACTCCACTTTGTGTTCCACTGTTGTGATCCCCAGAACAACATGAAGTGGGTGTAGCATACATGAAATATGAAATATTGAAAAATATGCGCACACACCACATCATGCTGGATTTGCCAAACCCCACAGGTTCCCAACCCAAAGATGCTCCGGGTTGCATCACATCATGTGGCGATGTCCATCTCCACCTATTCCGGCAAAGGTGCCTTTTTTCCCCCTGATTGCAGGGCTGAGGAGATTGTGTTTGTACACAAGAAGGCAGGAGGTGGAGGAAATGGGAGACAGTTTTTTTGTCCCCTGTAGTCAAAAGCATAACCTGTCATTGTGGGGGCTGCTTGTGAATTAACAGCCATAGCAGATTGTTTGGGAAGTCTGTGCCGAAGCCTTCTTGGAGGTGTGCGGAATAAATTGTATAGTCACAACAGGTCCTCTTGCACTGTGGTCAGTGCAGGGTTTTGAGATGCCTTCTCAGAGGCAGGGGGCTTCTTCTGTGGCCTCTTGTCTGTTTGGTTCTTCAGGAGAAATCCATGGAGAGTCTGTCAATGGCTGTATGCTACCTCTGGGTTCAGTAGCTATATGCTGCTCAAGACCTGTTGCAGAAAAGCAATGGTGGGAGAGGGATGTGTCTGCGTGCCTTTCCTTTCTGCTCATGAGCTTCCCACAGGCAATGGTAGGCCACCATCTCAGTCACTCTGCCTGCCTGGAATGGCTCCGAAGGGGAGGGGGCTGCTTGCGCTGCCCCTGTAAAACTTGGTGCTTTGCCCCCCCTCTAGTTACACCTCCACCCTTTCTTTCACTCCACTTGTTTTGATCCCCAGATGACATGAAGTGGGTGTAGGAAATGCCACTTGAAAAATATGCACACAAACCTCAGGAGTGTGTAAAGACTGGAGTGTGTAAAGGAGTACAAAGACTGTCACAGGCAACGTCAGGTGTACAGACACTGCAGGCCATAACTGCCCATGTAATGCTTGATGTCTAGCAGAACCTTTAAAAAATGATTCCTGTGCAAGCAGACTTATAGAAAATTTATGTTGGCTTTAGGCATTCACTTTTTGTGGAGATCGACCTTCCTAACCTAAACTTCCACATGGATGAATAGACCAGTCCAGGCCTGCTGTTTCCCCCCTCCTCAGGAGCAATTTCACTAGCAATTACAGTGGTAGAATCTGTAGGGAGGTTGGGTAGGGAAAGAACAAATCTGTCTTCCGAAAATAGTCAAACATAGGAATTAGCTCACCAGAGTTCTGATTCTACTGGTGTGCAGGTGTTTTGACGATGCTTGTGACAGTCACTCCTGAGTAAAGATTGCTTTTGGGGGGGGAAGCTGTAGGTCCTGCTATAAGTCAATACAGAAGAAAAGCCCTTCTGGATCAGGCCCAACGCTGATGCTAGTTCAGCACCTGTTGCCCATGGTGACCTTCCATCTGCCTCTGGGAAGCTCATGAGCAGAAAGGAAAGGCACACAGGTACATCCCTCTCCCACAGTTGCCTTTCTGCAACAGTTTGTGAGCGGCATACAGCTGCTGAACCCCGAGGTAGCACATTGATAGACTGACTCTCCATGGATTTCTTCTGGTGCCTTTGAAAGCCATCCAAGCTAATGGCCATCGCTACATCTTGTGGCAAGGAATTCCACTGATCAATGATGTGCTGTGTGAGGAAGTATCTCCTGTTGTTCATCTGAAATATGCTGCCAGTTGGTACCATTGATGACCTTGGTTCTAGCATCAGAGAGAGAGAGGAAGAAGAAGGTTTGTCTGTGTACTCTCTTCACACCATGCATCACGGGTAATTTTATAAGTCTCAGTCATGCGCCCCGTCAACTTTTTGCCAAGCTGAAAAGCCCCAAATGTTATAGCTTTTCTTCATAAGGAAAATGCTCCATCCCTCTGATAATTTTGGTTGTCCCAGCAACCAGAAAGGCAGGATATAAATTTTTAAAAATAAATAAATCTGGTCTTGGTGAACAAGCTTTGCAGCACATTTCCAACATTTGCTAATGGCAGGGGGGGGGGCAGGCTTTTGAAAAATGCTGACCAATTACTGAGTGGTCTTCGCCACCCTGCGTCTGGTTATGCTTCAGAGCTAACCTTCCAGTGAATCAACATGAACATTAACTGAAGCCAGACCTTCTCTTGCCACTCACAGTGGGCAAGTGGGGCCAAAGACAACCTTTTGTGGCAGTGGTGAACTTGGGGTCACGACCCTCCAGCATGTGTGCTGATGAAAATGTGGCTGTTTAAATGAGTGGCCGGCCAAGATCTATAACCTGTTACATGGCTGGAGTTATAGATCAACCTTCGTGCTACATAGTAAAGGGATAGTGTTCCCTTTCTCTGTATCTCCTGTTCCTACAGTGCTGTGACTTCTCTGAGCAGTCATCGCTTTGGAAAATCCAGCTGGTTTTCAAGATGTGTATTTTAGAGTTCTCTCTATTTTCCTGCCCAGCCTTCCTTGTACTTGACTGCTTTCACCAAGATGCCCTTGGTGGGGAGGCATTAGGAACTTAGCATAATTCCACCCTAATGATGGAATGTTTTCTTAAATAAGCTCTTCCAATCCAGAATAAATTGCCTGTTCAATTCCAAGCCCAGATTAGTACACCTGCTTTCCAACCAACCCCCAAGAGAAACGGAATATTTTCTTTTAATTGCAAATACAACAGTCTGTATTTAGAGATTGTGAAAAGGAAGGTGAACTGAAAGTCTGTCTTTAATCCTTTTATTTGTTGCTGCATGAAAGAAAAATGTATCCATTACAAGTCCTTCTATACTTCTGCTGCAGGAAAGGAAAGGAAAGGAAAGCCTTCTGGGGCACAGTTCACCAGGAGAGTTATGCGAGTTCCATTGACATGATTCTGCTGTGCTAAAGAGCACATAGGTATGAAATATAGCTGGCCCACATCTTAGGTGCACTTTACGTGCACGAATTCAACTACATGTGCTTGGCAAAAAAAAAAAAAAGTGAAAAACAACAGTCTAAATCAGCGTTTCTCAAACTGTAGGTCAGGTCATGAGCAAAGTTTGGGTGGGTCACATAGCACATGGTTCTGCCACCATTGAAAATACAGAGTTGAAAATACAGGGTGAAGATCTGTTGAGCGGGGCAGGCTCCTGGTGGCAGAGAGGCCTGGTGCTTTGCCCTGAATAGGGGGGAAGATGGGATGCTGGGAAGGGGTGAAGGCTGTGTGGTTGGAGAAGGATCCAAGTTCTGTGTTCTTCTTTGATTTCCAAGCTGGAATGTTTGAATTCTGAGCTATGCAAAAAAACAGCACAAGTACAGTGGCTAATGGGACCTTTGGCTGATTTCAGCATAGGTTTGAAGTTAAACTGATGATGTCAGTTCCATCACCAACATAACTTCTGGTGGGTCCCAACAGATTGTCATGCTGAAAAGTTTGAGAAAGACTAGTCTAAATAGTGCAGACAATTCTGCATGCTTAAATATGTAAATTCCACTTACTAAATACATGCTCCAGAGGGAGCCTAAGATGGGAGAATTAAGCTGCTTGTTCCCTCATTCAGTCCCAGTACCCACTTGCCTCTCTTAATTTTTAAAGAGGCAGGACGTATTTTTTTGAATGCAAGGGATTTTCGAAGTAATTTTGAGTATACGAGATTTTAACTTTATGCACTGACTATGGAATGCAAACCTCACATAAGATGCAGGCCAACTGTATTTATTGATCATGTATTTTTTTTAAAAACCAGTTTCTGATGAGGAGAGGTGTTAAGGCACCAGTCTTGCAAAGCACCACTTTGTACAGTTAAGGTTTTAGTGTGTATGTGGTTTAATTCCCTTGAACGCAGTGGCAAACTGAATGCCCTCTGCAAAGCTGGCTCTCGATAAATGGTGCTCCAGGCAAGTAGCATCTTTGATGCCCACCCTCCATTTGCTTAAATTTTGCATATCTAATTTTTATTGCATTTGTAGAGCCTTTCACCCCTGAAATGTTCTGCATGCAAGATTTATCTCCCTCGTACAAGATGATAAATTTGTATGTAGGCATCTGCCGATCTGTATTTATTCATGCCGTAGATAAGCAAATTTATTTTCTCTGATCTTACAGACACTTGTTAAAAATAACTGAAATGCCCAGAATCTCTGATACTTGCCTGATGATGTCCTGGTTGCAAAATTATCCTAGCTAAGAACTGTTTTGACTTCTGACTAGGCACCTATATAGGCCCACTGTTGACTGTGATCCAGCATGATGGCGCAAGGGTGATGTTGGACAGTGACTTGGATGTCTTTAAGAAAGATGAGACAAATTTAGACCCGCAAGGTTTACCAATGGCTGTTACCTGTTATCCTTATCCAGGTGCAGAGGCAGTGTGCTTGAACCATCAAAGAGGCAAATGTTGCTGGTTTGCTTTTCAGTTTCAATGCATCTCTCTGAGCTTCCTGTCCCATAAGAGACAGCAAACCAACAGCTTCTATACACCATTCTTATTAAATCATACCTGTATCAGCTGTAGAAGTCCTCCAGGTTTTGTAGGTCCTGATTAGGTTGATTGTCTCATGATTTCTGGGCACAATACCTGTGCAGATTTCGACCAGTAGGGTCTTGCATAGCCTGGACCCTCCGAACTGGAGAGGCAGGCTCTTTCCTTGTGCTCTGAACTTTTAGCGCATTCTAAGAACTTCATCACGACAGAAGGCTCATGCCAAGAATGCCAAGCATGTTCGTGGCTGTGGCTCCTGCATTAAGATCTGCACTGGGAACTATTCAGGGCATTTTTGGGAATAGGACCAACTTTAGGCCAATTTGAGGAAATTAGGCCCCATTCCTCAGGGGCCCCCACGCTAGACCAGTGGATCGTGGCACTTTCCTGAATCTAAGAGATCACTTCCAAGCAGTGGCACGCCAAGCCAGCAGGAGAGACGCTGCCTGGACCAAGCAAGCACTTTCAAAGCTTGCAAAGCACATGGTCCTGCCAGGCTCCAGAGCCAGGGCCACCCTTAGGGTGATTTGGTCAAATCACCTGGAGGGGCCCCCTTGCTGGGGCAGCGAGTAGAGTGCCTGCAGCTGGCATCTTGCTCTGTAGCTGGCGCTCCGACATGGAATTTTCCAGGCTGAGGAATTACAAGGAGAGCTCAATGAGCGGAGCATTGCTTCTGGTTGGCCCTCCCAGGTGTCCCTGTGGCCGACTGGCTCAAAATCACCCCTCTGGAAGCAGTTGGTGGTGATGTCATCATGTCACTGCCACCTACTTCTGGGTGCCGTGCTTTGCACAGTGTGCCTTGGGCAGCTCTGCTGCTCATTTTGGTGAGTAGGGGGCCCCTCAGGGCAGTAGGGGCCCCGCACAAATGTTTTGCATTGGGTCTTACAGCTACTACGGCTGGCCATGTCTGGGAATTGTTCTCTCTTATTCTTGGTGCCGGTCAGGTTCTGATCTCCCAAGTAAAGAACAAGCAAGAGATGGCAAAATGAATTCTCTAGGCAGCATCTTTGCTGGGCCGCTGATTCTTGTTGAGAGAGATTTCCACTTTCTGCACTTGTGTACTGAACAGATGCAGCTGCACTCTCTGGAGCTGGATTCTTGGTTTGTCTCCCTCAGTACTGTGCTATCAGCAGCTCTCCAGGGTTTTCAGATGGGGGGGTCCTTTCCCCAGAGGTGCTGGGATCAAACATGGGACCCTTTGCGTGCAAACCAAGCTTCAGCCCCTCCCCTGTCCAATATGATTTGTTTTGTTGTTGTTTACATTCCACCTTCCTTCCATTGAGGCACATGTGGTGGTGGTATTTGTGGATTTCCCAGAGCGGCTTCCTTCCAGGCACCAAACAGACCATCTCCATTTCAGCAATCTGGGTGTATGCTGTGTCTAATGTGCTGTGTTTGGGAAACAAACGGTCACCAGCATCTGCCTCTCACCATCCACTTTCTCAGCAGTGGATGAAATGAGAAATGAGAGCACATTTCCAGTCCAAAGGGCTCTTCTTGACCAGACTTCTGCTTCCAACAAGGAGCCAGGCCGATACCTCTGAGATGCTTGAAGGGGGGGGGGGGGAGAGACAGCCCTCCTTGGTGGCTTCTCCAGCATCTGCTACACCAGGGGTGTCCAAAGTTTTTGGCAGGAGGGCCACATCATCTCTCTGACTCTGTGTCAGGGGCCGGGGGGGAAAAAAGAATTAATTTACATTTAAAATTTGAATAAATTTATATAAGTTTTCATAAATGAATATATTAAAGATGAACTTATATGAATGAATGAAGGTCTTGCAATAGCTCAAGGCCTATAAAAGGCCTTGCACAAAGCAAGGCTGGCCTTTCCTTTGCTGCCTCTGCTGCATCTCAGACATGAAACAGCAAGCAGTGGAGGGAGCCCTCAATCCACAGCTCACGCGAGACGTCAAACAGTCGCCCTCACGCTGACAGCAGTTGCGTCGGGCCAGTGCAGGCTCCAACAAATCTCCGGAGGGCCAGAGGCTCCTTGGAGACTGGGGACTCCCTGAGGGCCACATTGAGAGGCCTCGAGGGCCGCAAGTGGCCCCAGGGCCGGGGTTTGGGCACCCCTATGCTACACTATGACTTGCAGTGATGGCTAATAGCCAATGTGCTTCCTGTGGCCAGAAACCACTTTTGCTTGGGGAAACCTCTTTGGTAATGTCGAGTGTCCTGTCCTGTTGAGTTCTCCCGCCTTCAGGAGGGGGAACATTTCTTGTTCATCCTGTTATTGGAAGTAAATGATGGAAACTTTTCCCCTTTCCAATTTGGCAAATAGATCTTCATGTCAAGTTGCGCCCCAAAGGATTGCATCTGAGGACACTGTGCCCTGGCCAGTGGCATGCAAGCATTGGTTGCTGTCTGTGCTCTGCAAAAGCTCAACAGCTGTGTGGGGAGGAAGGAACCATTTGCTGCTCAGAAATTCCAAAGAAACATCTGCTCGGAGGGAAGCTCCCTCCTGCCCACAGTCCTGTCTGAACAGGAAGAGAACAAATTCCATTGGAACGTCACCGACTGACATTCCTTCATAGCTGTATCATGATTTATGAGCTCTCTGAGAGATCTCGTTGCTTCTTAGGCATTCCATTAGGAGCGCTGTGCTCCTAATGTCCGTGAGAGAAATGCTTGATTCGCTTAATCTGCAACCTCTGGGGAAAGGTTCCTTCAAAGAGGACCTGGAAAAAGATTCTGGATTCCTGGCAGCCCAGATTAAATGACTGAAGAGCTACCCATGTACTGTCTGAGAAAACGTTTAGGTGCCTACATACTAGCCTCAAATGTTTCAGAGCCCAGGTGAATGGGAACTTGGGGTTTTTTCCCGCTCCGTCTCTACATGCGATGCTGCACAGATTTCAGTTTTTATTCTTGCTTTGGTGTTCAGCAAAATTAGTAACATTTCCCTGGATTTACAAAAAAGAAAAGAAAAGAAAAAATGATTCTGGTTCTTTCAAGAGAAAGATAACGAATCAGTCAGTTTGATTACTAAATGAAGGGCATTTTAGGATTACTAAATGAAGGGCATTTTAGGATAATTGGAGTTATATAACATTACAGCAAAAAAGGGCTGCTAGAATAGCTTGGAAGGGAAGTCTACAATTCTGTTGTGTTTTCAGTCCCAGCAAAACTCACTTCATTAATGTGCCCTTACAGATGTTCCACAGAACTACTGCCTACTGATAACATTTGCTTCGTAGTGAAAATTAGGTCTCATTGAGGAAATGGGGCCCCTGACCACTGTGGTTGTAGGTGGGTCTTCATTCCTCTACCACTTAAATGCACTTAAAGCAGTATACAAATGCAGTGAACAAAAGAATATAAGAACAGCCCCACTGGATCAGGCCATAGGCCCATCTAGTCCAGCTTCCTGTCTCTCACAGCGGCCCACCAAATGCCCCAGGGAGCACACCAGATAACAAGAGACCTCATCCTGGTGCCCTCCCTTGCATCTGGCATTCTGACATAGCCCATTTCTAAAATCAGGAGGTTGTACATGCACATCATGGCTTGTAACCCATAATGGATTTTTCCTCCAGAAACTTGTCCAATCCCCTTTTAAAGGCGTAGAGGCCAGACGCCATCACCACATCCTGTGGCAAGGAGTTCCACAGACCAACCACACGCTGAGTAAAGAAATATTTTCTTTTGTCTGTCCTAACTCTCCCAACACTCAATTTTAGTGGATGTCCCCTGATTCTGGTGTTATGTGAGAGTGTAAAGAGCATCTCTCAGTGAACTAATATGAACATGAAAAATGTTATTAAAACAGCAGTAACAAAACGAGAAGGAGTGACTGAAAGAGCAGCAGGAAAGCTGCTTCTTCTTGCAACTCCTTTTGCTTAGGAGCTGCCTGTTAGTGTTTGTTGTTGCAGTGGCGTAGCTGGAGGGGGGGCAGAGCACTCAGGCTGGCAGCAAGGTGGGCAAGTGGCCCCCCCTTTGGAGCCATTCCCGGTGGGGGGAGCAAAACGGAGCCGGGAATGTCTCCAAAGGGGGGGCCGCTTGCCTGCCTTGCTGCCAGCCTGAGTGCTCCGCCCCCCTCCAGCTACGCCACCTTGTTGTTGAAATACTGAGCAAGGTCTTCCAAGCAACCCCTTCCCCTGATGCCTGCAGCTGCACAGTCTCTTCCACCCCTCTTGATGTATAAAGGTATCGTTCTTGGAGATGAGGCAGTGACAGGAGAGCTCATCAGCTCCTACGCGCCTGTTGCTTTTGGAAAAGGCAGGAGGCTGTATATGGTATGATTTGCACGAACAATTGCTGTTGGAAAAATCTCTGGGTTGGGGGAGCAATGTGATGCAGGAGACACCTGGATGTGTTTGGAGAAGCAAAATTCCTTTCTTCTGCATGACAACTAAAGCAGAAAGCCCAGAAGTTTCTAATTGCTTCACAAGATGAGTGTTTCAGGAAAGAGCAGTAGCAGGTTTAAGGTTAATCAATGTTCCGTTTTGCTACCCAAAAAGATTCTTTGCCTCAGTCTAGCTGCCTTTCTGTTGCTTTCTTTAGCACCTGGTTGTTCGTCTGCTTAGGAGGGGCGAAGCTGAGAACTTTAGCTTTGTCATCATCCTTCAGTTGAAAGCAGCATCCTCATGTGGCACCCGGCAGACCTGGCTTTGCCCTTGTATCTATTAAGCAGATGTCCACCATGTGGGAAATGGAGCATCTCCTGAAGCAGAGCTCAGCAAGAGGTCACATGACTGGCGGAGCCACCTGATCGCTCCCTCCCTGGGGAAACTCCGGCCCCTTTGGCTTGGCTGCCTGTCCTTAGCCAAAGAGTGCAGCTGATAAGAGGGGCCTGGCAGCTGATGTTCTTTCCGGAGCGTGAGCTGCTTAGTCTCCCTGCTTGTCAGACAACTTCCAGGCAGGAAGTACATAATCAGATTGCATTGACACTTAAATATTTACAGCGGTGTGATAGTGCAAGCGATCTGCTCCTCTTGCTGTTCTAATTTTGCCTTCCAATTGTCAGGATAAAAGGCAAGGCAGGAGGCAGCTGTTTCATCCACTCTTTCTGCCTTTTTCAGGCTGATGCTCCAGTTGTTTTGCAGTGGGCATGCAAGAAGAATTCTCAGCTTTTGTCCTAGCTGATTAAAGGTCAGAGCTGATCCTCTGGAGTCCTCTGATCCTCTGCTCTGCAGCAGATCTGTGTTGCAGACACTTTCAATCCTGCAGTTCCCATAAACAGCAATCTCAGAAAGCTGAGCTTTCTTTTTTAAAAAAATCACTACTCCTCAGACTTGTGAAATGCACCTACCCAGGCACTTCTATACAAGCGCAAGATGTTGCCTTCTACTGAGTCAGACCCTTTGTTCTTTCTAGCCCAGCGTTGGCCGCTCAGTCTGGTGGCAACACTCCAGGGTCTCAGGCAGAGCAGCTTCCCAGCAGTACTATCTAAACCCTCTTGCCTGGAAGTGATAGGGATGGAATCTGAACTATGCTTCCCTCCCAGCTTGCAACTGGTCACTGCCGGTGCTGCTACTGGACATGTGGGGTTTGCTGTTGCCCAGTGGTAGGTAGGTCCTCTTGGTCATGGCCTGAAGATGGAAGGAGTTTCAGCAAGGCAAAATTGGGGGGTTTACCTAACCCTCATTTCACATAATTTGGTTCCATGATATAAGGATAAGCAGGTGCTTGTTAGTATGTCAGTGCTGGGTATTGCCATTGATCTCCATTGGTTCATAAGGTGTGAAGGTGTCGGCTGTTCCTGGAATCTGATCAGAGCTCACTTTCCTGGTGCTTTGTACTCCGAAGCTGACAACCTGCAGCAGCCATTTTGGCATTGGCGCAACACAATCTGGGTGCTTAACAGATCAAGGAGGTTTTTCAGCTCCTGTAGCATGAAAGGGGAGTCAGCTTAAATTCCACAAAGAAAAAGGCACCGGCTAAAGAGGCGTCAGGATGGCCTGCCCAATTTGAAGCTGAAGCTCCTTTCTCTGGTGCCCTGCCTTGCTTTTAGGGACACGTTTTATTTTTGCAGGGAAGGAAATAAAAGCACAAGCCAGAAGCTTCCATACAGCATGTCAGTGCTTACATAATTGCCTGTGAATTGGCCCAGATAAGTGCCTAAAATATTTACACAGGCTCTCTGCGATATGGCGGGTGTTCTGTGCATTCACCACCCCCCCCCCAGCTGAAGCCGAGAGAGCTTTCTGCAGAGGTGGCATGATTGCTCATCAGAACACAAATCGTGAATCGCTGGCAGTGCTGAGTAATGAGTCCACTTGGCGGAGGTAGAGATGAAACTTGGATTAACTCTCTCCGCTGTCTCAAGGGGTGTGGTGGGTGACTGACTGGAAGTGCATTGTTGTTTGTTTATGTGCCGGGCTTACTAGTCCTGGCCTGAGCATCTTCTTGAAACATGGCAAGGTGGGCGTAATGCAGATTATGTGATTTACAGGTATGACAATTTGGTTTTGAGTTACCCAAACCAGCATCTTCACAATCATAAAAGGCAACAGTCAGGGCAGGCTTCAAAACAGCCTGAACAATTCTTTGCAGGTCAGCTTGGAAAACAAGTTCCACTGATTTTTAGTTAGAGTTAGTTTACCACTAAAGGTGCTTGGGATAGGACTCATTCCAAGTCCTTGCAAGGGATCAAAACTGCATTCCCGCAGGTCGTTGGTAAAACTGGGCTCCAACCCCTGGCTTCTGCCTCCAAGACAGGCTGATGGGCCACAGCTCTTCCTCCTTCATCCTGCTCCACCCTGCGCAGTGCCTTGGAGTCCTGCCTGTGTCCCTCAGTTGATGGCTCTTTCTCTCGTCTTGTCCCACAGGACAAATTTAGAAGCCCTGCAGAAGAAGCTGGAAGAGTTGGAATTGGACGAGCAGCAGCGGAAACGTCTCGAGGCCTTCCTGACCCAGAAGCAAAAAGTTGGGGAGCTGAAGGACGATGACTTTGAGAAGATCAGTGAACTGGGGGCAGGGAATGGCGGGGTGGTCTTCAAGGTGTCCCACAAGCCTTCGGGGCTCATTATGGCAAGGAAGGTGAGTATCCTTATCGGTAAGGACATTTGTGACAGTTTCTCCATAAATCTGGCCCAGGTTGACTTATTAACTCGGTGCTATAGCAAGCCATTTTTGACTATTTTACACATGGAAACCTGATCCAAATTCTGTCATCTGAAAACCCTCTACACCCCATGAGAGAAAAAGCATATAAAGCAATCGGATCTGTGTTTACTGAGGTTTGTTCTTGGAGAATTGGGCCCAGAATTATGCTGCAAGTTTCTTATGTCATAATTTTTCTGCATCCATTTCAAATTGAGGGTATAGGGTTATTTTTCCTTTTTAAAATTCTGAGGCCTGTGCAGAAAATTGTACAGCAATTTATCATTTTTGTAGTTAATTCATCTGGAGATCAAGCCAGCGATTCGGAACCAGATCATCCGCGAACTGCAAGTCTTACACGAGTGTAATTCTCCATATATTGTGGGCTTTTATGGAGCGTTCTACAGCGATGGGGAGATCAGCATTTGCATGGAGCACATGGTAAGCTTCTTTGTCGCCTTGAATATGTCTTGGGGCCTGCGCGCTTACTCTGCCTGGCCCACTGAGTACTAAGGGACGTGTTAATCGGATTGTCAGTGCCACGGTGAGATTGAATATAAAATGTTCTTTGTGCTGTCCTTGAAAATACCAACATTTTGAGATATCCACCATAACCAAGTTAAGGCATACAAAAGAAACCCTTGCTTTCTATAATGCACAGCTAATACATGGCACTTGGTGATACAGAACATTGTGGTTCTTGGATGGTGCCAGTGAAGAGCTCATCCCCCAACCTGTTTCTGAGCTCAGTTCAAATTGCTGGCTATTGCCTCAATTTTTAATTTTAATTAAATTAATTTTTAATTTTTTAATTTTAAAACCCTGAAGCTTTTGGTATTTGGATATTCAAAGGACAACCTGCAATAGAGGACTCCTGCCCCCCTCTCCAAGGTCTTCAGGGCTTGATTTTTCTAGATCTAGCTAAACTAATAAGCTTTTCCTTTTTAAAAAAAAATTCCCCCTTTCCCCATTTCATATTTACCATAATTTTTTGAATCTGCTAGAAAAGAAGTTCCACTTGATTCTTTGCACCTGTCAGCCTTTGTCTGGCCAGATGGAACCTCCCCTCACGAGCATAATTTCTTCCTCCCTCTCGTCAACCCCGGAGGAGGCACTGAAAAATTTCACGTGTGTGACCGCACATGGCGCAGAGAACAATTCTGGGATGCTTCAAAAATAGTTACTGTGGGGTTTTTTGCAATTGTATCTCCCCTTAGCCTTCCTTTTCCAGAAGGTAGAAGCTGAACTTTCTTGCCCTCTGTGCTTTTTCACCTCACATGTTTTTAAAGCAGTTTTGCTCATGGCAATTTGGAGAAAATTGGCTTAGAAAACAGTTTTTTTTTTGGGGGGGTAGGGAGCTTGGGGGAAGGGTTCAGCTCTCTAGACCTGCCCAAGATTTTCTTTAAGGCTGCGATCCTATCCACTCTTTCATGGAGTAAACCCCACTGAATACAGTAGGACTCACTTCTGAGTAGACATGCATAGATAGGATTGTGCCCCAGTCTCTCCTCCCCCCACTTCAAAGGAATTTGACTACAGACCTGATTATACACTTTGATCTACTGCTCTTGAAGTCAGACCTAACAGTGGTGTTAGGAACAAAAAAGATCTGTTCCTACTGACGAATGGGTTTGTGTTGTTGTTGGTGTTTGTTAATGTTATGAAACCCATCACCTTGCTTCTCTCTTACAGGGACACAGGTGTCCAAGCAGTGTGTGTGTGTGTGGGGGGGGGGTTCAGACAGGGGCTTGTTGACAAAGAATGTGTTGGCCTTAATGTATGACTTCTGCAAGACTTTGTGCACCGCAAGAGGGAACAAACTTCAGGCTTGTGGGATCTACTTTGCTTCTGATTAGAGAGCCCTTGGGGTCTGCTAACTGGCTGAAGGGGGTGGGGCCAATTATCTGCTGCACCCCATGAGCTGTAAACCACTGCAAATTGACATCCAAGTTGCTACAGATCAGGAATTAGAACACACAACTCAACAGTTGGCCAGAAGAGCTATACCACAAAGACCTGCTCAGATGCAGCCAATTCGGAGTCCTCTTTTACTGATGCAGAACAGAGAGGCTGAGAGAGAAGCTTTTAGCACCAGGCAGGTAATATTTGTTGACTTCTGCAAGTGTCCTGGCTGTTCTGGAACTACTGGGAGGCAGAAACCCCTTGTGCCCAATCTGTTGCAGATCACCCATGGATCTACCACTATATCCTGATCTACCTTCTGACAGACCCAGTTCTACAAAGTACTCTTGTTCAGTTCAGTTTATGCAGATTCGACCTAGAAAGGGAGAGGAGGGCACCCAAGACCACCCAGTTTGCCTTTTGCTGAAGCAGTAATTTAAATTTGAGTCTTGCTCCCCACCTGCTCTCTCCTAGATGTAGTCAGGGTGCAAAAAATGGGGACTGTTTCCCCCTCATTAATCCAGGCTAAGGGCTTGGTCCAAGATTTCAAGAAGGCTGGAACACTGTGAACCTCTCTCTCTCTCCCTCTGGAAAAAGTGCTCATGTCTTACTGCAAATGCATCAGGTGGACTCTGTTTAGAGCCTGCGCTTGACTTGTATGGCTGCGTACTAAAAATAAACACAGCTTCTGCTGTTTCCCTTCTCCCAAAGCTCTTGGCAACAGCAGTGTATATTTAACTCCGAAAAGGGTATATTTGTGTTCAGTAGCATCTTTCCCTTATCAGGTCACAATTGAAGGAGTTGCTTTGCATTCTGAAGCAAACAGCATCGCTGTCTTGTCTTGCTGTCTCTTGCCTGCCTTTTCCCTTCCAACATCTGTGCTGTCTTATGGGGCTGCTCATGTGCGATGTGGCCTGTGGCAGATGCTGGCAGTAGTGAAGCAAGCAGATGGGCGCTTGTCCCAGTGGCAATGGGTTCTGTCCTGGGCAGCTTCACCTCCCCCCCCCCCAAGCATATGTTGGAGGAGAAAATGAAGTTTCGATGGTGTCTCTAAACAATTTTTTCCAAAGCAGCCATTCAAGGGGGCAGTGCTGGGGAGGAAGGGGTTAGTGCTTTGCCCCATTACATTCTCTCAGTTGAAATTGAGATCACCCCCCCCCCCAAGATGATATATGCTCTGTATCTGTAAGTTTCCCTGGTGGGCCAACAGGGCCGTTTACTTTGGGGGGAAATAGTAGCCCTATTGCGGTGCTTGAATCCCGGCCCTGCCCTCACTTGTGCGCTTGCAAATCTCTCTATGGTGGCATTTTGTCAAGAAGAGAATTCAGCAGCCACCGCTCTGCTCTTGGGCGTCAGGGTGCCTTTTCCCAGGGGGCTTTTCAGAGTGTCTGCGCCGCTTTCTAGCAATCATTCCGCATCTGAATGTTGGAGCCTTCCTTCTTTCTAGGACGGCGGCTCCCTGGATCAGGTCCTGAAAAAGGCTGGCAGGATCCCTGAGCAGATTCTCGGGAAAGTGAGCATTGCTGTAAGTATGTTGCTGTAGCACTGCTGAAGCAGAAGGCAAGCGCAGTTGGTGGCTGCTGCAGGCCAGAGTCCAGAGGGCAGCTGAGGCAGCTCTTTTTCTCCCCTGTGGGCAAATGCAGGGATTTGCTCATCTTCTGCAGATCACCGGGAGAGATCTCACACGGGCAGGGGGGAGGATCGAACGGGATGGATGGATCAAAGTCCTGATGGATCAATATAATTATTTTAAAATAATTATATTTTAAATATAATCTTTTAAAATATTTAAAATATAATTCTTTATATTTTATATATATATATATAAAGAATCTTATATTTTAAATATAAAGAATCTCTCTGTGACTCGTAACTGCAGAGGGAACAATCCCCGAGAGATGAATGCTTACTTGGAAAGCGGGGATGATGAATTCATTTTAAAACCTTCAGACTGAGAATTCTTGATTTATAACTGGGTGGCTGTTTCCTTTATAGTGGAAGGAGGGTTACTTGTGCTTAACAAAATTCTTTTGAAAACAGAACGATGGTAACAATTATGGTCTGGTCATGATAACAGGTCCGCATTAGCACAATGTCTACCCTTCAGGGTGGTTCTTGGGCCACGGAGTTTGCCATCCCCTGCTTGAAGGACCAGCGTTTATTTTTCCTCCAGACAGAGAGATGGCCTTGGAAGAGTGAGCTGAGCATGAGCCTTCGTGGTCTCAGGAAGCCCCTCAGGGTTCTGAGAGCAAGGGGAGACCCAGTAGGGGGTCCAAGTGCACTGGCAGACATCTGTGCTTGCAAGAAGGCAGGGCAGGGCAGGCTACCCAGCGGGGCTGACTTTTTTGCCTCTTGGGAGGACAAACAGCCTGATTTTTTCCTTGAATCTTGTAAAATGTATGCGGTCTTTGCTCATTTGAGAAGAAAATTAATACTATGTTTTTAACCGCAGGTAATAAAAGGTTTAACGTATTTAAGAGAAAAACATAAGATAATGCACAGAGGTAAGATCCTATAGTTGCTTCATCCTTGCCTTTTCCCCCCCATCCCTATATAGAAAGGTATATTTGGAATACTAAGAATTGCTCATTGTTCCTTTGACTGCGCAGATTGGCTGTACGGTTCACGTTCCTGTTGGTTTTCAGAGAATTAAACACGTTGAGCAAGTGCTCTGTTTGAAATCCTTCAGTCCTGCCCTGAAATATATTTCGAAAGCTGGTTTAAGTCAGTTCAGGGATGGGCAGATACAGGCCGCAAGTCTATGCATACTTTCCTGGGAGAAAGCCCCATTGATTTTAATGGGATTTCTGAGTAGACATGCATAGGACTACCTTACCTTGTACCTGCATTGCCCTTACTTTGGTGCTGGAAAGTTGGTTAGGATTGAGCCCTCAGAAGAGTAATATGAAGATAAAATAGGAGGAATGTCCATGGGCACCACCTTGAGCTCTTTGGAGAAAGGATGGGTGCAATAAATGTATAATATGAAGCTTGCTTGTGAGTTTCTGAGGGGGGCCTGGCTGACCACTGCTGGGCACAGGAAGCCTGACAGCCCCTTCATGTCTGACCCGTCAGGGCTGCTCTTTTCATTAGAACCATGAAACACATTCTGATGTTTGAGGTGCATGTCATGCTGTTCACTGGGTCAGAGGAGAAAGTGAGGGGGGGCGTTGTTGTTTAGAAACGGCTTTGCTCATGTCCAGCTTTTTTTTAATTAGAAAAAGAGCACTGACAGTTTCAAATTCAATTTTATTTTTTTAAAAATCAATTTCCACTTCCAAACGCAGCGTGAAGTTTGGACGCCTGTGGCAGGTCACCAACGTGGGCTGCTGCTGCCCCTCGTAAAGCAATGGCAGTGCAGGTTTGCATCACAGTGTGGTGCCTCCATGGCTAACCTGGAGCACAGTTTGCAACCCCTGAGAGGTTGTCTCTAAAAGGCATCTTCCCTGCCAGCCATTATTGGGCGTTGCAGCTCAATAAGAGTGGAGAGAGGAGAGAGTTCAAACGAGTGGCATAAAGAAGCTAAGAAACGTTCATCTGATGTGAAACAGTTAATTGGGTGCTGTGAACTAGTCTACTTAAGGATCGACATCACACTATCCCTGTGCTTTACAGGGTAGAGAGGCCCAGTTTTGCCCCATGGAGCTTACAGTCTAAAACTGTACACAGGGGGACGAGGAGGGGAAGGCAACAGAGGTGGCACAGATATGCTTGACTGAGTGAGACCTTCCAAACGGTTCCCCCAGAGATGATTTCAGCTGATTCGGACTGCGAGGCCACCAGCTGCTTTGTTTTGCTTCACTTTCATCTGTGCACTCAGCTTGCCTGCATTTCTCTTACTCTCCAGTTGCACTATTCTCCCTCTTCCTGCCCTTCCCAAGGACTATACAGAAGAGACGCTCAGTATATTCTGCCCCGAAAGGAACCCAGATTCTAAAACTGGAATATGTGGCTTTGTGTCAGTTACCACTTTGTTGTGGTGGCTGAGTTACGAGCTCTGAAAACACTACCCCAAACATAAAAGTTTGTACCAAATGGCAGTGGGCCCAGGCCTCCCCAAGCCATTCAGACAAGTCTAGTAGCTTTATCCTGAGTCAGATCACAGGTTCATCTGGCTCCCAGCTATCTACTCTAATGGGCAGCTGCTGTCCAGGGTCTCAGGCAGAGAGAGAGAGAGAGAGCCCTTCCCCAGCCTTGCTGTCTCAAATCCTTCGAACTGAGATGCTGGAAATGAATGTGGGACCATCTGGATGCAAAAGCTGGGTTCTGTCACAGAGCTCTGGGCCTGCCCTCATCCATGGTTTTCTCCCACTTATGATGCTAATGGAAAATGCTCAGTCTTGTAACAATTCTCACACAACAACAATTGTGTGAAGCTAGGCAAATCTGCTTTGCCATTCGCATTCCTAAAGATGATGATGTAAGTTTGAGCAGGAAAAGGGTCAGACGTGCCCCTAAGGGTGGCCACTGAGCAGGACCAGCTGGGAACTGAATGCAGAACACTAAAGTGCAGTGGAACATCCACAGATCCTGATCTTGGCAGCTGTTATCCCAGAAGCGAATATATGATTTGCCTTTTCCAAGCAGGTACACAAATGAAAACGAGATGGTGAAGTTGTTGCATGCATTGACTTTCTCATCCTCAAAAGACAGGTGTGACTGAGGGGTGGACATCCTGGTTCCTTGAGTACCATGAATGCGCTGGGTCGCATTTCGGGTCTAGGTGCTGGCAAGGGAAAGGCGAGCTCTGCCAGGCTGTATTCATGTAATTGACGCCACTTACCTTGGTTTTCAGCCGGCTTGCTCTGCAGCAATAAAACACAGGGAAGTCATGACAGCCGGCCAAGGGGAGAGCAGAGAGGCAGTTGCTAAATATTGCATGCAAAGAGGGGAGGGCTGGTGTTCAGGCAGAGGTGCGATGGCCAAGATTTCCAACTTGCTGTTTCAGAGGGTTTCAGATCAAACTGGCCTGGTATCTTGTTGGGCACCTACCCCATTGCCCCACCCGAGTTGTGGTGCAGTATTCATAAATCTGCACACAGCACTTTTCATAGGATGAGATGATCGACCTGCCCCAAGGGGCTTTTGATCTAGAAACTGTTTTCAGAGTTGCAGCAGAGGTAGGGAAGGAAAATGGAAGGCAGCAGGGAAAGGGTGTCTGTTCATTTCATTTTCATGCTCTTTGCTTAGTTGCAGGAGGGGGTGGGGAAGGTCCCAGCAAGTTCAGACCCTGGCAGCATCTCTAGGCAGGGCTAGGAAAGACTCTTGCCTGAGACCATGGATAGCCCCTGCCAGTCGGCAAACCCCGCACTGAGCTCGATGGATTCCTCACAAGGTGTCCTTCCTGTGGGGCTCTGCACTTCTCCCCCAGAAGGACAAAAGTAGGGGGGGGAGCTTGGTTTGAAAGCAATATCCTGGAGTCTTCTGGCCTGTTGTACACGGCAGTGTCAGCACCAGAAAAAAAAAAATTGGGGCCTCCCCCAATAGAACATTTTTTAATGCAATAGGCATTTTGTGGGTGGATCAGGGAACTGGCCCAACATCTTAGATTTCTGAAGGAGAAAGAATGGTGCATTTCACGCTGAATCTCCCACCCAGTACACCTCTTACCCTGAAGTCCAATATCAAGTCCTCTTGATATCAAGTCCTCTTGATATTGGTGGAGTGAACTGCTGAGTGAACATGCTTGGACTGCAGCCTGTTTTAATTTATGAGTCCTGACTCAGGAGTGTGGGGGGTGGATGGGTAAGGCATGCGCCTCTCCTGAGCCTGACCATCCAGGCCAGGATTGTCATTGCCTGTGGCTCTGCAGGGCTCTGGCAGAGAGGGGTTTCCTTGAGTTGAACCTGGGAGCTTCTGCATGCAAAGAAAAGGCCACTGAGCAGTGGCCCCCATCCCCGCAAAGGATGAACCACTTGCCTGGGCAGATGTTTCTCTGTATTTTAAAAGTGGAGGTAGGGAAGGGACTGCAGACTCCTTGTTCTCCCTGCTCAGCATCCGAAAGTGGAAATCGCAGGCGGCTGCTCCTCTCGCTTCCTTGAATGCCCCCCCACTTTCCGAAGCTCTTCCCCTCCCCCCCAACTTACTGGGAGAATTGATTGCAGACAAGGCTGCCTACTTAATAAGGCTTAATGCATTGCTAATGACTGGATAAGTGCTCTGTTCTAGAGAGTGGCGTCCTACGCCTACAGCAGCAGAGATGAAAAGAAGTGCTCTTGGTGCTCCAGCGATTGCAAACAGGCAGTTTTCAGTTGCCTAGTTACTAGCGGCCTTCAGTTGAGGAAGCAGGGCTGCCTATATAAGCATCCAATTGCTGGTTCAATCAAGTCCCCTTTTTCTCCAATGAACCTTGACTTTTGTTATTCCTAAAAGACTTGGTGGGCACCTTCCGTCCACCTGGCCCGCTGGAAAATTCCAGGGGATCTCAGTCGACTGAAGAGGTCCAGTTGAGGGTGGACTTCAAGAGCGACCACGTTTTCCACACATTTGCCTAAAGCAGGTTGGTCTCCAGAACACATTTCTTGGTGAGTCTCTCCAGACCACCTAGTTTCAGCTGATTGTACCAGGAATCAATGGCCGTAAATGTGATCACTTCTTTGAGGCAAACATTCACTGTCTGTGTTGAATTGGTCCTCTCCGGAAAGGCTTTGTTTGCCCTCGTTATGGATGCTCCTTTGGAAGAGGGGAGTGGGCTCATTGCTTCTAACAGTTTCATATAATTATGAAAGGAGAAATCTGGGCAAGGCCTGTGAGCTTGGAACACCTTTCTAATTATTTTGTCTGGGGTTTCCAGATGAAAATGTTGTTGTGAGGGATATTCTGCAGTGACAACAGGGCCCACGAGAGGGGGGGGTAAAGTGGGTAATTTGTACTCAGGCCCAGGATCAAAAAGGGGGCCTAGGAGCTAAAGGAGGGTGCCAAAAAATTTCCTGGGAACTTACCTTTTCCATTCTCACACAGACCTGCTTCCCACATGGGATGCTGGGGGCTGCTGCAAAGCAAAAGCACCAGGCTGAAGAGTGCGTACATGACACTCCTTTACACAGTGTCAAATCTGGGAGGAAATTGGCCTACTACAGTAGCTGTTGGGCTTGTGGATCCACTTACCATGGAGGAATGTGTAGGAGCTCAGGGACGCATCTGCAGGACTACAGCTGCAGAAGTACATGTTGGTCCAAACAGGACAGTTTCCATTCTAGTTAAGCCTAAATACAATGATGCTCATTTTCTGCAATGATTTTCTAGATTTAAAAGATTTTAGAGAGACTTAAGAGTGTGTTCTGTATTACTATATCTAGCTACTGATGCTGCACAGGTGGGTAGACCTGGGCTCTGGATCAGGAGGCCTGGTAGACCTGGGCTCCCAAGGCTTTTCTGGCTGTTATCACCATCCCCTGCCTTGTTTTGCCCCCTCCCTGCCAATCCCTGTCACCACCCTCTACCCCTCCTCCCCTTGGGAGGGAACCCAAAAGAAACTTTGTACCCCCTGATAAAATTCCTCTGAGGCCCTGAGTCATGGTGTTTGTCCCATGGAATGAACTTGAAAGAGAAAAGGAGAGCAAACAAAACAGAAGGATCAAGAAAGAAATGCTTTTTGGGGTTTCCAGACCACAATCCAAAAATACCTGAATAATTCCCAACATTTTGCCCCAAATGTTGTGGCTTTCTCAAGGGAAGATCAGACTACCCTATCCCAAAACTCAGAACATAATATGTTGGGATAGCATAGTCAGATGTTCTCCTGAGAAAGCCACACACGGTTGGGGCAAAATGTTGGGAATTATTCAGATTTTTTTGGATTGTGGCCTGGGAACCCCAAAATGCATTTCTTTCCTGATGACAATTCTGGCTACAGAAGCCTCAGTTCGTACATTAAAATGGAAAGAGTATTTTTTGTAACTTCATAGTATGAGAATTTTTTTTTTTCTCATTCTTCATAGTGAGCATCAAAGATGGAAAAGCAGAGCAGGAATGCCTAAAATACTACCTAACCTATAGAGAGATATTTACTGATTCATTGCTTTTCCTAGATGTTAAACCATCCAACATTTTGGTAAACTCTAGAGGGGAGATCAAGCTTTGTGACTTCGGTGTCAGTGGACAACTGATAGATTCAATGGCAAACTCCTTTGTGGGTACCAGGTCCTACATGTCTGTAAGTACCACAAAATAAACCCCTGGATTTATACCCTTTTGTTAGTGTAGTTTGCACATGACAAAATGCCTATACAAAGACCAGTTCCATGAAGTATTTCTATGTGAGTGCATCTTTGTGCTGATTCTTTCATGAGTGGCAGCTTCACACTTGTGTGTTTTGCTGTGTACAGGTGCAACAAAATAACATGTGTGTGTCCATGACTATCTGTGTGTGGATTGCCCCCACCGAAAAGGCCCTCTATACTTGCATACTCCTGTCTGTTCTCCTGCAAAGAAGGGATGGAAACCGGAATTATGAAAGCTGAACTGGACAAGTGGAATTGTCCTCACTAGTGGCGTAGCTAGAGGGGGTGCCAAGCACTAAGTTCTGCAGGCACGTGAACGCGCCATGCAAATGGTCCTTTCCCCCTCCTCTTCAGAGCCAGGTGTTCTGCCTCCATTTTGCTCCCAACGCCAAGGAATGGCTCCAAAGGGGAAGAGGAGGGACCACTTGTACAGTGTGTTCAGGCACCTCCAAAACTTAGTGCTTGGCACCCCCTCTAGCTGCACCACTGGTCCTCACTCTCCCCGTGTTATGGCTGAACAGGAGTTTCCTTTTCATGTTACAGTACAGTGTTCCACTGCCTCTGTTTTTAGACGCACGTTTTGGTTTGGTTTGTGATTTCATGCACTTAGCCGGAAAGACTGCAAGGGACTCACTATTCAGTACAGTCGGACATCTGGAGCATGGGGCTGTCGCTGGTAGAAATGGCTATTGGCAGATACCCAATCCCCCCGCCAGATTCGAAGGAGCTGGAACTCATGTTTGGGTGCCCCATAGGGGGTGACTCTCCCATCTCTGAGACGTCACCCCGGCAAAGAACACCTGGTCGGCCAATGAGCGGTAAGATAACCCAGGGGCTGTGCAATTTCTGGGCTGGGGTTGGAAATGCCCGGGCGGTAAGATGTCTTTTCTTAAACTAACCTGCCTTGGCGTATGCAAGCTTTTTAGTTTAACCGAACGCTTTATTGTCCAGAATGGAAAAGTAGCAGAATCTCTGGTATAGCTGTACAGAAAAACCTAGGTTGTAAGCAACAAAGCATGTATAATTATGACAGCATATCATCAGCAGAAAGAAGTGGGGTTGCTTATAACCTGGCTGGCTCGCTTTCTACCTAAGATTCTGCTTTCAGTCGTGATCTTCCACATTGTTCATCCACCCCCATGAGGACCATGTTATGTACACACCCTTTTAGAGAAGATTCTGCACTCCTCTTAGATCAGAATAGGATTTTAAATGGTAGCCACCTGTCTGAACAAGACTTGAGAGCACCTTTGGGAAAACGTGTTCTTCTGAATGGTTCAGCAGAAATTTTACCATAATGAATCTCCCTAATCTGGTAGCCAAAAAAAACAAAAAAAAACTGCACAAGCCCCCCGCCCCGCCCCGAGAGCTGCATTCCAGGCCTCAGGCTTGCTTATGCCTGGAGTCTCTCAGACTGATCAGAACTCCCAACCTGCCTTCAGCCATATTCCTTGGTTCATGCATGCAGGGTTCCCATTCTCAAAGCATGGCTAAGGCCCCCTCAATGAGATCTCCTAGGGCGAGAACCGGGCTCGTGTCCAATCACTTCTGGAACAGCCAGGGTGAATTTTGCATGACATTGTTGGATGTCATTTTTTTTTAATTCCCAGCTGCTTCTGCAGAAGTGTTTTGCTGAATATTGAGAGAACCTCTTTCCTGACCACTTCCTTTTTCACAAGCACTTCATGCTGAGATGACAATGTTTTACTCACCATTTTGCCTTGCTTTGCATTCCATTGTTTTGTAACTAATTGCAAAACTTCAGTGATTGTGTCATAAACATCTCTTAAGCAATTGCCCACTGAACTGAATGCAAGTGCTTTGGAACCACCATTAAGAGATGGGGCTGATAAGACTTACTGAGGCGTTACTGATGGCGTCACTAGGGGTTTGTGTCACCCGGTGCAAGAGGACAGTGCGTCATCCCCATGATGGACCTTCTCCCATGCAGCGGGCGGGGCAATGTCCCGGCCAGTGGGCAAGGTGATGTGCCATCACTCCACCCCCACTGGTTTTTTGGCTACATCTTTTGATAGAATAGAAATATTTCAATGTGGTTTCTTTCATTGCATTCTGCATGAAGTTATACATTGAATGATATACAACATTATGGTATTGTTCAGAAATATAAGATTTTAAAAGTGGTGTCACCCCCTGTGCGCATCACCCAGTGCGGCCTGCATCCCTGCACCCCCGTAACAATGCCACTGGGCATTACAAGCAGTAGTGAGCTGTCTTGTTAATGTCCTGCCTCTCCTGTGACCTTTCAGCCTATGGCTCAGACAGCAGACCACCAATGGCCATCTTTGAGCTCCTAGACTACATCGTCAACGAGGTACGTGAGCTGGCTTCTTTCCTTGTGTTTTGCACTATGGCGTCTGTGAACTTTGCAGACAGAAAGCTTAACCTTCATGGGGAATAAAAACTGGATTCAGATATTACCTGGCCCCTGGGCAGGGTCCTTCAGGAGTTAAGTGTGCAAAAGTAATTTGCTGCATCCTGTTGATAGTCAAGGATAGGGGCAAAAAAGCTGTGCCAAATCAGAGAAGTGTGTCCCATTCAAATCCTCTTTTAATATCCTGATGACCCCAGCCCAGTTGAGCCCCTCTCCCAGACACTCTGGCCTTCTGGAGAATTATTTCCAGTCCAAAATTGTCCAATTCAAGTCCAGTTGGTTCAACTAGGTGTAAGGGCTCCAGAAGTCTGGCTAACCTGATCTTTCTTGTCCGGTGATGGTAGCCTCCCACTCTCCACTGGAAGGAAGTTGGGACATTCCCAGCTCTTAGAGATCCACTTTGGACCACGCATAGTTCTGACCCAGTGCTCCTGGAACTCTCATTCTGCCCAGGGGAATTGCAACAGAGCACACACTCTCTTTCTCCAGTGTTGTGGTTTAGAGATCAGTCCATAGGCTGGGTGTAAGCAGAAGGCAGGTTGCCATCAATGGATAGGCCTCTGGGTGATTTGCGGAAGATTGCCAAGGATTTCTGACTCCCAAGATTTGAACAATGGCAAGGAAAAACCCCACTCCTCTGCCCTGGCTGGCCTTGTGCCAATTGCTGATCTCAGCCTCCATGTCCCCCCCTTGTGAAACAGGGGCACGAGTTGGTTGCTTTGGATCAGATACCTTTGGAGAGGTTTGTGTTTACATCTCTGACCTCTGGCCGTTACAGAGTTGATCTGCACTTGCATATGGAAGTCATCCCAGCATATGGCCCCTGGGGTGCAGTAGAGGTAATTGACTGTGCCCCCACCCACCTGAGCCAGTGTTTAGCACCTGACTCCAGCAATCTTTGGCATCTGCAGCATGTGTGCCAAAAACAGTTGTCATGGCAACAGTACATCTATACTTCCAGTCTCAAAATGCTGGTTGACTGGAAAATATTTAAAGTCTCGGCAGTGAGCACATAGTAATTCCACAGACGGTAATGACAGTGGGTCTACTCGTGAAGGTGATGCAAGGAGTAGAGATACATGTGGGGAACTGGCAACAACCTGGGCTTCCCACAAAGGCCTCATCCTGCCCGATGCGCATGCGTGATACTCCTGGTTGAATCCCGCTATCTGCTTGCAGTTAGTTCTGTGGCCTGAATGTACCTGTTGAATATGGGAAGGTTCTTCTTTGGGCAGGTGGGCTGGTTTTCCTTTCCATCCCTTTCCACTCTTGGAGGGATCGTCCCGTTCATTGTCAAGGAAGAGCAACCTTGGGAAATGCTTTGGAATGCAAAGCAAGCAAAGTTTAGAACAAAACAGCTCAGCAGCCAGAGCCTGTGTGAATGTAGGTGCCCTCTACCAAAAACAGCCACAGTGTGCCACAGAAAGCCCACCCTGACTTGCACTGCGCTTGTGCATTTGTGTGCCTAACCTGAACAGCAAATATTGGAAGCCTCCTGAGATCAGTGGTTGTGCCACTGTCCCATTTGCCTTGTCTTTCAGCCCCCACCAAAGCTTCCCAGTGGAGTCTTCAGTCCAGAATTCCAGGACTTTGTGAACAAATGGTGAGTCCAGTTCCTCATTGTTGATTATGCACACTGTCACTCTCCCTGGCTCTAGGCAAGTGGCAGACCCTGATGGCGGTTGGCTATTGCTTTGTTATTTTACACTAATTTTTACATTATTTGTGGAAAAGTAGGATAAAGTAGAAAAACATGTTCAGATGATGTTTTGCTTTTGTCTTCATAAAGGGCTTTTGAATGCACTTGGGGTTTGCAGGGTGTTTTTTAAGCGTCCCTAAGATCCTGAAAAGCGTTTTCAGATGGGGAGGGTCAAGACACTTTCCTGCATGACATGAGATGCCTGATCTTGTCTGATCTTGGAAGCTAAGCAGGGTCAGGCCTGGTTAGTACTTGGATGGGAGACCGCCTGGGAATACCGGGGGCTGTAGGCTTATACCATAGTCTTTCGAGACTGAAGGTTGTCAACCATGAAAATTTCCAAGGGCCTCCTGCTTCCCCCTGCATTGTGCCCTGGGTCAGAACTATTGGGAAGTTCTCCTGCACAAGCTCCATTGGAAACAAGCATGAATTGCTGCAGGAGCTGCACTGTTGGGGGAAGGCAGGCCTTGGGGAGCTGCAACGGGCCGTGGCCGTGTGCTGCCTTTGCCCCTCGTTCTCCTGTAACTTTTGTGACACCCTTTGAGAGAATTGAAATAGCAACAAAGCACTTGGTGCTCTCTCTTCTTTACTCAGCTTGATCAAGAACCCAGCAGAGAGGGCAGACCTCAAGCAGCTCATGGTGAGTGGAAGCGCCTTTCTGTAACTTGCAAGCATGCTGAGGCTTTTGGGGATCCCTCTCGCCACCTCCCACTCTCTAGCTTATTGGAAACCATCAAGTGAAATCTGAAGTTGGCTCAAACAAGGTTGTGATAAAGAGGACCACCAGGCCTGAACATGTGGCAGGGGGATTATACTGCCTTGGAGACTGCAAAGTCAAGGGGCAGGATAAGATGTTTAGAAGTAAACTTTGGCTGGTCCCCTGGGCAGTCCCTGCATAATTTCTTAATTCCCTTTTCTTGCCTTGGAGCTCCCCACAATGGTTCCTGCTCCTGTTGTCCTGGGAAGCAGCAATACCAGCCATATGCCTAGGTAGAGAATTCTGCTGATCACTGCCCCCCCCCCTTTCCCTGTGGAGTGTAAAGGCTGGGAGCTATTGCTATCATCAGTTCAGAGCAAGCAGGAATGCTTGGTGAATGGGGAAGAGCACCACCTGCCCTCTGGTACCCCCCCCTTTGCTGCCACCCCCTTTTAGGAAGTGGAGCTGGGAGCTACATAATACCATGACTGGGTACCCTATAAAATTTCATCATTGCACCTATAAATGGTGGTATTGTGGATCACCATGAGGCCCACAGTGATGGGAAAGCAGTAATGATTTTCCATTTTCCTTCCTGCAGGTGCACACATTCATTAAGAGATCAGAGGCTGAGGAAGTGGATTTCGCAGGTTGGTTGTGTTCGACCATCGGCCTGAACCAGCCCAGCACCCCGACCCATGCTGGAGGAGTGTGAGTAGGAGTTCCCAAGTGCAGCTGCTCTACAAAAGTGAGGCTCATTTCGGAACCCCACCCAAGACCCTGGAAGTGAACTGGAGTGGCACTTGGTGGATTCAGCCCCAAAGAACCTCCTGTCCCCACTCGTGAAGGCAATGCTATTTTGGTCTCATTTCCTCACAGCTTCTGTTTATGGAGAAATGTGTATTTCCCTCCTCCCCGTCTGAAGAATTTTTCTCTTTAGCATGTGCCAAAAATTTTTTCCATGTCAACCTTTTTTTTCTTTTTGTGGTTCTAAAATTAACAGCTGTTGTGTTTTGATTACTTGTTAACTGACCAAAAATGTGATGCTTTAAGTTAGTGACCTGCCGATTCAGAGTGAATGTTGGATCTCCTTCCACCTTGGGGAATTCTGCTGGAGCTACTGCCTTCCTGTCCCTGCTAGGTTGTTTTTGACCCTCTGACTTTTGTAACTTGGTGGTGCTTTCAACTCTTGCTTAGCCAGCCTCCTGGGGAAAACAAACAGTTAGGGACACCCTGAACAAGCCTCAATCAGGCATGGATTTGCTGCTGCAAAACTCAGAGCAATTTTGCTCTTTTGGATTGTACAACACCTGGAAAATGAGAGCCAAGTCCCCTTCCTGCACTGCCCAATTCTCTCCCACCCCACTCCATCAACATTCAGAAATCTGTTGACATGTTTCCTATTTATTTTTAAATGCACTGTTGATTGCTTTGGGATAGCTTAGCAGTGGTCCATCTCCCTTCCCTTCTAGTTAATTTGCTACTTTGAGAATGGGGAGTGGGAGAGCTCTCCTCATACAGAATCAAGTGGTTGTTTTTTTTCCAAAAATGCACCAGGATCGCTTCCTTTCTAGATCAGCTGAAGTTTGACATGACAAAACCAGGCATCTGTTGTGTTTGAAAACCATTTTATTCTTTCAGATGTTGAGCAATTTCATCTTACACTAATAAATATATTATGCTGTTACATCAGGGAATGAATTTATTTAAAAACACACATACACCCCCCCCCCCAAATGTGAGCCAATGCTGTTGGCTGGTTGGTGCCAAAAAAGATCTAAGGCCTTCCGGCTACCAGAGTCTGCCTCCACTCCTCCACCCTCCCTCCTCAGCTCAATGGACTTAGTTGGAGGCATGTGCTGCCCTCACCTCAGGTCAGCCACAGATAAAATGATGCTGCTCTTCAGGCTCCCATACATCTAGGTGAGGATCAGTCCCATCTTCCTCCATATGGGCTCAACTCATGCCTGAGCAGGGGTTTTGCTGTATGCAACCTGGAACGTGGCAACTCTGAGCCTCCACAACTCATGTTTCATACTTCGGAGAGCCACAGGGTTCAAGCTGCTTTCTTAGGGTGACAGGCCCTCTCTGGCCCTAAACACAATTCTTACTTTTGCTGGCAGGTGGGAAGAGTAAGGAAAACCAGTGAGGATGCAGAAGAAGAACAGCCAGGGCCATAACAGACATGCTCCCTTCAGCCAGAGGAAACAGGAATGTTGCAAAGGGATGTGGGAAGGAATAGCACTTTCCTCCTTGTTGAGAGAACAGAGCAAGGAAGGGCTGAGCAGGAGAGGTCTTCCTTTAGCATGCTAGAGGCATGTACCCTGATCCCTACCATGTGACTCGTTTGCAGCAGGACAACGTCCAAATAAGGGGTATATAGGGTAGAATGCCCAGACACTCCCCAGAAGAGTGCAAGAGGTTCTCTCCAACTAAGCTTGTGCTAGTTCCTTCATTACAGCCCATAGTTTGGCACCCACATTCACAGCAAGAAACCCCTAATTTTTGGAAGGTCAAAAGTCTCCTCTTAAATTTCATATTCAGCCAAGTTGGAGAGATAAACGCAAGGTCCATCTCTGATTTGCTGTCAGGACCAATGTTCTATTTGCCCCTTCTTGCAGGGAGAAAAAATTCAGATGGTTTCCCCTTGATACTTGTAGATAATCTATAAAATGTTCAAGGTTTCATACTACAAGCAAAAGATGGTTCAAATTTAGATGTCCTATACAGAAACAAGAGCTGTTGTATTAGTGCCACAGCACCCAAAACTCATTTTCTTTTTAGATTTTGCACAGTGTAGCCTGATGAGGTTCACAAGGATCATCAGCTTACAACCAGTGATTTTCCAACCATTTTCACTAGTAGTAGAATATGCCTTCATGGGCAGGTTATTGCTTTGGGAGTTGCAAGTTGCTTCTCCCAAATGCTACTTGGCTCATATATAGTTTTTTTGTAGTTGCTTAAAAAGAATCATGCTACATAGTTATGCACCAACTTTTTGCATCCTCCCAGCACCCTCACTCACACCCACAGTTTTTCACCACTGCTGGAAGCCTTCAGGAAGCTGAGTAGGATCCGTGAGCGTAGTCTGGTTTCTGTAGCACCAAGCAAAGTCTGGTGAACTAGGTGGATGGGGAGTTCCTGAGTCTAGGGGAGAAAGGCAGTCGGGCTTCTGTGTGCTCTGCTTTAGGAATCCGATTCCTCTTCTTCCTCCTCTTCCTCACTGACAGGCATTTGTAGCTGCAGCTTTGTTTGATTGATAGCTGCTTCATTGTCCATCTGTCCAAGAGTTCAGTAAAAACAATGTTAAAATTGGTTGTTTTCATAATAAGAAACTAACGAGATATCGCTCTGGAAGTCAGCAGCTCTGTTAATTTCTGCCCAACAGAAATGTGTACACCTGTGGACCGGGCAGAAATGGGTTAATCTACTGCAGCAAAAAACAGAGTCTAAATCAGGGGTGCTCACACTTTTTTGGCTGGAGAGCTACTTTGAAACCCAGCAAGGCCTGGAGATCTACCAGAGTTTTTTTACAATGTTCGCGCCATCATAACATATAACATTTATGTGTACAATGTATGTTGATGTACCTTGCATAACCGCATGAGCCAATATTGCACAACACAACATAATTATCTTTAAACATTTTTTGTAATTACTTGAGTTTACTTTGATGACTTGCACTGAAGTGAATCAGCCAAGGATGCATAGTCTGGACAGTAGCTGCTGACAGCCAGCCTCAAGCACACTTCCAAATGTTCATTAGTCATGGTGGACCGGTACTTGGACTTAATGATCTTCATGTAGGAAAAGGCTGACTCACATAAATAAGTGGAGCCCTTCCTGCCTCAGGTGCTCTTATATCCCTGAGGGCCCTATTGCCTTCAAGTGGCTGCAGCTGTGCAGCACACTCTGCTGGATGCCCATGCCTTACCCTTAAAGGGGCCACTGCTGACACCACATCTACCTCGATTCCAATACAAGTGGGGGGGGGAGCAGATCTCTATACAGACCAGTGCAAAAACAGGGGAAAGGTGTGGGGGAGGGAAGATCTCTATATAGACATCACAGCAAGACCAGTGCAAAACCCCTTGCACACAGAACCAACAGATGGAAGTTGGGGGGGGGCAGATCTCCATACATACCAGTGTAAAAACAGGGGAAAGATAAGTCAGCCCCAGTAGAGTCAACGGGGCTCACTCCCAGGGATGCGTGGACGGGAGAGAAGCCTGCCAGCAGCTCCTCTCCAGGTCTACTCACCAGTCACCCCCAGTAGAGTCAACGGGGCTCACTCCCAGGGATGTGTGGATGGGAGAGAAGCCTGCGATCGACTCATTGTGCCTTGCGATCGACCACGATCGACATATTGAGCACCCCTGGTTAAATCTATCCTGAACTTATGACAAGGGTGGTCTTTCAGTACCATCAGGGCCTGTTGCGTTTGCAGGGCCTCCCACCTACAGAACGTGCACACTTGTGCAGACATCCTCAACAGAATCACAGAACAGCCTGGCTGGATCTGAACTCAGCCCCCATAGTTGGCCATTCAGTTTCTGACAATGACATTCAAGCTCTCTTATCAGCTCTTATTTGGAATGCTTGAGACAAGTTAACTGGGGCTTCTGGTGGTTCCCCATCCAGGTACTGATAAAAAGCACCTGCACTGCCAGGTAGCACCAATAAGGCTAACAGCAGCAGTTCCTTCCAGGATATTCCATGGACTCAACTGCACTGTAACATTAGAGGGACTCTCTTGTGCTGGAGGAAGTAAGCGTTATGAAAGGGATTTGCTAGCAGAAGAGATCCTGAACATCTTCCTCAGCACTAGAGCAGAGAAAGGTGGCCTCTTTTTGAACCAACACATGAAAGCAGCCTTCCTGACAACAGAAAACAGATGGACCTTACATTTGGACTCTCCTCCGTTACAGCCGCCGAAGATACTGACACAGTTCCTTCCCTGGCGCTGATCATGGACTGGAGGGCCAACTCTTCCACCTATAAATGTTTTGCAAGAGTCAGTCACTAAAATAAACACTCCGCATTCTGCTCTCAATTCTGGTCACACTTTGTGTCCTTTTCCCCCCATGCATCCCATGAATTCCCAAGTCAGTCTCCCCTTTTCCCCACGAGGCAGCCAGAATCAGGAAACATTTGTGTATGGCAAGTCAATAGCCAGAATTCAGTGCCCCAAAAGGACAAGTTCTGGATGTTCACACTGTGACAAACGATGCAGCTCTCCCTGAATCATTCGATCACTTTAGAGAGAGGGTCTAAGATCTTGTCAGCATCGGCACAGGTAGTAATATTTTCCAGTTATGTCACCTCTTTGCAGTTAATTGCTGTCTCCTTCTTGGACAGGTGATGAACAGAACAAATGAATCACTGTTAGAGGAGAGACAATGGAGCCTGGACGGGGGGGGGGGGCAAGGAGGAACCCAGGTAGCTTGAAAAACAGAATATACTCAGTCCCATTCTAGGAAAAACCCATTAGGGAAAAACCCAAGGGGAGTTTTGTCTCTGCAAGCCTTACTGGAATTAACTGGAAAGAGGACACCATGCATTGCCCAGACAGTTGTAAGCTTGTGGCTAACAAAGGTTGGAACTCAAATGCTTTGGTCAGCTTTGTACTTTAACCGAAAAATGAGTCTAAAAAAACAAACTTGGTTCTGCACCAGATCACAAAGTCCATGCTTACAAGGCCCACTTCCAGCACTGCCTGGAGGTGCCCAAAAAGTGGCAAGTCAGCTTCCGAATAGCACCACACAGCCTGCACATGCCAGCAAGCTTAAGCTTTAATCCCTTCCGGAAAGCGCATTCCACGGCCATCTATTTATAATGCCGCCCTTTTTGGTGTGTGTGTGTCTGGCTCACTCTTCTCCTCTTCATGCCACAGTCTTAGCACCCTGCTGACAGCTGTGCTAATACTTGTGAAGCCTTGTAGCATTTATACGGAGGTTGCAAACGACAAGTTTGGTGCAAAACTATCCAGGCCCTTTTGTGGGTACAAGCTCCACCGGAGGAAGGAAGAGTTGCACAAATAATGGTCAGGGGAAACGCCTATTTCAGAATGCCCCAAAATAGTTTTCTCTCAGAGACTATGGGGCCAGTGGTGAGAAGGCTGTGAATCTCCCCAGGTGCTCAGATCTTTAGGGGAGGCTGTGCTCAAGTTTCCTCTACTTTCTGAAGTTGGGCAGATTGTTTTACAGTTGCCCCACTTACAGCATCTCCCTACTGAAGTTCCCTCTCTCTCATAAGAAGAGCCCTAGTGGATTAGGCCAAAGGCCCATCTAGTCCAACTTCCTACATTTCACAGTGGTCCACCAGATGCCTCAGGGAGTACACAAGACAACAAGATACTGTACCTGCATCCTATTGCCACTCCCTTGCACCTGGCCTCTTGGGGAGTGGGCAATTATATTTTTATCCCAGTCTAAGGATATCATACAGGATTATATTATATAATTACAATGTAATTCTATACATGTTATTACCGGTGTTTTAAAACATATTTATGATGCAATTCCAGTTTAGTCATCTCTTCATATTGAGATTAAGTCAATGTTGTCTTAGAAACCACCTTGAGGCACACAATGGAATTATAAAACAGGGGCACAGATCTTTTACACACACACAGTATATATCTTGCTATCTGGAGAAGAAAGGCAACTGGTCCTGGCCTAGACCAGTGGAAGCAGAAACCCTGGGCAGCCTAAGCAAAAATCAGACACTTGTGCCTCCCTTCTCAACCTGTTAAATGGAAATAACAGTGACACAAGGCAGTAAGTGCACACAGCAATGCATTAATGGACTACAGCTGGGCAAAAGCAGATTTACTATTACATGAATCTAGGAAACAAAAAGCCTCCAGTCAAGAACTGAGGAAAGGGGGGGGGTGGCAATGACACTTGATTCCTTTTGGCATATATCTGCATACCTTCATGCAAACAACTATCACATATAGTATCAGACTGGGTTGGGTCCTGCAGAAGAGCTGGGAAGAAAACTGCCTGAGTAGCCCTGCTGGACCAGACCAAAGTGGGTATATCTAATCCATCACCCCACTTTCTTCAGGGGCCAAGTGGTACTCAGCTGCTGCTGCTCCCCCAAGAACTGACATCAAGGAGTAAGTTCAGTGCTTCTGGGAATGGAGCACCCACTGAGCTTTGGCTAAAGGCCCAGGAGGCAGAGCCCTGCTGGATCAGGCTGCACACCTGACACTGCAGCTGTCAACCAGGAAAGTGCAAAGGGGGGCATGACTGTGAGAGCAGCTGATATTGAGAGGTGCAGATTCCCTACAGCAGGTTCTTCAACCTGTGGATTGGGACTCCAGTGGGTTGCAAAGCCTCATTCTGGGGGTCACGGCAACCTTCAGGGCCAGTGCAAGAGAGCTTGGATCCAATCCAGTAACAGTCCTACCTTGTCCAAACAGAGCTCTTGATGCAATTCTGCACAGCCTCTTGCCCTGCAGCTCCTAGGGCCAGCCCTACTCTGGTTGCTGCAGGGTTGTTGTGAAGACAAAAATGGGGAAGGTGGGGGTCCCAAGAGGGGGTGGGATCAGCAGTGGGTCCCCAGTCTCATTATTTACTTGGTTTTTTGGGTGGGGTTGGGACAAAAAAGGTTGCAGACCACTGCCCTACAGCTGCTATCCCAGCACCAGAGTCCAAAGGGGGTCAGCCAGAGCCAGCGGGAACCCGTTTCCCACTCCGGCCAAGGGCATCTCTGCGAAGACCGTGAGCAGGGCATGTGGGTCCCTCTGCCCCTCCCCCGGAGGCTCCAGGCACCTGACACTAGGCAGCGTCAGGTGCTCATCACACCAGGAAGACGCCCTCACAGGCTGTCACAGGACGGGGTTTCCTGATGCTCCCTCTGGTAGCATCTGCTGACATCAGGGACTGAGAGGTAGACTGCCCCTGGCCATGGAGGCTCCAGGCACCTGACCTCGGGCACCTCATGAGGACCACCAGGGTGAACCTGTCACATGACGTCACGCGACCCTGCTGCTCCTCTGGCAGTCCGTGCTGCCCTCAGGGGCCGAGAAGTAGACTGCCCCTGGCCATGGAGGCTCCATGCACCTGACTGGTCGTCGCCTCAGGAAGACCATCAGGGTGAACACGTCGCATGAAGTCACGCGACCCTGCTGCCCTCAGGGGCCGAGAGGTAGACTGCCCCTGGCCACGGAGGCTCCACTGCCGCCCTGCTCCCCAGGGTGAAGGGGCGGCGCGAGGCCGGGCGGTGGCCGACACGCGTCCCAGGCCGGGAGCACGTGTGAACGCGGCAGCGGCAGGCGCCCCTCCCGCCCCCCGGACCTTGAGGCGGTTGAGCTGGTCGTGCAGCGCTGCCTTGACCCGCAGCAGCGTCTCCTCTTCCTTGCGCAGCTCCTGCAGGCGGCTCAGCATCCTGCTCGCCCACCCGCCCCGCCTCCTCCGCGGGCCGCGCGCACAGTGATGACGTCACGGCCCGCGCCCAGCCCCGCACTCTGCGCGGGGCGGTGCTTCTCGCCGGAAGTGGGACGCGACCTCCGGCAGAAGGCGGGCCTTCGGGGTTTCCCAGGCGACGGAGGGACACGCCCATTTTGTCCCGCGGGTCGGGTAAGCCCGAGGCTGGGAGGCCGCGACTCCTCCCCGGCGGCGTAGCTGGAGGGGGCGGGGCGCTCAGGCTGGCGGGGAGGCTCAGCGGGGCGGGCAAGCGGCCCCTCCCTTCGGAGCCATTCCCGGCGGGGGAGCAAAACGGAGCGGTACGGCTGGGAATTGCTCTTAGGCAGGGACCGCTTGTCCGCCCCCCCTCCAGCTACGCCGCCCTGCTCGGGGGCCCTGCACTCCTCTCGGGGCAGGGGCCTGGCGCGCTCCAGAGACGCTCAGGGGCCCCTTCCTGCCCGCGCAAGACCTGAAGCGGCCCCGCATCCACTCAGAGCAGGGATGTCAGTCGTGGAGCCTTCTGGAGGACGGGAGGGACGCCATCCAGCAGGGAGTGACGTCATCAAACAGATGGCTGCAAGAAAGTGAAGTCATCGAGCAACTCATGCCAAGACAGACATCATTAGACAGGAAGTGACATCGTCAAGCAAATGGTGGCCAGAAACAAAACTTTGTTCTCACCCGAAAACTCAACTGAGAAGATGTAGCTCTTGCCTGAAGTCAAGAGCATCACACTGGAAGAGCCACTGACAGGCCCTTATGCTACACCCAGGGTAGTTCCAAGCTGCTCAGGGCAGGGGAGCAGAAAGGTGAATGCCAGAGAAGTCCCCCCTTTCATTTTGGCCCCCCAGAGGCACCTGCAAAACTTAGTGCTTTGCACCCCCTCATTGTGTTGGCAACCTTCAGTCTCAAAAGACTCTGGTATCGCACTTTGAAAGGTGGTTCTGGAACAGCGTCTAGTGTGGCTGAAAAGGCCAATTCGGGAGCAACAATCCCTACCTCACTGGGAGCAAGTGCAATCTGTCCCTGGTCTGTCTCCCTGGCTATGGGCCTTCCTTCTTTGCCTCAGTCTGTTGGCCAAGTGCCTCTTCAAACTGGGAGAAGCTATGCTGCACGGCCTGCCTCCAAGTGGGCCACTCAGAGGCCAAGGTTTCCCACCTGTTGAGGTCCACTCCTAAGGCCTTCAGCTCCCTCTTGCAGATGTCCTTTTATCGCAGCCACCAAATGGACCAAAAGGTTCTTCCTTCCACCTTTGGGGCAGCAATGAGTAGATTCTTACATTGCAGGGTTTGGGTGGGAGGCATCTCTGGAAGGCGAGTGCCCCACCTCCAGAGCAGTTATGCCACAGGGCAGAAACTGCAAGATCCCACTTCCAGGGCAGAAGCTTCAGGGCACCAGGCAAAAGCAGAAAGGCCATTTTTAGATGCCAAGCTATGTTTAAATCATGTTACGCACAGTAGGCAGCATAGAGAATGGATTTGTTTTGCAGGGGGAAGGTCACACCATTTTACACAAGACATTTGCTTCTGGTGGTTCCACTGTCCTTGTCATTTGCAATGTTGCCCTTTGTATTTAGATGTGCAACATACAAAGGGCCCAATCCTATCCAACTTCCCAGCACCAAAGCAACCACCATCAGGCCCCACGCATTTGTTCCCATACCCTGTGAAGGCCTCCACGATTGCTCCCCCCACCAAAGGATGCAGCACACAAATCTTTTTGGCACAGCTACTATGGAGCTAGAAAGTTGCATAGGATTTATAATCTGTTACCTGAAAGCTCCTACAGGCCTCCTACTACTAAGAGAAACTGGTTTTCAGTGTGAAGAAAAAAAATTCTCAAAATTGAAAGTGTAGGTCTTTATCTGGTACTCCCAGCTCCACCCTCAGCATCACTGCTGCAAGGACAAACAGCATGATTTAGGCACTCCATCTCTTGAAAATATTATCATGATCTGCATATTTTTTCTTCTCAATGGCAGCTAATGAGATCCTAAGTGTATGGAACAAGCTTGACACTCCTGACCTAGAGATGCATGCCCTAGCAATAGCAGTGAAGTCCATCCAACTAAAATGCAAATGAGGCTTGTCTATTTCAGCACTTCTTTGATCCATATCATAAATTTATTGAAAGTTTATTTTCACAGTAGCACCCATTTTAAGCTTAAAAGTTGCAATTTCTCTGTACTTCTGCTCACAGCTGCTGTCAACTGCTACGTCCTGAAAAACCCATGCAGCATGGCTGTTATGAAAATGAAAACTGTGCTTAGATGTAGCTAATTGAACTTTTATTACCCATTCTCAAATCCTTTGCAATAAAGGTAGTGCTGTTACACAACCCCCATTCTTCCCTATTGTTCTGTAATTGCTAACCTTCATTTCCATGGAGTCTTCTTTCTTCCTCTATGAGCCTCCTTCCATCATTCCTCCTTAGTTCCCTCATATTTCCATGACATATACTTGGTGGTGGATGCAGGCATCTTCTGCATCCTAAGTCTTGCTAGATTAATTCACAACTAAACCCATCATCTTAACTCTAAAGCTCAGTTTACATTTTATTGAACACTATAAATTAAGGAATGGACTAGAACAACCTGAAGCCTAAGGACTGACCATTCTACAAACACATACTTTAGATTCCTAGTTATTCCAACACTTTCAGTAAGGAACAGTGTCAACGAAAGGTAATTGTGAAGACATTAATCTG
This sequence comes from Tiliqua scincoides, assembly GCF_035046505.1. NCBI lineage: Eukaryota > Metazoa > Chordata > Lepidosauria > Squamata > Scincidae > Tiliqua > Tiliqua scincoides. The sequence continues at coordinate 7,465,360 of NC_089828.1, forward strand.
GACAAATTTGTTTTTTATTAACTGTATAATCCACAGTACAGCCCTTTTCGGCACTGAAGCAGACAAAGAGCTGAATCTTGCCACATCTATGCTGAAGGCTTAGCCTTAGGCTTAGACTTGGCCTTAGCAGCTGGAACAGGTGCCGGAGCTGAAGCTGGAGCCTGCTGGGCCACCTCTTTTCTCTTTGCCACTTTCTCTTCTCTGAGTTTGTGCTGTGGAAGCAAAAAATATTTAGTTTCTACTACTCTGCAAACAGAAATTTTTATAAAAAATTTGCAAAAATGCAAATATTCAGGCAAATGTTCACCCCACTCACATTTTTAGCGTGGGCCAGAATGGTGTTACGTCTCAGAGTTTTGGCATATGGATTCAGTTTAATCATAACTCTCAAATTCTTCAGTGGATTCTTCTTAAGAACTCTGCGGTGAATCTTTTTCCTGCAGAAAAAAAGGATTGAGATAAAAGCTGTGCACTCAATTTGTAAAATTATACCTTGAAAAGGATCCTCAATCTTTGAGAACACCAGAAACACACAATGGAAAAGACCAAGAGAAATACTGCTACACAAAAGAGATCGTCAACTCAACAAGAAACTGAGCTTTAAATCTACAAACAGAAGATCTGCAATTAAACAGCCCTTTTATCTTTGAGGAATAAAACCAAAACCTTAGAACATAAGACCTTGCTGGATCAGGCCAAAGGCCCATCCATCTAGTCCAGCTTCCTGTATCTCACAGTGGCCCACCAGATGCCTCAGGGAGCACACACAATAACAGGAGACCTGCATCCTTGTGCCCTGCCTAGTATCTGGTAAAGGAACCTTTTGTTCCTTTACCATTTAATGCCGAGGATTCAAAACCAGGAAGACTTACTTTGGTGCACGAAGAGCTTTCTGGATCTCTTGGCTCTTCAGGATTCTTCCCAGATCGGTATTAGTCATCTTGTGCATTGGCAGGCTGCATTTAAACACAGTGAAGTTTTAAAAAAATGAACCAATACCTACAGCCCACTGAAAATACCACCTCCTTCCAAGAGGAATCTACCTTAACTCATCTGCCTGTTTGTCTAGAAATAGCTCTCAGTTGTATTTGTAACTGTTTGACAGAAGGCAGACAAACCAGTCTGGGTTTAAAAACATGCTTACTTGTAGTCACTCTTCAGGACAGCCGGCTTGCGCCAGGTCCCATACAAGTCATCCAGTTTGCGGAAAGCACTTTCAGTCCAAATGCAGAAACGCCCAACATGGCCACCAGGGGCAAGTCGCAGAAGGTTCAGCTTGTTGACGCTGAGAAGAGTAATTCCTAGAATCAGATTAAAAACCGCAGCATATAAGTTTTATACAAGAAACAGGCTCAATTCCTGTCAATGTAGAGTCAGTTATTTTCTTGCTGCTTCTATACTAAACCTAAAGGATTAGAATTCTGATCCTGCTTTTTGTAACAACTCAAGATAGGTTAGGAAAGATAACACGCCACTCGAATACATGATAAAAGTAGAAAATATCACCTTCAAAATGTTGAACAGTCACAGGAAAAAGACCAATTCACACTGACAAGAGGTAGGTTTCGCAACCTCTCAAGAACAATTTTTATCTCCTTCAGGGAGAAGGCTCCACAGCCAGAATGAAAAAAGCTCTTCGGCAGTTAAGAGGTGCTTAGTCAGACCTTCCACTCAATCATGTGTTTCAGAAACACGGACCAATGAAGTAGAATATCATCATTTTGCACATTCCTCGAGCCAGTCTCAAAGATCTTATGCATCTTGTGCTAAGATTACCTGGGATATTCCTGAATGCTTTTATGATGCCATTGTCCTCATTATAGATAATGCAAGGTCCCTTGCGCTGAATGCGACGACGGTTCCTCATTTTACCCTTGCCTGCACGCATACGCTGAGAGGCATAAACCTGGGTAGAAACAATTTGTGTATTTTAAGTCAAAATACACCACCATTTTCAGAAATAACACATGTGCTTCTGCAACTCAGAATTTCACCATCACCACTGTTCATCTGAAACACGGACCAGTGAAAAATTCATCATTTTGCAAAGACAGCATTCTTAAGCTTATAACACCAAATGCTGACAAGCTATATAAAAGAAAAACTGCTCGATTACTTACTATAGGGGGTAGAAACATCTTAGTGCAACAAGACACTAGTCTGAAACATCTAGTTACCAAATTACAGTAATCATATTTGTACTTTCAATGAAATTATTGATCTGCACCACACCTGTCTGCCCATCTATGATCAGCTCACCTTTTTGATATCATTCCAGGCTTTAAGCTTCTTGAGCAACAGAACAGCTTCTTTAGTTTTCTTGTAACCCTCAACTTTGTCTTCAACTACCAGAGGAAGTTCTGGGATCTCTTCAATACGGTGGCCTGAGTGAAAGGAAATCTTGTGTTTAAATAAGTCCGGATTTGTCCATGAATCCAAACAGCAAAATTATTTCTCCAGACAGCTGTTCTTATGTGTTCATACACTCTCTAGACTGTCATTTAGATACACTAAAGTACCCCCCCATATAATTCTGGGTGACACATGCCAACCTTCCAAATTCTATAGACCTGCCACCTCAATCAACATTACATAAACAGCATACTTACCTTTGGACATAACCAGTGCCGGAAGGGCTGAAGCTGCCAGAGAAGAGCAAATGGCGTAACGCTTCTGGGTTGTGTTCACCCTACGGTGCCAGCGTCGCCAAGTCTTGGTTGGGGCAAACATGCGGCCGCCACGACACATCTATTTATCCAGTGTAAAGGATGAATCCAGTGGTTTTCTTGTCTTAAACACACACACTGCCTTCCCATTAGCCTTGCTCAGAATTAGATGATCGTCAAGCATCTGCACCAGCCTGATGACAGCAGGCAACTGTCGCTGAGTACAGAGTAGGACGCAAATTACGACATCATGGCAAGTAAGATCCCTCTACCCTCATCTCCTCAGTAAAACAGTATGGTGATTTCTGTACAACTTCATAAGACCAATGTTTCTATACATACCACAGGACAGCTGCAAGACCGTTTAGAGTTCAAATTGTGGTGACTAAGTGATCATTGTCTGGTCTGATCATTGCAGGAGATCTGGTCTAGAGGGTAGAGCCTCCGTTAGCCCGAAGTTAACATCAGAAGGTCGCCAGTTTGAGGACACCTGCAGCTCCCTGAACGGCTGAGAATGGTGAGACCTTGAAGCAGCTGACAAGCCGAGCTTAGTGATTCCACCTGCTCTTGCTGTGAGCAAGAAGTGTCTTGGCTGCCCTCCATGTGAGATGGAGCTGCTTGCCAGCCTGCATGGGAGAACTGGAGGCCAGAAGTGAGACCAAACCAAGAAGATCCATTCTGAAATGTTGTTGGTTCTTGAAAGAGAGAACCTCTATGATTGTAAAAATTCCCTTGAGGAATTTAGAAATACCTGCCTATGTAAACCGCCTTGAATAAGGTCAGAGGAGTAATCTGATGACAAGAAAGGCGGTATATAAATACAGAGTTATTATTATTATCATTGTTATAAACACTCATATTCTTATAGAAACCCAGCTAATCCTGTCAGCTAATCAGAATTCAGTTCTTGAAGGCAGACTCAGAAGGGGCAACCAGAATAAGGATACATTGCCAAAAGCACCCTGGCCGGATCGATGCGTTCCACCACCACGAACTCTTGGAATACGTGCAACTGCTCTCCCAGTACCCCAGGATTCAGCACTGGTCTGATGGCCTGAAGGGGGAAAAAAACCAGATCAACTTTAAACTACTGATTGGATGCTCCAATTCTTTCTTCAGGAAAATGACTAAAGACACACCATCAGAACTGCCACTGATATCAAAGTGCTCAAAAACCATGAACCAGTTCAGTGTGAGTTTATCACTATTAAGTGGTACAGATTCTGTACTATGTTGCAGCTATCTGCATTAGGGTTAAGTGAAAAAAATTAATTTACTCCATTGTATTTATGACTTAGAGCAGGGGTGCCCAAACCCCTGCCCTGGGGCCACATGTGGCCCCAGAGGCCTCTCAATGCGGCCCTCAGGGAGCCCCCAGTCTCCCAATGAGACACTGGCCCTCTGGAGATTTGTTGGAGTCTGCACTGGTCCGATGCAACTGCTCTCAGCGTGAGGGCGACTGTTTGACCTCTCGCGTGAGCTGTGGGATCAGGCCTTCTTCCAATGCTTGCTGTTTCAGGTCTGTGATGCAGTAGCGGCAGCAAAGGAAAGGCCAGCCTTGTGTTGTGCAAGGCCTTTATAGGCCTTGAGCTATTGCAAGACCTTCCTTCATTAATATAAGTTCATCTTTAATATATTAATTTATGTAAATTTATTCAAATTTTAAATGTAAATTAATTCTTTTTTTTTCTTGGCCCCCAACACAGTGTCAGAGAGATGATGTGGCCCTCCTGCCAAAAACTTTGGACACCCCTGACTTAGAGGGTGTTAACCAGGCAAGAATTTCTACTATTGGCATCTTTAGAAATTACAGGGATGAATTTACCCCGACTCTGAAGTTAGGGAGCTGGTGGTGACTTAGGAGCAACATTTTCAGTACCAAAACCCCAGCTCTGACATGCCTCCCCCAGTTCATGTGAGGTCTAACTCAAAATATTGTTATTTCAGATTGTTTGTAAGTATAAGATTTTAAGCTTTACGCTGTCCTGCTATTTAATTTTTGTGTTTTATTATACTGTACCAGTTTTCATGTTTTTATCTTGAATGCCACCTTGAAATAATCTTAAAGACAGGATACAGGTATATTAAAATAAAAACATGAGAATATTTTCCTATACAAACCTTACCTGCAAGTTCGCTGACAGCATAGGGCTGCCTGTTGTTCTTTCGCAAATTGGTGTGAACAAAGTTCACAATATCTGGACGAATAGGAGCCTTGAACACAGCAGGCATGGTGACATTTTTACCTGACACCTCTCCCTTTTCAGAGTATACCGACACCAATGGACGAGTACAAGCCTAGAAAGAGAAAGCATTCTTAATTCACCTCATTACTCCAACACTACAAATATTTCTCAGTTTCAAAGGAATCTTCAGCTCAATAGCATGTGGATAGGAAGCAAGTGTCCCTGAAAAGTGCGTAAGATTCAAATTACATATCAATAAATGCATTCACGTATAAACCACTGTACACCTATACCCAACATACATATTCAGGTTAGGCACAGGGACATCTCTTTCAGGAACATCTGCTGCCACTGTTTCTACAAGCTTACTTAACATTTTGTTGAGATTTAGACTTATAATATAAAACACTGCAAAGAGTTGTTTCTTTCCCTCTCTTCTTGCACCTGTGTAATATATACCTGGAACAACAAACCACCTCAAAAGAAGAGACAGCAGGCACCTAAGTTGTAAGAACATGTCCTGCTGGATCAGGCCAAAGGAGGCTCATCTAGTCCATAATCCCAATTTCCTACAGTGGTCCATAAGCTGCCTCTGGGAAGCCCATAAGCAGAAGAAAAAGGCAAACTCTGATTTCACTGTTGCTCCTGTTAGAAATGTTTAAAAGGCTGGAATGTGGAAGCCGACAGTTGGCTGGTGGGCAGTTGAGGAGCTGACAGTGGGTGAGAAGACTGGTATTTTTGATTCTCTCTGAGAATAATACTCAGGCCCAGTGTGTAATACTTTGCTGTATGATGAGAAGTAAACTTGTTTTTTCCCTTAATGCAACCTTCTCTGAGGCCAACTTTTTTCCCAGGTGACCCCTGCCCAGACTTTTGCAACACTCTGCTTTTCAGAAGCATATTAATATAGTGCATGTCACCCAGTGCCATAGCTGGGGGTGTGTGTGCAAAGCACTAAGTTCTGCAGGGAGCCTCACCACAACACACAAGCAGCCTCTCCCCTCCTCTCCAGAGCCCTTCTGGGCAGTGGGAGAAAAATGGAGGGCCATGGTGAAGCTCCCTGTAAAACTTAGTGCTCTGCACCTATCCCCTCTAGCTACACCACCACTATGGTGGCATGCACTACATTTTCGTAGTAACAATAACATGCTTATAAGAAGCAGGTGCAGGGGGAGCCACAGTGGGATTGCTGTTTGCCTAATTGAGAGGATGGTCCCTGCTCCAAGAAACTGTCCAATGACTTTCTTCCAAGGTATCCAGGTCAGTGGCCATCACTACATCCTCCTGTTGCATCCAGTGGGGATGGATAGAGATGCTCTTTTACCTCTTATACAACACCAGAGCCAGGGAACATCCACTAAAATGGAGTGTTGGGAGTTAGGATACACACAAAAAATATTTCTTGACCCAGTGTGTAATCAGTCTATGGAACTCCTTGCCACAGCATGTGGTGATGCTATCTGTCCTGGATACCTTTAAAAGGGACTGGACAAATTTCTGGAGGAAAACTCCATCATGGGTTACAAGCCATGATGGGTACCTGGATGTAATTAGTCTGTGGAACTCCTTGCCACAGGATGTGGTGATGGTATCTGTCCTGGATGCCTTCAAAAGGGGACTGGACAGATTTCTGCAGGAAAAGTCTATCACAGGCTACAAGACATGATGGGCATGTGCAACCTCCTGGTTTTAGAAGTGCTGTGTGTGAGGAGGCTATTCAACAAAGACCTCTTAAAAAACAATTAACAAAGTCCTTTTGCTGGGAGGAGGAAGGGAAAGGGCACCTCTGAGAAAGAAAGCAGGGAGAAGAGCATCAATTTGGGGGTAACTGTTAATCATCAGTTATCTGCTAATGATAAATGAGTTGAGCAGGAGAGCTGCTCTGCACCCCACACAGAACTCAATCCTATGCATGTTAACCTAGAAATAAGTCCCTTTCTACTCAATGGGGCTCACTCCCAGGTAACCACGTGCAGGATCGCAGCCTTAGAGCCTCGTCCCATGCGCGCGTCTACTCGGAAGTAAGTCTCTTGCGTTCAATGGGACTTACTCCCAGGAAAGTGTGCAAGGAGCGCAGCCACAGAGCCCAATCCATGCACACGACTACTCAGAAGCAAGCCCCTTTCCAGTCAAAGGGGGTTACTCCCAGGGAAGTGCGGACTGGATGGCTGCAGGCCCAGATGGCTACGCACTAGCCAAGCCGCTTTCGGTGCCCCCCTTTGCGAGGCTTCCCGGCCTCCCCAGGCCGGGGATGGCAGCGAGGAGGCCTGGACGCCCGCTTCCCCTCCCCCACCCCACTCGGCCCTCCACGCGGCGGCTCCGGCCAGCGCTAAGATGGCGCCCGGCAGGCCCGAGCGCCTGCGCCCCCCCCGGCTCTGCCGCCCCACCGCCAGCCCCTCACGGCGGCCGCCTCCCCTTCCCCCGCACTCACCATGGCGGCGCCGGGCCCGACTGGCCAGGAGCCCCTCGCGCTGCCTCTCACTCCGTCGCGGCCTCGGCCGGAAAAGGAAGGACGCGTCGCCGCCGCCTCGCCTTGGTCCCTCCGCGTCACGCGCCCCGCCCCCCGCCCCCGAGGGACATAAGAGTCCCCCACACACACTCCGACCCTCTCAGGGCCTTACGCCGAGAGCCCGGCGGGCGGGCGGGTGGGCCCTGAGGGGAGCCTCCGATGTTCCTCCTGTGGGGGCGCCTCCGACGGCTCGGAGAGCCACTTTTTTCAGAGCCTTCTCACTGCGGCGGAGGGATTCGCGCTGGCGCGACTGAGGGAGAAGTAGTTCTGGTACGCAGTTCAGTCGGCGAGGGGAGCAGCGGTGGAGACTGGACATGCGCGGACGTAGCGCCGGCGCTCAGTCAAGAGCAACGAGTGCGCATGCGCGGGTATGATTGTGGCGCGCAGTTCAGTTGGCTGAGTAGAGCGGCGGCAACTGCGCATACGCAGACCTGACTAGGTCTAGGTTTCAGCTGCCAGCCGGCAATGGGCGCTCAGAGGCGGCAGGAGTCGGTGCTTCGCTTCCGCGGCCTCCTCCGCCAGTGAGTAGCCGCGCCTCGCCGCTCTGGGGGCAGCAGGGGGCTGAGCCTGCCTTCCTGGTGGTCATTCCCTGCCCCCTCCCTGCACAACAACCCTGCGAGGTTGGCCAATTGGAGAGAGAAAGTGAGGCGTTCACACACAGTTCTGCAGGGGGAGGGGGTGTTCTCCCCCCACCACCACACCACAGCCAGGGGGCAGCCCCTAAAGCTGAGTGTTGGAAGGGTCAGGGCAGACAAAGATTATTTAGCAAGTGTCTGTGGAACTCCTTGCCACAGGAGGTGGTGATGGACAAGCAGATGGAAGGATGCTCTTTCCCCTCTCTCACACACAGCACCAGAAAAGGGTTCATCTGCTAACTGAGCGTTGGGAGAATTCAAACACACACAAGACAATACTTCTTGACCAGTGTGTCATTACTCTGTGGAACTCCTTGCCACAGGATGTGGTGGCGGCTTCTGACCTGGATGCCTTTCAAAGGGGATTGGACAGACTTTTGAAGAAGTCCATCACAGATTACTAGCTGTGATGGGTATGTGCATGTCATTAGCCTGTGGAACTCCTTGCTACAGGATATGGTGATGGACATAGTGGCTGGAGGGATGCTCTTTTCTTCTAACACAACACCAGAATAAGGATTCATCCACTAACATTGAATGTTGGGAAAATTCAAACATGCAAAAGAAAATACTTCTTTACCCAGCATGTAGTTGGGCTGTGGAACTTCTTGCCACAGAATGTGGTGATGGTGTCTGACCTGGATGCCTTTCAAAGGGGACTGGACAGGCTTCTGGAGGAAAAGTTCATTGCAGATTACAAGCTGTCATGGGTATATGCATGTGATTAACCTGTGGAACTCCTTGCCACAGGATGTGGTGATGGCTTCTGGCTTGGAAGCCTTCAAAATGGATTGGACAGATTGATGGAGGAAAAGTCCATAGCACGTAACAACCCATGATGGGTACATGCTGCCTCCTGATTTTAGAAGTAGGCTGTCTCTGAATGCCCAATGTAAGGGAGTGGCACCAGGATGTCTTGTGTGCTCCCTGAGGCCACTGAGATACAGGAAGCTAGGCTAGAGTGGCCTGATTCAGTGGGGCTCTTCTTATTTTCTTAAAGTGGTTGGTCCAAAGCTGCCCAGTCTCTGTGCTGCCTATTCCCCGTATTTTAAAATTCATTCAGCACCCCTGCAAAGTAGGTTAGGCTGAGAAAGTGAGAAAATGATTGGCCTGAAGTCACCCTGTTGAAATTTTTGGCTGAGTGGGGGAGGGATTTGAACCTGGGTCTCTGTGACTTTAAATTTCATGTTCTGGCAACCCCATCATTCAGATAGTGCAGTCCCAGGCATGTCTACTTGGACGTAAGTGCCGATGTGTTCAACAGACCCACTCCCAGGCAAGCTCTTGAAGGAGTGCAGCCACCAATCCTTTATTCTCACCCTGATTTTTACTGTCTTGTCACCCTACTTTATATTTTGGGAAAATGACATATAAATGGTTTAAGTTAAATAATCAAACCCACAATAAATAAATAACTTAGGTTAAATTATCAAAACAAACATGCTTTGTTACATTCCAGAGTTTATGAGGAAGGAACAGCAAATATCAGCAAAGAACCGTTTATTTTTGAGGTATGTGTGTATCCCTTTTTCCCTGATTACTTTTATATTCCCAGAAAGTAGCTGAAAGTGTTCAGCTCTTTTGTTGGCAGAAATTCTTCCTTTAGAAGATCAGAAACTATTGTTTTGGTTTTGTTTTGTTCTGCCAGGGTGATGCGCAGTGCTTTCTGACTGATGGGGGATGTGCAGATCTCTTGGAGAGCTTTTGGATCGGAAGCGGTGCAATGTTTGTTGTGGAAAGAGTGGTATGTTGGGCATTGATTATTCCGCTACAAATGTCTTTACCGTGCTTCTCAGAACTGTGCTCTCCCAGGGTGGTAAACAGCAATTAATGAACAAGCCTGTGTATGTTTACTTGAAGGTAACTCACACTGTGTTCATAAGGCTTATTCTCAAGTCAGTGTTGATACAAATTTTGCAGTATTCTGACAGCCACCAAACTTCCAAAGCAGCAGTCCATTGTTCAGCGCATTGCATGTGTTTTTCTGCCCCTCCTGACACAATTACTGATTCTCACAGAGACCACATGAGGAAACCAGCTATGCGGAAGAGCAGGAGATTGATGGAACTTGCATTTCTGGAGGTTCTCTGAAAGAGGATTCGGCACTGCTCGCTTTACCCCTTTCACGAGCAAGGTTTGTTTATCTTCGCCTATTTTAAAAGAACTCACATTCGTGTGAACAAAGAGAAGGTTACAAACACATGAAGTTGCTTTGGCCTGAGTCAGACCATTGGGCCCTCTGGCTTACTGTCAGGCAGGGGCTTACCAGGGTCTTTGGTGGACATCTCTCATTCTCTGCTGCCTGATCCCTATAGCTGGAGATACCTCAAATTGAATCTGGAGTTTTCTGCATTCAGAGCAGGAACTCTGCCACTTAACTGAGAAAGCAGGGGCCTGGGAAAGATCTTGGATCTGCTGGACTGTGCCCTCCTGCTTACCCCAACCATTTAACACCCACTGTTCTGTGAGGGGGGGAGGGGGAAGAGGAGGAGACAAGCAATGGCATCTCCTGTTTCTGGGATCTTATTGCTGTTGTTAGACAATATCTCCTCAGTGAGATGGGATTACAATTTTTAAAACAAGCTATTAGCTCTCTCTGTAAACTTCCATCTAATGGTGAAAACAAATCACTTATTCCATAGACTGTCAGTTGCCACTTCTCAAAGAAAGGCCTTGGTTCAGTTGGCACAAACAGAATGGTTTTTACTAGCTATTTGCTAGTCATGATTTGAGACGACCAAATACATGTGCTGACCCCTAACAAAGAATGTGTCATCCTTATAACCTCACGCGGCACAGGTACAGTTAACTAGTTGTGTCACTGTTGAATTCTGACAGTTTAACAACTTTATTTTTATTTTTAGGCAGCTGATTTCATTCTATACACTGTCTCAAAATCCAAATTTGACTCATCTAAAAATAAGCAACCCAGCACCGCTTCCTCCGTTGTGGGTGAGATGTGATTGCTCTGACCCCCAGCAAACTATATGGCTAGGAGCTGAACCTCTCTGCTCTGGAAACAAACTTGCAGGAGTTACTCTTCACACTATTACATGCAATGGTGAGGTTTTCTCTTGGTTGGCGTTTCCCAGCAAGCCCCTTGTCAGATTTGAGTGAGGAAAGAAAGCAATGGAAGCCTGCCAATAATGCACATAATTTTTAAAGCTCATTTAAAATGTAGGGAGGGCACTTGTACTCTGGAGAAAGCAACTTGAATCCATGTGGAACAAAAGGTGCCTTTCCAGATGTGACTATTGGCACAATTAATGTTGCATGTAATATAGAAAACAATCACTTTTAATTCAAGTGACAGTCTGAAAACATAGCTATTTATTCTAGTTGTGGTGGATCCATTTGTCCTGCTACCATGAATGACTCAGCCTTACAGAAATGTGTTATTGGCTGCCAGATACCTTATTTGCCACCAAGTGGAGCATCATCTGGGCTATTCTTGGAGCTTTTTTCACTACTGGCAGATGCCGTAGGATCTGAGTGGTTCCTGCTGGTTTTAAGGGGGATTTTGTGATATCCCAAGGGTCATGGCTGTCCTGTGAACAAAGCCTGATGAAAGTTGACTGTTTTGGAAATGCTTAGAAGATTTCCTGCTAAATTCTGGTTTTATTTTTTCAGGCCCAGTATCGTACAAAAACTGTTCTGCAGATTTGGAAACACTGAAAGAAACTCACAGAGCCAGACATCATTCTTCTGATGTGAGTTCCTCTTGCTTTTTCATTCACAGCTCTACAAATGATGGAAATAGATTCGTCTTAACCTTATGCTTGAAATATCTTTGCTCCTGAATTTTTGACCTTTGGGAATAGCAGGCTTCCATAATAAAGCTTTTTTATTCTAGCTGACTACTAAAGGATTTGCCCGTTACAAGTTCCTTGAAGGCACCTCGTTGGAATCCATCTCTCTGGAAGACTCCCTTATTCCATTAGAGAGGAATATATTTGCTGATTTTACTTGGAACACGGTCACAAAGATACTGCAGACACCTCTCCTCACTTCTGCTGCTACACTGGTAAGGAAAACACTGGTGTCATAACCGGAGCAGTAAAGTGTGGATTAGATTAAATGATTTACGGCTCTCTCCTAATGGACCTTTACACTGGTAGAATGCACAGTTCTGTTGGCATAAACCGTTTTACGGCCGTCGCGAATGCAATGAGGCCAACACGCAGGGCTTGGCCACTGCCAAAAATGGTCAGTTGCTGGGTCCACACAAAGATGGACACCAGACTCCTGCCAGTGCAGGCAAGCTGGTGCAAGGGCTTGGAGGGAGGTGAAGGGTGGGGAGAAGCGTCAACGGATCTTCATTGGGCTAGAGCAAATAATATTTCTGTGCCAGTAAAGTGGTGTTTGTGGAAATTTCAGAAGATTCAGATAGCATCTGGGAGCCCTTTGAGTTCTGTATATGAGCTGAACAGAGAACTACAATTTCTCCTTGTAAGTATAACTGTAAATCTTCTCATTTAGAAGAAAGCGATTTAGCATGTTTTAATGAACTATTCGTTTTGAAATGTAACTAGGAGTATATTGCTTGAGACAAAAGTCTGAGTTTCTCTGTGGTTTGTGGGCCACTATGGAAAGTGGAATGCTGGACAAAGGCCTGATTGAGCAGGGCTTTTCTTATGTTCTGGGAAGGGCCCCTGCAAGTATAATGCACATGCTCATCAGTCAATTTACAACTTTGTGGAAAAGGTGGCTTTGCAATTTTACATCAGTGGTTGAGGTTGCAGCTCTCCTTTTCTAAGGATGCAGCTCTCAGTAGACTTCCAAAAGTGCCTGACCCATGGAGTCCAGAGTGCCCTGCAGGAGCATAGGGTTGCACAATGTGCGAGCATAAATACTGTGCTATAGGTTGGAATGTAAACCCCACCCCACGCCCGTCACTCTGGGCTTTTCTGCTTTGTTGCTAGGGTTTGGCAGAGTGCCTGAAGACTGGCCAGGCTGACTGGCCTAAGCCTTTGGAGAGAGGACCAGCTGTTGAACTGGTGCAGAAACTTTTGAGAGGTAATTTTGTGGTGATGCAATGAAGGAAGAGCATCTTTATGTGGCTGATACCTCACTATGCCAATGAGGATAAGAGAGTTGGGCTCAGCAAATGTCCTTGGTGCTCTTGCCAGGTTATTGCTCTTCTGCAAAGTGTGTCTTGTCACAGGCAGGTAATTTCATCCTCTCTTCTTCTTTAGACTTAAAGGACGAAGTGGACGGAGTAAAGACACTGAACGGTCATGATGCCAAAGTACGTGGGGCCATGAAGGAAATCCACACGTTGTCACTTGGCAACAGTTTCAATCCATAGTCTTATCAGCTGGGATGTGACCTCTAGACATGATCCTGGGTGTTTTTCACTATTTATCTTGCCTTAATATTGGTCTGTGAAAGGAGAAAGCATTTTGATACTCTCCATAAAACTAAAGAATGACCCAGTGATTGTTGAAGGCCTTAATGCTGGAATACGGAATCATGATGTTATTGTGTTTGTATGGGGATCTTCTGTAGACCGCATCTGGCTTCTCCTCTTCTAGGTGTATGTACTTAAGATGCAGTCTAATGGTATGTCCTTGACATTGCGTTACCATCTGTGACTTTAAATTGAAGGACTGCATTGAAATGTATTTTTCTCCCCCCTCAGGCCCTCCAGGATGACTCTACTACAGTTTGTAGCTCCATGAAAGCACGTTTTAGTAGAAGAGGAGACCTTGATGTTGTTGAGCAGCTGTGGTGCAAAATATGGAGGAGTATGTCTATTTCTGCATGGTATTTTTTTTTAACAGGTTCAACCTGTAACAGAAATGGTAGTGTTTATACAGTTTTCTCTTACTTAAAATTGTGTCTGTGTTTGAGCTACAGTGTTTGGGGCTCTTCAGTCTAGAAAAAAGATGCCTGAGGGGGGACATGATTGAGACATACAAAATTCTGCATGGGATGGATAGAGTGGATAGAGAGATGCTCTTTTTCCTCTCACATAACACCAGAACCAGGGGACATCTGCTAAAATTGAGTGTTGGGAGAGTTAGGACAGACAAAAGAAAATATTTCTTTACTCAACGTGTAGTTAGTCTGTGGAACTCCTTGCCACAGGATGTAGTGATGGCATCTGGCCTTGATGCCTTTAAAAGTGGATTGGACAAATTTCTGGAGGAAAAGTCCATCCCAGCTTACAAGCCATGATGTGAATGTGCAACCAACTGATTTTAGAAGTGGGTTATCTCAGAATGCCAGAGATGGCACCAGGATGCAGGTCTCTTGTTGTCTTGTGTGCTCCCTGAGGCATTTGGTGGTCCACTGTCAGATACAGAAAGCTGGACTAGATGGGCCTATGGCCTGATCCAGCAGGTCTGTTCTTATGAGCTGCTTTTCACTGAGTAAAATAAAGCCTAACTTCTTTCCCCTTAAGACGTTGCTTCGTATGAAGACTTGGTGAAATGTCTCATGTTGATCATGAAATCCCTCCAGCAAGGTGAACTGCAGACATGGGTATGTATGATTTCTGGAACTGGAGCCTTTCATTGATTGGCTAAGTTAGCTAAGGCATTTTCATCCTCAATTGTTTACTCAGAAGGAAATAAAACACCCCAATAAATTTTACATATAATTGCAGCCTTTGAGTGATTAAAATTTACTTGTGAATTAATTGGTGGGGGCCTTAAATAATCAATGTAGTTCTTACAGACAAGTCTAAAATCACAACCCTAGGCACATCTACTCAGAAGTAAGCCCCATTGTATTCAGTTGGACTTCCTCCCAGGAAAGCGTGCATAGTATTGCAACCTAAGACAGTTTTGATCCATTCATTAAGACCATGATTTTCAATTAGTGTGCTGTGAAAGGTTGGCAGGTGTCCCATGGGAGTTTGGAGTGCAGCAGCTGAAAATAACTGAAACTCTTCTGGGTTCTGCAGCTCTGTTTCTAGGGCAACTGTCTGTAGTAATGAATTGCCTGTCCCTCTGTCTGTGAAAAGAGCTGCAGAACCCAGAAAAGTCTCCTGGAAACTGGAAGTGACATCGCAAGGGATGAAGACCATAGAGAAGAAAAACCTTGAAGATCGCTGGGTTAAGAGGCCAGCTTTCCTTTCAGCAGGCAGCCTCCAAGGAGTGTAGGTCTCACTGTCTCAAGGAGTGTAGGCACCTGTCCTTCCCTCACAACTTGACTGCAGCAACACTGGGATGCCAGAGCTGAACTCATCACTGGTTTATCCATGTTGACTTGTGACAAAAACAGTTTTGCAATAGGGTAGAGATGCTCTCTACACCAGCATTGCAGATAAGTTCACAGAATGAGCAGTGCCGCAAAGACCGTTTTTAGCAGTCTTCTTACCAATCTATATGTGAATTTAGGAATTACTGAAATAAGGAAAGCAGACTAGAGCTAGAGAATATGGAATTGCCAAACTTTTGAGTTCTGCACCTAGTGAAGGGTTGGCAGTATGTGAACTAATTGAGTACAGTTCATTTAATTTTTAAGTGATTTCTCTAAGTGATCAGACTGTTAAGCCATTTCTGCCCAACACTGCATAAACGCAACAGGTATCAAATGTTACCTGATTAGTTTTTTTATCTGACTACTGTTTCTATGATATGTTTTTACCTGCTTTTAAATTATGTTTTTAACTTGTTTTAACCTTGTTTGTAAGCCGCCTTGAGTCGCTGCGGGGAAAAAGGCGGGGTAAAAATAAAGTATAATAATAATATACACCTCTGGACGGGGCAGAAATGGGCTAAGTATGCAAGATAAACAGCAATTAATTTGAATGGTCTTCAGGAAAAGGTTTATGTCAAACAACCTTTTGTGCTGAAATCCTAAGATATTTAAAGACCTGTTTGTCTTTAGATTCACCAAGGAAGTAACAGCTTACTGAGCAGGCTGATCAAGCAGTCTTATCACGGAAGTGCAGAGTCAGTTGACCTCAGTGGCAACACTCCAGTTCAAATGCTTCTTGAAATTGGGGTGGATAAAATGAGGAGAGATTACGTCAGCTATTTTGTTGGTAAGTCTGCTTTTGGGTAGCAGTCACAGTGGGGGTGGCTGAATCCACATTGCCATGTGTTCTCTCTCTCCAGATTTCAGATTTTTCCCATGCCAGATTTCAGTATCAGTGAATGCTGAGTCCACTGCTGGAGGGCCTCAGAAGGCCTCCCAGACACAACTAGAAGGCACTTCCGGTTCATGGCGGTGACTTCCAGTCACATCCAGAAGGTCCTCTGAGGGCTCCAGCCATGGGTTTAATTATCCATGGGGCGTCTTGAGCCTGCTGCTTACCTAGATGCTGAGCATCCCCACTGGGTTGTCCCCATATGCATTGCTTGTGTGTCTAAGCTGGCAAGTAGTGGTTCTTCTTCCTGAACAAGGTTTCTCAGCAAACAGCCTGCAGGTCTCTGTTCCAAAGTGGTTGTTCCTTCCTTCCTCCCATAGTAGAAACTAAAACTCTGCTATGGCTTGGCTCCTATTCAGTTATCTTTCTGTTTCAGCATTTTACCCGCTTAGACGCTACACTGCTTTTGGTGTAACCTCACCATTTGTTTTTGTTAATAAAGTAAATCTAAAGGGGTATCTCTAAACACAAGCAAGGTTCTCTTCCTCTCCTGTAATGTGAGAACTTTGTGTTATTCTGCGAAACTGGTTGTCAGGAGATTCAGGGCAAACAAAATGGAGCACTTCTCACAATGCGTCATGAACTTCTGGAATTCACTGCCACTGGACACTCTGATGGCCCCTAGCCTATGTTGCTTGAAAGGGGGGCTAGGCAAATTCATGAAAGAGGAGATGTCACTCAGTGGCTATTTGCTATAATGGCTGTAGGGAACCTCCTTGTCCATAGGAAGGAGATTTTTAGACACCAGGTCTGGTGACAAACCATGGGGAAGACGATTAACTTCCCTCCCTTTCCTGTGGGCCCTTTGCAGAAGCATCTGGACAGCCACTGAAGGGCTGAGCTTGGTGAATCTTTGATCTGGTTTGGCAGGTCTGCTCTTATGTTTGTGTTTCAGGAAAGGAGCTTGCAACACCCAGTCATCTGGTAAGATGCTTCCAAAAACATTTTCTGATGTTTTGATGTGAGCAGAACTAAAGTTGTCACTTTGTGGGCATGGTCTTGCTTGCCTTAAACGGCCTGCTCTGCATGGGCTAAGTGTTCAGGTGGAACCCTTGTTTAACGCAGCCGTCCAGGCCTGCTGAGCAGCTGTTATCCATGGGCCATTGCTACTTCCTTGGCATCTTTCCTTTCTTGCAGGACTGCTTCATCTCTCCTTCAGTTGATCTGCAGGAGCAGGTTCACTGTGTTCAGAAACTCCATCATATGCTGGAAATAGTGGCCAACTGTGTGGAACTTCTGAACCTTGATCATGAGAATCTCATCTTTCTGACCCGGTAATTGATTATTTGCTAGCAGATTTGTTTTGAATAGCAAGGACAAGGAAATTCTCTTGAATAGTTGGAAGATGTAAGATTAAGATGACCATCTTATTGGAGGGATCAGGTTGGGAACTGCAAGACCACTGCTGGTGTGGTGCCGAGTTTTCCATGTCCTGTTTGGCCAAGATTGTGTTCCTTGCACACTCTTTCTGCACTTGCAAGGGACTTCAAGAGAATCTCAGACTGAAATGAAGGAATCGCCACCAAGAAATAGAACTTCACAGAAGCATCTTAAAAATGAGAGACGTGTGGAACATTTTGTTTTCCCTAGTGTCTAAGCTGTTGTTTATTATTACTAATTAATGAATTCTTATCCCACCATTCTGTAGTTAAATATTCTCCCCACCTGTCCTAACTACCCGAGTCACTACACAAAACACAAACACAAAAAAATACATCTAGGAAGCAGTTCTCGAATCTAAGGGGAGTGAGGCAGTTCTGCAGCTATGGTGCCACCAGTGAACACCTATGTCGAGTGGCATCCAAAAGAGAGTCCCTTTGGATGATCTGAGGGAGCAGGCTGGAATATATGAAAGAAGGCAGTCCCTCAAGCCCCCTGGCCCTGAGCTGCACAGGGCATTAAAGGTCATAACCAGCACCTTGAATTAGGCCCCAGACTGAACCGGCATCCAGCGTTCTCCCTAGAGCAGAGGTCCAGTAGAGTCAAATCGCTGGGGCCAGCAACCACACATCCACCAAATTTTGCACCAATTACAATTTCTGGAACATCTTCAAGGGCAGCCTTACATAGAACCCATTACGGTAATCTAGCCAAGATGTTACCAAGACATGGACCATTGGTGTCAGGTTCAACCAACTCAGGTACCGCTGCAACTGGTGCACCAGCCTAAGTTGGGCAAAAGGTCCCGGCCACTGCTGCCACCTGGAGATTCAGGAGGAGATCCAAATTGTGCACTTGTTCCTGCAGAGGGAGTGAAACCCCTTTCAGAACAAGCACACAAACCAACACCTGCATTGTGGATTTCCCGACCAAAACAACCTCTGTTTTGTCGGGATTTAGTTTCAGTTTGTTAGCCCTTATCTAGCTCCCAACCACCTCCAGGCAATGCTCCAAGACCTTAAAAGCTCCAGTGGCATACCTAAGATATTGGGCACTCAGGGCCAGCCACTTGAAGCCTCAGGTAGACCTGGCCCCCACCAGGAGATCTCGAGGTGGAGGCCTGGCTTACCCTTTGAGCAGCTTCTCAAAGTGAAGGGTAGACCTGGTCTCCATCTCAGGATCCCAAGGGAGGCCAGATCTTCTGGCCGCTCAGTAGCACGTTTGATATCTTGGGTATATTTGACACCTGGGGCAGACTACCCCCTGCTCTTGGTATACTACAGAGCCACCCCCCCATATTTGAAGGTTAGAAGAGTAAGCACTAGGTGTGATCAACATATGCGCCCCCCCACTCCAAATCTCACTTCATGCTTTTTAGTCCCTCTTGTTTAGAGAAGGAGAGCAGCGTTTGGTTCTTTATTATTTTAGTTATGAATTTAGTTTTAAATTCATCCCCTTATTTTATCAAGAAAGCTAAAACTGGTCAAAGAACTGGAGCCTTAGGATATTTTCCTGCAACCAAGGGCAGTCCCTTAGCTCAGCTGTGTTCTTGCACAACTCCCATTCGCACTGATGAGGCCTGAGCTGGGTACTTTCCCAGTAGATGGTTCTTGGTTTGTGTATAGCTAGTAGCTCTTTGCCTCTTCTACATTTTGCCAACTGTAGAGTGGAGCTGTGCTTAGTTGGGGAGGGCTGTAGCAGCCAAATGTGTCCTGCACTGTTTACATAACCATCTTCATCATAGGTCCTGTGTGAGCTACTACAAAGAAAACCCTTTGAATGAAAGGCACACATTTCATCTGCCTGTGAGGTCAACTTTTGTGCGGGAGTTCTGCCAAAAGTAAGTTGAGTGCTGAAAATGCTGCCATTCTAACCTGAGGTCTGATTCCATTGTCACTTCTTAAGAATTGTTTTCTTTCTCCTTCAGTGCTTATCCCCAAATATGGAGAGTTGAAATCGGCAGTGGACAAGGGCAGAAAAGGGTTAAAACAACCTGGCAGCTGAGCACCAGTCCTCCAGCCACACACCTGAACCTGAGCAGTGTGGGTGAGTTGTTTTGAGGGGCTGCAGTGTAGTGCAAGGTGGGGAAGAAAGGAGTGCCTTTGCCATAACCTGTAGCCTGTCTTGGATTCTCCTTCTTCCAAACAGACTTTTGTTATTGTAAATCTCATTTTTGAGCAGTGGAGAAATGGCGTTTGGGAAGGGCTGGCACAAGAAGTCAAGGCTGTAGCATGGGGCTACAGTGGGTGGGTGCACAGAGGCTTGTGCTTCAGCAAAAGAAACAGCCCCTGGGTAGTTGGCACAGGGGAAGGTGAAGAGTGTTTTTCTCTCGGAAAGAAGTAGAACCTGTGTGTCCTGTCCTTTTCTGCTCCTCGCTGCTCAAGAGGTGAAAGTGTTTTGATGTTCTTGAGTGCTCAGGTTTTAGTTGATTGTTCCTCTACAACTGAGAGGGCTTCTCTTCCCAATCAAGGTTCTAGAAGCCTCTGGAACTGGATGGGGAGAATTACACATTGCAGAATACAGGGGGCCCTTGGTGTTTGCAAGGGATCTGTTCCAGGATCCCCTGTGGATACCTCATTCTGTGCAGGAGGGTGTGTCATGGCTGCACAGCACCGCAATTACTTACTGAAGGGCTCCCAGATGCAACTGGAAGGCACTTGGTAACTTCCAGTCATGTCTGGAAGTGCTGTGGCCCTACAACTGTGGGCTTGAGATCTGTGGATACTCCAATCCACAGGTAAGGAGGGCTGACTGTATCCTCTTCTTCCTTAACCAGAAATTTCCATCCTGCATAACTCCGGTGTTGTCCTGCTGCATCCAAGGCAGCTTAGCGTACAAACTCCTTGTTGTTGTTTCCTCTTGGCCTGTCACTACTTTCTTTGGTCTTGCAGGTCCCCTGGATAATGGAGAAGCTTGTGATAGTAAAGAGGAGACGTGTTTTATTACCCTGGCTGAGTGCAGTCAGGTGGCTTTTACATAGAAAAATATACTGTGTAGATGTTTTTTTAAAATAAATTAAATAAATAAATAATGGAAGCTGTGACGAGCAGAATGTGGATGTCCCCTCTGTATTCTGAGGACCCACTTTGTGGCTTAAGAACACTATTTGGTGTTCAGCGTCTATAACGATAGCATTGGAGTCTTAAAGGGGGCATACATGCTACTCTCTGTGAAGATTTAGAGAGTGCCCATGGTGTGCTGGCTACCAAACAGGGCACAGTAATGCTGCCTGTGCTCCCTCATTCACAGTACTTGCCATCTCAGTACTTAGACACAAAAGCCTGAGACGGTCCAGGACTGCCAATGAACATTGGGAACAAGTTGTTGGGCATGGCGCAGGGAATTGAGCAGCAGCAAAAGAGAGAGACACATCTGCTTTCAGTGCCAGGTCACGTATTTAAAGCACACAATCCTAACCAGGTCTACTCAGAAGTAAGTCCTATTTTGTTCAATGGGGCTTACTCTCAGGAAAGTATGGTTAGGATTGCAGTTTAATGCTTCAAAGTAACCCCAAATCAGTCAACTTCCATTTCCCTGCATTTCAATTAGGAATCTCTAGGCAATGGTGTGGGCAGTGGTTCTGCCCAGTGGTTCAGAAGTAATTTAGACTGCTAAGGTCCCAGCACTGTACAAGCAGAAAGGCTTAGCAAGCCATTCTCGAAGCCTACCACACAGTTGGCCCACAAGCATCACTGTCCCTATCTCTGAAACAACCTAATAAAAAGACAGTTAAAACAACATCACTTTATCAATTATCATTGTCCCATCAGCTTTATCAGCTAAAATCTTTACAAACTTGGATTTTAGAGGCAAACAGAGGCAAATGATGGGTTCTTGTCAAAGAAAGTAAGCACTGGCTAATGGTACAATCCTATGCATGTCTTCTTGGAAGTATGTCTCACTGAATTCCATGGGACTTACTCTCAAGCAGTGTGCATAGGACTGCAGACTGAGCCCCATAGAAACCAAAAGGAAACAAGTTAGTCATGATCAACTTCAGTGGGGCTTAGTCACTTCCTTCAAATGTAACCTGATGTTTTTGGTGCTGAGCAAGTGAGGTTTCAGCTGGTATTCTGAACTTGAGAATTTAGTTTTTCTTGGATAATCTTATTAGTATTCTAGAAAAATTTTTATAGGCAGCCTGTTAACTTTTGATTTCATAGTGAGGGAAGGAGACAGTGGGATGAGCTCTTCTAAGATTGTGGTATCCATGTAAAGGGCCCTGGGCTGTGGCCTGAAGCAGCCATCACCAAACTTATGACTGCTGTCCAACAGAAAACTGGTCCCTGTCTGGACTGGAGCTTACCATTCTGCCTCCACGCTGTTTGTGTTCAGAGTAGAGGTGGGCATCGGGATGTTCTGAGCGGTTGTATCTGTTGCCTGGCCTCCCAGAAGGCTGGGCAATAAAATGTCCAGGGAGATGCAACTGCCCAGAGCGTCCCAGTGTGGAGACAGAACGGCAAGCTCTTCTCATGGAGTGGAAGGCTTATCCCAAACCCTGGATCTGGCCCCCAGGCCAGGGTTTGGAGGAGCCTAGTCTGAAGGGACATTACTGTACCAGAAGCTAAGGGGTCTGGGCCTGGCCAGTGCCTGGAAGGGAGCCCTGTGGACATCAATGCTTGGCTGACATGGAAGTCTGGCAGGCAGGACAGAAATGCAACCTGAGGCTGAAAGCCTTTATAGTGGCAGCTTCTTTTTAAAAGGTACTCTTGCTGAATGAATGGATGAAGTTGTCTGGTTCTCCCAGCACTGGCCCAAAGGAAATATCTAATAATTAAATGGTTATCAAGTTTAAAGCCAAGGTCAATTAAAAATGAGTACTACCTTTACATTTCACCTACTGTCTGTGATAGGCCTCTTCAGAAGCCAACATACTTCCAATGAGTGATGCCTCACTTCCTTTACCAGCTCCTGCGCCTAGCATTTAAATCCCTAGTGGGATGTTTACTCCTTGTTCCTCATCTCATTAACTGCTAATCTGCCAAGATCTCCACCCTCAGTCTCAAAGACCAAACAACTTATTTTTATTCACTTGAAAACCCAACAATTACTTACTAGCTTAAAGACCCAAGAACTCATACTTTCATTATTACCTGCTTCTCATTAAAATACCACCAGCTTATTCTCTATAGTAGATAGAAGTAGTATTTTCTATAGTAGTAGTAGAGAGTAGTTATTTCCATAGAAGATATATAAGAATATTTCTATAGTAGTAGAAATATCTAATATTTGTTACATTTCTACCCTGCTCTTCCTCCACAGAGCTCAAGGTGCTGTACAAGGTTTCCTTCCTCCCCATTCTCTCCCCCCCCCACTCCTTGCAACAGCCCTGTGAGGTATGTGAGGGTGGTCAAAGGGTCCCCAAATGAGCTTCATGGTTGACTGGGTGTTGAGTCCACATCTCCCTGCTTGCTAGCTGAGTATTTGAACCATTGCACCACACTGGCTTTCAAAGACAATGGGTAAACCAGCAAAAAAGAGGGGGGGATGGGGACTACTTTGTCTCACAGCTGCTAATTGTATAAAAGACAGAGGTTTTTGTTAACGGCACTTCCTGAGTAGAAACAGTAGTAGAACTGCACTGATGAGAATACAGAAGATGAAAACTGTGGGCACAACGATCTCTGTCACCATTTCCAAGTGTGTTGTCAAGGGCTCTGAAATGGAAAGAAAGAGAAGGGGAGAGGTGAGCATATCTGTATTGCATCAGCATCTGCATTTTGATGGATTCCACATTCAGCTGGTGTCATTTTACGCAGGTGGCAATGATTGCCCTCAGCATGCTCGAAACCAAGGAAGTTCAGCTTTAGATTTCAGTTCCTGTGTGTGTGTATGTTTTGGTGTCAGAGTCTGCAAACATGCTCATGCTCAACATGTTGCAGAAATGGCTGGTGCTGGCCATGAATTAGCCTGACACTGACAGAGCAGCAGTCAGCTGTTGCTCTTATTTTCAGGGAGGAGGAAAGAGACTCAGTCATAAGACACTTCTGGAAAGTGCCAAAGTGAGCATTTGAGCAGCCATGCAGGTTGCAGCTTCAGAACACACCCAAGGGCAGATGCAACATACCCCAGATGAGTTGGGAGCCTGCAGCCTCCTTCCTCCCACCCTACCTGCATCGTGCTATCCTTAATAGTTTCCCTCATGCTGCACAGTCCATCTCCACCTGCAGCACCACTGGCTGCCAGAAACTGCCATTCTTCCTCTAGCAGCCCATGAGGGGAAGAGGCTGAGCACCCTCACAGCCACCACAGCTTTGTGGCAACTGGGCTGTCCCTGAGAAATTTGAGCCAGGATGACCATTTCACACATGCAAGTCACAGCTTGGTGCTGAGTGATGGACCTGCCTGTGTGCTGAATCGGACCCCTGGTTGATTAAGTGTATAAAACAAAAGACAGGAGAAAGTTACCTGCACCAGGGAGCTGGCTGGTAGCAGAACATATCTCGAGAGCCTTTACGTGCCAACTCTCCACCTGCCAAATGAGTTTATTGTTAACCATAAGACTATAGAGCTGGAAAACATTTACATATCATTAGAATACCCTTCATGAACTCATCTCTTAACAGGAGTGAGCAAAGTGTAGCACTGTGGCTGAGCTACCTGTTGAGCAAAGCATCTGCCCCTGAAAGAAGCTTGATCTGTGCTAAGGTGAGAAGCTGCTAAGGCTGCTGTCCAGCCCAGTGGTGTAGCTAGAGGGGGTGGAAAGCACTACATTTTGCAGGCACCTGAGCGAGCTGTGCAAGCAGCCCCTACCCTTTGGAGCCATTCCAGGTGGTGGGAGCAAAACAGGAAGAACACCTGGCTCTGAAGGGGAGGGGCCACTTGCATGGCATGTTCAGGCACCTGCAAAACTTAATGCTTTGCATCCCCTCTAGCTATGCCACTGGTCCAGCCTCAGCTAGAGAAGCACCCTTCCTCTCCCAAAGTACATGGCTTAAAAAACCGTGAGAGAGATCAGTGTAGCCTGTACAAGAGGGAATTTCCAACTTTCCAGTGTCAGTGCAGCTCCAAAGTAAGGGAACAAACATTCCCTTACCTTCTCCATGCCTGCCCCCCCCCCCCGGCATGATGCAGCACATGCCCTCTTGGCACAGCAGCCTCAGTGCTAGAATGTTAGATGGGATTGGGCCCTGAATGTTTGTGCTCTTTGGGAAGTAACAGAGGAGTATAAAACTGGGTGGTATGGAACCAGCTGAGGAAAGATCCTATTTGTGTTTTCAGTATTGCAAGAGATGTAGCATCATTCAGTGAAGTTCATAAACACTAAAAGAATAATGCAATGCAAAGCTCATGGAACTCATTGCCACATGATGCAATGACTGGTAGCATAGTCTGTTTTTTTAAGCAAAAAAGGGAGAGAGGAAGACGTTAGTGCTTGTATTATCAGCCCAATGCCACTTTTTTTTCTTTTCAAAGATTTATTTTGGCATAAGATGGCATAATTCTATCCAGTAGATTCATGCACTTAACAGGAGACAGATATAGTACCCTGCTTGTGAACCTTCCTAGAGCATCTGTCTTGTCATTCATTAAAGGTAACAGGGAGCTAGCTGGTGGCCTGAGCCCACATGTCAATTACTTTGAGCAAATATAGAAATAACATGGTAGAGCACAGCCGCCCTGTTACCATCTCTGCTTTCATCCTGAGGTTGTTCCTCTGCTGATTAATCCAGTTGGAAGCTTATTTAGTATTGTACCATTTAATAAAAATTTGCCAACTCCACAGGAATAGGACTGACAGCACCTCATGCAAGCAGATAGGTGATGGTGGTTGGACACTTTCAACTGGGTTATTTTAACCCTTGTTCTAAAACTTCACACAGCATTTCCCAACAAGGAAAAAATTAGCAGAAAGTGATCATACCTCCCGTGGATTAAGGAATCCATTTGCACCAATTATTTTCTTATAATAGTAAGCAGATGCTTTTGGATATCGTGGCTTGTGCTGTCTTTGAAAGTCCACGTAGTGGAGTCCAAATCTCTCTGAAAAACCTTGACTCCACTCAAACTTATCCAGCAGAGACCAAGCAGTGTAGGCCTGGATGTTAACACCATCCTTTGTAGCTGGAGAGAGAGAGACCATTGAGTTTTGTTATGGAACTGCGGAACTCCTGCCTCATCCTACTTCAATTTTGTGTGACTAGTTGACTTGCAGCCCAGTCCTAAAGCTGGTGGCTCCGTGAGGTGCAGCGGTGCCAAAACAGCTACCACTGCATCCTGTGGCACTGCTGAGGCTGCCAGAAGTCTTTTTGGGGGAAGCCCCGAACCCCACATTGGGACTTCTCAAGTCTGTGCCAGCTATTTTGCCAGTGCAAAGTTGAGAGTCTCCATGTCTTCTGGCCCAATACGGAGTTCAGGGTCTGGCAAAGAGTGCTGCTAGTCCTATTCCCCTCCTACCCTGGTTTCTTCTCTCACCCCACCCTCAACCTGCTCCATTCCACCCACTCCACCTCCCCCCCCCCTGGCCCAATGCTACTTACCACTGGCAAGTGCTGCTGGAGTGTCAACCAGCCTTTTGAGTGGCACTGAGGTTCAGTGTCAATCGGCACTGGCCCAGCGCCAGTGGCCCCTTGTCTCCAGGTGCTGCAGACATGCCCTGCAGCACCTTTTCGACACCTGGTGCTGGAGCTCAGCAGTGGTGCTGCTACTGTTTAGGATTGGATCCTTAAACCTTACCTTTCAGCATCTCATTAATGTACCCCTGAAGCTAGCCTATTCGCCATTCATCACACAACTGGGCATCCTGGGCCTTTTCTGAAATGCCGTTCTCCGTCACGTAGATCTGTGGATTTCCATATTGCGCCTATTAAACAAGGGGAGAAACCCTTCATTGGTGATGTATTTGTTTATCTTGTTTAAAACTTTTGTACCCCTCCAAGGCAAATGCCCAGCGTACCAAGGACTATGTAGATTGAATCCTATTTCCATGACTCAAAGCCATGGGAGATCTAATTAAAACAACAGGAAATTCTGCACAGTATTAAAGAGTAAATACTGTAAAAGTGAAGCTTTAAGAGAGCCTCAAAACAGGGCTTCAGCCAAAGCTTGAAAGGGAAATTCTGGTCCTCTCCAAAGGAAAATTAGGAAGTAGCTGATTCCTATTGAGAAGTTTCCATGCTTCTGAGGCCTCTGCAGGTGAACTCTGATTGATCTCCCCCCCCCCTTCCTGGTGATGCCTGCCTTACCTGGTGGAATATGTTCTACTGAGCACCTGTTATTGTGCTTCTCCATAAACTCCTCATGGTTTGGAGAGACCTTGACCCTCTTGACTCTCCCTTTCAGCTTCCTTTTACTAGTCCTCTTCTTTCTGAGGAGTCACTTTTTTTGAAGTCCAATATTTCTTTGTTGGACTTCTTTGGAAACTTCTCAGCTACATATACGTACTTAGTTGGCAACCTTCAGTCTCGAAAGACTATGGTATCACGCTCTGAAAGGTGGTTCTGGAACAGCGTCTAGTGTGGCTGAAAAGGCCGATTCGGGAGTGACAATCCCTTCCACACTGGGAGCAAGTGCAGTCTGTCCCTGGCCTGTCTCCCTGGCTATGGGCCTTCCTTCTTTGCCTCTTAGCCTCAGACTGTTGGCCAAGTGTCTCTTCAAACTGGGAAAGGCCATGTTGCACAGCCTGCCTCCAAGCGGGCCGCTCAGAGGCCAGGGTTTCCCACTTGTTGAGGTCCACTCCTAAGGCCTTCAGATCCCTCTTGCAGATGTCCTTGTATTGCAGCTGTGGTCTACCTGTAGGGCGCTTTCCTTGCACGAGTTCTCCGTAGAGGAGATCCTTTGGGATCCGGCCATCATCTGTTCTCACGACATGACCGAGCCAACGCAGGCTTCTCTGTTTCAGTAGTGCATACATGCTAGGGATTCCAGCACGTTCCAGGACTGTGTTGTTTGGAACTTTGTCCTGCCAGGTGATGCCGAGAATACGTCGGAGGCAGCGCATATGGAAAGTGTTCAGTTTCCTCTCCTGTTGTGAGCGAAGAGTCCATGACTCGCTGCAGTACAGAAGTGTACTCAGGACACAAGCTCTGTAGACCTGGATCTTGGTATGTTCCGTCAGCTCCTTGTTGGACCAGACTCTCTTTGTGAGTCTGGAAAACGTGGTAGCTGCTTTACCGATGCGTTTGTTTAGCTCGGTATCGAGAGAAAGAGTGTCGGAGATCGTTGAGCCAAGGTACACAAAGTCATGGACAACCTCCAGTTCATGCGCAGAGATTGTAATGCAGGGAGGTAAGTCCACATCCTGAACCATGACCTGTGTTTTCTTCAGGCTGATTGTCAGTCCAAAATCTTGGCAGGCCTTGCTAAAATGATCCATGAGCTGCTGGAGATCTTTGGCAGAGTGGGTAGTGATAGCTGCATCGTCGGCAAAGAGGAAGTCACGCAGACATTTCAGCTGGACTTTGGACTTTGCTCTTTGCTCTCAGTCTGGAGAGGTTGAAGAGCTTTCCATCTGATCTGGTCCGGAGATAGATGCCTTCTGTTGTAGTTCCAAAGGCCTGCTTCAGCAGGACAGCGAAGAAGATCCCAAACAAGGTTGGCGCAAGAACACAGCCCTGCTTCACGCCGCTTCGGATGTCAAAGGGGTGTGATGTGGAGCCATCAAAGACAACAGTGCCCTTCATGTCCTTGTGGAAGGATCTGATGATGCTGAGGAGCCTGGGTGGACATCCAATCTTGGGGAGAATCTTGAAGAGGCCATCCCTGCTGACCAGGTCGAAAGCCTTCGTGAGATCTATGAAGGCTATAAAGAGTGGCTGTCGTTGTTCCCTACATTTCTCCTGCAGTTGTCTAAGGGAGAATACCATATCAGTGGTGGACCTGTTGGCTCAGAATCCACACTGTGATTCTGGATAAACGCTCTCTGCAAGTACCTGGAGCCTCTTTAGTGCAACTCGAGCAAACAACTTTCCTACAATGCTAAGGAGAGAGATGCCACGGTAGTTGTTGCAGTCACCCCTGTCGCCTTTGTTCTTGTACAGCGTGATGATGTTTGCATCCCTCATGTCTTGAGGTACTCCACCTTCTCTCCAGCAGAGACAAAGGATTTCATGCAGCTCAGTGATGATGATCTCTTTGCAGCACTTGAGGACTTCAGCAGGGATGCTGTCTTTTCTAGGTGCCTTGCCAAAGGCAAGGGAGTCCAGGGCCACGTGAAGTTCTTCTAGGGTTGGTTCACCGTCAAGCTTCTCCAGCACAGGCAGGCACTCAATGTTGTTCAGCGCCTCTTCGGTGACTACATTTTCTCTGGAATATAGCTCAGAGTAGTGCTGCACCCAGCGTTCCATCTGCTGCGCCCGATCCTGGATGACCTCGCCTGTTGCAGACTTCAGAGGGGCAATTTTCTTCTGTGTTGGACCTAGGGCCTGCTTGATACCATCATACATCCCCTTGATGTTGCCCGTGTCAGCTGCTATCTGTATCTCGGAACAGAGCTGGAGCCAGTAGTCGTTAGCACATCTCCTGCAGTCTGCTGGACTTTGCTGCAAGCACCTCAGAGGACCTGCAGGTTGCGCTCACTGGGACAGGCCTTGTATGCTGCTTGAGCTCTCCTCTTTTCCTCAATGACTGGTGTCAACTCCTTAGAGTGGGCTTCAAACCAGTCTGCCGTCTTGTTGGTCTTCTTGCCAAATATGGACAAGGCGGTGTTGTAAACGGCATTCTTGAAATGTTCCCATCTGTTGGATGCGTTTGCATCGACCGGGCCTGGAAGAGATTCCTCAAGCGCTTGTGCAAATTCCTCCACTTTTCTCTGATCCCGGGTCTTGCTCGTATCAATGCGAGGTCTTCCTTCCCTTTTCGTGTGATACAGTCGCTTTGTTTGCAGTTTCACTCTGCTGCACACCAGCGAGTGGTCGGTGTCACAGGCAGCACCCTGATAGCTGCGTGTGATCTTGATGCTGGGAAGGCTGGAGCGTCTGGTGAGAATCAGGTCGAGCTGGTGCCAGTGCTTTGATCTTGGGTGTCTCCAAGAGACTCTATGTTGGGGCTTCGTGTTGAAGAACGTGTTGCTGACACAGAGACCATGATGACAGCAAAACTCTAGCAGGCGTTGGCCATTTTCGTTCATCTTCCCAGTGCCGAACTGACCTAAGCAAGTGGGCCATGAACTGTTATCAGCACCAACTCTAGCATTGAAGTCGCCGAGGATGAACAATGGCTCTTTTACGGGGATCTTCTTGATAGTGGTGGCCAGGTCATCATAAAATTTGTCTTTGGCTTCTGCTGGAGACGACAGAGTCGGTGCATAAGCACTGATGAGAGTGACAGGTCCTGCTGATGACTGGAGCTGCAGGGACAAAATTCTTTCACTTCCCACAGTAGGTGGGATGATGGATTTCAGCAGGGTATTTCTGACCGCAAAGCCAACACCATGTTCCCTGGTTTCGTTTGGTGGTTTTCCCTGCCAGAAGAATGAGAAATTTCGCTCCTTGACATATCCGGAATCTGGCAGCCTTGTCTCTTGAAGGGCGACGATGTCCATCTGCAGTCTGCTCAGCTCCATGTCGATGACAGCTGTTTTGCGTGCATTGTCTATTGCTTGCAGGTCATCAGAGAAGCCAGGTGTCATTGTCCTTACGTTCCAGGTGCCCAGCTTTAGGGCAGGAGTTTTCTGTTTTCTATTGCATGGTGCAGAGTCGATCCGCTTGTCGGTTTTCACCCTAAACCCCACGCACCCCGTGAGGTTAACGGACCGTGGCGAGGCAACACCTTACTGGCTGGGGACTGCCCAGCTTAAGGCGGGCGGTAGCTGCCCAATGAGATGCAATGATCTCTCCCACCGTCGGAAGCAGCCCCTGGCGTCATGCCCTACACCAATCGAGCAAAGACTTATAACCGGTAACTGCTGCTTCCCGTGTTGTGCCGACGTCGTATGGCGAAGTTGGAGTGTCCTCTCCAGTGCGCGAAGCCTGGGTAAAGAAGGTATGGAGGATAGGCTGTTACCCATGCAGCAAATCCCCCCTCTCCACGTCGCTGGAATGATCCAATGGAAAGGCAGAAACCAATACGGTTGGTTCCAGCGGCCTCGCAGGAGTTGCCAGAACATGACTGTGTGCAGCCACGAACTGCCTGAGGGACTCCGGCTCCTGATTTTGCCT
The DNA here is from genome assembly GCF_035046505.1 of Tiliqua scincoides. Taxonomy (NCBI): domain Eukaryota; kingdom Metazoa; phylum Chordata; class Lepidosauria; order Squamata; family Scincidae; genus Tiliqua; species Tiliqua scincoides. Next base: position 7,495,934 of record NC_089828.1, read on the forward strand.
CGAGGTTGACTCCTGAAGCCTTTTCCACAACTGGATGTAGCCACAAGGCAGTGGAGGTTTGGAATCAGAGTTTTCCTTCTCTTAGATGTCTCCCTATTCAACTTCCTGATAGCCACAAACCCCTCTCGTGCCCCTCCCCCTGCATCCCGTCTGCCTCACCACTGCTCCCTATTCAACTTCCTGATACACACAAACCCCTCACCCTCACCCTCACCCTGAACAGACAAATATTTTCACCTTTTTGATCACCCCCAAAAAATTGCCAAAGGGGAGCTGCTTTTCGGTGAAAGTATTTTTGGCAGCAAAGAAGCTCCCTCTTTTGGCTCAGACCAAGGAAAGAATAGTTGCCAAACAGGGAAACAGGAGAAAAATGAGTGTCCTTAGGAACACTACTCAGGACATCAAGAATGATGAACTGAATACTCAGCTGTAAAAGACAAAGACAAAATGAGCAGCATAAGATGAAAACAAAGGCAATACTAGCACTTATCAGAACCACTAGCTACATTTCTAAGTACAAGGATTATACGAAGCTCAGTTTGCATTTGGAAAAACCATCCATATGCATCCATATATTATTATTATTAGTATTAGTATTATACTAATAATATATGTGGACAGGACTAGGCTTTCTATTGGTTCTGTTGGAGTTGGTACAACTCCGTCTGCTTCCACAAGTGGTAGGATACTGTCCATTGAAAGGGTTAAGCCATAGCCCAGTGACCCTACCTGTCCACTTTGGATGACCTATGTGGGGGCGTGGCCCCAGACCCTATTTAACCTTCTTAAGCACACCCTCTTGCTCTCTTCCTCACCAAACACTGACCAGACAAGATCGCTGCTCCCAGCAGGGCTCTGCTGGTGACGCCATCTTGACCACATGGCACGCAGGACAAGGCAGCTTCAGGGCCTTGTTATCTTTTAAGTTAGTGTACCTCTGATCTCAATCAGATGCTGTAACCTTACTTCCAATGAATCGTGAGTAAATGAATCTCCTTTGCAACTTCAACCAGTCAGTGTTGTTTGTGTTTCTTGATTAGCAGTCAGCCGGGCGTGGGAGGCTCCCTGGGTTGATTCCCAGCAAGAGGGGGGGTTTGCTGCTGAAGCTACTCTGCTTCCCCCCTAAAGGAGGAAACCAGTTTTAAGAGATTCCTCCAACAGGTTCAACAACCCTTGCATCTCACACTAGGTCCTGGGCACCACATAGGATAAAGTCTTGAACTGCCTCCCCTCTGGTTGGCTCCAGGATCAACTGTTCCAGGGCACAGCCATTTCATGCGCCTAGGTATTTTTTCTCTTTGTCATGGCCTATGAGCAGACAGGCACCTTTTGATCCAAATCATTGTGCTTAAGGTGATAGAAAGCTCCATGTCTAGTGATGGGATGATGCTAATTCACAAGTCCAAGTTGCCACTGAGTGTGTGCCATCACTTGCATTGCATGTGTGAACAAGCCCAAGCCCACCTTTAACACATGGGTGATGTCTGAAAGTAGTTAACCTCAATATTAAAGTACACCTTGTAAAGAATCACCGTTTAACTAAGGGAGCCTAGATTACCTTGACAAAATTGAGCAGTCTTCGGAAGCCCCAGGGCACAGCATATAACCACTGGGACCCAGAGTTTGGCCAATTGGGGTCCACCAGTTCCACCAAGTCACGATCAGTGAAATAGCTCAGTCCGTTGGGGGAATAGTTCTTCTGTGAAATGTAATAGGTGGTGAAATGGCCAATCCCGAGGAAGTCAGCTGTGCCCTTAATGTAACTTTTCTCTTGTGCTGAGAAAGCTGGTAGCTGTGATGTCAGTCCTTGCATGGCACTCTTTCTACCTATCAAGGCAAATTGGTGGGGCAGGGAGAAAACAGTCAATATTGAGGCTGGATTGAAGCACCCTTGCTTTGCTCTGCTTTGGGAAGGAGGGTTTCCCTACCCACCCACACCTGTGCATGAAAGAAACTCTCTGATCAATCAAACAGCCCAATCCTCTCATGTTGCCTTGACAGTACTTGTAAGAACACTTTGGGTGTCACCATAGGATGGGATCATAGTTCAGTGGCAGAGCACCTCCTTTGCATGCAGAAAGTCACATGGGCAGTGCTCAGCTTCTCCAGGTAGGGCTGGGAAAGACCCTTGCCTAATATCCTGGAGAGCACCTGCAAGGACAACACTGAATTAGATGAGCCAATGATAAGAGGCTACTTCCTCTGCTGAGGATTTAAGGGCAGGATTGTTCAGATCAGTGGTTCCCAAACTGTGGGTCGGGATCCACTGGTGGCTTGTGATCTGAGTTTTGGTGAGTTGCCAAAGGGTGATGGAAAGATCAGATAACTAATTGCCTCAAGCCCTGAGGCTATTCAAAAGTCAGATACTGTAGCTGCTAATTGCCCTGCAAAGAACTCAGCTCCTGCAGTTTGCAGGCTTGTTTAAATATAGGGAGATAAATGTCTGAAGGTCTTTTTTTCCTGGTTATTACTTATAAATGAATAATTTTTTTTCTAGATCTTTTTAAAAAGTCTTGTAAACCTAGGTGGGTCCTGACAGAGTGTCCTTTTAAAAAGTGTGTCCAGGTGCTAAAATGTTTGGGAACCACTGGTTTAGCTCAAGATGTGCTGTACGATTAACTTGCCACTGGTGGAATCTCAAATTGGAAGCTGAAACAAAGACCAAAAAATCACACTGGCAGTCCTTCACACTGATTTGTAAAAGCAGCTGTTCGCCATTTAGCCAGACCGTCTTACCTACATAATTTTTCATAACTTCAGGATAGTCTCCGTGGTAAATGGGGTTGGCAAACCAGCCTAAGGAGAATTGCAAGTATCTTTCCGCTGCGTCCACATCCTTCTTGTTGCTTAAGTCCACAGGTTCACCCCACGCACTAGTTAAGGAAATCCCCAGCAAGCTTGCAGAAGAAAGGGAGTGCTGCAGTGCTCCAGCCATCTGTCAGAGTCCTCATGCAGAACAGAGCTGTCTGTTGGCAGCAGCACCGCCTGTCATTACCTCTCTGTTCAGGGCGCCATTTCTCATGATAAGAATGCCACCCCTCTGCGTGAGCCTGCAGTGAAAAGAAGCAGCCACGCTATTGCCTGGGAGCTTAAGTGGGGCAAGTGACGCGAGCTCTGCGAGCAAGTCTTGGGGGAAAGCTGGCAATGGCATTGCTCTGGACCTCCAGCTGGAGCCACTGCATGAAAGAGAGTCAACATGTCTTACCTTGATGATATAATGTGCTGCTTGGTAAGCGCCGCTTGAGCCCAATTTCAGGCCCGGTGCATGCTGTCCCATTTCATACCCGCAATTGCCTAGAAACACAATCTATTTTGGTAAATGTTTTATGTAGGAGAAAGCACATACTAGCTGTCACCATTGAGTTAAAGTGCGCAAAGTTCAGATAAAATGTATATCCTGGCCAGTATGTACATTTTCCCTAGCTCAGTGGCATAGCTGGAAGGGATGCAAAGCACTAAGTTTTCTAGAGAGCCTCACCATGGCATGCAAGCGGCCCCTCCCCTTTCCTTGAGTACTTTGCACCTCATCCAGCTATGCCACTTCCCTAACTTCTGTATGAATTATTTACTTAATTCATTATTGTGTGCAGGAACTGTTACCCTGCACATGCCCGATCTTGTCTGATCTTGGAAGCTAAGCAGGGTCAGGCCTGGTTAGTACTTGGATGGGAGACCGCTGAGGAATACCGGGTGCTGTAGGCTTCTACCATAGTCTTTCGAGACTGAAGGTTGCCAGCCATCTCCCTATACTGAACACTATCTCCCAATCTTGTCTGATCTCGGAAGCTAAGCAGGGTCAGGCCTGGTTAGTACTTGGATGGGAGACCGCTTGGGAATACTGGGTGCTGTAGGCTTATACCATAGTTTTTCAAGACTGAAGGTTGCCAACCAACCTATTGTAATTATGCCTTGCTTTTCTACACTGCCATGTCATCAAAGTTGCCTTCTGCTGTCAAAAAGAACAAAACATATTCAAAGTTCAGATTGCTTGACAATCACAAGGGCAGTTATAAACAATAACAAAACAGCAAAAGTAGGGGTAACGGAAAACTGTTTTTAGAAGTTGCCCGAAAGGGGCCAGTTGGATCTTTCTTAGGAAGCCACCACAATCTTGATGCCCCCACCAAAAAGATCCTGTCCTTTCTACCCACCTGCCAAACACCCATTGGTAGGTGGAAAGCGAGAATGAAAAGGATCTTTGCTCTCCGTGATCCAAGTTCTCATGCTGGGGCAAGGATCTTCCTAGGGCAGTGGAAGGATGAAGGAGCTTAAGGATGAAGTTGGGGCTGCGCACTTACCCATGGGTTGTTAAAAGTAATCCAGTGTTTCACCCGGTCCCCAAAACTCTCAAAGCACAAATCTGCATAGTCCTTAAAGTAACTCGTCATGCTTGCATTCTGCCACCCACCAAATTCTTCTTGAAGTGCCTGTGTGAGCAAGAATTATGAAAAAGTTGTGGTCATTACTTTTGAAGTCAGCTGATATTGTTGACCCTCCCCCCCCACCATGTGGGTAGAGTCCACGTTCCAGAAATCTTTCCCCTCCCAAACCTGAGGCAGATCCCAGTGGTAAAGGGTTACAATGGGAATAATCTTGTTTTCCAAGAGAGCACTGATGGTGTCATTATAGAACTGTAAACCTTTCTGGTTCATTTGTGCTGTGGAAACAAAGATCAGAGAGAGAGATAGAATCTCAGTACTGTGGGTTGCATCCTAGAGGAACAATGACATGACAAATGTTGTAGATGATTTTGTGGTAGGTGAATGGGAGCCCATCACCCTCTGTTGAAACCACAGGCTGTTTCAAAATGGAGTTGGTTCAGACTCCCATTATGAACACTTCACCTTGCATGTCTTCCTGCTCAAGCCAGAGGGCTTGCAGACACCTGAAGATGACCCATCCAGAAGATATGTGGCAAAACACCAGCTTGCCTATTCCCAATACCCTTTTGAACAATGGGCAAGAATGACACCCATGGTGCCCTGCTGAGTGCTGGCCACACTTGCCCATTGGTTGAGTCCACCAAAGCTTGCTTGGCAATCCACTAAAGGGGAATTCTAGCACATTCTTAAATGTTATGTTTACCTTTAATCCCTGTGGGCGGAACGCGAGGCCAGGAAATTGAAAACAAATAGTGATTAACCCCCAGCTCTTTCAGTAGCTGAATGTCATCCTAAAAGAAGAAGAAAATCAAGGATACAATAAGCTTTCTTTACTGACTTATTTACACCTGTAAAAACATCCTGCAGATTTAGTTAAGGCCCAGATCGGACTTGCAAAAATCAGGGGGAAATGAGCATTTCTCATGGAATAACCATGTTTGGATGCAAAACCCATGTGGGTTTCCTTATTCGTGAGTTTTATCCCACAGAACAAGCCAAGGACTTTCCCCTATTTTTTATTCCATAAATTCAGATTCTTCCATGTGGTTGCAAATCTCAGGTGCACTGACACTCCCAGATGTGACTCAAGGATACATTTTCCCAAGGAATAACTGCACATCTGGGGGAGCCCTTAGACTTGCATCACCAAGTCTTCTGACCACTGATCCATCTAAGCAAAGAAATATATTTACTGGCCTTGCTAAGCTTCACTATCCAACACTGCCATTTTCTGAGAAGAGGAAAAAAAAAACTACATACTTTAACTTTATAGTATCCTTCGCATGATAAATCCACTGTTTGGTTCATAAGCACCTTTCCTCCTTGATGTCCAAAAGCATCCCAGATACTTGGCCCTTTCCCTTCCTTGTCCCAAGCGCCTTCTGTTTGGAAGGAGGAACTGCCAGCGCCCCAGAGGAAGCCTGAGGATGTTAAGAAGTGAGCACAGCAAAAAGCAGTCAGGATACAACACCTTCAGGAAGGAACCACAATTCTCTTTGTAAAGTTCTTCTTTCCCCTCTGGGCTAATGGGATTCATGCCCCCCTGCTGTTTTCAGGATCAGATCTAGGGGAACCAAATGTGCTATTGTATTTCCATTTCCATTTAAAACAAAAATAGCTTAGTTCTAGGTATGTCTTGGAGGAAGGGAAGTAAAGGGAACTGGAGAAAGGAGGAATGGCAAAGGGCCTTTGAGGAGGAGATGAGAATATAAACAGGGGTTGTCTTTGGGGCCATGGTGTGGTAAATTACGTGCAGGGCCAGCTCACTTATTTCCATAATTCAGGATTGCAGAATTAAGTTTTTGTGGAACTATGGATTTGGCAACTTTGCTTTAGGTTTTAGTATATGCAGTATATCTAATTGTATATCTTTGAAGCTCCCAATCCTGGATCCGTAGGTGATCACACAATTTTCACCCCCAATCCAGCCATAAATGAAATATGCCTTTTGGAAAAATGCCGTAATGAAAGGAACGAGGGCTCTCCTTGGTCCATAAGAAATCCTCTGCTGGTGTTAGACCTGGTGCCAGCACAAGCACATGCACCATGCTCTCAAGACGTGCGCCTGCACTGCTCTTTGTACTGGCATTGCAAAGCATGGGCTCTGCCCAGCCTCCACCTGATGGAAATAGAAATACCCTGGTCAGTAATTTCAACCTACCATCTTTGCATTCCCCCAAATCAAGAGACAACGTCCTGCCCTCTGCTTCCTGGTTTTTACTGACTTTGCCAGTAGTGTGCAGTGTGTCAGCTTAAACACACTGAAATTAAACAAAAAGTTTTATCACTATGCCAGGAAAATGTCACCTGCTTGCTTTCTGTATGCCTGATTGCTACTGCAGGCTCATGTATGAGCAATAACTCTGAACAGAAAATCCATGTAAACAATTATTCTAGCAATTATCAGTGCTAAGCTGGCACAAAGTCTTTTAAAAATATGAAAACATGGATTTACAATGATGCATCCATGCAGTGGCGAAGCTAGAGAGGATGCAAAGCACTATGTTTGGCAGGGTGCCTCACCGCAGCGTGCAAGCGTGCTCCCTCCTCTTTGGAGCCATTTCAGGTGGTAGGAGCAAAACGGAGACGAATGCCTGGCTCCGAACATAGCGAACCCCTCCACCACATGGGACAAATGCTAAAGAAGAAGAAGAAGTCTGGCTCCGAAGGGGAGGGGGAGGAGCCCCTTGCATGCTACCATAAGGCTCCCTGCAAAATTTAGTGCTCTGCACCCTCTCTAGCTACGCCACTGTATCCATGTACTTTTCTGATCTAGAGATATATTTGTAAATGCAGTTTCAGCTTGCTTTTGTATAAGCGTCTGTGCCTCTCCTGGGATAATTTTCAGTCTTACCTGTTAGGCTGCCTTGCGTGATGTTCCAATGGGCAGAGACCTCCAGATTGTAGGAAATATAACAGAGCATTCAGAGACCGTTGCCAAACAGTTGCCTTGCTTCACTGACGGTCTCATAAACATAGCAGAAGTTTCTAGGTGAAACAAGCCCCACACCACATTCTGTTGACTGAATAAAAGTGACAACAATGCAGAACAGTCTCACTTCACTGCCTGGCACAGAAAAGGATTTAGCTTAACTGTACAAATCTTTTTGTGTTTGTGCGTAAAGAGTGCTTTCCTTTGGTAAGCAAAGTTCCATAATGGGGGGTCCAACCCTGTCACCACCATGGACAACACCCCATGAAACTTTTTCCCACGGACCCCTCATTGAAATGGCTTCCATCTGTGTTCTTGCAAATGCTCCTTGCTTTTCATGGAGCTTCTGAAAGAAACAGGATTAGTTGCAGCAAGACGCCTGAGCTGTTTTACCAAGTGCATGCAGGACACATCATCAGCTGTGCAGAAAAGTGTTCGTTGTGTTTTTTTTAATTGATCTAAAATTAATAATCTCAGAAGCGATTTCAAAGTAAGAGGGAATGAGGTGACTCGGAAACTGGGAGTCTCCTCTTTGGAGTAGGACGATTGGAAAGACAGGCTTTGAATCAGTAGTTTTGTTTACTAAGTATTGGCATGGTCTCCTTAAATGGATGATTGTTGCTTAGACAGCTGAACAGCCTCCAAGCAGTCAGATAGAAGCAGTGACATCAGCACCCACCCTGAGAGTGTCATGATTTTGGTTAGTCCATCATCTTAGAGTAGAGCCAGCATCTGCTGAGTTATGACTTAGTGCCTGTCATAATAGAGTTATGACAATCCTGTCACTTGAGAAGAACTGATAGCCATCAGTGCAGTGTCAAAGCCAGTACCAGCCTGCAAAATGTTCATGACTCACCAAAAATTGGTTCATGACCCACAGTTTGAGAACCACTGCACTAAAGGCATAATTTGGTCCTACTATTTATGTTGAAGAACATAGTCCTGCAGGGCCAAATGATGCATTGAACAAAGTCACACCAAGTCAGGCCACTACCCTTGCTAATTCAGTATTATCCAGGCAGACCAGCAGAGGTCTTTCTCATCTACCAATACCGGAGGTGCTCAGAGGGGGGCTGAGCCTGGGCTAGGCTCCCACCTCACAATTCTTTTTGGACATGTCATAAAAGCAGTAAAATGTGCTTTGGGCCAGGTGTTGCCATGAGCAATTCTCTCCTCAAGATGGCAGCAGAGGAACGACAATGCGTTCACTTGTGGTCCTCTTTCAGCAAGCTCAGAACTGCACTTCTTAGCACAGGAGAAAAGGTCTTAAATTGGATCAAAATGGGCTTACATTGATTGGAAGCTGTTTGGCCTTGACATGGTCCCTTCCTCGCTTTGGGGAGGTTCTGTTTCATCCCTCCTGGGTCCACCAACACCTAGAAGAGCAAGGGACAGCAGAGGGGATGCAAAACAGGCTGCAAGGAAGCATTTGGGAACTGTTAGGAAATCACAGAGATAATTTATTAGCATGATTTTTGACTCCTTGGCTTGGCTACAGTGGAGACCATGGAAGGTGGTGGAGGGAGCTGCAAGATGAGGAAGGGGGCATGAAACTCTGTGTCAGTCCTAGCGGTGGGAGTGGAAGACCCCCGGTGGGTTGCCAGCACCAATTAACCAGAGCTATATATTTACTCAGTAATCAAGCCTATTAATTGGTTAATCACACTCAGCAATCAACTAATGCTTTCAGACCTAGTTGGTATTGCTGACATCCGTGCTGTGCCCTGAGGCAACAATTTGGTAGCAGCCACATGGCCTCCATCTCCTGCAAAAGAAGCGTTAAAACAAAAGCGTGACACAGCAGCGAAGGTCACATTTCTCATGAATTCTAATCTGCAATATTTTCCAGATTTGGGTTTTCAAATATAGGTTTTCCTACAAATCTTTCTTTCTTTCAATTTAATTATATTTCACTCATGTTAAGGACATGTTTGAATATTTGAACATGTTTCACACACTCGTTTGTTGTTGGCAACCTTCAGTCTCGAAAGACTATGGTATCGCGCTCTGAAAGGTGGTTTTGGAACATCATCTAGTGTGGCTGAAAAGGCCAATTCGGGAGTGACAATCCCTTCCACAACGGGAGCAAGTGCAGTCTGTCCCTGGTCTGTCTCCCTGGCTATGGGCCTTCCTTCTTTGCCTCTTAGCCTCAGCCTGTTGGCCAAGTGTCTCTTCAAACTGGGAAAGGCCATGCTGCACAGCCTGCCTCCAAGCGGGCCGCTCAGAGGCCAAGGTTTCCCACCTGTTGAGGTCCACTCCTAAGGCCTTCAGCAATGATCTCTCCCACCATCGGAAGCAGCCCCTGGCGTCACGCTCTATGCCAATCGAGCGAAGACTTATAACTGGTAACTGCTGCTTCCTGTGTTGTGCCGACGCCGTATGGAGAAGTTGGAGTGTGTTTCACACACATACTCTCAGTTATCTTACAACAGCCCTTCAAAGTAGGGTCACACTTATCCCCACACTGCAGGTGGGAAACTGAGCCAGTGAACTCACAAAACTTCTGACATTGCTTTGACTAAAACGGGACAGCACATTTCTCCTGAGGATCCCTTTCTGAACACCCGCACACATCCTGAACATTATTCATTGCCGAGGATTCTCCTTCCCCTTCTGGCTGCTATAGCTGCGGCATGTGAAATGCTGCATGCTGCCTCAGCACTCATGTGCTTGTGTGTACCTAGATGTGAGCTAGAGACAAGATGTCTTTATTTGTTCAATGTGCTTATTTCAGGCATTTTTAGGCTGCTTTTTTTTTTACTCTAAAAATACACAAAGCAGCCCACCATAAAATGATACAAAGAGCAGCAAGAATTAGAACAAGCACAACACAATTGGGCACAGTGAATTAAAACAGCCCTAATGACAATATGAAATGGTACCAGCATCCATGGATGCATCCAACCACATTTCCCACTTCCATGGAGTTAGGGGAGGGGGACAGGGCACATTCGTATCAGGATGTCAGCAATGCACACCCAAAGGGCTTAAGCAGGGCAGTGTTTGGTCAGGAGCAGGCTTGAGAAGACAGGGGCTGCCCTTAGTTAACAGAGACAGCCTGAGCCTAGGGATTGGCAGCAGCTGGCTTAGTGTCACCTAGCAGATGAGACTGAATGGGGGCACTTCATGGTTCGCAAGGGCCAATCTTTTAGCCACTCCACATCACCAGCACTTGCTAGGGTCATAATCAAACTCTAATCATGTACCTGTTACCTGTTAGGCAGTGCTTTGATCCCTCCAGAATTAATTTATTTCATCCAAGGGAGCACTGATGATGAGTCACTTGGAGCATCTTTGCCAGATAGCAATCCTGGGATGTCAACACTCCACCACAGAGGACCGTGAATTATTTCCTTACCCAGGACCAAGAGCCCAATTCTATGCATGTCTACTTAGACGTATGCCCCATTATAGTCGATTGAGTTTACTTCCAGATAAGTGTGGATAGAATTGCAGCCCAAGTCTCCACAAGGCTTTATTGGGGACTGAGAGAGCCCTCTTTTGAATATGGAAAACACACTGAGCAGAGGTTTGTGTCATGCGTACTTGCTGGTGCAAGATGCTAGGTTGGCCTTGCTGGGCTTTCCAATACAATATCCTGCTGCGCAAAATGAATGGCCGTATTTAGAGGTATCTGGAAGTGATGACTGATACTTGGAGACATTGAAAAGCTTTTGATTTTCCATATGAACTCTCTAACCTGGCATTGCCGCTACAGTGGAATAGTTTTGGAGCTGAGATCATCTGATCATTGTTTCCTATGTCGTGGGGTGAAGTCATTATTATTAAAAAAATATAAATAAATTATAAATATAGTCTTAAGCTTCCTTAGGATTTTGCGTGTCTGCATGCGTCTGTGCGACAGTGAGGTTTGTTGGCATAGTCTGAGGAAAAGAATTTTGTCTCTTGCAGAGTACTTAGGTGCAGTAATGAAACTCAAATCTGATATGTACTCATTCCAGCTCAATTGGTGTCCCTTTAAAGCTTTGCCAGCCTGCTTTCTAGCCAGCAATGCAAAATGTAAATGTTGTATTTCAGTTTATTAAAAACTAGGCATCAAGAACAGTTACTTGAATTCACTGCTAACATTATAGCTGGCAGCTAATGAAAGCATGTTCCTTCCTCAGTCAGTTGCATTTCTTGGAGGGTGGATCAGTTAGGATGTTCTGCGGTCAGAGATTTGTGGAGTCAACAGGATTCCAATGCTATCTAGCAAATCCACCTACTGGCCTTAAGGGCCCTATCCACTCCAGAAATGTTATTTTCATAAATACTATTTTAACTGCCTTGGTTTCCTCCACAGAATCCTGGGAATTGTAAATTGGTGAAGGGTGAGATTTCTGATAGCTATCCCAAGACATGCACACACACCCAGATTCCCAGGGTTTCTTGGGAGGAGGGAATGATTGTTAAACCAGTTTAACTCTTTTATGTGGATATGAAGGTACAGCAGATCTGACATTGATAGGATTGAACAAAATGTTGAACTAATGGGGAGGGGCAATTTAAGTCAGGGAACTGGCACAAGATGCAGCACGCACTCCATGCACACACAAGAAACATGGCAAGGTAGGAAGCAACCAAAAGCTGCACCAAAAGTCCAATCTAGAGATAAGCAGGACTTGGATAACTGTGGCCAGGCTATCTCTGACCATGTGTTAATTCCAGCCCTGCTACTCATTGTTCCTCTGATTAGAGCATCATCAACACCACCCCAAACTCTTTCCTTGATGTATGATTAGTGCAAGGCATCCTATACAAATTGGGTGTGCAATCTGAGCCAGGGAGACTTGTGTTCAAAGGCCCTGTTCAGCATTGAAGCTCACCTTGGACTGTCACTACCTAACCTACCAGAATTGTTGTGGGGACAATGTGGGGGTAACCCCATGTGCAGGGTGACCAAATACAATGGAGAACAGGATGCCTATACCTTTAACCATTGCATAGAAGAGGAAATTTTGACAGGTGCAGCTCAATAAGGAAGGTTTTAAAAAGCTGCACCTGCCAAAGTTCCCTCTTCTATGCAGTGCGTAAAGGTATAGGGTCCTGACCTCCATTGTATCTGGTCACTCTGCCCATCTGTGCTGTGCTAAAGTTCAGGGAGAGGGGGTGGGGAAGCAGATGCAAGAAATTTATAAACAGGCTGTCCTCTTGTAGCATCTGCTCATTCAGAAGCATTATGGAGTGCCACTCAAAAATAACCAGCCCTGGATCATTTGCTTTCTTTGGCAGCAAGGGAGTAGATAACAGTCAGGTTGCAAAACATCAGATTAGAGAAGGTGGCAACTGCATTGGCCTGCTGTTCGGAGATTGCTATCTCACCAGCTTCTTTTGCAATCTAGCTTGCCCTAACAAAATTAATATCTCTTTAATTTAGGACTACTTAATAAAGGTTGAACACTTCCATTTGCATGTGTAATACAAGCTTCTCTCTGCTCCTTATCAGTACTATCTCCCAGCTTTGCATCTGAGTTTTTTTGCATGGGACAAGATGAAAGAGTTGAACTGCAAGCCAAGTCAAAAGTGTCAATAAGATGTAAAACATGTAAATGCCTCCAAACCATCCATCATATATCTCTTGCTCTGCAGAGGAGACCAATGTACAGACAGGAAGCCTTCTCAGCCTGGGGAGACTGCATTATAAAGGTAAGCAAAGCAAAGCATCTTACTTTTCTTTTTTTTTTTTACAAAGTTGTATCCCACATTTCCATCCTTACAGGCGCTCAAGGCAACTCACAACACAAAGTCTTCTATAATGACTCCATGTAACTTAAGGCCAGTGGTGTAGCTAGAGGGGGTGCAAAGCACTATGTTTTCCAGGGAGCCTCACCATGGCTTGCAAGGGGCCCCTTCCCCTCCCCTTCAGAGCCATTCCAGGCAGGGGAGCAAAATGGAGCGTTCATCTGGAATGGCTTCTGGAATAGCTCCGATTAATTAAACAATGAGGAGCCACCTTAGTGGGAAAACAGACATGTTATACCAAGATAGATTCAGAACCTTTATGGCATACAATAACAGACATACATTGGATAGCATATTACAGGACAGTAATATATAAGACCCATTCTGATAAATGTATTATATGGCTTCCTGAATACAAAACTTAAGGTACATACCAACCTGCTTAGTGCAGAAACTGTCATTACCCACTAACAGGTGCTGTGCTATCAAGCTATATGTCTAGTCCAGATCATTAGGGAGGAGAGGCTTAAGTAATCTTAATTGGGACTCTTGTTTATTAATATAATAGTATGTGAGGTAGGGAGTCAATATCACCTGACAAGCAGATGCTTGTCAAACTATCAAGACAAGAAAAATGGATAGTCAATCTTCTTCCAAATTTGTGTAATTATGAAAAAAACTTATGATTGACTTTATGAGTTTGAACAACTGTTTGAATCTGAAAAAAATAAGTTAAAAAATTAAAATCCAATCTAAAGGACGGAGAGGGAACCAAAATCACATCCAACTGCCACCCAGTGCGGACAGAACAAAACAGAGTTTGCCTGACATATCTAGAACAGTGTTTCTCAAACTGTGGGTCGGGACCCACTAGGTGGGTCACAAGCCAATTTCAGGTGTGTCCCCATTCATTTCAATATTTTATTTTTAATCTATTAGACTTGATGCTATCATGGTATGTGACTGCATTTGGGGAAATGTTACAGACCTGCACTTTGAACAGGCTACTATGTATATTCTTTTAACAATGAAAGTAAATGGGACTTACTCCTAAGTATGGGTAGGAGTGCAGCCTAGGATTGTCAAAAATGTTCCTGCTTGATGTTGTCACTTCCAGCCATGACATCACTTCCGATGGGTCCTGACAGATTCTCATTCTAAAAAGTGGGTCCTGGTGCTAAATGTGTGAGAACCACTGCTCTAGAACAGGGATGTCCAAACATTTTGACAGGAGGGCCACATCATCTCTCTGATGCTGAGTCAGGGGCCAGGAAAAAAAAAAGAATTAATTTACATTTAAAATTTGACATAGTTAACATAAAAGTTAACATAAATGAATTTATTAGCGATGAAACTTATATGAATGAATGAAGGTCTTGCTTTCTTGCACAAAGCAAGGCTGGCCTTTCCTTCGCTGCCGCTGCTGCATCACAGGTGTGAAACAGCAAGCAGTGGAGGGAGCCCTTGTCCCACAGCTAAGGTGAGAGGTCGAACAGTCGTCACCATGCTGAGAAAAGTTGTGTCGGGCCAGCATGGGCTCCAGCAAGTCTCCAGAGGGCCAGAGGCTCACTGGAAACTGGGAGCTCCCAGAGGGCCAGATTGGGAGCCCCCAAGGGCCGCAAGTGGCCCCCAGGCTGGGGTTTGGGCACCCCTGCTCTAGAAGATAGTCATGAAGGTACCAGGCAAATGTGCCTCGGGAGGAAGTTCTCCAGTCTGGGTGTCACCACCGAGAAGGCCCTCTCTCTGTTCATCACAGAAGAATATAATGTAATATATTTTTTTTCCATGCCTAGAACCATATACAGATACCCTGTACTTGGCAACATTTGAATTTGGCAGTAAATAAAATGTAACGGAGAAGGAGGCAGCAATAGGTTTTCTCTCACTTTCTCAGTTTTTCTCAAAAGCACCAAGAAGAAAAAACCCTGTTGTTAATTAGGTAGAAAAACCAAAACCCTAATAAGATCCATGTCTTATAAAACCCAGAACGTCTTTTATTTGTGCCAGTTCCTGGAATGGACATTACAGAGCCCAGCTACTTAAATGGGTTGCTAGGCGACACCCTGAGAACATTGGGGTTAATGACTGAGAGGCCCAAAGCCGTCTGCTCAGTCGCGCGGGCCCTGAGCGGAGTGGACATGAGCCCCGGAGCTGTCAGGAACGCGGCCACCTGCGTGGCCTGGCGATTAGAACATTTCATGTCAGAAACGTTTGTGGCGCTCAAGCACAGAGACCCAATTAAGAGGCTCCAAAGCCTCCCTCCAGCCACCCATCACTAACACTCCAGATAAAAACTGACATCTCTCTCGCTCTCGGGCCCTTTGCACAGAACTCTAATGAATGCGAGCGGCTTCGCAAGGGGACGGTGGCGTTGTTGGGAAGGCCGAGGACTCTGGTTGGATAATCTATTTAAATATAGGGCCAGCTTTCCCCCCCCCCCACTCCACCCCCACTCCCACTCCACTCCCATCTCCCTTTGGGAGACATGAACAATGCGGAGCATCTTAAAAGTTCACCTGTGGCGCAACTTCCGCCTTTCCTGAATTCAGTGGCATAGCTAGAGGGGGTGCAAAGCACTATTTTTTGCAGGGAGCCTCACTGCAGTGTGCAAGCGGCCCCTCCCCCTTCTCTTCAGTGCCATTCTGGGCAGTGGGAGCAAAATGGAAGCATATACCTGGCTCCAAAGGGGAGAGGGTGGCCCTTTGCAGGCTGTGGTCAGGGGCATTACTTAAGTCAGGCATTGTCGGCAAGAGGTAGCCCCCGAAGCATCTTTGGTGCCAGATCTCCACCCTGAAAAATGTGACGTGATATAAGTAGGGGTATGATTCTTCAGTGATTATGAAATAAAAACACACAACACAACATTCTGCACTTCTCATTTTTATAACACACACACACACACACACACACACACACACACACACACACACACACACACACACACACACACACAAAATCTGCAAAAAACCCCTATTTTCTGACACTTCTATATATTGATCCCTGTAGGCCAGTGGTTCTCAAACTCTCTGGGCGGGAGGGGGAAATAGTAGGGGCGGGGGAAGGCAGCGGCGCGATCCCCAGGATCGTGCCGCTCAGGGGGGCTGCAGGGGCTTGGGTACATGTACACGTATGGCGCTTTAGCAGAGGCGGGGCGTGATTGCTCTGCATCCACTTTCGCTGCTGTGGGGAGCCCTACTGCAGGTTGCGCAGGGTTCCCTGCACCCCCGGGAAGCTGCAGGGGCTTGGGTACGTGTATCCAAGCCCCTGCAGCCCCCTTGAGTGGCGCGATCCTGGGGATTGCGCCGCTGCCTCCTCCCTGCCTCCAAGCTGCCCCCACCCCTTAAGGGGCCAGGGCCCGCAGGCTGGGTTGTCACGACGCCCTAGTTTGAAAAGCTGTGCTGTAGGCTGATTGGACTGGACAAAATGGGTAATGACTGTGGCTGCAACTACTGTCACTATACCTTCTGCATCACCTACCTAGTACACTTTTAAAGTGATTATAATTTATAATTTATTTTAAAAATGCCCTTGGAATAAAAACACATAATACCACTTTCTGCAATTCTTATTTCTGGTCAAAAAAGCAAAAACTGAGAAAAAATTAGAACATCTCTAGCCTAGTGCTAGAGGGGAGGAGCACCTCTCCTCACACCCAGCCCAGCCTAGCCTACACACGCACAGCCCAAAGGACCAACACCTGAGGAAGATGGAACAGGGCCCTGAGCCTGAAAGTGTGGCCTTCAGGCAGGCCTGGATCACAGCACCTCTGTTTTGGCAGGAATGAATCACTAGGCAAGATTTTTATGAAGGAGGAACCACTCATGGCTGTCTTTATTTCTGCAGCTGGTGCAGACACTCTGAACCGGTTTAAACACACATCATGCAGTCCAACTCTTTTGCTCGCCATGTAAATCCATAGAATGAATACTCTACAATCGTAACAAGAACGTGAGGAAAAAGGTGTATTTTTTAAAAAACAGTTTGTTGTTGAATTTGTTAAAAAGTTTTACAAGCCAAATGCAAGCTGTGCCTTACTTTGGATCCACATATGCTGAGCCAGTTACCACTTTTGGTTCGACTAGAGACTCAGTTCAGGTTCAAGGCAACTGAGTTTCCATTTGGGTTCAAGCTCAGTTCACTGGAGAAACATCTCTGAATTGGTTTGGGGGCTCAAGTTTGGGTTCAGTTTGATTCCCTTGTGAATGGCTCAGTCTAAAAGCACAGTGAATCCTATAAACCCGAAGCTTGCTCTAGATCAGGGGTGTCCAAAGTTTTTGGCAGGAGGGCCACATCGTCTCTCTGACACTGTGTCGGGGGCCAGGGGAAAAAAAGAATTAATTTACATTTAAAATTTGAATAAATTTACATAAGTTTACCCAAATGAATACATTAAAGATGAACTTATATGAATGAATGCAGGTCTTGCAATAGCTCAAGGCCTATAAAAGGCCTTGCACAAAGCAAGGCTGGCCTTTCCTTTGCTGCCACTGCTGCATCACAGATGTGAAACAGCAAGCAATGGAGGGAGCCCTTGTCCCACAGCTCATGCGAAAGGTCGAACAGTTGGCCGTCATGATGAGAGCAGTTGCATCGGGCCAGTGTGGGCTCCAACAAATCTCAGGAGGGCCAGAGGCTCATTGGAGACTGGGGGGCTCCCTGAGGGCCGCATTGAGAGGCCTTGAGGGCTGCAAGTGGCCCCAGGGCCGGGGTTTGGGCACCCCTGCTCTAGATTAACTGATTCATCAATCCATTAAATCTGCAAATATTTGCAGAGGAAAAAACAATGATTTGGAGCGATTGGACCTACCTGAATTTTCATAGCTAGTATCAGTGTCGCTGAAGGCTGCTTCTGCCAAAGTGCATCGGGCCTTCTTCAATAAACCAATGTTCTGAGTCTTCACCTGCCCTCTTTTTGGTGACATATGGAAGAGAGACCTCCTTGTTCATTCTCTGCTTGTTTGAACCCCTGAAGACTTCCATCTGTGTGTCAGTGACGGGACCATGAGCTGTCCTTTGTTCCCAGCATTCCTTCCTTGGATATCAGACATGGAGCCACACTTGCCAAGCTGTCAGACTTAGTCCCACTCATGTACTCCAGTAATCTAAGAAAAGACCTAAACAAAGTGAGTGTAGGTTCAGGAAGCAGATCCCAGCAGGGATCACTTTCTGACAGCCAGCCAATCCAAAGACACTTATTTGTAAGACAATCTCTGTGTTTAGTGAGCAACTAATAATGCCCTATGGACCTTAGCAGAGAGGGGGAAAAACTGTACACGGACTTGGCTGCCTTTCTGAAATGACTTTTCTTCTTCTGGAAGTAGGCACTTGAATGCAAGAGTTCTCCTCTCTAATTCTCTCACCCCCACCCAGTCACAATTTGTTTTTCCCCAGTGTTGCTAAGACACTCTGTAAGTCAGTGATAAAAATCAGGAGGCTCTAAGGCCAGCACAGGCAAGTTCTCTCCTAGGCAAAGAGCTGTTCCATTTTGCACTGGCAGACTGGGCTGCCATTCCATCTTTTTAATGTAGGGGTTCGGCTCTGTTTAATTTGTGATGCTGCCAAACATTACCTGAGCACAGCTCGGAAATGCGCCTACAAGTGAGCTCCTAATGTTGGCCTCGACCATCTGCAAATGCTGCAATATGGGTTGAGCTCAGGTTCTCTTGCCTTGAGGCTTTCCAGAACATTTAGACTGGGTAGGCGCCATTGCTCAGCAGTGGAGCAAGTGCTTTGCATGTGGAAGGTTCGGTCCCCTGCCAGCATCTCCAGGTAGGACTGGAAAAGACTTGAGTGGCTGCTGCCAGGCAGTTCTGGCCTATGGTTTGACTCAGTATGAAATGGCTTCACATGAAGGCACTGCAGGTGGAGCTGCTGCTTTGCAGTGGTGTCACTAGGGGGTGCTGGGGCAACACCCTTGGGGGTGGGTGGGTGACACCACTACTGGCCAAAATTGTGAAAATGTTTGTATTTTAAATAATACTATCATCTTATATGTATATATCATTCAATGGGTAATTTAATTCAGACTGCAATGAAACAAACTACACTGAAATATCTGTATTTTATCAAAAGTTATAGCCAATCACCAGAAAAGGAAAACTCAGCTGCCTTATGTCATAAAAAGTGGATTTCTTTAGACTGATTGTTCTGAAAGCCAGTGAGGTGTTATGGCACAGCAGGGAACCAGTACGGTGTTAGTCTGAGTCAGCTCTCATTTCCATGGATCAAAGCTCATACTAGAACTCTTACTCAGTTGTCTGAATATCATCAAGCTGGCCACTGTTTTTTTGTGGGTTCTTGATTTGTTGAGTGAGCTGTACTGTTACATATTAAAATAAAGTGAAGGAGGGTGACACCAACACCTAGTGATGACCCTGCATTTAGTCTGTGTGTATGATTTTGTCATTTATTCTGTATGGTCTGATACAGGAGGAGGTCCACCACGGGGGTGATGCAATAAGCTCTTGAACCGGGTGCTGCAAACCCTAGTGATGCCTCTGCCACTTTGCATGTGCAAGGGGCCCCATTCACGCCTGCAAAGCTCCCATGAGGAGCTGGGAGAGACTGCTCTCTGCCACTCGAGGTCGACAGTCCTGGCTACATGAGCCAGTGCAGGAAGCTTCCTATGTTCATGTTAGATGCATTCACATTACCTAATTTTTGTGAAAAGTCTGTTATGTCTTTTTTAAAAAGTGTGTGTGTGTGTGTGTGTGTGTGTGTGTGTGTGAGAGAGAGAGAGAGAGAATCACTCCTGATTCATGTTACAAACCACAGGATGCCTTTGAGGTTCATCCCACATAGTTCTTGGAATTGTAAGGAAAATGCGGGAGTCTTCTATCTGGTGGAAAAAAGTAGGCAGATTCTCTCCCAGTTCCCCGATTCTTTGCAGAGAAAATGCTCTTAAAGCCAGTGAAATTTACCATGTAAATGAACTGCAGAACTGTTGAAATAGGGCTGAAAAAAAGATATTTAGTGTTCTTCCATTAATGGCTAGGAGGGAATTCTCCATTCCCTCCTCAGGTTCACACGTGAAGCAGAGCACCCATAAAAATGGGAAGGAGACGCATTTGGAATAGATAAGCCATGGGAGATCGTTTTATGGCCCCAGACCAGCATGGCTCTTGCCTCTAATGACTGCAGAAATAGAGTTAGCAAGCTAAAATATACATTGGCTTTGACCTAAATAATTCCCAATCTAGACAGTGGCTTGAAATAAAGGCAGCTTTTCAGTGGTATGGAAAAGATTTAGTGTGCTGGGATGGCAACGTCAGTCGTTGCTTTGAGGAAGCTCAAGTTCATGGGCCATTAAGTTCCAAAATGGGGGAGAGAGGTGGCTGTGAACGTCAGCACGGCTGACAACCCCTTAAGGTCTCATGCAAATCCACACACCTGAATGCCAAGCACAGTCAGTACGCCCTGAAAGAAGAAAAATCCAAAACTGGCCACCCTCTGCACTTGACAGGAGTCCTGCAGACGTGGATTTTGAGAGACTCTCCTTGCCATAAGATTTCATTACCATCGTGGCACCAAACAGCCATGTGCGCCTGGAGAGCAATTCCCCCTTTGCCCTCAAGCCATCCTGTTTATCAAGTGTGGGAGAACCCAGGTCCCCCTGGGTAGGAATGGTTTTCCTTCTCCTCCTGACACAGGGAAATGGCAGGTGGAGAGTGATGAGTCAATTAAGAATAGGGGTGGTGTATATCAGCCAGGGAGGTGCAGGAGCAAAACAGAAGCTTAGGCACCTTCCTTATGAGGAAAGGCTACAGCGTTTGGGCCTCTTCAGCCTAGAAAAGAGGCGCCTGAGGGGGAACATGATTGAGACATACAAAATTATGCAGGGGATGGACAGAGTGGATAGGGAGATGCTCTTTACACTCTCACATAACACCAGAACCAGGGGACATCCACTAAAATTGAGTGTTGGGAGAGTTACAACAGACAAAAGAAAATATTCCTTTACGCAGCGTGTGGTTGGTCTGGGGAACTCCTTGCCGCAGGATGTGGTGACGGCATCTGGCCTGGATGCCTTTAAAAGGAAATTGGACAAGTTTCTGGAGGAAAAATCCATTATGGGTTACAAGCCATGATGTGTATGTGCAACCTCCTGATTTTAGAAATGGGCTATGTCAGATGCAGGGGAGGGCAGCAGGATGCAGGTCTCTTGTTATCTGGTGTGCTCCCTGGGGCATTTGGTGGGCTGCTGTGAGATACAGGAAGCTGGACTAGATGGGCCTATGGCCTGATCCAGTGGGGCTGTTCTTATGTTCTTATGTTCCAGAAACACTGGTGCAGGAGGTGAAATCTGCTGCAAATAATGGGATCAGGTAAACCACAGTCAATGGAGGGGCACTTAAGGAGTCCTCTGCATCCTCGCCCTCCTATCCCTTGCTTTTCCACTTGCACTAGTCTCATTTCCTGTTTTCATTTCAGGTTTGTTGACTGCCACTGTCAACGCCGGCCACAGAGAATGCCTGGTCTTCACTGGGTAATTTTTTTGGGAGGGGTTTACAACTTTTTAAATTTTTCCGTTTGATTTGCAAGCTTATTTATTTCCATGTACCGAAGGACTCACCCAAGTCTGTAGTGACTTTATTGCTGGGGCCCTCCATTCTGCCTCCAACTGACAGGCACTCAACTACCTTAGCACACTGTCTATTGATGATTGCTGGTTGATTGGGAAGAGATCAGGGGAATGCCACAAGCCTCTCCAAGGGATGACAAACTCTTCCAAAGGATGCCAAACTCAAACAGTGCCACTACCTCTGGAACGTCCGGCCCTTTGGGAAAGTGGGGGACCAAGAACCAAATCATGCTCCTCAGCCCTTTTGGGCTTCAAAGCCAAAGCCAGCATGCTGAACACATCCAGAAAATTGACCAGAAGCCAGTGAACTTGAGACAAAAGAGAGAGGTCACTTTGCCCCTCTCTGAACTCAGCCTCTGCTCAGCTGGCTTCTGCCCAGTTGAGGCTTCCAGCTTTTCTCCAAGGCAGCCCCATGTAGCTCATGTTGCTACAATCAGAGCCATGATGTTACACCCATTACATATCCCTTCTCCCAGGCTCATCAGCTCCACCCCATCTCTTATAAGAGGAGCTATTTGGACAGAAGCGAGTCCTCACCCTGTGCCGGTGACATCACGAATGGCCAAGTGTGCGTAAGCCAGTGGACCCCTCCCTCACTAATTGCTTCTCTGCTGCTTGTGGTCTGACATTCCAGGTTATGTAAACTCCTGGGCTTTTCCAGCCTTCTCAAATTCCCCCAAGATCTTACCCAGTTAATGTGAAAGCAGCTCTCTGGAATCAGAGAGTGTTTAAAGGGGGAGGAATGCACACACTCCAGCATGATCAATTTATGATGATTTCTCCTGGTTATTTAACTCTCCAAGAATGCAAGGCTCCAACTCCATGACATGATGTGAAAGTCTGGTTTTCCTCAAGTAGGGCTCTGCCTGGCAGCCCTTCCTCACTTGGGTAAGCCCCGCAGGAACGATGCTCTCATTGCGCATGAATCCAGGAGAAGCCGCTGTTCACCAGGTTATGCCAAAAGGGGGCAATGAAATTTTGTGCCAAATGAGGAGGACCCAGAGGAGGAAACGGACTGCTGCTCCTGGGATCAGCCTCATGCCAGATAAAGAAGCTGGCAGGGTTACATTTCCAGGACAACACCGGCTGGGGAAAGCTAACATGACCAGTGGTGTAGCTAGAGGAGGTGCAAAGCTGAGGCTCCCATTCCGAGTTTGGGAGCTAAACGGAGGTGAATGCCCGGAACGACTCTGAAGGGGAGGGCTGCTCGTACCCGCGGTGAAGCTCCCTGCAAAATTTAGCGCAAAACCCCTCCAGCTGTGCCACTGATCATGAGAGGTGGTGCCAGTAGCAGATGTTGACACCATGATCTAAATCAGGGGTGTCAAACATAAGGCCCGGGGGCCGGACGAGCCCCATGGAAGCTTTTTATCCGGCCCTCAGGCTCTCAGCTGCTGAGCAGTGCTAAGGAGTTGCTGCTGAAAGGGCAGCCCACATGAAAACTGGGCTCTCCCATATCTTGAAATAGGATCGAGATTTGCATATTTGTCATTTGCAGCTAATGAGTTCCTAAGTGAGAAAAAGTGCTTATTTTGGGTTAAGACCTGTTTAATGACATCACTTCCTGTCGAACGACATCACTTCCGGCCCTCAGCAGGCATCATGAATGCCATTCGGCCCTCTGTATCAAACGAGTTTGACACCCGTGATCTAAATTGTGCTAAGGTGATTAACTGTGGGAATCACACTGGAGAGTATTTATTTATTTATTTATTTATTTATTTATTTATTTATTTATTTTTACAGCTCAACCCTTATAGATCTATGCTAGAAAAAATGCAGATGGATTTGCAGCAAAGAGGATTACTTCAAAATTTGTGGCCAGAAAGAACTTTTTATTTAGAAAACTGCCTTGACTGCCTTTCAGGAAGAAAGGTGGGTTAGAAATTGAATAAATAAACAAACAAATAAATAAATAGAAAGGTGTTTGATGACTGACATCACGAGCTGGTGCTTTTAATGAAATGCAATTTTATGTGATCCATTGGGGTCTGCTCTGTTTTATTGTTTTAATTGTTATGTTTTAATGTATTAGTATTTTTATATTGAACAAAAGAACAGCCCCACTAGATCAGGCCATAGGCCCATCTAGTCCAGTTTCCTGTATCTCACAGCAGCCCACCAAACGCCCCAGGGAGCACACCAGATAACAAGAGACCTGCATCCTGGTGCCCTCCCTTGCATTGGCATTCTGACATAGCTCATTTCTAAAATCAGGAGTACTGTATACTGCCCCAGTAAGAACATAAGAACAACCCCACTGGATCAGGCCATAGGCCCATCTAGTCCAGCTTCCTGTATCTCACAGCGGCCCACCAAATGCCCCAGGGAGCACACCAGATAACAAGAGACCTGCATCCTGGTGCCCTCCCTTGCATCTGGCCTTCTGACATAACCCATTTCTAAAATCAGGAGGTTGTGCATACACATCATGGCTTGTAACCCGTAATGGATAAATATATTTATATATATATAAGTATAAGTATTGTTTTACTATGCTCTGCTGGCAGAGGAAGAGGGGCATACAATTTGGTACTACAGACAGTTGCCCTAGAAACAGAGCCGCAGAACCCAGATGGGTTTTACTGCACACCTGTGGACCTTTTGCAGCACATCAGTGTGCTGCAGTACACTGGCTGAAAGCTGCTGGGTTAGGAATTTTTCTTATGAATCTACTTGATAGTTGGAATACTTTTTAGACAGTGTTGAGCCCGAGGACATCCTTAAGGAAAAAAAAGTGTTAATAAGGCCATTAAGCATCTAGAAAGATCATGACATTGTATGATGCAAAGCAGGGTATGAATGTCCCCCAAACTTTGTAATCATTTGAATGTTGAATCTTCCTCTGCATTCCGAGGGAGGTATAACATTCATAGCCTTGCAGGAAATGCGTTACGATTGACTAGTACTAAATTTGAAACCTGATATAATGAAGGTTGTAACTCAGAAGGTTTGTTATCTAGAATTTATAAGATATTATTGGAATTTGAACATTATTTGGGCAATAATTTTAAAGTAAGATGGGAAGCTGTCTAGGGAAGGCAATTATCCAAAGAAATTAGAAAAATATTGTTGTAATAGCTCCAGCCGCATCTCTGTGTGTACATTTTGTTTTGGAAGAAAATCACTGTCAGATTTTATATCTGTGGTATTTAACTCCTGAAAGGATCAGAGGCAATTTATAAGACAACAATGCAAGCTGATGGAATTGCAGCAAGAAGGGTGCTGATTTCATGCACATTTATTGTTCTAAAATTAGGGACTACTCACAGTGGCATAGCTGAAGGGGGCGGCCGAGCCAGTCTGGCGGGGAGGCTCAGCGGGGCCGGCAAGTGGCTCCTCCCTTTGGAGCCATTCCTGGCAGGAGGGGCAAAACGGAGCCGTACAGCTCCATTTAGCTCCCCCCGCCGGGAATGGCTCCAAAGGGAGGGGTCGCTTACCTGCTCCCTGCCGGACTGGGTGCTGCGGCCCCCTTCCAGCTACGCCACCAACTACTTAAAAGATATAATTAAACTGGTTGGCAATCTAAGAGCCTGATCCTATCCTCTGCCCCTTATAGCATGCAGCCGCAACACAGAGGCATTTATCTTGACTGCCCATGCACTCTGTTCTGCACTTTCTGTTTTGTTCTCACTTCTGGGAACAGCTCTGAAGGGGAGGAGGAGGGCCCACTTGCACAGCATGTTCAGGTGCCTGCGAAACGTAATGCTTTGCACCCTGTCTAGCCATGCTACTGATGGAGATCAACATGTGTACTGCCATCTGTGCAAGGCCAGGGGAGGTTGAGCCTCCGCCACTTCGAAGCCTCTGATGGCCTCCTCCCAGCCTCTGGTCACTGCCTCTGCCGCAAAGCCTGCCCAGCACCTGGCAAGGTGAGGGGTGGTGGACCAGCCTGGCAGATGGTGCACAGGCACACCAGGGACCCCAATGTGGGCATGTCCAAGATCTCACACGCCCTGCTGCTGACCCTGCACAGTGGCAAGGTCAAGGCAGGGCAGAATGTAGTTGACCAGCATGTCAGGTTTTCATGGAAGAGACCTTGATTCAGGTTTCTTCTCATTGATGAAGCTCAGGGCCAGTTGCTCTGGGAGACTTGGGATCAGATCTCTTGTGTGTGTGTGTGTTAGAGGTAAAAGCATCTGGAAAAGCTCCAAATGGGATTGGGGCTCAGTGGCGTAGCTAATGATCATGTAGCCCTGTGCCAAGCTCAAAATGTTGCCCCGGAAGTGATGTCACAACCGGAAGTGACATCACACCCAGGCTTTTTAGAAAGTGAAAATTGGGAGGAACCCACCTCCTCCCCATAGCAGCTCACCACCCACTTGCTCTGCTGCCTCCCCCCAGTTATCGGCATAGCTGAGGCATCTATCTGCAACTACCTGTCAAAGAAGATTTTGTGGCCCCCCCCACATGACAAAATCAAATTTAATTAAATAAATAAATAAAAAGTTATTGGTTCCATGCTGTATCATAATAGCATCTCATTGGCACTCAGAACAAACAGTCTCATAGGTCAGTCTAGAGTTAAGCAAATCCACTTTTTGTTCCACAAGTCAGTTGTGTAGTCATTTTCTGGTTAATTGGCCATAACTTTTGATAGAAAACAGATATTGCAGTGCTGTTTGTTGCATAGCATTCTGCATTAAATTACCTTTCCAATGATTTATAACATGATGCTATTATTCATACATACCAAGATTTTCACAATTTTGGTCACTAGTGTCAAATTCAGCTTGTTGCCCCCCTAAAACTTGATGCCCAGTGCAACTGCTACCCCCTGCACCCCCTTAGCTATGCCACTGTTGGGGCTGTAGTTAATTCTGGGGAGGGTAACCCTTTCTTCTTTGCTGTTTTCCCAATTCAAATCCCACCTCTGCAACATCCAAAGTACATCCAAATGTCTCCTTTCCGTGCCTGGATTACATTTTATGTGAAAGGCATAAAATCCATCCGCGTGATTTGGATGCCCCCTTTCTTGCCAAAGGCATCACAAGGTGACTTGCAAAATAATAAAACAGTGAAAACAGAACAAATTCAAACATCAACATAGGAATAACAAAGCAGCCAGAATATGAAAGCCAAAAGCTAAGAGGCAAAAAGGGAAGACAAATGAACCAACTCAGGGCCCAATCCTATCCAACTTTCCAAGAATGGTGCAATGCCAATGCAGCCCTGAAATGAGGGCACAAATGTTTCCATACTTTGAGGAGGCCTCTATCACTGCCCCACCACAACAGGATGCAGTGCATGCCCCATTGGCGTGGCTGCAACGGCACTGGAAAATTGGATAGGACTGGATCCTCAGGTTTGTTCTTTTTCTGGCCATCTGAATTTTCTTTTTCTTGTAAAGTATTAACATATAATAAATACCTCTTGCCTCCTTCCCACCCACTAGGGGGCAACCTGGAATGAATTCCTCATTCTCAGAGACGCATTTAGGGACCAGATGCACGAAGCCTGTGGCTGTTGGGTGCAAGAGTGATGCTGGAAGGACAGGGCTAAAGGGGGAGGAGGAGGGAGAAGGGCCTATCAGACCAAGGTCAAGTACAGCACATTCCAGATTATTGGCTAAAAAATGTTCGCTGCGGCTTCTATTGTCATTGTGAGGGTGTGTGCAGCCTGTCACACTATGTTTACATTGGAGCCCTGCCATCCCCATGTTAATTCAGAACCATTATTAACTCCCAGGTTGCACAAATGTTGATGCAGGAGCTAATGAGCGCTCGGGATCTGGCGCCACGGCTGGAAAGCAATCAGCCCTCGGAGCTTCTTGCGGAACCATTACAGAAATTACAGTGGAGAAAGTCAAGTTTACTGGCATGAAGCAGGCTTGGTTGTAATATCAGCCAAGGCTTTGATCTGGCTGACTCTCAACCTCACTGAGCTAGAAGACTTCCCTAATGATCTGCTTTAAAGCAACAAAACACCTGCAGAAATTCAAAAGGAGCTAAGTGGTGGTGGTGGGGGTACCTTCAAGCAGAAGGGGTGCAGAGAAGGCTTAGGGCCAAGGCTGGCAAACATTATGGTTATGGGAATCTCCTTTGTTTTTCACCAGAGCCTTGAGTCCTACCTGCTGCCACCAGATGCAAAAAAATGGTGGAGAAGGTCGGCAGAACCGGAGAAAAATGAAGGTTTAGAAGGTGCAAACACTGACCTGCTGCCCCCTCCACGATGTATGCACTGGAGTGTCCTGCATATACTATTAGAGAGCTACATTTTTGATTACTACAGATCAAGGATACTGGCACACTTATTGTGGGGGGGGGGGGCAGCCTGCTGGAGATTGGCTGAAAACCCTGGTCAATCTACTGCAAATTAATTAAACAGTGAGGGAGCAGATGCAGCCCCACTCCACCTTCTGCACACTTCCAACACAGAGTGACCAGAGCTAAGGAGAAATGGGACATTAGTAGGAAAAGGTGCCTTGATGTTTTCTGTGTACTTGCTTTGGGCCACAATCCTATACTCACTTACTAGGGAGTAAGTTAGATTGAACTCAATGGCACTTATTTCTGAATAGTGCACTAACTAGGCTTGCCCTATTCATGCACTTGAAGTGTCTTCAGAGAGAGTCATTCCTCTGGGGATGATGATGATGATCCAGCCTTTGAAACCATTGCTGTTAAATAAAATTGGTATATAATTAGAGTCCAAATTTACCCCTCAATGCCTTGCAGGCTTTCGTGATGCAGCTGACCCTGCACTCCACAGACACAGCACCTGTTCTTCTAAGCTGGTACTTGTCAGACTGAGGTCTGGGATTTGCACCTGATCAGTGGGATCAGCCTGCTCTGGGGAGTGGCGTGGGCAAAGAGGATTGGAAGTCGAAGCTGGAAAAATGCAAATCAGGTGTAGAGAGAAAGCACCATTAATCATATGGGAGTGATAAATCCCTGGCATTGGCTGCCAAAAGAGATGACGGATTCTCCACTGTCTTCTGATCATTCATGACTAGACACCTTCCTCCAAAAAAAGAAAAAAAAAGCAGATGCTGTAGCCAAGCACAATTTAAAGGGCTTTGCATGGTAAGTGTCTGGAGAGACTCCAGCTGGCTCCTCCTCCAGCAGCAACAGCATGTGCACCTACAGGAGAAGGTCCCCTACTCTTAGGCATAGGGCAAAGCTACACAGCATACCTGCATGGCCTTGGTAGGACATACCCGCTCCCAGGAAATTCTGGGAAATGTAGTTCTGTGAAGGTTGGGTGGCTAGGGATCATTAACAGACAATTCTCAATGCTCTTGCCAAATGACAATTCCCAAGATTTTTTTTTTTTTTTTTTTGGGGGGGGGGGGGGAGGCAGAACAGTTAAACTGAGATAAAGCCCATTTAGACCTGCAACATGGGGAGACACTTGGTCACTGTTGCCACTTGTGCCCCTGCTTCCTTGCTGATCTTTTCCTTACATTGTCTACATGTGACAGTGGGGCGCACATGCTCAGCCCCTCTCCAGATTGGTGGGGAAATTGACAGATCTGACTCATGGGGAGTTAAGACTAGTGATCTATTGTGATTAAGGCAGTGTTTTTCAAATTGTGTGTCGTGACCCACTTGGTGGGTCGTGACCCAATCTCTGGTGGGTCCTTCAGAGTCTCCAATGAAAACACAGGCGGTGGAAAAAGCAGATAACTAATTGGCTGAAGCCGTCAGGCTATTCAAAAATCAGAAAGCAGAAGCAGTGGCATAGGTAGAGGGTGTGCAAAGCGCTAAGTTTTGCATGCAAGTGGCCCCTCCCGTTCAGAGCTATTCCTGGCGGTGGGAGCAAAGCTGAGGCTTAAACTTGGCTCAGAAGGGAAGGGGAAGAGGCCACTTGCATGCCGCAGTGAGGCTCCCTGTAAAACTTAGCGCTTTGCACCACCTCTAGCTACACCATTTAGCAGAATTGCCCTGCCAAGAGCTGAGCTCCTGCAGTTTGCAAGATAGCTGCTAATTGCCCTGCAAACAGCTGAGCTCCTTCATTTTGCAAGCCTGTGTAAATATAGGGAGATAAATGTTTGATGGTCTTTTTATTGGTGTTTTATTTTCCCTCAAATCTGTCAATTGCAGGTCGTGGGGGTAGATGAAGTCTGGATCTCATAAAGAAACCCTTCAAGCCTTGAGACTATTCATTAGCGTTGCCTAATTACAAGAAATTGATTGAGGATTTTTTTTTTTTGCAACTAAATAAATCAATACGATAGTACTTGTAAATAAATAAATAATTTCTTTCTAGATCACTTTTTTTTAAAGTTTTGTAAAGCTAGGTGGGTCCTGATAGATTGTGATTTTAAAAAGTGAGTTGCAGCGCTAAAACGTTTGAGAACCACTGGATTAAGGTATTCATTATGGCCCCATTCTACAACGGAGCCTCAGCCAAAGCACGTGTTGTTATCCCCATGCAGTGTTTTCCTCTCTTGCCTTTTGTTGAAATGTTGCCTGTAAGATCTTTGGGGCAAGGACACCTCTCTTTTGCTTCTTGCTCTGGAACATCCAGTAAAATTGATGGTGCCAAAATAACTCTAAACAAACTCTGTGCAAGTAGGCTCTGGGACAGATTTCATTTCATTTCATGGGGGTTCACACATTATTATATTCTTCGGGTATACAAGGTCACACTTGCCCTATTTAATATTTAAGTTTTGAGGGGGTTCAAATTTTAATATAACTATATGTCTTTTTTCTCATCCATTCCTTTTTACTATATTACCAACACAAAAATATCTCATTGAACTGCCAATGTAGTCCCCCACCCCTACATTCCTGCAGAGGAGCAGGCTGAAACTCCCTCTCAGTCTCATGGAGGCAAATATTTTGCAATTTTCCAACAACCTTGCCAATAAATGGAAAAAAAAAAATAGTGCCCATATGTCATGGGGAGTGGCAGCTTTCTCCAGTGGCATAGCTAGAGGGGGTGCAAGGCAGTAAGTTTTTCAGGCAGCCTCACCGCAGCGTGCAAGTGGCCCCTTCCCCTCCTCTCTGGAGCCATTCCAGACAGGGGGAGCAAAACGGAGATTAATGCCAGAGGAGGGGCAAATGTGCATCAATAAAATGGGGAAGGGGCCCTATGGGATTAAAGAATTTTTCTTTTTGACAGATACTCTAGAGCAGACGTTCTCAACTTTTTGGTCTCTGGAGCCCTTGACACTCCTAAATAGAACCTCAGGGATCCCCACCAGTGCATGCACGGCGCCCCAGAGCATCGGTACATGTACAGAGTGGTGCAGCAGTTAGAGGCAACT
The DNA here is from genome assembly GCF_035046505.1 of Tiliqua scincoides. NCBI lineage: Eukaryota > Metazoa > Chordata > Lepidosauria > Squamata > Scincidae > Tiliqua > Tiliqua scincoides. The sequence continues at coordinate 7,526,728 of NC_089828.1, forward strand.
TAGGGTGTGCTTGTGGAGCCCCTAAAGGGGACTCAGGGAACCCCAGGGCTCCTAGAAGCACACTTTGAGAAAGGCTGCTCTAGAGTACCCAGTTATAATGTGCCAAGGGACTTGCGGCCAAGTTCTTAAATACAAGATATGTGAATCTGAAGCCACAGTGTGCGGCCAACTCCGACGATGCCCCAATGCTCATAAATCAATTTATTTGTGTTTTTGCTGTGAACCTCTTAAATCAACATGGTTCATAAGCAGGAGATGCATTTGTCTCCCATGAAAACATTCTCCCACACCCTCTGTAATTAAAAGTAATCTTAAATTTCATCTTTCGCCCTGAGAAAGGAGCTCTCTTGCAGCAACCAGAGTGGGACTGTGGGCAGAAGGAATGTGACTTGAAAGCGTTAGGAGTTTTTCCTATAAATCTCTTCCTCTGCTTTCCTTGTCAGCTGTAGCGGTGCATTTTATGCATTTTTCCTTACATTGCTAACTGGGGAATGGTTACCCCTTCCCTCCCCATACTAAAGGACACAGAGCACATGGTCTTTGGAAGGAAATAACAGATCCGATGGAGTTTGTTTTATTAATACTGTAATGCGATTAGTCCTTTTGGGGTCAGAGTTGAGCTTCAGTCTTTACATGGAACAAAAGTGCTCTTTCTTGAGCGATTTATTAGCATGGATGTAATTTATTGGCTCTGTAGTGGGGCATGGCAACAGAGGACCCTGCTTGATCCTCTCGGAAGCATTGTTTCCAAACAGCACTCTCCTCTGGAGAGTGCTCATTGCACTTTCCCCATCTAAGGATGCAATCCTAACCCACTTTTCAGCACCAACATAAGGGCAATGCAACTTATGGGTAAGGGAATAAACATTGCCATGCCTTGAGGAGGCCCCTTGTGACTGCCTCCCAACTGCAGGATGCAGCACATGCCCCACTGGCACAGCTACACCAGTGCTGGAATGTTGGTTAGGATTGTCTCCATAAAACAGTGCATTGGCCAGGTGACTGAGACAGGTACGGTGGCCAGGTGACTGAGACAGTGCATTGGCCAGGTGACTGAGACAGGTACGGTGGCCAGGTGACTGAGACAGGTGCATTGGACAGGTACGGGTGGCAAAGTGCAGGGTGGGAGGGGAACAAATTGAGTGCCATTTCGGTTTTGCACCCAGGCTGATAGTTTCTTTGGAGGTCACACGGTGGGAAACAGGCAGGGCAGGAAAAACATGCATTTTGAATGGGATGTCTTTAGAGCTGGACTGGCTCCAGCTTTTGATCAACCCCTGGGCAAGACCCTCCATGGGGGGGGGGGGGGCTCCACGGCTCTGATCAAAGGGGAGTGAGGGGAACAGGGCTGTGGAACTTCTTCTACAGCAGGAGTGGTGGATTCGCAGCAGCAGGAACAATCAAGTGCTGCCTTTGGAGCTTTTTTCGAATGAACCTTAGCTGAGAAGAAACATCAAGCTCAACAGCAGGCAAACTGGAAAATGTGCCCGGGGCAGATGTGAATGTCAAGGCCCTTGTCTTTCCCAAAGATTGCCTGAGCAACAGAAAATAATTTCTGTTATTTTAAGACTGTGATCTTATGCAAATTTTTCCTGGCAGTCAGTTCTATTGAATACAAAGGGACTTCTTAGGAAACACTCATAAGCTGTCACTCAGATATACATTTTATATTTCTCTGAGATAATGTTTTAATCTCAATTTTCAGTGATTTACATTTGTTTGAAACGATTGCAACCCACTCCAAGAGTTTGGATGAAATAAACTAGAGCTTTAAATGAAGTATAATCAGTTTCAGAGTAGAAATAAAAGGATGCTCTAACAAAGAAATATCAAGTTGCTATTTTCTTTATAGTATTTGAATGGAGCACAACTCGCTGGAGTGTCATGTTGAACTGGCACTACAGAGTTAGGGCACAATCCTAACCAGGTCTACTCAGAAGTAAGTCCTATTTTGTTCAGTGGGGCTTACTCTCAGGGAAGTGTGGTTAGGATTGCAGCCTTAGTTGTTTTCTGCAAGAATGCCACATTTCGACATTTCCAAGAGGGGGAGATTTCTAGTGATGTGATGGCTGCCAGAGAGCTTACACATGAGCATCTCTCCTTTAAAAAACAACACCAGATTATTGTAAATGTAGAGGATTAGATGTCAAAAACACCAATTTATAAAGCAGGATTGTGCGTTTGCAACAGAGAAGTCTCCTGTTTGGTCCTGGCTTCTGGGGAGTTGACTCTGGCAAGTTGAAAGGAGCTATTTCGGAAGGAGATACAGCAGCAGTGTGGGGCCTCTGCAATCCCATTCATCTTTCACTAAGGAAGAGTACAGTCGGTCAGCTTTCAGCACTGGCTTTAATATTCCAGAAACCCCTGACACAAAAATGCACTTGTTGTTTCCATACGCAACTTTCAGCTGGACGGTTGTTTGCTAAAATATTCCTCGGGTCCAGTGGCATAGCTGGAGGGGGGGTAAAGCGCTCAGTCCGGCAGGGAAACTCAACGGGGTGGGCAAGCGGCCCCTCCCTTCGGAGCCATTCCTGGCGGGGGGGGGGAGTGAAACGGAGCCGTATGGCTGGGAATGGCTGGGAATGGGGAGGCTGGGAATGGGAATGGGGAGGCTGGGAATGGGAATGGCTGGGAATGGGGAGGGGCCGCTTACCCGCCCCGCTGAGCCTCCCCATCGGACTGAGTGCTCCACCCCCCTCCAGCTACGCCACCACTTGGGTCTTTTCCATTCTTACCTTTCATCATACTATCTTATAACCATATGAATCATATGCCACCAGTAGCACTCTGCAGATTGGCGGCCAGCTGATGTAAGCTGGCAGTGAGGGCAAATCAAGGGTGGAATGGGCAGATCGCAGTGGGAGCAGTGGTTGACAAATCCTATTCCCCAGCCCAGCCAAGACACACCCCTGGCACTCTTCAGATCTATGCCATCAGAAGAGCTGGCATTGATCTGAGGAGTCCCATAAGGGATCAGGCAACCTCCAGAGAGGTAAGTAAAAAAATTTTTAATTTACCTGTCTGGGCCTGCCTGCCTCTCTGCTAGCACACAGCACTCTGACTGAAGGCCTTTCCAACTCCTGGCACTTATAGGGTTTCCCCCCTGTGGGGGTTCTGTATGGGCTGTCCCAAGCCCAAAGCCACTCCCCACTCCCCTTCACTTACCCAGAGATCAACATGTATGCTCCTTCCTTTACACCACTCCTGTTTGGCACAGGAGCTGAGCGTGTTGAGAATGGAGCATGCTGGCTTTCTACGTGCTCTGCTCCTGTTCATTGAAGCAGAAACAGCGCGAAGGAGAAAGGGTGGACATTGTATCAGAGGGAAGGGAAGGTTCCTCTTTCCCCTCTCCTTATCCCCTTCACAGCAGGCAGGTGGGCACGTACTTGCCCACCTGCCCACCCACTTGCTCACCCACTCCCCTGCTTGCTCACTTGCCCCCTTGACCAATCCCTTACTCACCTGCCTGCCCGCCCCCTTTCCTTATCCAACAGGTGGGTGGACTTGCAGGGATGGCAAAATTGGGGGTATTTGGGCAGTGGGGCTGCACAGGTCCCTCCCGTTGGAAGCAGTCTTGCTGGATTGCGGTGATGTCTGGTCTGGGCAGGAGGTCTGGTCTGGGCAGGAGGTCTGGTCTAGAGGGTAGAGCCACCATTTGCCTGAAGATTAACATCCACAAGGTCGCCAGTTCAAGGCCACCGGCACCTTGCGACCTTGAAGCAGCTGGCAAGCTGCAGCTGAGCTGTTCCATCTGCTCGGAGCGTGGGAGGATGGAGGCCAGAATGTTAAACCAGATCGGAGTGTAACACCTTGAATGTGGTGGTTCTTGAAAGAGAGAACCTTCTTTCAATTTGTAAAAATCCCTGCGTGGATTTAATAAGCCTGCCTGTGTAAACCGCCTTGAATAAAGTCTTGAATAAAGACCAAGAAAGGCGGTATATAAATACTGTATATTATTATATATTATATTATGTACAATTTCTAACATTAAAACAGTTTGCAAGTGGCCTCTTCCAAAGTATATCTTAAATAACTGGTGGGAGGGCTTGCTAGGATAAAGTGTCCCTGGAGCTCAACCAAGAGACTGTTTCAGCACTGTACGTGTACAACCCTGCTGTACACGTAGTACCTGCAATCCAAGAGGTGGGCTTAACACATTGCGACCTGGCAAGGGATCCTGGAGGTGGGGTTGTGGAATGCTTAACTGATATATTGCATCCATGAACCTCACTTGTTTGTCTGTTCACAAGATGCACTTGTTGAAGCATGGAAAGGGTGACATGACATTGCTTCAATATATCTGTTGTTTTTGAAAGTGGCTTCCTGTCTCAGAGGGAGACCCTTAAGAACATAAGAACAGCCCCACTGGATCAGGCCATAGGCCCATCTAGTCCAGCTTCCTGTATCTCACAGCGGCCCACCAAATGCCCCAGGGAGCACACCTGATAACAAGAGACCTGCATCCTGGTGCCCTCCCTTGCACTGGCATTCTGACATAAGAACATAAGAACAGCCCCACTGGATCAGCCCATAGGCCCTTCTAGTCCAGCTTCCTGTGTCTCATAGCGGCCCACCAAATGCCCCAGGGAGCACACCAGATAACAAGAGACCTCATTCTGGTGCCCTCCCTTGCATCTGGGATTCTGACATAGCCCATTTCTAAAATCAGGAGGTTGCACATACGCATCATGGCTTGCAACCCGTAATGGATTTTTCCTCCAGAAACTTGTCCAATCCCCTTTTAAAGGCATCCAGGCCAGACGCCATCACCACATCCTGTGGCAAGAAGTTCCACAGACCAACCACACGCTGAGTAAAGAAATATTTTCTTTTGTCTGTTCTAACTCTCCCAACACTCAATTTTAGTGGATGTCCCCTGGTTCTGGTGTTATGTGAGAGTGTAAAAAGCATCTCTCTATCCACTCTGTCCATCCCCTGCATAATTTTATATGTCTCAGTCATGTTCCCCCTCAGTCGCCTCTTTTCCATGCTGAAGAGGCCCAAACACCATACCCTTTCCTCATAAGGAAGGTGCCCCAGCCTAGTAATCATTTTAGTCGCTCTCTTTTGCACCTTTTCCATTTCCACTATGTCTTTTTTGAGATGCAGCGACCAGAACTGGACACAATACTCCAGGTGTGGCCTTACCATTGATTTGTACAACGGCATTATCATATTAGCCATTTTGTTCTCAATACCTTTCCTAATGATCCCAAGCATAGAATTGGCCTTCTTAACTGCCGCCGCACATTAGGTTGACACTTTCATTGACCTGTGCACCACCACCCCAAGATTTCTCTCCTGATCTGTCACAGACAGCTCAGAACCCATTAGCCTATATGTGAAGTTTTGATTTTTTTGCCCCAATGTGCATGACTTTACACTTACTGACATTGAAGCGCATCTGCCATTTTGCTGCCTATTCTGCCAGTCTGGAGAGATCCTTCTGGAGCTCCTCACAATCGCTTCTGGTCTTCACCACTCAGAAAGTGGTGTAATCTCTCCTGCTCAAACTGGATATTGTTGTTTAAGATTATTCTGGCTCTGGGTAGCCAGACTAAAGCAGTACAGCTGAAACGTTTCCTCCGCTCTTTTGGCTACTGGGCCTTTTCCCCCTTTGCCACATCGTTGCAATGGAGACACAGCCTGATGTTTACCGACAGGCATCAGAATGCACATTTTCCCAATTGCCTGACCTCTGGCACCCAAGGCCTCCACTGCCTTTTGGTCCCCAAAAGCTACTCAACATCTGATCAGTCAGTTTGATTGGAATCTTGTTTGGTGGGCTCCAAGTTGGGGGGGGGGGGAGGAGGCAGTGGGACTCTACCATCTCAAAGGCATCTGAGGATCAGATTTCAAAGATGGACACCTTTGCTGAGGTGCTTTTGGGATTGATTTGGAAGAAAGATAAGCCACTCCAGCTCTGTTGATGGAGCGAATTGCATGTGAGCTACATTGTCTGCTTCTAATGAAAAACAAGCCCACTGTTTGTAAGTCTTCTCTTTAGAGGAGGTCCTTTGGGGAAGAAGGAATGAATAGCACCGGATGCTCAGTGCCTCATCTGTTTATTTATTTTAAGGCTGGAAGCATTAATTGATTCATCAGTAGCATGGTTCATCGACCAACGTGTTCATGGCAGAATTAAAATCCTCCAGTTCATTAGGAGAGGGGGCATATGTCAGTGGTTGGTTGGCAACCTTCAGTCTTGAAAGACTATAGTATAAGCCTACAGCACCCAGTATTCCCAGACGGTCTCCCATCCAAGGACTAACCAGGCCTGACCCTGCTTAGCTTCCGAGATCAGACAAGATCAGGCATGTGCAGGGTAACAGTTGCTGCACCACTCAACCATGTCAGCAGAAGAGCACATGTTTTGTTTGCAGAAGGCCCAGGCTCAATCTGTGGGATCTCAAGTAGCAGGTGATGGGGAAAGTCCCACTCCAACCAGAGCGCTACTGCGGCCAGCGTATCAGTGGATAGCTCTGAGCGAAATACAGGGCAATACAGCCCAGAATGCTACCAGATGCTCTCTCAGGTCTGCCACTTCTGCACAACCAAAAAACAACCCCCCAAACCCTTCCCATACTCCTCATGTGCTGCCGTGAACCCTGGAAGTCCTGCATTTCACAGCAGTGCACAAGGAACATGGTAAGGTGGGGAATGTTTGGCTTCTTGCTTGAGCGATCAGGAAGCAGGTAATTGGAGCTTGCACTGGGGCAGGTTGGAGGAAGGCCATGGTGAAAGGCGCCCCGAATCCACTGCACCCTCAGTTCCTTCACAATCTGTCAGTGATGCAACTTGCATCAGGTGGCTGCACAGATGGGCAGGCAGAGGCTGGACAGAGGCAGTAGAAGGCAATTCCGCAAGGCCAGCAGACCTCACCCCTGCTTGGGATGCTGAACAAATTCCTCCTGTCAAATAGGTATTGAGTGAAATGCTTTCTTCTCTCTCCTGAATCTGCTGCCTTTCGCTTTTGCTGGATTGCCTGGGTTCTGGCCCATGAGAGAGGGAGGGAGGTTTCGCTCCTTCTGCTTCTTCCACACCACTCATCATTTTATAGCCCTTTATCATGTTCCTCCCCCCCCCCCCAGTCACATATACTGCCTTGGGGAAAGTTTTGCAACAGGCCTGTGAGCAAGTCAGTTGCTTGTGCCCTCTAGCAATAGGGCATCTTGCAGCTGGATGACCAGAACCACACCCTGGGCTCCAGATGCGGCCGCCCTATAGATTCAGATCAAGGCAGTATTCTCTTGGCAGTTTTACTGAACACAAAAGATGCAAATATAGCGCACCTTGAGACCATCCCCCTGAAAGCACTGGCTGCTGGTCATGAGGCCAGCAGTGCTTGAAAGAGAGCACAGGACAATAAGCAGTTTCATGTGGTCTATTTTTCATTCTGGCATGCATGGAATCCTCCCTCATTAACAGAGGGTTTGCTGGGTGCTGGCAATGACCCGCAGGCTACAGGGAAGATTAATACCGCTCGCTCGCTATCTAATTACAGCCCTGCTGAAGGATACTGCTCAAACCTGCGCCATCCGGGTGGTGGCTTCCTGCTGCCTTCCCCCACGCCTCCCCACCCCCCACTTTGCCCTCCATTCTGGCGCTTCTGGAAGGGGAACAAAAGGCCGTGCAGAGAGGCGTGTGTCCAATGTTGGTGCAGCAATCAGAGGCCACAGCAAAGGATTTGCTCCCCAAGCTGGCAAACCAGAAGGGTAACTTGTGCATTTCCTTTAATGGACCATTTGCCTTCCAGGACAAGAGCCCTGGTTTGGACGATGAGGTCACGTGAAGGGCTAACAAAGGAAGTTTTCTTCAGTTGTAGGTACATGTGCACAGTTGCAGATTCCTTGAATCAGATAAGCAGGAATGCCTGGGGGTGATTCATGATTATTTGCAGACTGGATAGATAGATATCGGTTTGTGTATGTGTGTGTGTGTGAGGCCCAGGGAGGGCTTTGGAGAGTTGTTTTAAGAGTCCATTAAATACCTAGCCTACTCTTCAGCTCCAGATGGCTGCCAAAGTGGTTGACAGCAAACGATCAAACTATAGTAAACAATGGAAGAACAGATTAACACAAAAACGTAAAAGCAGAAACATGCTACAATAAATCAGTCTGAAACAGATAACCCCCAAAAGCCTGGAAAAATAAAAACATGTCTTCATTTTGTGCCAAAATGATATCAGGCTCAGCACCAGGCAAGACTTCCTGGGGACAGCAGCCCCAAGGTTAGACACCACCACTGAAAAGTCCCTCCCCACTCTCCACCCTCTGAAGTGTAACCTCTGAAGTTGTGGGAGCCCACAGAGGAAGACCCAAACATCTGGGAAGGTTTGCATGAGAGGAGACAGTCCTTCAGGTAACCTGACCCCTATCCAGTTTGCACTTTCATGGTTAAAAACCAGCACTTTGAATGGACCAGGAACTAAGTATTGAGCTGGTCTCTCTAAATGTAGTCACTTTGCTTTAAGGAAGCAGCTTCTCCTACAGCAGAAGTGGTAACATTCCCAGCAAAAGTGCTCAGGTACCGCCTTTGAAACATTTTTTGAAGCACCAAAGAAATATCAGGTTCAGCAAGAGGCAAACAGAGACATTTGCCTTGGGGCATCTGTTAATGTTTAGGGGGGCATCATCTTTCCCAAGGGCTGCCTCAGAGACAGTATATAGCTCACCCTTTATATAAGTAACAGTCCTGTGCAAATTTCCCTGGGATTAAGCCATATCTGCCCAGTGTTGCATATATATGCAACAGGGATCAAATGTGTATACCTGTGGGCTGGGCGGAAATGGATTAAATCCTACTGAACACAATGAGGCTTACTTCTAAGTAAACTTGCATAGGCTGTCATATTCCTTTTCTACGAGTAGTTATCTTGGTGGTGTTTTTTTAAAAATTCGTGTTCCAGTTTTTATATATGTTTTAAACTATTGCTGTCCTTTCCAAGAGTTTAAGATGAAACGGGTTGCATTTTAACTAAGGCTGCAACCCTATTCCTGCATGCCTGGGAATAGGTTCCATTGAACTCAAAGGGACTTATTTTTGAGTAGACGTGTAGGAATTGTTAATGAAATACTGTTTATGTTTCAGAGGAGAAATAAGTGGCAGGGAAAGTAAGCAAAGGAAACATTTTACGGTTGGTTTTTGTTGTTGAATAGTCTTTGAGGGGCGTGGCTGTGGTGGGCATGACCAGTAATGTAACTACGGGGTGGGGGTGACGAGGTATATATTGCAGGCATTGCAAAGTGCTGTGTAAGTGGCCCCCCCATAGCTATGCTACTGCATTTCAGAATCTACTCAGGGGTCTCCAAACTTTTCAGCTAGAGGGCCACTTCAAATATCTGGCACAGTGTTGGGGGCCGGAAAAGAAAATTAAATAAAAATTTTAAATAAATACATTAGAGATGTAACTTAGATGAATGAATGAATGAATGAATGAATGAATGAATGGGCTCAAATGTCCAGGATTTCTCCAAGCACCAACACAGCCCAAGAAATAAAGCACACGCTTAAATGAACCCCCATTCCCCCAACCCACAAGCACAACTCCAGTTGTGTTTGGTCAACTGGGCCAGAGGCTCTCAGGGGATCAGAGGCTGGCTGCAGGCTGGATAGAGGCTCTCCATGGGCCGCATCTGGCCCCTGGGCCAGGGTTTGGAGACCCTGTCTACTCCCCTGATTCAAGGTGACTCCCATACACAGGATTCTGTGAAAGGGAGGGGCTGTATCTCTACTACAGAGTTTCTCCTTTGTATGCAGGTGCAGTCCCTGGCAGCATCTTCAGAAAGGGCAGCCAACTATTCCTGAAGAGCTGTTGCCAGTCAGTATCAGCTGGATGGAGCAAATGTCTGACTCAGTATAAGGCAGCTTCCTAGCACCTGCACACACACAGTGGCATAGCTAGAGGGGAAGCAAAGCACTAAGTTTTGCAGGGAGCTTCACCACAGTGTGCATTTGCCTCCGTTATGTTCCCCCCACCCGGAATGGCTTCAAAGGGGAGGGGGAGGGGCCTCTTGCACGCTGCTGTGAGGCTCCCTGCAAATGTTGCTCCTTTGCACCACTTCTAGCTATGCCACTGGGCAGCTTCCTAGCACTGGTCCACACAACAGCAAACTCTGGGGTCATCAGCAGAATGTGCTGGTAAACCTTCTGGGAGTTTGTGGGCTGTAATGGGGAGCGGGTGGAACTTGGTGTGGGGGATCTGTGTTCAGACCCTGCTCAGCTATGAGCCAAACTTCAATAACTATATTTAAATAACTAAAAATAAATAGAAATAAAAGGAAAAACAAACATAAGAACACGGAAGAATGTCGTGGAAGGTTGGGTGAAACTAGACGAAAGAGGACAGCATGTGGGAGAAATGTGAAATGTGGTTCTAACTGAAAACAGCCGAAAGAGTGAAGCGATGGAAGTAAAGCAGATGAAAGTCAAGGGATCGCTGTACACGCTGGAATCCTCAGCGCAGTTCGACGCTGCACAAGACTGATGGCGCGTTTTCCTTTCCAACATCTTCCTGCTTCCAACAACATCAGTGGCTGCCATGGGGTGAACTCCAAGGCAGTGGCACCTCTCTGGGTGTCTTATTCCACTTATGTCATGTCAGATCTGCCACTTCCAAGTGCTGCCTGGCCCAGTAAAGCACAGTGACAGCCAATAAACACATCTGGCAATGTGCTTCTGGAGTTTGCTGGCTGAACCCTCCACTCTGGTTCTGTCACAACGTTTCTTGTTCCTTCTGTGTGCGGCAATGTGCAGAATTTCTGAGCCTGTTCCCAGAGGACAGATAGCCCTGCATGCAGACATACCAAGGGGAGTATCCCTAAGGGCAGCAAAAGAAGTGCACGGCCCTGTCCAGAAAGCAGGCAGTGCTGGCTTGCCTTCTGCCTCTGAACAGCAGAAGAAATTAGACCAAGAATCTACACAGGCAAGCAACCAGTGATGGTGATGTAGGAAACAGCTGCTGCAGGTGATGGGGGGGACCCAATCCTTGCCACAGAAGGCAGGCGCACAGGCTGTTCTTTGTTGTTATCGTTAGTGGGTCAGAGGGCAGGACCAATGAGCAGTGGCTCAAGGATGCTGCAAACCCAACTTCATTCCTGCAGCCAATTGCACCCTTACTTGCAAGTTAACCATGAAACCTGTTCTCAGGTTGCATTTTATAAACCTGCCTGAGCATATCTTTTTGGACAAGATATGTGTTCAAAGCATAAGAGGCAGAACCTGTCGTTTGCTGTTTATCCTGCCTAGCTCTGCAAGGCATTTGGGGGGTGTCCTGCTTAAAACAGATGACTGCAATAAGAGTTGAGAGTGAATATGTCTGCCTTGCTCTTGGCAGTAGGGAGAGATGCCACCTAGCACCACTTGGAGCATGTGTCCTTGTGGGGTCAGGATGAGCTTTGAATACCACCTGTCTCAGCTATCACAAGAAGCAGCACAGACTACATTGCAGGGAGGAGACCATAACAAATAGACCCGTTGTCAGTTCTAGGGCTAAAAATGTGCCGTGCGTGATCTTAATGCCATCAGGAGATTCCGAGCCCAGTTCAGTCCCGGGCCAGTGCTGGTTTCACACATGCTGCCTGAAGGACAGAAGCACTGGTGAAGAGGCCAGCACAGGTGGTAGGCTGTGCCTCTGCAGTAAGTATCCTGCTGAATTGTGGGGAAGGGTTCTGAGGGGAGAACAAGAGAAAGGTGGGGGGCAAAACTGGGCAGGGGAAGAGCAGTGATGGCAGCAGAGGCTGCCACCACCTCCAAACCCCCTCCCAAGCCTGAAAGCCCTACATGGGTTGACTCTGATGCATGCCAGTGGTTGAGATGGTCCAGATCTGAGTAGGCCCATAGGAGCCACTGAGCCTCAACACGGGGTAAGGATATTCCCTTTTTTGAGTTGATCTCCAGCTGCCCCCCTGGCCCCACAGGATACAGCAGCTGCCGTTTCAGTACCAAGGTGGCACAGGCAGCCTGGATAGGATTAAGATGCCCAAATATTTTGCCCTATTCCAGCTACTCTATTCTGGCCCTGACATAATTATGTTGCTTAGGCTGCAATCCTAACCACACTTTCCTGAGCGTAAGCCCTATTGAACAAAATAGGACTTACTTCTGAGTAGACCTGGTTAGGCATGTGCCCTTAATCTGTCATGTTTTGATAAATGCCAACCTTTCCCTCTTCAGTTGTGCCCAGTCCCATGGCAATGGCACGCACGGATTCTGTTTCTGCGTGATGGACAGGGGTGGTGGCAGAAGTTGGCCAGGTTCTGTTCTGGCTGAGGCTCTCCCCCCCCCCCCCCAAAATCTCAGTAACAATGTTAGTGCCAACTGTGCCATCAGGGGGAAGGTGAAGGGCCCAGGTTGCAGGGGACGGGGGGTGGGCTTTGCCCAAGGCTCCCCAACAACCTGGGACCAGCACTGAAGATTGGCATGTTTTTTTAAAAGTCTTGGGCAGGAGGGCAAAAGTGGAATCTGCAGTTAAACATACCCAGGAGCACTAAATATTACTGTTTTTTTGTATTAAGTTCCAAAGATTTGGGGGGGGGGGTTGCCATGCTTCACCATCAAAATGCTCCAAATAGTCTCAATGTATCTTCTGTTTCTGCCACGAGATCAAAAACTATTGGCCTCAAATTTGGAATTGGATCTCTGAAACAAAATGTGTCTAAAGATGTACAGTACATGATATTGCTTACGCCATTTCTGCCCAACGTTGCATTCACGCAATAGGGATCAAATGTGTACACTGGATTGGGCAGAAATGGGTTAAGCTCTGCTTGGACCAGAGAGAAGGTGAATTTCCTGGGTGCCACAGGAGTGTTTGCCCAACTTGTGGTGTTATGCGGAGTGGAGAAAAAGAAGTTCTATGCAAAGGTACATTGTGCTTTCTTGACTGCTAATTGCATCAAATAAAACAGGTTTTGTGTTTTTCAAGCGACCCTGTGTTTACTTGTAAAATGGAGGAATTCCTGTAATGCCTCATGCTGAGTTGAAATTCCATAGTATGCACAAAAAATCTGGCAATTCCTTCAACTCCAGGCTAGTACAGAACAGGAAGAGAAGACGTGGTAATCATTCTTTGCACGGCGGTGAAATGGTGATTCTCCAACAGCAAAAGCCAAATCCCTGTGGAATTATACATTGGTCCCCGTCCCCCCCCAAATGTTGCAGAGTCGCTATTTCATTGCACTGCCTCTGACTTTTTGTAGTTCTTCCTGCTTTGGGATTACAGCAGAGGGCACTAACTGAGCACTTCATCCTCCTCCGTCCACCACTACAAGCTTCCAGCAAGTTTAGGCAAGCCCTCAGTGGAACAATACTATGACTGTGAGCAAGTGGGGGAGAGGTCTTGCAGCAGTTGGAGGGAATTGCTCTCAGGAAGGCACTATGATCATTGAAATAAAACCCACAGGAAAATGATTACCCTGTGACTGCTTACTATCAGAATAGTATAATGTACAGCAGTGTTTCTCAAACTGTGGGTTGGGACCCACTAGGTGGGTCACGAACCGATTTCAGGTGGGTCCCCATTCGTTTCAATATTTCATTTTTCCTATGTTAGACTTGATGCTCCCATGGTATGTGACTGCATTTGGGGAAGTGTTACAGATCTGTACTTTGAACAGGCTACTCTGATTATACTTTTAACAATGAGAGTCAATGGGACTTACTCCTGGGTAAGTGTGGGTAGGATTGGTTGGCAACCTTCAGTCTCGAAAGACTATGGTATATAGGCCTACAGCACCCGGTATTCCCAGGCGGTCTCCCATCCAAGTACTAACCAGGCCTGACCCTGCTTAGCTTCCAAGATCAGACAAGATCAGGCACGTGCAGGGTAACAGCCTAGGGTAGTTAAAAATTTTCCTGCTTGATTATGTCACTTCCGGTCATGACATCACTTCTGGTGGGTCCTGACAGATTCTTATTCTACAAAGTGGGTCCCGGTGCTAAAAGTGTGAGAACCACTGATGTACAGAATACAATAATGGTCAACACAATCCTAATTTGCACTGGAACAGGGAGGCCTGCATGCCTCCAACACAAGTTTCGGGCAGAAAGTGGCTCAGCCTGGGGCAAGGGAAATCCCTTCCCCTTACCCCAGGGAGAGGTATAGCAGCCCCCAGTGGGTCTGCACCTAAAGAGGTGGTACAGATCTGGGCAGAGTAGGGCAGCCTCGAGCTGCTCCATGCTGCCCAGGAGCAGAGTTAGGATCTGGCATAACTGTCGAGTCCTGGCCATGCCTCTCACTCCTCACCTGCCCGCCCATGGGCCTGTTCACTGCCTGCCCTCTCCTCACCCTGAAGTGCCTCTTCCCTACCCTTCCGCACACACCCGCATTGGCCAAACTCAGCCAGTGCAGACCTACCTGTCCCCATCCATATGGAGGCTGGATGTGGCCTTCGTGGGCTGGCGTGCGTCCAGCCAACACACAAGAAGGCGCAAACGCCTTGCACCAGCCAAGCACTACTTTAGGATTGCGCTCTAAAATGCATACTAAAAGTTTAGTATGGATGTAATTACTGGAGACAAAAACTTATGTAAATACCATTAGACAGTATCATATATGGGGCATCTTCACGCATTGGTTCAATTTAGACATATAACACCAAGCCATGGTTTGTGCTCACCACAGTTTAGAACTCAGGTCATGGGTTGAACTTCCAAACTTACAGGAAGGTCATGGTGTAGACCTGTTTGTCTACTTTCATTTTCTATCTGCTTGGAGAAGGAAATACTTGTTGCAGTGGCTTCCAGAGGAAGAGTAAAGAGCCCGAGCTCTGGATCGTTAATTCAGCCATCACACCAAATTGGTTTGCAAATCAGCTTCAAACCAAGGTTAAACATTCTGGTTTCCTGGCAAATTACAAAATTTGGCATCTCAGTTCAGATCTCACACCAAACTACTGTACTGTTTAGTTAAGCTTCCTTAACCATGGTCTGGTTTGATGTTGGAACTGGCAGTTGCATTTTAAAGTGTCCATTTTAAAAGACTTAGTGTGAACATGGCCAGCGTGGCTCCTATATTTGTGACTGAGTTTCCCCTTTAATGTGATAAGTAGAGGTTGTCAAATAATGATCAGTAGCTTTAAAACAAGCTCTGAATTCATTTTTTTCCCTCCTTGATGTATACATTTGTGTAGTTAATGTAGTAATTTTATTAGTGGTGGATAGGAAATGAATGTTTATTCTGTGCTGTAAACAAGAGAAAATGTCTCCTATATTTCATGTTTAAACAATTGTGATGTGAACACTTCCCCCTCCTGTCTATTGTATATTTTTACTTTGTTCTTCCTGAACAAATACAAAAAAAAAATTAAAAAGATAGACCATCTCAAAGGAAAACTAGACAATTATTTCCACTCTTAATAATTAGAAAGATAAAAATGTCAGAAGTCCTGTTTATTTAAAATCAGATATCCTGCCCAGTTTTGCAAAATAAAACTGGACAAAAATAAACAGCTGGAAGAAGAAGAAAATGAATTTTAAAAAAAAAACTGAAATGAGACTCGGTGCCAAGGGGAGAGGCAAATGCGTCTTCGTACATTTCCCTTTTGATTTAACAGCTCCAGACTTTTGTCTCCATGCGGTAAGCACTTCCTCGCATGATTCATCACACACATGAACTTATCAACAAATTGCAACTTGCTCGGTCATCACAGGTTGCTTGACTGAACGATTTGACTACAAACCTTGGCTACAGCCATGCATGAGATAAGGCGATTGGACTTGGCTGTGTAGGCACAAAAGGTTCGTGCCATTTGCTCTCGGGGCACTGACATAATACCCCAACTTTACGCCTCAACTTTGCCCAGTTTTTCTGCAACCTCAGAACTGCCCACCCAGTGGCGTTGCTAGACGGGTGCAAAGCACTAAATTTTGCAGGAAGCCTCACCACAGCATGCAAGGGGCCATTCCCCTTTGGAGCCAGGCGTATGTCTTAATTTTGCTCCCACCACCTGAAATGGCTCCGAAGCGGAGGGGTCCCTTGCAGGCTGCAGTGAGGCTCCTTGCAAAACTTAGTGCTTTGCACCCCCTCCAGCTATGCCACTGTGTCCACCCACAGCCAGTGTTACTTGCACTGGCATTGCACATGTGCCCCCCTCCTCACCCCTTTGCCAGAGGCAGGTTCTCCAGCTGGCTCCCTGGCTGGTCTTGGCTAGTGTCTGCTGCTTGGGTTCTCCTTCACCATTCAGGGTTGGCAGAAATGGCCATCTGGGGAGATGCCTCCTCAAAGGGGAACTCACTGTGTGTTACATCGTTGGCCCAACACATGTTCAGAAAGGCCATTTCAGCCTCTCCAGGACTGTTTTGTTTCAGTGCCATCTTGCAGGCGTGACTCATCTTTGTCTTGTATTTTGTGAGGTTTATTGGGGGGGGGCAGTTGGCCTCTTTTCTGCCAAACATGGCTATGCTTGCACTTCCAAAAGGGAGCCTCAGATGATACCAGAACATGACTTCATTACAGAGAGTTCAAAGAGCCCTCTTAATTAGCTGCCTGGATGAAACAGAGGTTCCTTAATTCTGAACAGATTGACACGATAGTAACACCATGAAAAATGGGCAGAATCTTAATGAACGAGGGCCCAGGCGCTGGGAGCTCCCAAACAGGTTCAAGCCAATTTGGCATTTGGCTTGGGGGGAGGGAAGGTATTTGTACACACCAAAGCCCTGCTGTTATATAACCCAGCCTTCTGTGCTCCATGGTTACTCTTGGAAAAGACGACAAGGTGTGCACCCCTGGAAGTGGACCCTCAAGGACCCTGTGCTCAGAGGGGAGGATAAGGCCCAGACTGGCGTCAGGGATCAGCAGGATTGGGCAACTGCCAAAGTTCCACAGCTGACTCCTGAGACCACATCCATGCCCATCACTTTCATGTGGTGGTGGGGAGCATCGCAGCCTCCTCTGGGTAAGGGGCGACCCAAGCAGGGCTGTGGACCCTGTGAAATCCGGAACCAGTTCTGATAAAATTCACATAGTACTGGAATTAACACACACCACCACAATCAACAACAACACAGTGGCAGCTGTGTGAGATGGTTCCCTGCCCCTTCTCCGCTGCTGGTGTTTGAATGAGGGCTCACCATCAATGCTGGTTACGTCAGACAAAGAGAGCCATATCAGGACAGAGGGCCAGCACTGCTGCAGGTAACCTGTAGGAGCTGGAGTTGCACATTCTTCTGCAGTTCTACAAGATGGTTACCAGCCACCCAAAGGGTCTATGAGGCCTTTGGAGAGTCTCCTCTCTAGAGTCATTTCATTCTTCATAAGCCAGGCCACTTCTCAAGCAGACACGAATCTGTTCATTCACAGTCATCAGTGGCCTTCCTTCCAGTGACCACAGAGATCTAGTGGGGGGGGGGGAAGAGGGAGGTGGTGGGCAAGCAACCTGTCTGGGGAGGAATTTACAAAACTGTGATAGTGGAACAAGTTCCAGGTGCCCACACAGGCTTTGGGCTCAGCAGCCAGGTGGCAGAGATGAAGCCCAGAAGCTCAGGATGCAGCAGAGCTTTGAAAAACAGAGGAGTTTCCAAAGAGAGAGAGAGAGAGAGAGAGAGAGAGAGAGAGAGAGAGAGAGAGAGAGATTGGGCAAATTAACATTGCTACTTAGATCTTAATTAGAGTGGTATGGGGAGGGGGGATGTCCAACCTTCCACACCTCTGTTTGTATATAAAAGATTTAGAAACCACGTTTCCAAATCTCAGTGCACAGTTAATACCGTCAAACAAAAACATATAAAAATAACAAGAAAGAAATAAAAGAAAAAGAAAAAATAAATAAAATGAATCCAACTGACAACGATACAGAGCAGAGAAAAAAACATCGAACACAACAAGAATAGGACCATAAAAGCAACGAAGAGTATCCAAAGGGGTCGAAAGGGAAATAATCCCCCCTCCATAGCCAAGAAAAATAAATATGTTTTTAAATACTGCTGGAAACCATACAGCAAGGAGGCTATCCTCAGGTCTTCTGGAAGTATTGTTCCACTGCAGAAAAGGCCCTGCACTTTGCCATCATCCCCTTAGATTCCGATGGCAACAGTGCTCTAAGCAGAGCCCTCTCTGACGTTTGTAGGGGATGGGCAGGGTTACATGGGAGACGGTGGTTCTTAAGATTTCCCAGTACTGTGCTATCTAGTACTATGCTATCTAAGCGCCCTACAGGTAGACCACAGCTGCGATACAAGGACATCTGCAAGAGGGATCTGAAGGCCTTAGGAGTGGACCTCAACAGGTGGGAAACCCTGGCCTCTGAGCGGCCCGCTTGGAGGCAGGCTGTGCAGCATGGCCTTTCCCAGTTTGAAGAGACACTTGGCCAACAGACTGAGGCTAAGAGGCAAAGAAGGAAGGCCCATAGCCAGGGAGACAGACCAGGGACAGACTGCACTTGCTCCCGGTGTGGAAGGGATTGTCACTCCCGGATTGGCCTTTTCAGCCACACTAGATGCTGTGCCAGAACCACCATCCAGAGTGCGATACCAGAGTCTTTCGAGACTGAAGGTCGCCAACAGGATGCTATCTAGAACTTAAAAGGTAATCTTCAACTTCTTGTACCAAAGGCCCAGAAGCCTACATATGAAGCTGACATGGATTGAAGGTGGAGCCTCCTGCACACAAAACACAGGCCCCATAAACTATGGCTCATCTCATCAGACTCAAGGGGTCTTAGGCACCCAATGTCCCATCAGAGGCAGGCTGGGGCTGCCACAGCATGTCAGCTGCAGAGTTGCTCCAGGATCTCAAGCAACAGGTTGAGGGTTTACATGGGCAGTGTTGGGGCCCGGCAAGGGGGGAAAACTTCCCAAACAAGTAGCTCCCCCCATCCTCCATTACTGAATCACAAGTTAGGGCCCAATCCTATCTGGTTTTCCGGTGCCAGTGCAACTATGCCAACGGAGTGTGCACTGCATCCTGTGGTGGGGAAACAGTCACAGAGGCCTCCTCAAGGTATAGGAACATTTGTTCCCTTACCTCAGGGCTGCGTTGTGGTTGCACTGGTGCTGGAAAGTTGGATAGAACTGGGCCCTTAGTCATTAAAATAAGCCTGCAACCCTGTACACATTGGGGACCACGCTCCCCAAACTCTCAGGCACGTGCCCCAGAGCTAAGCTTCCTGCAGCTGTGGGCTTTTAAACTGCCACTTGGGGTGCCACAATCCTGGTCAGAAGTGAGGTGCATGGGATGGGGGAGGCCTATTCTTTCCCCCTGCCATGCACTGTTTTGATCCTGAAAATCATCCAGCTGCTGTGACGATTTAATCCTGAAGCAAAATCACTGCTTTGGGGCACACTTCTGCACCAGCAGGGTAACTTTTGGGAGAAACACAGTGCATGGAGGGAGAACGAACTTCTCTCTTCCTGGGCACCCCGGCTGTGACTGTCATCCCTTGTGACAGTTCCAGTGGCATAGCTGGAGGAGGGGTGGAGCTCCCAGAACCCCAGCCTGGTGGGCAGCGGCCCCTCCCTTTGGAGCCATTCCCGGCGGGGGGGGGGCAAAATGAAGCCGTACAGCTCCGTTTCCCCCCCCCCCCGCCGGGAATGGCTCCAAAGGGAAGGGCTGCTTACCCACTGGGCTGGGGCTCTCCACCAGACTGGGTGCTCGGCCCCCCCTCCAGCTACGCCACCAGACTGTTCTAAACAGAAAAGGAGGCAGTCCCAATTGGAAGCACACCTCCAGAGCATGTGTGTTCAGAGTTTGGCCCTTACTTGATAGCGGAGTCCATTGAAAACGATAAAACTTACTTCAGAGCAAGCATGCTGAGGATAGGACCTTTACTGTGAAATATCCTATAATTTTTTTCTGAGGAATCTCACATGGAAGACAATGACCACGCTTCCCAAAATGCATTTTGCCCCTTCCTGTATGCCCTATTACAGGGGTGCCCAAACCCCAGCCCGGGCCAGAGAGATGATGTGGCCCTCCTGCCAAAATGTTTGGACACCCCTGCCCTATTATACTTTCAGGGTGTTCCACTGCCACTCCTAAACATGAGCATTCAGGGCCAGCGACCAGGAACTTGATGCTGCATCCTGCGGTGACCAGGAGACAGGCGCATGCCCAGTGCACAGTGACCGCAACACCAGTGGCCATTTGCATGCGTGAAGGGGCTACCAGCACAGATCTAACACACTGCACGAAATGTCCATGGCACTTGAAGAACAGACTCCTTCAGGAGAAGAAGTGGTGCGCGGCCTCTGCGAAGCAGCCCCCGGGCGAGCTTGTTTCACCCTCTTCCACCTGCCGATCCAAAGCAAGGCAGCCACCCTGCCTTTGTGGTCTCCAGCGTCAAGTGCTGTCCTGCCTGTGTGGTTTTTTTGCATCATCTTTCACAGGGTTTTAAATTTCGCAACTTCAGTGCTCCCTCTGACCGCATCTCCAGCAAATGTTTAGGTGTGAGCATGTTTAATCTGGTTATTACATTTTAGTTTTTTCCAACAGTTTTGAAATAGCAAAAGCACAGATGCCTCCTGGCACGAGGAAAGTGTGTCTATTTCCAGGTGCCAGTTGTATTGTGTGGAGAAGAGCACTTCTTCAAAGGGGAGGCTTCCCCCGCCAGCAACATTGCAGTCTCCAGAGCTGAAGGGTGCCTCTGGCACTCCGCTCAGAATTCAACATGGAGCCACCCCAAGCACGGATTCTGTTTATCTGATTCAGCTCTTTCTTGAAGACTTCCTTGGTGGTTCAGTAATGGCATAGCTAGATGGGGTGCAAAGCACTAAGGTTTGTAGGGAGCCTCACCACAGCATGCAAACAGCCTTTGCCTTTGGAGCCATTCCAGGAGGGGGGAGCAAAATGGAGGCGTATGTTGGAATATGCATATAGGCATATGCCCTAACCCTTTCCAAAGGTTAGGGGAAAGTGCGGCTTGCATACTGCGGTGCTTTGCACCCTGTCTAGCTACATCACTGTGGTTCAGTCTTTTGCAAAGCGGGTTCCCTTTGGGGGTCAAAGATCAGTTAGGAGTGCACCCGTCTGTTAATCTGCAGACTGGACAAGCACTATGGATGGTGCAGGAGCGAAGCCCAGAGGTTGGGGGGGGGGTTCCCTGTCAAGCAGTGTCGGTTCGGCCTCTGCGGCCAAAATGCCAAGATAGGCCTGAGCACAAGCCATGACTCACATTTTGTTCCATGTGGTGATGAGCATTACTGTTCCAGCCTCACCAAATGTCTGGTGCCTTGCAAAGTACAGGAGGGTGGGTTCCTGCCCCAAAAGGCGTACGGGTTGAAATTTCACACAGGGGAGATGACAGAGGAAGGGAAAGGAAATGATGGCACTGACAGGGCTTAAAGGAAGGTGGAGAGAAGTTTATTTCAGTTATGTGCACTGAGGCTTCATTACACTGCTAGTGTTCCAGGCTGGGCCAGCGGACTTCACCCAAAGGGTAGATTTTGAGGAGGGATTTAAAAGCAGTAAGAAAGACAGGATGATGCAATCATGCTGGGAGGCCATTAAGGGGCAGTGAGGGAAGAAAGGGCAAGACTGGCCTCAGGGGGCTGAAGTGAGTGGTGAATGCATGCAGATCAAGAGCAGATGAAAAGAGTTGCACAAACACGCTATGAGTGCATGTAGAACACTGTCATCCCACCCTCCCTCCAAGCAGAGCAGGGCACCACACATTTCCCTTGTGTAATATCTTCACAAACCTGGGATAGAACAACTGGCTCAAGGTTACCCAGTGAGCCTATGGGTGTGGAGGGATTTGAGCCCAGACCCCTTTATACACTACACTGGTTCTCCATACAGAAAACCCTGCCACCTGAGAAGGTGAAAGCGGACTGGTGCCGGAATGGCTTTCTTGCCTGGATTTGCTGCAACAGGTGAATGTGGCTGCGACCTCTTGGAGTGGACCATCAAAGAGGTCAGCCATGAAACCACCAGCCTGTGGACTGAAAAGTTGCAGCACCGCTTCTGGTTTGGCCTGGACCTGGTCTCCTGAGAACCGCAGTGTGAGTGTGAACCGCAGCTTCTCCCACGTGGCCCACAATGTGCGTGTGTACTTTCTGGGTTTCGTGGCGGTGCCTGGGTGGGAGCCAGCTCCAGAGCCCATCAGCCGGGCAAGGACATTCCAGGCCCCGTTTGATGCTTGAGGTTGGCTCCAGCCGCGCTTTGCAGGCCCTGGCCTCGGCCCCTTCGCTTCTCTAAACATGTGTGCTTTGAAAGGGAAAAGGGCTGCTGCCAGCATGTCTGACTCCTTCGTCCTGACAACAGTCCTGACAACATCCGACCGGCCCCATTATCAAGTCTTGCTGGGACTTATCAACAGACGCAGTTAAACAAGCTTGTGTTTATCTGGGGGAAGCTGTATCAATTGCGCCCTGGGACAAAGAGCTCGCCGGCACCAGGCAAATCTCTTGCTGGCATGGGAAAGGGACGGCCCGCCTGACTGCAACAAAGGCCTGCCATGTGAAGGAAAGGCACCCAGAACAAGGCTCCCGGTTCCCAGACCTCTGGAAAGGGGTGGAGAGGACACTCTGTCCTGCTTCTGCAAGATTTGAGGCCTAGGTGAGCAGACTTCAGGTGTCAGGGAGGTCATAACTGGCAGGACATTATTAGGGCGCAATCCAAACTGTGCCTTGGGCCAGCGCAAGTCCCTTGCACTGGCCTGGAAGGGTCTCGAATGTGCTGTAAAGCACATTTGCGTCTCCTCACGTGCAAGCTGTGCCAGCAAACAGAGGTGCGCTGGCCCAAGGAGGCCGGATCTGGCCTCTGTGGCAACAGCGAGAGGTAAGGTTGTGTCTGCTGGGCTCAGCTGACACAGGGGTCTGGGGGGGTGCATGGTGAGGGCAGGGAGGAGGCGGGAGGGAGGCATTCCAGGGCGGGGGAGGACGGGTGGCAGGTGTTTCTGGGAGTGGGCAGGCAGGGAGTGGGAGGGGGGACTAGGTCCCAACAGTTATGCTGGATCCTGGCCCCTGTTCCGGGGCAGCACGGAGAAGCCTCTGACTGCTCCATTCTGCTCAAATCTGTGCCACCTCCTAAGGTGGTGCAGATCCGAATTGACCCACTGGGGCCACTGCAGCGTGACACAGGGTAAGGGGAAGCAATTCCCCTTGCCTCAAGCTGCATTGCTTTTGGCCCCAAAATTGCAATGGATACAGCACAGGCCTGCTGGTCTGCCTGTTCCAGCACAAGTTAGGATTCTGTTGTTAGTTTTTCACTCACAATTTTAAGGAACAACAAATTGTCTCAGCACTGTCCCATTTTATGGCTGGGGAACTCTGAGGCAACTTGCAGCCAGCCCATGGATCAGCCAAGTGAGCACTGAAGCCCTTTCGGTGCTACTACTGGAGTCAGAGAGATGGCCAGCCTTCTGCAAATCACTAAGAGCTCTGCCACTGGGTGCCAATCTAGCTTGTACCCACACACCCACCCCAAAGAAAGGGCAGCAGCATTTTAGACCTGAACAACTTGCCTGTGTCTCTTCTGGCCTTCACTTGCTGCCCTGATCTTGACTTAAGTTTAGGGTCCCCAGTTTTGGCTGAAGTTATGCCTGGAGAGAAAAAGAGAGAAATAAAAAATCTCCCATAACGCTTCCAGTCATGACCTGAAGATCAGTGCTAATTTCTGAAGGCTCCTGGCCAATCTTGGTTCAAAATACCACAGACTCAGCAGCAGAGCAAAGAGGGAGGTGCTCCTACTGTCTTACTTCTGGTGTTCTACTCAGGGCAAAGAAAACCAGACAGAAGGAGGAACTGTTCAATGGTGTTCAAGAGACTGTTCAATGGTGTCCAAGTTCTGGCAGATGGAAGAGATTGGTTTTATTCACCAAATGTTTAGTGAAGAAGGCCCAGAAGGTCACTAAGATCTCCTCCTCCACAATACCTGGCCCACATAGAGTGGTCTACAGGCCACCTGGAGAAGTCCCACTGGACTACTCTCTGCAACAGCAATGGTGGCAGAGGAGTGACCCCTTTCACTGCCCACAGCACCACAGAGCAGTCCTCCAACTGGACTCTGCTCATGTCCACTTCGACTAGACATGAGTCTTCCTCCATTGTCATTCAGGTCACCTCTCTAAGCACCTCTTGGCCAGCAGCTCCTCAGAAAACCAGGAAGCAACCTTAGTTCTGCATAAACTCCAGAACCACCGAGTCAAAAGTCCAAGGGCCTTCTCTACTCCAGTGATCGACAAGGGGCTCTGTGGATGCACCAACTACAGCAGGAACCCATCAGGACTGATACGTCTTTTTGGGCAGGTCCACCACACCTGCAGAGGGTGAGCAAAGACCAAACCTTATCAGGCAATGACCTGTTCATGACAAAGGAGTGGTGTCAATCTTCTCCTCAACCAGGTCCATTATCAGCCTGCCCAAGCACCAGACCAAGGCGTGTCCTGCCCCACGCGTGAAGCTGTTATGAATTGAGACCGGCTCACGATTGCCATGGTGGCCATGACATCCTTTGTTGCACTATCACCAGGGGTCTCGATGTGCTCTGGACACCCCCAGCATTGCTACATTGGAAAGGTGAGATAGAAATAGTTAAAATAAACATAAACCAGTAAAGGCCCTGATTCTGCGACATTCATGAGCATTGGAAGTGAGCCTGACTTCCTGCTAGCAATCCCAGTTAACAGGGAGTTAGGAGGGTCAGAGTGTTGCAGAATTGGGGCCATTCACCCTGAAAGCCAGGGCCAGCAGCAGCAATGCAGTTCCTGTAGTCCAGCTTCCAGCTCAGCAGAACCCAACAGCCAGAGGTTCCTGCATTCTCCCTCTCCCCATTTCCCCCTCCCATCCCTACTCACTGGGAAAGAAGTAAATAAAATGACTGCTAGTTTCCAGTTTCTGGACTAAAGATGCCTTTTCTCAAAGGAAGAGCTTGATAATTGAAAAGGGGAAACTCACCAAGCGAATCACATCCCTTTCTAATCTTATTTCCTCTTGTGTATCTGTGTGGGGCAGGTTTGGGCTGAGTCCAAAGCCTCAGATTAATTCAATTCAGGAGGAGGGTGGCTCCAGAGATCCTAAGTGGAATGGGGAGGGGGTGGGAAACGCAGCGAGCGAAGACAGGCCGCCCAACTGGGCCAAAGAATGTGTCTCTTCCTGAGCTACTGTCCTCTCCCCGATGGCAGGAGTCCCAAGTGCGCACGGCTCTTCTTCCAGACATGAGTGCTGCTCACTGCTCGAGACAAAAAGCCGCTCTGGAGGTCAAGGGTGGCTCGGAATCTTTCTGGCACTGTGCTGGTTTCCAGGCCTCTTCCGAGACAAGCGTTTCTTGGAGATAGGCAGGGGCTGCAGGAAGGAGCCTCTTCATATCTGGAGCTCTCTTATCTTCCTGGCAAAGTTGTTTTGACAGCTGAAGGCCCGGCTCAGGACAAAGACCTCTGGAGGGGACAATGAAGTCAAGACTGGCCATTAGCAGGGAGCCTGCTTGCGTCAGCAGCACACGCTGCTCGCTGCCTTGCACAGACTGCACGCAACCCAGGCCGGGGCACCAGGAGTCAAGACGGGGGTACGGGCAGGGTAAATAATCAGGAAAGCCCCCTCCCCAAAGGTCAGCCAGCCGAACTGGCTGGCTTTGCCCAGCCCAGGTCCAAATGGCTGGCTTGCTGGATGAAACAGCTTGCAGGCTCCACAGAACCTACTCCAGCTGGCCCACCCCCCCCCCCGGCAAACTCGTTTGGGCAGACCAACTGGCATCGCAAAGGGCAACATGCCGCTGCTTTCCATTTGCAGGGGCTGCAAGCTGTAAGCAATCTAGGGCAGGTTGGTCAGCTGAGATTAATCCACTGGAGCCAACTTTAATTGCCAATGGTAAACTGTGATAGGCGGACAGGCCTGATTCTTCATTCACACTCTTGATTTTGGCCTGGCTACAGTAACGAGAACAACAATAAAAAGCCATCTTTTCTTTTCACCAGAAATGAACTGTTCGTTTTCTGTCTTAAATAAGTTGTCTGACATTGTTTTACATTGAAAACATTTCATGATTTACATTGATTGATGGGGGGCCCCGCTGGGATACTTTTAGCCCACCTCAGCACAGTCACCATCAATGTTCTGGCTCTTTGCATGGGCTTGGTTGTTGGTGTAATTTGGCTGCAGGGCAGGATCTGTCATTAAGAGGCATGCAAGGGTGGACTCCCTGTATCACCTCATGCTTTATTTATGACATTTGTATCCCATTCTTCCTCCAAGGAGCACAGTTATGGCCTGTGAGTTTCTCTCCTGTCCGTCCAAGATAACTTCACAACAGCCCTGTAAGGCAGACTAAACTGAGAAAGGGTGACTGGCTCAAGGTTACCCCAAGAGCTTTGATCGTTTGAGTAGGATTTGAACCCAGGTTTGAATACACTGTAACTACTATGACATAGTTGAGGGCCCTCTTAAGGGGCCTGGCTCCTGAGGTTCAAGTAAATGGCTCAAACTGTCAGTTGCCAAAGTGTGTGTGTATGTACACCATTTTGATAGCAACCAGGCTGTCAGTTTTGAAATCTTGCTGTACATCATGCTTGCTCTCTGCAAAGATGTAAAAATCAATAAAACTGTGTCCTGTTTTGGCCTGGTTTTTTCCCCTGATTCAAATCTAGCAGGTCAAGTGAGAGATATTCTCCCACCAGAACATCTTGGGGGAGTATTTTCTGTGCTCAAATAGCCATCACTTTTGCATTCCGACCACTGGTTTTGCTTGCTGGGGCTTGGCAAGAGATGACCTAAGCCAGAATGCTCAGATCTGTTCAAATGACAAAATCCTGCCTAGCCTCCCTCTGGCAAGTGGCATAGCTAGGGGATGTGGTGGGTGCAGACCGCACTGGGGGGTACATCACCACAGGCAAAAGTGAAAATCTTGGTATTTTCAAATAGTATCATCACTATATATCATTTAATGCATAATTTCATGTAGAATGCATTGAAACAAACCACACTGAGATAGCTGTATACTATCCGTATTCAAATTTACAGCCAAATAACCATAAAAGGAAAACACAACTGCCTTATGTAACAAAGGATGGATATCTCTAACTCAAAACTGACTAATGGAACGGATTGTTCTGAGAGCCAATGAGGTGTGACTGTGACACAGCTGGGAACCAATAAGGTGTTGGTTTGAGTCAGCTCTCATTTCCATGGATGAGACCTAATACTAGAATTCTTATCCAGTTGTGTGAGTGCCATCAAGTTGTCCACTGGCTTTTTGCTTGCTGACTTATACTGTGCTACATTAAAATAAATAATAAAGTTCATGGGGGTTACACTAACCCTAGTGATGCCACTGCATTTAGGCTGCGTATATCAGATGGTAATTTATTCTGTATGGTCTGGTACTGGAGGAGGTTCCATCATGGGGCTGGCACAATGAGCTTTTGCACTGGGTGATGCAAGCCCTAGTGATACTTCTGTCTCAGACAGAGAGTGGATTTGAACCCAAGTCTTCCCAGCCCAGGTTTAAGAGCTATTCCACACATTATTGCTTCTACATGTATGCTGGGAATTTCTTTCAGTGTACAATACATCTCAAAGTGTTAAAGGCATCAGTGTAAATGATGCACCCCTGGGGGCTGGGGATAAGAACAGGCCCTCAGTTTGGCTGTACTTGTCGTAAGAGGCGACTAAACAGCCACCGGGTAGATGGGACTCGTCAGCCTGGGAAGGCAGCTCATCTGAGAGAAGGAAAACTCTGATCCCAAACCTCCACTGCCTTGTGGCTACACCCAGTTATGGAAGAGGCTTCAGGAGTCAACCTCGAGGCAAAATCTGGAGCCGGAGTCCCTGAGGCAGTTCATGGCTGAACACAGTCACATTCTGGCAGCTCCTGTGACGCCGCTGGAACCAACCATATTGGCCTCTGCCTTTCCATTGGACCATTTCAGCGACGTGGAGAGGGGGGGATTTGCTGCATGGGTAACAGCCTATCTTCCATACCTACTTTACCCAGGCTTCGCGCACTGGAGAGGACACTCTGTTCCGGAACCACCATTCAGAGCGTGACACCATAATCTTCCGAGACTGAAGGATGCCAACAACAACAAATGATTGCAAACGTGTGTCATCCAGTACTCTAAACTGGGAGCTAAGCTGAGTGCAGCTCCTTGTGGAATTGAGTGCACAGTCAGAGGCAGGTCTGGGCTTGTCCTCAGTGTGTGAAAAGGTGGTGGGACTTGACCCACTGGCCCCATCAGCAGAAGACCTTTCACAATATCCAAAGCAATATCTGTTTCAGTGTTGGGAGGTGGCACAGGCCAAATTGTTTCAGCTTATTTTGTGCCTGGAGCAAAGACTCCAACAGAATTTGTTGTCATTCTGTTTCAAAGATTTGTTAATTGACTGGTGCCAAGCAGTTTAATTAACTGCACCTGGACAGATCCATTCTCTCCGTGCAAATCAAGCAGTTGTTTCACACACACCATTTTTTTTTTTTTTCATAATTACTTCATGTAAAAAGCTGTAATCACAGTCCATAATGACTTCCTAGTGGCAGGCTATTTCATAGACTATGAAAATATGCTGTGAGTGGAAATAAACCATCTTATTCATTGAGCTGAATTAAAACCAAATGCTTGAATTTCTAATTAAAAAAATGTTCTTCTTCAAGCTGGGGAATGAGAGTTTTCATGGCTTCAGAGATGCAAATATTTCCCCATTTCCTTTTTTGGAATTCACCGGGGGCTTCTCAACTCAGGTGAGCATTTCAAAAATACCTGCTCACGGAGTGCTGGGTGATCCATCCTTTTGGAATGTGCTATAAATGCATGACTTGGCACTGGCTCTTTCCAGATGCTTAAGAAATGGTACAAGAAAGAAAATAAACAAAGGGAAATGGAGAAAAGGAGAACGGCAACCCAACTAGTGATCCATTCAGACCCAAAACTCAGGTCTATGTTCCGGAGCTCCCATGCCACATTCATTCAGATGAAGTAGATGTGTATTATTATTATTATTGAATTGAATTGGCAACCTTCAGTCTCGAAAGACTATGGTATCGCGCTCTGAAAGGTGGTTCTGGAACAGCATCTAGTGTGGCTGAAAAGGCCGATTCGGGAGTGACAGTCCCTTCCACGCTGGGAGCAAGTGCAGTCTGTCCCTGGTCTGTCTCCCTGGCTATGGGCCTTCCTTCTTTGCCTCTTAGCCTCAGACTGTTGGCCAAGTGTCTCTTCAAACTGGGAAAAGCCATGCTGCACAGCCTGACTCCAAGCAGGCTGCTCAGAGGCCAGGGTTTCCCACTTGTTGAGGTCCACTCCTAAGGCCTTCAGATCCCTCTTGCAGATGTCCTTGTATCGCAGCTGTGGTCTACCTGTAGGGCGCTTTCCTTGCACGAGTTCTCCATAGAGGAGATCCTTTGGGATCCGGCCATCATCCATTCTCACGACATGACCGAGCCAACACAGGCGTCTCTGTTTCAGCAGTGCATACATGCTAGGGATTCCAGCACGTTCCAGGACTGTGTTGTTTGGAACTTTGTCCTGCCAGGTGATGCCGAGAACGCGTCAGAGGCAGCACATGTGGAAAGCGTTCAGTTTCCTTATTATTATTATTATTGAAATTTATATCCTGCCTTTCCCATGCCAAAGCAAATGCCCAAAGCGGCTTACAAAGCGCCAAAATAAAGTAGTAGTAGTAGTAGTAGTAGTAGTAGTAGTAGTAGTAGTAATAATAATAATAATAATAATAATAATAATAATAATAATAATAATAATAATAATAATAATAATACAGGTATTTGTATACCGCCTTTCTTGGTCCTCAGGTTTCTCCTTAGACTTTATTCAAGGCAGTTTACATAGGCAGGCAAATTAAATCCCCGTAGGGATTTTTACAATTTGAAAGAAGGTTTCTATCTTTCAAGAAACCACAATATTCAGATGTTTCTTTCTTGGTCTGGTCGCACATTCTGGCCTCCATCCTCCCACGCTCAGAGCAGATGGAATAGCTCGGCTCAGCTTGTCAGCTGCTTCAAGGTCGCATGATGCTGGTGGCCTCGAACTGGCGACCTTCGGATGTTATCTTCAGGCAAATGGAGGCTCAACCCTCTAGACCAAGCATTAAAAACATTAATTTTAACATTAAGCAGTGAAACATAAAAACAAAAACAAAGTAAGACCTGACACATATCACTGGGGAGCAAATAAGTCCAGTGAAGCAGACAAGTCACAGCCCTATTTCAGAGGCACAGAGAGTCAATATTTACTCAGCAACCAAATGCCAGGTGGAAGAAGTGTGAGGGAGGGAATCGTTCTCAATTCCCCTGGAAGTGAGTTCCATAATTGTGGTGCCACTACAGAGAAGGCTTGCCCCCAGGCTGCCACCCCTCCCATTTGGGACAGAGGTGGTACTTGTAGAAGAGCCCCCTCAGATGACCTCAAATGACCATGGATCTGTTTGTTACCTCCATGGAAATATAATGGGCTAGCCAACATGTGCAAAACATGCATGCCCTGGAGCACAAATGGAGGGGCGTTCAATTAGTTGTTTTTTTTCCTGCTTTGGTTTCCCTAACCAAAGAGAGAAGCTGTTTTTAAGACTGGCTTGTATCTTCAACAGTAAGAACTCTTGCCATGAAATCAGGAAGCAACATGATAATGGCATAAAAAAGTTATTCCCCATACATGCATAGCCTTCTTTTGGACCTCAGCCAAGGACTGGAATGATGCATCCATCCCCTTAAAATCCTTAGAATTTACTCATGTACACCGGAGAGCAGGATTGCACCCAGGAAGTCCTGTGGCACCTTAAAGATGATTTATGAGTTTACTGTGGCTCTATCGGATGACTCTTGTGTCTGAAAGGAAACATTTGCCACAATGCACTCCATGGTCTTTTAGGTGCCACAGGTCTTCTTGGGTGCAGTCCTGCTCTCAGCTGTGCATGAATACGTTCTAGCAATTTCAATGGAAATGAGGCATTATTGTAGCCAGAGAGCATGTTGCTTTCAGAGCATGCTGTGTGAGTTCTTACTCTTGAAGAGAGAAGTTGGTTGGACAAGGGCTTGTTTCCTTGGCTGAAGAAACTGGAGTAGCTGAAATCAACTATGAATCTGAAATTCTCCACATCAGGAATTGTAACCCCAGGCTCTAAAACCGGCCAGCAGAGCTGCACAAAGAACTGGTCAAAGACAACTCATGAACAGTTGTATTCAATAAGTGTGATGGCTGAGAGAGATGCAAGAAGCAGAAGGCCAGTCATGGTACATACTTTTCTTGCAATTTTAGTCACTCCTCTTCAACAAGTTGGAAACTCTTGCCAATCAGCTGAAAATCACTGAGAAATTGACTAGTAGGTAACAATTCACCTCCTGCCTGCCCACCCCTTTCCCCAGCATAAAAGGTGCCCTCAGCCTGTTCATCCTTGGTACTTGCTTGCAAGTCAGAGCCTGAGAGTGACCGCTGACCTTTTGAAGGCTTCTGAATAGCATTGGAAACAGAACTTTCACATCTTCCCTTATGATGCAATGTGGAAAGCTACTCTGCAAAGGGGAGATCCGAAAGCTGTCTTTGAAGTGAAGTCTGAGATGCCTTTGTGGTCCAGAGGCTGGTGACGGGAGGGGCAGGGGCTTCCCGACTGCAGCACCTTGTGAAACAGCTTCTTCCGCCTCACAGTAGGCTTCCAGGTATGTGACCACCACAACTTGTCTTTGGGCCTAATGCAAATCTCTGGTCTGATTTATTGTGATTATAGTGAAGTTTTTGCTTAGGCAGTTCTTATTATTTTATATATTCAATTTCATTCCTCTCAATCTATTTTGTTGTTAAAGTTTGGAGTGTGCAAGTTGCCTTGACTGCTTTCCCATGCACAGGTTGGCCATAAATGTTTGTGCCAATAAAAGGAAATAAGATAGCACAATATGGAGACACCCAGGAAGGAGAAAACAGGAGGCTGCGGCTTCCAGTCCCTCCTTGCTCCAAACCACAGCAGCTACTTTCAGGCTACAGCCAGGGGATGGATCAACCTGCCATTGCTCTGTAGATACAGGCTGAGCACCACCAGCTCCTTCAGATGAATTTCCATCCATATTTCACAAAAAAGAATGCAACAGGAAGTGGCAAAAACTTTTTGCCCAGCTAAAATTAAAATAAATACTGAAAGTTTCCCTCGCTTCACTGCAACAGCCATGCTGTAATCAAAAGCATATTTTTGCAATTTTGAGGATATTTTGCCAAACCAACAGAAAGCACCAGGCTCCACCACCTAGTCCAAAAATACCCAGCATGTAATTTATACCAAAGCAACAAAACTCTTCGTTTGCCCATCCTCCAGCCCACTTCAAAGCACAGGCTGTGGAGAAGGCCAAGTGTGAGAAGTTCAGGAGGAGATCTGTGGCTCCGCAGTGTTCCGTTGGTGACAATGAAATCAGCAAATGTTACTGGTGCCCAGTGGTGTAGCTAGAGGGGGTGCAAAGCGGGGAGCCTCACCACAGCATAAGAGGTCCAGGAAAATGGGGTTGTTGCTTTCCTGCTGGGGACAGAGGATGAGCTATCTTGTCAATTGTTGTGAAACATTAAAGTTGAGATCCAAAGATGAAGAATGTATGTGAAGAGGGGCTTGCACATGAGTAACTAACAACAAGGCTGTGGTCTGTGGCCAAGATCCAAAGATAGGATGCAAAAGATGTGTAGAAACTCTGGTGTCTGTACTTGGGCATGGAGTGTGTGGCTCTTGGGGGGCCAGTAGCTACTTGGCTCTGCCCTCTGAGCCACCATTTGCTCCTGGCTTACCCCTCTATTATTTTGTACCTGGCTTCAGGGTTCTAGTCACAAGTGCAGCAGATCTCACACCTCTGAAGTCTGCCCACTGCTGCTTTATGCAACAAGGAGAAGACCTTACATAGATTGTTTTTCCGGGAGGACTTTCTATGCAACTGACCACTTGCTGGTTGCACCTCCAGTAACTACCCAACATTGTAGTGGGCCTTCTGCAGCCCTGGAGGAGATTACAAGGCACCACTGCAGCATGCCAGCCTTTGGAAATGGGACAGAGGGGCCATTCTTGATTTTGCACTGTGGGGATTTTCAAAAGCTAGGACTGGGGGTCTCCAGCCTCCTTTGCAGAAAGCCAAAGCAACAATAACAAGAGCAAGTCTTTTCCTTGCTTGTATATCTGCCCCACTTTGGCAAATCATATCAGGTCTCACTCCATAAAGTATGGCAAGGAATAAATGCCCTCCTGTTTCCTCTTTTTTTTTTTTTTTCCAAAGAGAAGTGACAGAGTTCCCACAGGTAAAAGTTCTCCTTTTTGTGCATGCTGCTTGCTAAGATGATGTGTGTGTGTGTGTGTGTATTAGGGAAGGTCATTTTTATAGGACTGAACTACAGTGGCTTTTTTTCTCTGCTTCACTTGTACTTACTGATGGAGCAAATTTTGCTTTTCGTGTACAGGTGGCATAGATTCAAATATAAAAGTAATACAATCAAAACAAGGCAATTAAAACAAGGGTGCAACTCTATACATGCTTCCTGAGAAGGCGGCCCCACTGCAAACAGTGGTCCTTACTTTGGAGGAAACATGTGTAGGCTTGAACTGAAAGCCATCACAGTAGCAGCCTTTACCCAGAGACTCAAAATCCAGCATGACCATAAAATAACTATTCAGACCAGCTGCTGCACATAGTGGAAAATGGGGCAAAAAAGAGTATTTTGTCCCAGTCCTAACCCCCCCCCCCAGCCAAGCTGCCAGAGCACACACTGCAGCCGATGGTGGGGGAGTGGGTGGTGGCAACCAGATGGCCTGGAAGAGATAAATAAAAATATTTTTTGCTTACCGCTCCATAGGCCACCTGGCAGCCAGCGGGTCTCCTTGGGCCTATTTAGCTGGCAGAGGTCCAAGGTATCTCAGGGCCTGTTTCTGGTCCAGGAAAAGGGGGAGGTAAAATCTTGGCATGCACTCATGCCACTGAAAGCCACCCCCACCCAACCTTGAACCACCCCTGCATGTCCCTGCCCCGATCCTCCCCTGAACCACACCCCCCACCACCACCACCACCTCAGCTGCTCTGGTGAAGCTCCTGCACACCATTGTTGCACACCCAGGGCATCAGCAGTCCTGCAGCAGCAAACCTTTTGCAGTGCCTATCTGTTAATGCCTTACGCCAAGGAGTGGTAACAGGATACAGGACTCTTGTCTGTGTGCTCCCAGAAGCATCTGTGAGAAGCAGGCGACTGGCCAGGTCCAGAAGGGTTTTTCTTATGTCTCAAAGCTGGAATCCTAAGTGTTCCTGCTCAGACATAAGACTCAATTCCCAAGCACGTCTATAAGACTGAACAGGGTTATTTTTCCCCTGCTCCTGCTTTGAACTGGTCTAATCAGAATGTGGCCTTTTGGTGTGAGAAAGTCCCAAGGATGTTCTAACAGCACTTTCAGATTCAGCTCTTCATGGTAAGAAAATGAAAAAAGGCAATTCAAAGACTGCAGAAACCACATTCTGTGCCATATGAATGTAGCTCCAGGAAGTTTGCTTGTGATTTACTTTTTAAACCTTTCCAGTCTGGATGATCTCTTCTTCCATGTTTTCTACCAAATTGATGGAGCTGCCGATCTCAGAGGACTCGCTCCATGTTCCTCCTCCTGCTGCAGTTCATTTCTGCCTCCAGTGCCACTCCTACTCCCTGAATTGGAAAAGGAAGCAAGAAGGAAGAGGAAATGTGGGGGAAGCGCATTGACTGGAGCATCCGCATCCACTCCAGCCCACCCCTCTTGGAGTATGCAGCAGTACATTTCACTTGCGCCTGTACCAGCAGGGCCAGAGGCATCACCAGGGTTTGTGTCACCTGGCTGATTGCGTCACGCCCTTGATGGACCTCCTCCCATACTAGACCATATAGAAAAAATTGCCATATCATACACCCAGCCTAAATGCAGTGGTGTCACTAGTGTTAGTATAATTGCCATTAACTTTATTTATTAATTTACTTTAATATACATATTTGGTTCAGGTCACCCAACAAATCAGGAACCAACAAAAAACCAGTGGCCACCTTGATGACACTCACACAAGCGAATAAGAGTTCTAGTATGGGTTCTGGTGCATGGAAATGCAAGCTGATTCAAACTAGCACCTTATTGGTTATCTGCTGAGTTCGTAATAACACCTCATTGGCTCTTGGCACAATCAGTTTCATTGGTCAGTTTTGAGTTAGGGCAAATTCACTTTTTGTTCCATAAGGCAGTTGCATTTTCCTTTTCTGGTTATTTGGCCATAACTTTTGATAGAATACAGAAATTTCAATGTGGTTTGTTTCATTGCATTCTGCATTAAATTACACATTGAATGATATATAACATGATGGTATTTTCGAAAGTACCAAGATTTTCAGTTTTGAACAGAAGTGGTGTCACTCCCCCGAGTTTGTCACCTGATGTGGTCTGCACACTCTGCACCACCCTAGCAACACCACTGAGCAGTGCGAAGTCAGGCTAATTTGAGTGCAGGAGGGAGACAAGGTGCTTCTCAGGGAATGCATGCTTGTTGGTTGCCCAGAGACCCTGACTTCCTTCTGCTCTCTCTCTCTCTCCCTCCCTCTTGAGGAGGAGACATGTGGCAGCAGGATTCATCTCCATCCTCCCTAAAAAGATGCATTTCCCTTTGATAAAGTTGCCTTTCACTTTTGAACATGAGCCTAACAGAAAGCTGTCCTGTGTGTTGTGACTTTTGGTGCTTTGACCCTGCCCGCATCTTCCACACTTCCTGTCCACTCTGCCCCCCTCTTCCTTTTCTGGTCCATGGAGCAGGAGGAGCAGATGCTGACACATGGCGGGGGGGGGGAGATGCCTCATTGCCTCTGGCACAAGGTCACCAGATGCCCTCTTTTTCCAGGACATGTTAATAATAATATAATAATATACAGTATTTATATACCGCCTTTCTTGGTCTTTATTCAAGACTTTATTCAAGGCGGTTTACACAGGCAGGCTTATTAAATCCACGCAGGGATTTTTACAAATTGAAAGAAGGTTCTCTCTTTCAAGAACCACCACATTCAAGATGTTATGCTCCGATCTGGTTTAACATTCTGGCCTCCATCCTCCCACGCTCCGAGCAGATGGAACAGCTCAGCTGCAGCTCGCCAGCTGCTTCAAGGTCGCACGGTGCCGGTGGCCTCGAACTGGCGACCTTGTGGATGTTAATCTTCAGGCAAATGGAGGCTCTACCCTCTAGACCAGACCTCCTGCCCGTTCTCTTTTTAAGCCTCATGTCCTGGGAAAGAACGTAAATGTCCTCCTTTTCCCTGTGAGTGGCACTTGCAGGCGGCGCATAGCCTTCCTGTAATTAATAAATTATATGTAATATAGTTTTAAATTTAATAATAATTTACAGCCCAATCCTATCCACACTTTCCTGGGAGTAAGCCCCATTGACACTAATGGGACTTACTTCTGAGTAGACATGCATAGGATTGGGCTGTTAATAAGTAACCACATGAAATCAATACACGAGAGTTTTCAGCTTTTATTTTGTCATGTGCTACATTTTTCTTGGGTGTCCTACATTTTGGGGTGCCTTGTCCTCTTTTGTGGTTATGACATCTGGTCACCCTGCTCTGGTACCAACAAATGGTGGCGGGCAGAGCCTTTTGCCTGTGGCACCCCCTGAGCCAGACTGCTGGACTCCCTCCACGCATGCAAGAACTCATGTCTCCACTCGAATGAGCACAGTTCACGGATTCGAGCCCAAAGCTCTAAAATCTGCCAGTAGAACTGCACAAAGTCCTTGCCAGAGATAACCCATCCACATGCCTATTTTACAGGTGAGGAACACTGAGGCTGAGAGAGGAGTGATGCACAAGAGGCTGGTCAGGACAAAGGATGGGCTGGGGGTTGCTTGCTATTTCACTGCAAAATGGGTTAAGCTATTAGAAGTTGGAAACTCTCACCAAGCTCCTGCAAATCACTCTGTGATCTACCAGCAGATCCCCATCTACCCCCTGCTCTTCTCATCCCTCCATCACTTCACTGCTTCCAAACCTGCAGCTGGGGCTTCGCAGTGCCCACGTCAGTCCAAAGCCTGTCCAGTCAGGTTGCCTCTGCATAAGTCCTGTTTGTTTGTGTATTCAATGGCGCTCCCTGTTATCGCCAGCCAGTTCTGACACCTGACTTTTCCTGTTTAAGATTCTGGCTCCCACCCCTTTTTTTCTTTTTCCTTCCCAGCTGGTTCCAGTCAGGGATCTGGGCTGCCTGTTGACACCAGTCTGGTCATCTTTCCCCATTTACACATGTTTAGGTCAGTCTGCCAGACCATCCCTGCACCTTTTGTTAATACTGTACCTGACAATACAGTATTTCTGCCTTAAAGACTGTGGGGTCAACCCCCACCCCCCACCGCTCCTTTGCAGTTTCTGTTTGAATGACACTAGACTTAAACCTGTGACATGCTGCTGATGGATTCTGGCCTTGGTCCCTAGTTATAGATCCCACAGGGCCCTTATTGGTCTCCTCTAGTCTCCGTAGTTTGCTTTTCTGAGGTCAATGGCCAAGTGGCTGAGTCAGCAGTCCCTCATTGCCACCTTCTGAAACCTCCCTGACCTATAAGAGTGAAACTGCTATACAGTTGTGTTCTCCCCCCCCAGCCCATCTCTTCCAGCAGCTCAGAAGGAGATCATAAGAACATAAGAAGAGTCCTGCTGGATCAGGCCAAAGGCCCGCCTAGTCCAGCCTCCTGTTTCCCACAGTGGCCCACCAGCTGCCTGTGGGAAACAGGAGACAAAAGTAGACTTCTCTCTCTCCCACCGTTGCTGCCCTGCGACTGTTGTGGAGAGGCAGATTGCCGCTGAACCTGTCATCATGGCCACTGATTCCACTAGGCTGCACAGCTGCATGGCTGAGAACCCAAAGACACGCATGCAGCAGTGCAGAACTCTTAGGGAACAATGATTGTGACTAGTAGCCATTAGTAGATCAGTCCTCCATGCTGCATGCTCTCTTGCCGCACACCACACACTAGGCATAACTGTTCACGTCTCAATTGTGCTTCCCCAGTGTCGGGGCCCTTCCCAGAGGCCCTGACCCCCGACTTGCCCGGGAGCAGGCACCCCATGCCCAGGGTGGGGAGGCTTCACTGCCCTTGAAGGGGGCAAAGCAGATTGGCTCACCTCAACCCTCCAGAGGGGGCTGGCAGGGCCAACAAGGAACACTACAGAAGACAAGCCAGGAACAGGAAAGGCCTTTTCTGCCCCACCTGGTGGAAGGGGAGGGGCCAAAAAGGGGGCGGGCTTGCTCCATAAAACAGGGAGGCCAGGGATGAGAGGCTGTCAGTGTGAAGCAGGGAGCTGTGAGGTCAACAGCTCCTGCTCCTAGGCCAGATCTGGCAGCTCTGCTAGGGAGGAGGACAAGGGTGCTGGAACCCCTTCCCCCTCCAGCCAATCTGAGGCCTCCCTGGGGAGGAACAAGCCTGCTCCAGGCCCCTCCAGGGGAAGGCCCCTACACCCAGAATCAGCTTTCGTTCCAAGCTGGAAAGCCCCAAACATTGTAGCCATTCCTCTTAAATCAATGGCCCTGCTACTGTGGTCAATATATATATATCACAGAAGCTGTTCAGAGATCTAGCAGGATTGAACTCCACCCTGTCTACCTCCTGGTGAGAGGGTCATCTACGAGGGTAGTCAAAGCCATTTCAGCCTCAAACCCAGATTGAAAAGGATCAAGATAATTGTTAAACCATTGAGAATCTGTAACCCTTGCTGATCTACTCCAGATCATCCACTGATCTCCTTCTACTAGTTCCAAGCTACCTTATGCCCACTGCTGCAGAAACTACCAAACTTGAATGCTACAGCATAGCCTGTGTCCTGTTCACTTACAGACAGGCTGATTCAACACTCCAGCAGTCTGACAGCTATTAATGACCGATCTTCCTTTTGAATCTTAACTATACCTTTTGCTTTTTTTCACCCAGAGTGCTACAGGATGTTTTATTATCTTCTTCTTTATTTATTTTTCTTATTTATTCTTCTCTGAGATTTCCTAAACAATGCTGTTTGCAGTCCCCAGAAGCATGCTAAGCTTTGCAAGAATCAAACTGCTAGATAAAGCAAATCTCCTTGCCAGAGCTCAACTGCAACCAAAGCTAAGCCTTGCAAGTACTAAGGACTGTGCTTATATATATAGCTGCCATATGTCATACTGTATATTCCTGGAAAATATGGTTCTGTTTCTATTATTATGTCCAGGGCTATTTGCAAGGTGCATACCTGGATATACAGGTAGGATACAAGGATGCTATTGGCAATGCAGGGCATGGAGACCAGGAGCATCATTAAAGAGGCACAGCCTGGACAGGTGTGCTAGATGGGAATCAGTAGATATCTGATATTGACAAATAGTTGTGTCAAATTATGGAATCCTTTCTATTTAGTTTGGACTAAATGTTGTCATGATGTTGGATCTTCTTTTTGAAGGTAGGTGGTTGTTGATGGAACTGAGTAGTGCCAGGACTCTGGCATTGTCCCCATTTGGTCAGCAGGCAGATGGGCAACTAGTGTGTGTGCCCAGAATGTTCCTACAGGTAGATGTGTATGTTTCTCTCTCTCCATAGTTCATGGTAGCTCCATGTCTGATCTGAATCAAGGTTGCTTTGTGGAAAAGAAAAAGTTTTGACCATCCCCCCTACTCCAAGTCCAAACTGGGCCCCCCCTCCCTGACTGCCTTTTGAGAAACAAAGAGCTGTCAGGAGCACAAAATGCAAAGCTCACATGTTGTGTCTGTCTTAGTCCTGATCCCCAGAAAGTGCTGACGTGTCGGGGGCCATGAGTCCTGTCCTCTGAAAAATGTCAGCAGACCCAGAACTGGCAGCCTTTCTTGCACTCCTGATCTATTTTTGCAAAGATATTATTTTGTCTCCACTGGCATGCGAAAATGTATTTTCCAACACCCAAACATAAATTATTCTTTGAGCAAAAGTTTGAAGAAGATTTCAGGAATACTTGGAATTCAGAAGGCTGCATTTTTAGAGGCATGCTGGGCTGAAACTTTTGGCCGCTGTACTGAGCAAACACACACAAAAGACATGGATAGGGCAAAAAAGGATACAAAGAAATAGAATAATCTTCCCAGAGAATAAATTGTTCAGATTGATTCTGGGCAACACTTTGAGGTAGCAAAATGGTGGAATGATGCAATCCAGGAGTGATACACAAGTCAGGGGAATGGTGTGATCATTTAATATGGCCTTGTAGCCAAGGGATTCCATCCAATATTTTGGACATCAAACCCATCACTTCCAATTATTCTTATTCAAGGCAACTATTACCCTTAACCATTTCAAATCACCTCTCCTGTTTTGGCAAAACAAACTGTACAGTTGTTCAAAGTTCTCTCTAGGTTTATTTTCTTTAAAGATGAAGAGCACAGTCCTGCACAAGCCCCATTAAAATGCATAGGAGCTGATCAAGAGACTCCTTTCCTGAGACTCCTTTCCAGGGTAAGAGTGCCAACAAGAAAATATGACAGCACCCATTTCGAAACTCTTCCCAAAAAAGTCCATGATCCATGGGAGCTTTAGAACGTGATGCTTATCCCAGTGTTTAAGGCATCATTCAAATGCGCAAATTTGTTGCACTTGGAATGCAAGCCTGGACTTCTGCAGACACACAGGGGTATTTTTGTTGGAGGCAAGGAGAACAATTCAACAAGAAGGAAATTCAGACATCAGAAACCTGCCAAAACGGCACACTTGGTGTAGGAGCAGAGAAGCCTCTTGCGTGGCTGAGATTAGAAGCTCAAACGTGCTGCAGATGGTCTTTTCTCCCTGTTTCCTAGAGAGAGAGTTTCTGGGTCGTGATGGAGCAGGATTAGGCAGGCAGTATTTGTGTTATGCTTGCTTTCTAAACAGGGCCAGATTAGGCTAGAGCAGGACCTGTAGCATGTGTTATAAAGGGGTCCCTGTCACTCCCCTCCCCGTTGCCCCGTTACACCCTTCCCCAGCATGTTACACCCTTCCCCCACCCCTGTTAGCTGGCAGGGAGCATACCTGCTCCGGAACATATTCTGTGGGTGCAGGCAGGCCTTTCCGCTGGCACCTCAAACTCTTCTGCTGTCCCATCATTTGAGTGCTAGGCTTGCAAGAGGGGCGTTTCACTATCCTTAAAATTAGCAAGCTTCTGTAAGCCTAGAGGAAATAAATTTGTTCTTATTTGATTATAGGTGGCATGGCTCAATACAGGTTTACTGCTTCCTTCATTCAAATGTTTCTGCTTATATGACAGGGATCTCCTCTATGGAGAACTCGTGCAAGGAAAGCGCCCTACAGGTAGACCACAGCTGCGATACAAGGACATCTGCAAGAGGGAGCTGAAGGCCTTAGGAGTGGACCTCAACAGGTGGGAAACCCTGGCCTCTGAGCAGCCTGCTTGGAGGCAGGCTGTGCAGCATGGCCTTTCCCAGTTTGAAGAGACACTTGGCCAACAGTCTGAGGCTAAGAGGCAAAGAAGGAAGGCCCATAGCCAGGGAGACAGACCAGGGACAGACTGCACTTGCTCCCAGTGTGCAAGGGATTGTCACTCCCGAATCGGCCTTTTCAGCCACACTAGACACTGTGCCAGAACCACCATTCAGAGCGCGATACCATAGTCTTTCGAGACGGAAGGTTGCCAACTACTACTAACTACTACTACTATATAACAGGGATAAATCATGCATGCAAATCATGCACTGAAATCACTGGAGGGCCGGCAAATGCAATCAAAAGGAAGGTACAGTAGTCAAAATCTGAACAAGTGGATGGGGGAGGCAAAGACACTCCTCACCTGGGATGCCATTTGGTCCAGGTACAGCTTTCGATGAACCAAGTGGAAGAGAGCTTGCCAGCCTGGCATGATGTGCATTTGGCATTCCACAGATGAAAATAGGTATATGCTTATCACCCCACAATCCTCATGTGATGGACCTCTGCCAGAGCCCCACCTCCTCCATTACCTCACATTGCTGAAGGCCCTGTGCCACTTGCTGTGTTCATTACTCTGCAGCAGTTCATCATGTGCCTATTTAAAAGATGAACTAGTAGGGATGCGCCAATCCACCATGGCGAGACTCAAGTTGAGTTGCAAGTCCCCACCCCTTTGACCTGACTCATGCACAAGTCTTAACGGGCAGCCTTCAGGATTTGGCCAGAGCCTTTTTGGGACTCTGTTTGACTCTTAGAGTTAAACTCTGTTTGATTTAGAATCTTTTTGATAAATGAGTCAGGGGTGGCTTGTTGCTGGCAGGGTGTGTGTGTGTGTGTGTGTGTGTCGGAGTTTTCATTTAACGCTCCCCTGATGCTCCCATCCCATCTGGAACAAAAGCTGTGCTGTTCTTCAAGTGAGTGCAGCAGTGCAGAAAGTGCTAGTTGGTTCCTTATGAACACCAGTAAATAACTTGAGTTTTTGAATCTTCGCTTGTTCCCAAGGAAAATTTCCAAGTCACTTCTGGTTTCAAAACACGTGTAACTTGAGCCTGCATGAGTCACTAAAAATGCATGTTTGGCAACTTGAGTCGCCCATCCTTGTAAACTAGTAAGATGTACCAAATGCACTGGTGCAACACTCATGGAGTGCAATTGGGAATTGGCTCTGAGCCTCTGCCCCTAGCCATCATCTTGCATCTGTCTCCAGCCACACTGACCACTATTTTGTCCCTGATTCTGGTTGGTAGGCTTCCAGGAAAATCAGTGTCCTTTGCACTTGAAGTCTCCCACCCCACTGTAGTGGCACCAGAGGTACTCTTGTCAGGAATGCTTTTCACCTCCAGAAGTATGTTTGCTTGGTAATTTTCATTCTTGCAGTACTAAAGTTGGGATATTTTAAATACACAAATCTTTAACCAATTGGCACCACACCTTGTCATTCCCGTTTGTCCAGGCAACCCAACATTATATTCTCTCCCTGTGCAAATCAAGCACAACGTCATCAGCTAAACTGTCTGCAGGGCTCTGCGTCCAAGTTACTCTCCTTGCGTGTGCTTTAGCAAGGGACTTTCCCACTGTTGGCAACGACGAGAGCTCACAAACACTGTCTAAAAACATAACTTGGATGCTTGGCTCCTGAAACACTGGCAACAGACAGCTGCATCACAAGGCGTGTGGCTACGTAAGTACTAGAAGGAACTGGCCGCAAGAACTAAATGTTTGGAGTTTTGAGAAGCTGTCAAGAGCAGAATGTGGAAAATTATTCAGAAAAACTTGCCAATGCAAAATATGTAGGCAAGTGGTCCAAGGGCTGTAGGGGAAAAATTATGAAACCTAATCCAGCTGATTAATTAAGACTGGACCGACTGGTTGTGTGAATGAAATCCATGTCTTAACTGAATAGCTTAAAAAGCTGTTCAGTGGCAATAACCTTCAGTTGCAATTGCAGTTGTGTGCACCCTTACTTGAGACTAAGGACCCAATCCTATTCAGCTTTCCAGTGCAGATGCAGCTGTGTCAACAGGGCATGTGCTACAGCCTGCAGGCGGGAAGGGGCAGTCAGGGATGCCTCTTCAAGGTAAGGGAACATTTGATTCTGCACTTCAGGGCTGCATTGTGGCTGCATCGGTGCTGGAAAGTTTGATAGGATTGGGCCCTAAGACTCACTGACCTCAGTGAAAAATACTTCTAAATGCACAGGTGTGTGGGACTGTTTTGCTTGGCTCAAGCTGGACCAAAGGAGTGAGATAAACATAAACTGTACTGGGAATTTCCACCATGGATTTACTTAGGAGGAGCTTGCAGCATTGATTCAGTGTTCACTCCAACCGCCAGTAACTACTAGCCCACCATGCTTTTAAGGTGCTTGGGTTCTCGATGATTCAAGTTTATTCAAGTTCAAGTTGGGTTCAAGAGTTGGCTGGAGGGCAGTTGACCAGAGGGTAGCTCTGCAGCTCCTAGGTCAGCAGTTGTCAGGTGACACAGGGGAGCCAATAGCATTCCACTTGGTCCTATAAAGCAAACTACTCTCAGACTGTCCATATTTGCTCTGTCTGTAGACTGCCAGCCCTGCTAGCACAAAGTCTGGTTTCACCAGTCCCTGGTGATAATTTTTCCCCCTTTTAGCGGCAGAAGGTACTCTATAGACTGTGGACAGAAACCAGTCCAAACATTGGTGTGGTCTCATACAGCTTCCTTGTAGTGTGAACTGTATTCTCTGGCCAAGGCTGGTGGGGGAAGGTTGGGAACTTGAGCATTTTGTCAGGAGCTCTTTGCCTATATGGGCCCCTGCCATGGCCCTGCCCCATTGCTCCCCAGAATTCTGGTTCCTTTGTTGGACACTGCCATCAAATAAGAGGAAATGCTGTATTAGAAAGTAAGATGACACAGACCAGGTTATGTCAAGGATAGCCCAAGGCTATCACCATAAGGCTTCCTTGACATCTGGGCAGCAGTAGGGGGCAGTAGGTCAGGCAGGCTGACCCAGGCCAAGGAGCCCTTGCAACTCTAAGGTGGCTGCAAGAGTCCATGGAGCTGAGCAGCGGCCTCTAGTCGCTGCAAGAACTCCAGGCCTGAGTCAGGAACTCTGCTCAAGAGGGATTTCCAGGCAAGGTGTGGCTGGAAGTTGTGGAAATAGCTTCCAGAGAAGTGGTGAGGGTGTTTTGCCAGATTCCAATGCCAGGCTCTGCCTGGAGAATTATGCCCACTTTAAGCAAATTAGCTCCCCTTCTTTCCCCCAACAAATGACCCTGGTTCTGTCCTGCAGTCCTGCTGGACCCCACCTTCAGGGTAGCTCGCCTGTTCAACCTACAGAGGTCCTCTCTCCTGCCAGCAACCTCCCACCACTACAGCAGACCCTGGGTCCTCAGCAGGTCTTGGGCACAGCAGCCACACACCAAATTCCAGTGTCTCCAGCAGTCCATTAGTCAGTCCGTTAGTCACAAAGTCAGTCAGAGTATCCAGGGCAAAGTCAATAAGCCAAGTCTCTCTCCAACCTGCACTCCTTCTACAACCCACACCC
Organism: Tiliqua scincoides; assembly: GCF_035046505.1. NCBI lineage: Eukaryota > Metazoa > Chordata > Lepidosauria > Squamata > Scincidae > Tiliqua > Tiliqua scincoides. The sequence goes on from NC_089828.1 coordinate 7,571,544, forward strand.
CCTTCCTGCCTCAGGTGCTCCTTATATCCCTGAGGGCCCTATTACCTTCAAGTGGCTGCAGCTGTGCAGCACACTCTGCTGGATGCCCAGGCCTTACCCTTAAAGGGGCCACTGTTGACACCACATCTACCTCCTTGCCAGATCTTCCAAGATTCCAATACAGAAGGTGGTGTGTAAAGCCAGGCTGTCAAGGAGGACACTTTCCTGAATGACCAGCAATCTGTTCATCTTGTTTTGTTTTTGTCATCTGTCTCTGCAGTAAACTCTTTGCTTCAATGTTCTTGCTGTGGGAATGACTGGGGAAAGCCAGAGGCAAGGAGGAGCTGCCTGTGCGCCGCCCCCCCCCCCCGTTATGCACACAAAGGTGCAGGTCTGGTAGCAGCTGCTCTGGCCACATCAACCCTCTGCACAGCCCTTCTTCTGGCCCTCTGAGATGAACTCCCACCACATGCTCCACTGACACCTCTTCATCCCACCCACGGTGCGCCTTGGGGATAGGAAGGGGACATGGACTCTTCTTCTCACACTGAAGGTAAATTCAACCTTTCCTCAGGTACATAGCAAAAAAAGACCCATGCGCATTAATGGGAAAGAAAACAGGACACTCTTTCAGGAGGGAGAGACTTGGAAATAAATTACATCAACTGTGAATTGTGCTAAGCCCTGATGTGGGACTGGGCCATGTGGGATCCTGTTTGCTCTGTTAGTGAAGCGGCAAATGAGTTCTCTCTCGCTCCATTTTGTTCTCCGCATTGCACGGTTTGCATTAACAAAGAGTCACCTAATCATCGATCAGCCACCATTTGTACCGAGGAAAAGGGGGAACGTTGCTCCTTCGTTTGTTTAACTGCTAGTGTCAACTGTTCACAAACAAGAGAAAAATTCTGCTTTTTTGCCTTGCCCAGGGCCCATTCCACAGCACAAACAGCCCAAGCAAAGGCTTGAGACTAGATCATTTGCAGTGGTGTCAAAGAAGCAATGCTCAGTCAAATATGTGGCATGTGAGACATCTTCCTGCATGTGTTGCATGGGCTAGAGCAGGGGTTGGCAACTTTTTCAGCAAAGGGCTGCCCAGCTCCCAGAAGCGGCAGCACAGAGTTGGGCTTGAGAGGCTTTGTCTCCCATCAAATTTGCTGCATGCCAGCAACAGGGAACATCAGAGTAGGAAACGTTACAGCATCCTGCCTAGATTCACATCCACGAGCCTGGTCAGGTGGCTCTGCTGTTCCCTGTCCAGCACATGGCAAATTCACTGGGAGACAAAGCCTCCCAAGTCGAGCTCCGCACAGGCCAGATGACCTTGAGTGGCGGGCCAGATCCAGCCCACAGGCTGTAGGTTGCTGACACATGGCCTAGAACATTCCAGAGCCCTCCAGAGAAACTAAAATGGCAGAATTGCAGTACGTCCTAGTGCCAGAGTTGGTTTTTGAAGTAGACAGCCAAATGTTGAGCTACTCAGGGCATGACCTGCAAGTACAATGACAACAGAGGGCATAGCCAGGAGGACCACTAGTGAGTTTGGTCTGCTCTCCCCTCCCAGGGAGAATTGCTTTAGAAGAGGACTTCTGGGGAAAAGTCTCTCTTGGCGATCAGTCATTATGGCTAGGTAGACTCAGAGGCAGTCTACCTCTCAATATCAGTTGCTGGGAGGAGGCAACAGCAATGGGCTTCTTGGGGGCACGGAAGCAGTAGGACTCTGAACTATTATTATTATTATTATTTTATTAATTTATACCCCGCCTTTTTGCCCAACGGGCACACAAGGCGGCTTACAATTTAAAAGTACAACATGAAAAACATTCATTAAAAACAATTTACAATTAAAAAATCTAAAAACAAACAAACCCCGTGGATTTTCATATAAAAAGCAAGAACACCAGCCAGCCTGTCAACAATTAACAGCTTTTTGAAATAAAAAGATCTTCAGTCCACGCTAAAACGTTAGCAACGAGGGAGCAGTTCTCAGTTCTAAGGGGAGGGTATTCCACAGTTCGGGGGCCACCACTGAGAAGGCCCTCTTCCTGGCCGCCGCCCCTCTCGCATCTCTTAGTGGCGGCACAGTCAAATGAGCCCCCCCAGATGATCTAAGAGCACGGGCAGGATTGTAGGGAAGGAGGCGGTCCTTCAAATACCCCGGACCGGTAAAGGAGCGGTAAAGGGCTTTAAAAGTCAAAACTAGCACCTTGAATTGGGCCCGGAACAGAACCGGCAGCCAGTGTAGCCGCTGAAGCAACGGCTCGACAGAGTCAAACCGACGTGCCCCAGCAACCACACGAGCAGCCGCGTTCTGTACTAGTTGTAATTTCCGGACCGTCTTCAAGGGCAGCCCCACGTAGAGCGCATTGCAATAATCTAATCTAGATGTCACTAGGGCATGGGTTACTGTGGCCAGGTTCACGCAGCTTAGGTACAGTCGCAGCTGGCGAATCAGCCAAAGCTGAACAAAGGCTCCCCTGGCCACTGCCACCACCTGGGACTCCAGGAGCAGCTGTGGATCCAGGAGAACCCCCAAGCTGTGGACCTGCTCCTTCAGAGGGCTAGAGGGCTATCTGAGCTAAACCAGTAGAGATCTTGTGTTCTTAAATTATGTTTTTATGTTCAAAGAATGGTGTTTTCAATTAAACCAGTTTAAGACTGGTCTATATTTTTTGTGCCAATGTGTCCTGAGATGAGTCTGTGATCAACAGACAGACAGTAGGGGAGAGCCCCTGACCTATCTAAGAGTGTATGTCTGGGGTCCATGTTTTTGTGTGCTTTTCTGACAGCACAATTTTGCACTGCTTGAGAAAAAAAGGAATTCTTTGTACAAATGTACAGAATGGAGTGACAGAAGCTCCAAGCACACATTTCACCAGCCTTAGCTACACACTTGAATCTGCTCTGCTCACTTAAATGTGCAGACTTAAGAAAACAAGGACCCCACCCCTCTTCTCTTGGATAAACAGCCACATGGAGAGTGCAAGCTGAGAACTGAAGTTCTTTCCCAACCCAAAAGCTTGTCAAGAGAGAGCCAACGGGAAGGCCGTTATCTCTAAAAGGCCTCCTCGATGTCTCGCTGGGTGCACAGAGGCTCCACGAGGGAGTCTAGGGCTTGGCCAGCCCAGGGCCTGGATGGTGGGGAACGCAAGCCTGCCAGTTGGGGCGATAACAGGCCTGCTGCCCATCTTGATTTTCAGCACCCGCTGGGGCATTCTTGAGGGTAGCTGTTGACAGTTTTTTCCTGTGAAAACCCAGGGAGGCTCCGGCTCCCAGCCTCATGGAAGGGCAAGTCCAGGGGCCTCCTGCATGTGAAAAAGGACGGTGATTAGATAGCAGCCAAGCAGCCAGCCTATCTGCCTCGGCATTCCGCAGATGCAGCCCTCGCTGGGGTTAAATGGGAGCCATCGAGCTTAACCAGACAGACGCCAGCCCGCTCTGTTGAATGGGCCAGCGCCAGATAAGGGCCCCCAAAGTTATGCTCTGCGCAGGCAGCAGCACTCCCTGTCTTGGAAGGGGTGACCTTTGCTGGGTCCTGGCTGTGGTTTCTTGCAGGCGTCCAGTGGAGCCGGGGAGAGGATAATGGAATATAATATATAGTTTCTGACTTCAAGGCATCCAGCCCTCCCTGCCTGAGATGCAAACAGCCCTGCTGTGCTTATCATCCCAGGATCCCTCCAGCCCCTTCCCTGGAGCAAGAGGATGACAGCACAAGTGCTGAATGGAGAAAGTTCAGAACAGCCATTAACCCCTTTCCTTGCTGGAGAGACCTTTCGCTTGCCCAAACAGCCAGGGATGCCAGGTCAAACTAGACAGGGCCTCTTTTCCCAGGTCAGGAATCAGTTGGGGAGGGGTGCTTTGGATTGGGGCCCCAGGAAGAGAAGGGTCTGAGCCCATTTTCCAGCTGGGAGAATGGCTGCTCAGGGCTGGCCTGATTGGAAAGAGGCCCCAGGTTCACAGCCAAAGTCTGTAGAATCTTAGAGATATAATTGAAATTGCGATACAAGGACATCTGCAAGAGGGATCAGAAGGCCTTAGGGATGGACCTCAACAAGTGGGAAACCCTGGCCACTTGGAGGCAGGCTGTGCAGCATGGCCTTTCCCAGTTTGAAGAGACACTTGGCCAACAGTCTGAGGCTAAGAGGCAAAGAAGGAAGGCCCATAGCCAGGGAGACAGACCAGGGACAGACTGCACTTGCTCCCGGTGTGGAAGGGATTGTCACTCCCGAATCGGCCTTTTCAGCCACACTAGACGCTGTTCCAGAACCACCTTTCAGAGCGCGATACCAGAGTCTTTCGAGACTGAAGGTTGCCAATACAATACAATACAATTGAAAATGATTATGGACTTTATACCTCTATGTTGGAATGGAAAGCAATCATACTGCGCGCTTAAAAAGTGCATGTGAGTGAATGAACCAAATGGCTGTACGCACAATATACAATTGTATACAAGGGAGATTATCCTTGTGCAGGGGGCTCTTCGGCATGGGGTCCAATTGGGAGCAGTTGGTCCGATTAGCTTGAAGCCGGCCCTGGGCTGGTACATGGGAAGCCGCCTTCCACCAGGTCTGGCACTTGATCCATCCAGTCTTCACCAGCCCAGCCCAGGGACGCAGCAAGGGATGCATCTCTGGATCTTTGGTTTTCAAAGCTGCTGCTCCCCCACCAAGCGGTGGCTCGATCCCTTACATGCTGCCCTTCCTCTGCTAACCCTGGCTTCTGCTGGGAGGATTTATTTTGTGGCCTCCCTGGCTGTGAGAAGCAACGTGGGGTTGCGCCTATTGTACCAGGCTGGCGTTGGCCCTGATATAGCAGAGCCAGAGCATCCACCTGTCCTTGACCTGTCTGTGTTGCCTGGTGAAGAGTCTGGTATAACCTAGAAGTCTGCACAGTGCTATGCCAGCAGATGTTGGTTCAGCAAGTTTGTGAAACTGGTTTGGCAACGAGTTGTGCCAGAGGCTGCGCCACCAGTGGCTTTTCACTTCAGTCAGCAGCAGCAGCAGCAGCAGCAGCTCAGTCCTGGCCGTTCTCACAGCACAGCAACAAGAGGGTTTCACATTGTGACCAAACAACAGAACCTCCTGGGTCAAATCTCACTAGTCTTAGGTAGGCCATTCCTTTCCAGCCTCTGTTCAGTGGCTGTTTTTGAAGCAAGGCTCTTCTGCAGCCTTTGAAAATGAGGCTGGGATTTTGCTTTTAACATGAGCTTGTGTGGTTTTAGCAGAATGACTCCAAGACATTCCAATTCTGACACCAAGCCTCCAGCCTGAGTCTAACTGGGGAGATTATTATTTATTATTATTAACAGTATTTAATCAGACCTTCCCCAAGACTGACACTTTTGTGACCAAAGGTGTCAGGGCCTTTGGTCACAAAAGGGATTGGGGCCCTGACTCCAGCCTGACTCTGGTGCCAAGTGGACAAAGGAAAGAAGTCCCAGCTGGTTTTACAACCAGACATTGCTTAAAGGGCAGCCAGGAACAAAAGGCAGCTTAAGAGGTTACATTTCCTTGCTTTAGGCTCCTGCCTTGAATGGAGCTTGCAGGGAACCATTCAGCCCTTTGAATGACCATTTTTGGTTTGCAAACAAACTTAAAATAGCAGAGAGTCTTTGGTGAGGAAGAAACACTTGCCCAGCAACACACAGGGGACATTCTTTCTGTGCGCTTTTGTGGAGGGCTATCTCCGTCTTCCATCTCTGCTGGGTTTCCTGCTGGTCTCCTGGGCCCAGATTCTCTTGCATTGTGAGTGGGACTTTTGGAAATGACCTCAGGCCGTTCTCAGTGACTGGCGACCCAGGTCAGAATGACTAACCCAGCCTGTCTCCATCCCTGGGACAGGCTCGGCCCACTAAATAAAGGACAGGCACTGAGAAAGCAAAGAGGCAGGCAAGGAAGCCTGAACTCACAGATGGGTCTTGGGATGGGAGTGTTTTTGTCTGATGTCCACACGCACATAGATCTCACAACATTGCAAGGAGGATCAAGTGCCAGACCTGGATCAAGTGCCAGACCTTGTGGAAGGCGGCTTCCCATGTACCAGCCCAGGGCCGGCTTCCAGCTAATCGGACCAACTGCTCCCAACTGCTCAGTGGGCTGCACCCACACCTTGCAGGCAGAAGACCCCCATCCCTGGCATCTCAGACCAAACACTCTCTACCAACAACCTGGCCATTGGCCAGTGCTAATCAAAGTGGGGCACACCAGGCAGCTCCCCATGACTCATCACTGCACGGACGGTGTTGGTGGGGCAGTACTCTCCATCCTGAATCTGCAAGCACACAAGTGGTCCCCTAGTGCCGCATAAGCAAGAAGTGAACCTGTAGAAAGTTGTTGTATCTCCAAACTAGATGTGGTAGGGCAAAACCAATGCCAATTTTTGAATCAGCATCCCAAGTTCATATAAAACCACCATAAATCTTGAAAAAAGGATTTTCTGACCCTCAAGTTCACAGGCCTGCATATTAAAAGGAGGTGTCCTTGGGCTCCAAGGAGCTTCCAGGCTACATTTTGGCTGTAGAGATCCCCAAAGGGAGAGGGGAGGGAGGGCCTATCTTGGTCTTTCTTTCATTAGCTCTGTGGCAGCTTGGAGGGATTTTTTCCCTCTCAACTCCCTTCCAGCATCAAAAGGTTTATGCTGCTAAAGCTTGATAACTGCAGGACTGTGTATACTCAGCATCACGCCTAATCTGTCCTCAGGGAACTCTTGAAATCTCTTGAATCCTCCTTTTGATTCATATTCAAACACTGTCACGCCACAAAAGGCCTGGGAATCCTTGAATGGGAAGAGGTCCTGTGGAACTCAGTAGGGCTTACTTCTTAATAAACCTGCTCTGAAGAATATTGAGAGCATATTGAAACTGTAATATAGTTTTTCAGGCTGGGTGCCATGGTCTAGTTTTTTTACCTAATGAGCCTAAACCAATCCTAAAGGGGGGCTAACTATCACCAACACTAAAACTAAGTTAAAAACTAGAAAACTAAAACGGAACCTAAAAACTAAAACCAAGTTAAAAACCAAAAACACACTTGAAGCTAAAGTAACTAAGGATTAAAACTAAAACTAGAGACTAAAAAGATTGGAATAAGAAGCAAAAAACCCAAACCTAAAACTGAAACCTGACATTTCACCCATAGCTTTGGTGAGCTTCCTCAGAGGACAGTTTTTCTCAGGCACTGGAACTTGGTGCTGATCTCATACAGGTTGTAACTGATGGCCCATTGAACATGGTTGTCAGCTGTTAGCCCTACCTGGCTCCTTACTCTCTGAGTAACATTTTTCAGGGCTGGTAGCCATGCATTATTATTCAATTATTATTATTATTGTTATTAGCTTCTTATGCCAGTCTTTTTAGTCTCTAGTTTTATTTGGTGTTTAGTTTCAGTTTTAATCCTTAGTTATTTTAGCTTCAAGTGTGTTTTTAGTTTTTAAAGTTTTTAGCTTGGTTTTAGTTTTAGCTTTTTAGGTTGAGTTTTAGTTTTAATTTTTAGTTTCCAGTTTTTAACTTAGTTTTAGTGTTGGTGATAGTTAGCCCCCCCTTTAGGATTGGTTTAGGCCAGGGGTGTCCAAACATTTTGGCAGGAGGGCCACATAATCTCTCTGACACTGTGTCAGGGGCCGAGGGGGGGGGGAAGAATTAATTCACATTAAAAATTTGAATAAATTTACATAAATGAATTTATTAGAGATGGAACTTATATGAATGAATGAAGGTCTTGCAATAGCTCAAGGCCTATAAAAGGCCTTGCACAAAGCAAGGCCAGCCTTTCCTTTGCTGCTGCTGCTGCATCACAGACATGAAACAGCAAGTAGTGGAGGGAGCCCTTGCCCAACAGCTCCTTTGGGAAGTCAAATAGTCATCCTCATGCTGAGAGCAGTTGCATCAGGCCAGCATAGGCTCCAGCAAGTTTCTGGAGGGCCAGAGGCTCATTGGAGACTGGGGGCTCCCCGAGGACGTGATTGGGAGTCCCTGAGGGCCGCAAGTGGCCCCTGGGCCAGGATTTGGGCACCCCTGGTTTAGGCTCATTAGGTTAAAAACAATATGGATTCCTGCCGTGAAAGCCTTAGCATGTTTCTGCTCTGAAGAACCAAGGCCAGCAGCACCACGTTGCAGGGATCCCTGGAAAAAGCCTTTCCCTGGGGAGCCCATCATGCCTGCTGCCTGACCCCGATGCACTGTCAGGAGACAGCCTGGCCAGGTTGGCTTTTGGGTGGGTGTGTCAGATCCTGGTCACTATTGGATCTGGTCGACCTCTGATGCCACCACTGTGAAGAGGAGCAGTTCTTGGTGGCCAACTCCAAGGAGAGCAGAAGTAGCAGAAGGAGGAAGTGGAGTACATTGGCTTGTAGGGTGGGTGAGGTCAATGAGCTTACGTGGGTGGCAGGAGTGCACAGAACAGGGGAAACATTTGGGGGAGGGGTAGGCAGCATTGGACCTGGCTCTGAAGCACTAGAGGGGCTTGCAGTATGAAACCTTTAAAATAACAATCTATATTCCCCCCCCCAATCTATATTTCCCAGTCACTGAGGTCCAGTGTCTTCAACAGCCATTTCCTCTAAATGTTCTAAGGAGTGGGGGCCTCTGATATACTATTTGCCCAGACAGAGCATGAACAGTAGTGTCAACAGGAAGACCAGGGGAGGCAGGGGGAGGACTGAAGAACAAACCCCTCCCCTGCCAGCCTCTCACTTGGCTGCTGCCACCTTTGAGGCACACAAAGCTCATGGCCATACAGCCCACCACTGGCTATCATTGAGAGCAGAAGTTAACAAAAGGCTGTCACTGTCCTGGGGTAGAGCAGATCCGATGTCCCTGTGGGGTTTCAGCTACCTGTTCTTGTGTCTTTATTTCAGGATGCTCTCTGGCCCTTGTGATCGTGCCCTGGATTGTAGCAAAGGTAGAACATCAGCCTTCCTTAACTTTGGGTTGCCGACGTCCTGCCTTCCTGAGGTTCTGACCCTTGTCTCATCAAGAGTTCTCTGCTTCTTCCCTTCCTGGAGATGCCTGTGCCAAGCAACCCTCTTGTGGAGCTGGTAGAGGCAGCTCTCTCTCTCTCTCTCTCTCTCTCCACTGTTGCTGGAGCGTCTGTTTTTGAGATGAACAGAACTTATTGCCCAAGGCAGCTGTTAGACAGAGGAGGGAGCAAGGGGAAGTCGCCAGGCCAGGCTGTCTGCCTTTGTGTTTTCCAAGGGAGGAAAATTATTCTTTCTTTTTTCTTTTCCTTTTTTTTTTTTTAAAGCAAGCTGCTGTGGCTGACTCTGACCTGCTCCTCTAAGCAAATTCCATCATATGCATAAATAAGCTTGTGCATTAAGAGGGCAGAGGGACATTTCTGCAGGAGAGGGAATGAATTTGTGGCAGGGAGGGGAGAACATGCAACCAAATTCTTCCGGCTTGCATTGCTTGCAAGACTGGGAATTTATGTTTTAATTTTATTTTAGTTTCCCCCCCCCCAGAACATTCCATTGGTTGATTGGCTGTTGCCTCTGTGCAGCCAGATCCTGTGCAGGATTACTTGGGCATAAGTCTCACTGAATTGAAAGGGCATTATTAAAAATAAAATTGCACAGGATTGAACAAGCAACATCAACAGGCCCAATGCATTGAGTCTGGCAAGTTAATGTTTAATGAATCCCAAATAGATCAGTGAGATTTAAAATTAATGTTTAAAATGTCCCCCAGAATCACATTCAAATTTTTTCATTTGCATTTTGGGAGAACAAATGTTGTACATATTTAAAATGTTAAAATGTTGAAATGTTTTTTCAGGTCTTGACTTTTAACTTGGGTAAAAACTTAGGCTCTTGACTTTTAACTTAGGGCACAATCCTGACTTGTGCTAGTACAGCCAGGCCACAGTGGCCTGTTGGCAGGTTGGGACGCTGCTGGAGGTTACCTCAGAGTAAGGGGATTTCCCCCCCTTACCCTGTGTAACACCCCAACCTGCCCTATGGGGCTACTTGAATCTGCACCAGCTATTTAGCTGGCACAAATCTGAGCAGCCCATGTAAGGCTGCCCGGCCCAGGAGTGGGGGTTAGGAAATGGAGTGCTCTATCACCACCCACCCCCTCCTGGACCTGATCCTCCTCGTGTGCTGCCCTCTCCCCATCCAGAAACACCCTCACCCTCTCCAACCCCCTAGCACAAACCTATTTTCCTCGGCCAGCACAGGGACTGGATTCTGCCTGGGCAAGATGGCATGGGCCTCTGTGCTGACCCAGTTGACTCCTGAGTTGGTGCAAACATGTTTGACAGCACATATGCAACCCTTGGGAGCAATCGCAGGGTGCCTGCACCAAGATAAGTCATGATTTGGATTGGACTGCCTAGTTTACATTAGGTTTAATTTAGGGTACATGAATAGCATGTCTTGGTTTGGTTTCCATTAGCATGCCCCGCATCTGGTTGGTTAGTTATTAATATTGTGCTCAAAATGCAGGTGGTATTTGTACAGCATAACAGTTCCCTGCCCCGAGGGGCTTACAACCTGGGCAATAGAAACATGGGATACAGAAGTAGAGAAGGGAATAGAGTCAAAGGTGCACAGGGAAAAAACTGTAATTATTTCAGGTACCTGTGCTTAGGCTTAGTTGCAGTAGGGGGTGAGGACTGGGATGTTGTGCCGGAATCTCCAAGAAAACATGATTTTTAAGGAGCGAATCAAAGGAAGTCAGGGAAGTGACATCATAACATAACATAGCCGCCTTGAGTGTCCTCATTGGATAGAAAGGTGGGATACAAATCTCTAAAATAAATAAAAAATAAATAGCAGCATTCCAGGAAGTGGCTCCAAGCAGAAGGGCCAGTCACAGAGGAAAGGCTGAGTTGTTTCAGGAGGAGAACTTTGGGCAACTGAGGGTAGTGAACCTGGATGAGAAAGGTCACAGGAAGGGATGTATTAGGATAACTGGGCTGGCTGGACCTGGTTGTGATTGCCACCACAATTGCCTTGGTGGCAGCGAGGCTTGCCTGCTGAGGTGTGCTCTGTGTTGGGCAGCCTGGCCATGACAACTCCCCGCACATTATGGGAGAAGGGTCCATTGGAGTGTGGGCTGGCAGGCAAACCCAGATGTTAAATGCCTTCACCACCCTTCACCCAGTGGTACACTGAGCATTTGGCAGGGCATCCCTGAAGAACATTTTTTTCCTTTTGAGAAAGAAAAATAGGTGGTGAAATAAGCACACTATTGTTAATTGCTTATTTAAAAAAACAAAACATCAACCTTTAATGATGCAGATTGTGATGAATTATGATGACAACTGGGGTCTCTGTTATTCATGGCCAGAATGACAACTCTGGACAATGTGGTCTTGGTGAGTTTGGGAGGCTGGGCAGTGGATGATGGTGGCCTGCTTGTCATCTGAGGAGGGGTGGCTTCCACCATTGCATACCTCCACTTGTGACAATAGCAGGCCTTGCTTGCTATAAGAGCCCTTTGTTTTCTGGACCTTGTTGCATGCTGGGTGATTATACGGTGTGGAGGCAGCATTGGACTTGGCTCGCTAAAACAATAACAGATCATTTACTGAAACGAGGCCATTGCCAAGAGTTCTGCCTTTAAATATCTGGCGAGGTTGTCCTAATGTGGACTGCAACTTAATATTGAAAGTATTGTTGCCATGGCAGTGGCAAGGGCTTCTAGGCTTGGCTTCCAGACCTGGCCTTGCCCTTAGCCTGCCTGTCCTAGGGGGATGTGGTGAGGGGCATCTTTTATAGATATGCCCAACAACTTCTGTTGGCAACTACATTTGGTTACAATTGTTAAAAGCGTGGAGAGGATCTTTGCGCCAAGTTTTTGTTTAGCTTTGTAACTGAAGAAGCTTCTGAAATGGTTGCTGATGGCTAGACTTTGATGCTTGCTTGGCACAGCATAGGTGGCTGGTGGCTGCAATCTATTTGCCCACACAGCTGCTTAACTCGGGACTGCAAAGGAAGAGCTTTGCAATGTGACCTTAGCCTGCAAAAGAGAACAGAAGTTTTTGCAGATGGCTGGCAAGAAAGGAGGTGGGTCCTCAGGGAATGCTGGGGTTGATGCTGTTTTAAGTTTGACTGCTGTTGCTTTGGGGGCTCCCTATGCCTGCCTTTTATGCTTGCAGCTAAGCCCTTTGTCTGGCATCTTTCTCTGGGCTCCCCCACCATGTGAGAGCAAAGAGGGAGTGGTCTTGGGGAGGGCCTTTTTGGTTGTAGCCCTGCATATGGAACACCCCCCATAGCAGTAGCATAGTTGGAAGGGGTGCAAAGCACTAAGTTTTGCAGGAAGCCTTACCCCAGTGTGCAAGCGGCCCCTCCCTCTCCCCTTCAGAACCATTCTGGGTGGTGGGTGCAAAAGGGAGATATTCATCTCTTCTCTGGCATTCACCTCTGTTTTGCACACCTGCCTCAGAGTCATGCCAGAATATGTGCAGTTACCAATATATCACTGTTGGCTTAGTCAAGGCATTGCTAAGGCCACACTGCTGCACTACCTTGTTGAGTTCTGAGGGAGGCTTTACTGAGGACTTGTATAGAAAACATTCAATGTTTATTTTTCAGGTTTCTGATAGTTCTCAGAACTATTATTTAGTATATAAAACATTACACATAGATTTCTCAAATGCACAATGTTTAATTTCTGGTTGCCAGGGTCGAATAAACTGCCTATGACTTATTTAAGTGTTGATGATTATTTTAAAACATAGATTATTTTAAAATAATGCATTTTAAAAAGCCCTTTTAAAAATCTTTCCAGTGCACAGCATGAAAACATTGCAGCTCTTCAAAAGTGTGTTCAGGATGCCATCAAACATGGTATGATGATGAGCTGCTCATTTACCACCCAGTGGATAGAAATGGTAAAGCCATAATCAACCATCTCAGATCTTTTCTGATTGTGAGCCCTTTTGGGACAGGGAGCCATTAGTTATTTCATTTTTCTCTGTAAACCGCTTTGTGAACTTTTAGCTGAAAAGCGGTATATAAATACTGTTAATAATTAATAATAATGCAGGTAGGCTGTGGTGTCTCAAATATCTATTAATTGTAAAAAAAATGTCATCATGAAGATTTCTGGAGAACTCAAAAGCAGCCTCAGGTCTTCATGGCAATGTGGGTGGTCCTGATGAAGGTGTTACCATATTTGGGCTTCTGGATCAACTCCAGCATTACGTTATGTTCTAATATTCATAGTTACAAAGGGATACCCCAAGTGAATTATTCATGTGTCACAACCAGTCTACAGTCTCTAATATTTTAACTACCAGACTTCTTTTGAACAAACATTAGGAAGAACTTCCTGATGTTTTGAACTGTTCGCTAGTGCAGTAGCATAGCTAGGGGGTTGCAAAGCGCTGTCTTGCCGGAGCCTCACTGTGGCATGCAAGCAGCCCCTTCTTTTCCCTTCAGTTTTGCTCCCGCTATCTAGGATGGCTCTGAGTGGGAGGGGCCACTTGCATGGCATGGTGAGGCTCCCAGCAAAACTTAGTGCTTTGCACTCCCTCTAGCTATGCCACTGGGCCAGTGGCACAGTCTGTCTTGGAAGGTAGAAGACTGTCCATGGTGGGAGATCTGGACAGCTGGCTGCTATAGCGAGCAGCCTGCCTTGGCAGGGGGTTGGACTCTATTGGAAAGGCTACAGCATTTGTGGCTCTTTAATCTAGAACAGTGTTTCTCAGACTGTGGGTCGGGGCCTACTAGGTGGGTTGTGAACCAATTTCAGGTGGGTCCCCATTCATTTCATTGTTTTGTTTTTAGTATATTACACTTGATGAGACTGCATTTGTGGAAATGTTACAGACCTCTACTTTGAACAAGCTATGTATATACGATATGTGTATGTGTGTGTGTGTGTGTGTGTGTGTGTGTGTGTGTGTGTATATATATATATATATATATATATGAATATACTATGTATATTCTTTTAACAATGACTATAAATGGGACTTACTCCTGGGAAAGTGTGAGTAGGACTGTTACAAATTTTCCTGCTTGATGATGTCACTTCCCGCCATGACATCACTTCTGGTGGGTCCTGACAGATTCTCATTTTAAAAAGTGGGTCCCGGTGCTAAATGTGTGAGAACCACTGGTCTAGAAAAAAAGCACCAGAGGGGGGACATGACTGAGATGTACAAAATTACGCAGGGGATGGATAGAGTGGATAAAAGGGTGCTCTTTTCCCTTTCAAACAACACCAGAGTCAGGGGACATCCACTAAAGTTGAGTGTCCGGGGCTTAGAACAGACAACAGACAATACTTTTTTACCCAGCGGGTCATCAGTGTGGAACTCCTTGCTGCGGGATATGGTGAGGGCATCTAGCCCAGATACCTTGAAAAGGGGATGCATGCTGGTGAGGCTCTCCGCAAAACTTAGGATGCAGTCCTATCCTATCCACGCTGGCTTGGGAGTAAACCCCACTGAGATGCTGGGACTTACTTCTGAGTAGGCATGCCCAGGACTGGGCTGTTAGTGCTTGGCACCCCCTCTAGCGCAGCATCACTTTGGAAAAGCTGGTTCTTTTGGAGGGAGAAGCCCAAGCTCACTCAGTTCAGTGGGTCTCACTGTCGCGTCTCCTCGCCAGTGATGCAGCCCACCGCGTGCGTTTCAGCGGGTGCAGCGATGCGGTGGCGTAGCTGGAGGGGGGGCGGAGCGCTCAGGCTGGCAGGGAGCCTCAGCGAGGTGGGCAAGCGGCCCCTCCCTTCGGAGCCATTCCCATACAGCTCCGTTTTGCTCCCCCCGCCGGGAATGGCTCCGAAGGGAGGGGGCGCTTGCCAGCCTGAGCGCTCTGCCCCCCTCCAGCTACGCCACCGCAGCGACGCGCCTCGCAGTTGCAGAGCCGAGTCCCCAAGCGCGGACTCTTCAGCTCGCCCCCGGAGACAGTGCTGCGCTGCCCCTTCGCTCCGGGGTCTGATCCAGCGGCGTCCCCGCCTGACGCCTCTCGCACCTCCGGCGCTTCTGAACGCACCTGGAGGTCGCAATCCTCACCACCCGAAGGGCCCGATCCGATCCAACTTTCCAGCTCCAGTGTCGCCACAATGCAGCCCCATGTTCCCAGACCTTGAGAAGGCCCCAGTGGCTTCCCCTCCACCACAGGATGCAGTGCACGCCCCACTGGCGCAACTGCACCGACTCTGGGAAACTGGATAGGATTGGGCCCTTAGGCTGCGAGCCTATGCATGCTTTCCTGTGGGTCAGCCCCACTGAATGCAACGGGACTGAGGCTGCAATCCGATGCACACTTTCCTGAGAGCAAGAACACAAGAGCACTTACTTCCGAGTAGACAAGCAGAGGATTGACCCCCGAATCCTTTCCAGCTAAATGGAGCTTGCTTTTGAAGAGATGCCTTGAGGCTGCTGGTGCCCTAAGAAAAGGGTGAGCAGATGCAGTGGGGCACAGAGCGCCCTGACCTCTCAACTCTGTAGAAGAGGGCATTTGGGCAGATGTCGCTTTTTAAAACCCTTCCATGTGAAGCTGCACCTGCCCAAATGCCCTCTTCTGCACCAGTGTTTCTCAAACTGTGGGTCACAAGCCAATTTCAGGTGGGTCCCCGTTCATTTCAATATATTAGACTTGTTGCTACCATGGTATGTAACTGCATTTGGGGAAATGTCACTGATCTGTACTTTGAACAGGCTACTATGAAGATGCTTTTAACAATGAGAGTCAATGGGATTTACTCCTGGAGAAGTGTGGGTAGGATTACAACCTAGGATTGTTAAAAATTTTCCTGCTTGATGACGTCACTTCTGGTCATGCCATCAATTCCAGTGGGCCCTGACAGATTTTCATTCTAAAAAGTGGGTCCCGGTGCTAAAGGAGTGAGAACCACTGTTCTACACAATGGTTAAAGGTAGAGGCTCTTTGTCCTCCATTGCTTCTGGTCCAGGTCCGTAGCTGGGGGGGGTACCGGGGGGGGGCCTTTGCCCCCCAGCCCACAGTTAGCCCCCCCCCCAGCATTTTTCCAAACCTGTCCTCTTTATCTAATCTGGCGTCAGTTTGGGGTGATTTGAAGCCCTTTTTGCAACATTTTTTGTGCACAGGTCTTCCGGCAGGGACTGGGGAGGAGAGAGAGTGCATGTGTGTGGAGTGAGTAGAACAGGGTCCTGGGGAGGCTCCTTGGAAGTTATGACCTCTGGTCACCCTGCCCCCATCCAGAGCACATGGAGAGCAGGGCTGGTCAAGAGCAGCTATAAGAAGGTTGGGAGAGATTTCTACTTGGGAAAGGTTCTAAGCAGGGGCGGATCCGGGGGAGGCCATTTGTGCATACCCCCCCCCCCAACTGTGCTGCCAGCAGGGAAAGGTGCCTGCTAGGATGGAGAGCAAAAATCAGGTGTCAGGGGAACACCCACTGGGCGGGTGTCAAGGAGATTGGCTGGAATGGGAGCCCAGGTCTACCCACCCATCAAACAGCCACAGAGGCTTTAAGCTCAATCAGGAGCCCAGGTCTACCCCAATAGACCTGGGCTCTAAGTCCAGGCAGGAGCCCAGGTCTACCCACCCAGCAAATAGCCACAGAGGCCTGAGGGGGGACATGATTGAGACATATAAAATTATGGGATGGCTAGAGAGATGTTTTCCCTCTCACATAACACCAGAATCAGGGGACATCCACTAAAATTGAGTGTTGGGAGAGTTAGGACAAACAAAAGAAAATATTTCTTTACCCAGCATGTAATTAGTCTGTGGAAGTCATTGCCACAGGAAGTGGTGATGGCAACTTGCTTAGATGGCTTTAAGAAGGGATTGGACAAATTTCTGGAGGAAAGTCCATCACAGGTTACAAGTCATGATAGGTATGTGCAAGCTCCTGATTTTAGAAGTAGGCTACCTCAATGCCAGATGCAGAAGAGGACCCGAGGATAGAGGTTGTGTCTTGCTGTCTTTTGTGCTCCCTGAAACATTTGGTGGGCCGCTGTGAGATACAGGAAGCTGGACTAGATGGGCCTTTGGCCTGATTCAGCAGGACTCTTCTTATGTAGGCTACAAACTCAATCAGGAGCCCAGGTCTACCCAAGTCTCCAAGTCCAGGTGGGAGCCCAGACCCAGGTCTGCCTGCCCAGAAAATGTCCACAGATGTGATAAGCCCAGATTGGTTACCAGCTACCTGCCTGGTTGACCTGGGCTCTGAAGGTAGTGCTCATGGCCCCCTCCCTAACAGACACTGGATCCACCCCTGGTTCTAAGGAGATGCAACTCTCAGAAAGCTGGGAGGATTCAGCTCCACCAGGTAGAGTCAATAAACTTAAATCTTCTGTATTTTGCTTTTTAAAAGTAATGAATATTGTAAAAAAAAAAAAACTAGTGTTCCAATGGCTACTGTATTTGACTAGCATATCTTTCCTCTTGCTTTTATGTAAATAAATTTTATTTTAATATGTATCAATGCATCAGCAATGTGTCATCGACAAATGTTATATAGATGATAGATAGGTGCTATATAGGTGAGAGATAGGTGCTAGACAGGCACTATATAGGTGTTAAATAGGCACTATATAGGTGTTGATCTCTTTGCAGCATTTTAGGACTTCAGCAGGGATGCTGTCTTTTCCAGGTGCCTTGCCAAAGGCAAGGGAGTCCAGGGCCACGTGAAGTTCTTCTAGGGTTGGTTCACTGTCAAGCTCTTCCAGCACAGGCAGGCACTCAATGTTGTTCAGTGCTTCTTCGGTGACTACATTTTCTCTGGAATATAGCTCAGAGTAGTGCTGCACCCAGCGTTCCATCTGCTGCGCCCGATCCTGGATGACCTCGCCTGTGGCAGACTTCAGAGGGGCAATTTTCTTCTGTGTTGGACCTAGGGCCTGCTTGATACCATCATACATCCCCTTGATGTTGCCCGTGTCAGCTGCTATCTGTATCTCGGAACAGAGCTGGAGCCAGTAGTCGTTAGCACATCTCCTGGCAGTCTGTTGGACTTTGCTGCGAGCAGTTCGGAGGACCTGCAGGTTGCGCTCACTGGGACAGACCTTGTATGCTGCTTGAGCTCTCCTCTTTTCCTCAATGACTGGTGTCAACTCCTCAGAGTGGGCTTCAAACCAGTCTGCCGCCTTGTTGGTCTTCTTGCCGAATATGGACAAGGCGGTGTTGTAAACGGTATTCTTGAAATGTTCCCATCTGCTGGATGCGTTTGCGTCGGCCGGGCCTGGAAGAGATTCCTCAAGCGCTTGTGCAAATTCCTCCACTTTTCTCTGATCCCGGGTCTTGCTGGTATCAATGCGAGGTCTTCCTTCCTTTTTCGTGTGATACAGTCGCTTTGTTTGCAGTTTCACTCTGCTGCACACCAGGGAGTGGTCAGTGTCGCAGGCAGCACCATGATAACTGCGTGTGATCTTGATGCTGGGAAGGCTGGAGCGTCTGGTGAGGATCAGGTCGAGCTGGTGCCAGTGCTTTGATCTTGGATGTCTCCAAGAGACTCTATGTTGGGGCTGAGCTGCATGAAATCCTCTGTCTCTGCTGGAGAGAAGGTGGAGTACCTCAAGACATGAGGGATGCAAACATCATCACGCTGTACAAGAACAAAGGTGACAGGGGTGACTGCAACAACTACCGCGGCATCTCTCTCCTTAGCGTTGTAGGAAAGCTGTTTGCCCGAGTTGTACTAAAGAGGCTCCAGGTACTTGCAGAGAGCGTCTATCCAGAATCGCAGTGTGGATTCCGAGCCAACAGGTCCACCACTGATATGGTATTCTCCCTTAGACAACTGCAGGAGAAATGCAGGGAACAACGACAGCCACTCTTTATAGCCTTCATAGATCTCACAAAGGCTTTCGACCTGGTCAGCAGAGACGGCCTCTTCAAGATTCTCCCCAAGATTGGATGTCCACCCAGGCTCCTCAGCATCATCAGATCCTTCCACAAGGACATGAAGGGCACTGTTGTCTTCGATGGCTCCACATCAGACCCTTTTGACATCCGAAGCGGAGTGAAGCAGGGCTGTGTTCTTGCACCAACCTTGTTTGGGATTTTCTTCGCTGTCCTGCTGAAGCAGGCCTTTGGAACTGCAACAGAAGGCATCTATCTCCGGACCAGATCAGACGGAAAGCTCTTCAACCTCTCCAGACTGAGAGCAAAATCCAAAGTCCAGCTGAAATGTCTGCGTGACTTCCTCTTTGCCGACGATGCAGCTGTCACTACCCACTCTGCCAAAGATCTCCAGCAGCTCATGGATCGTTTTAGCAAGGCCTGCCAAGATTTTGGACTGACAATCAGCCTGA
This sequence comes from Tiliqua scincoides, assembly GCF_035046505.1. Classification (NCBI taxonomy): domain Eukaryota; kingdom Metazoa; phylum Chordata; class Lepidosauria; order Squamata; family Scincidae; genus Tiliqua; species Tiliqua scincoides. The sequence goes on from NC_089828.1 coordinate 7,590,713, forward strand.
AGAAAACACAGGTCATGGTTCAGGATGTGGACTCACCTCCCTGCATTACAATCTCTGAGCATGAACTGGAGGTTGTCCATGACTTTGTGTACCTTGGCTCAACGATCTCCGACACTCATTCTCTCGATACCGAGCTAAACAAGCGCATCGGTAAAGCAGCTACCACGTTTTCCAGACTCACAAAGAGAGTCTGGTCCAACAAGAAGCTGACGGAACATACCAAGATCCAGGTCTACAGAGCTTGCGTCCTGAGTACACTTCTGTACTGCAGCGAGTCATGGACTCTTCGCCCACAACAGGAGAGGAAACTGAGCGCTTTCCACATGCGCTGCCTCCGTCGCATCCTCGGCATCACCTGGCAGGACAAAGTTCCAAACAACACAGTCCTGGAACGTGCTGGAATCCCTAGCATGTATTCACTGCTGAAACAGAGACGCCTGCGTTGGCTTGGTCATGTCGTGAGAATGGATGATGGCCGGATCCCAAAGGATCTCCTCTATGGAGAACTCGTGCAAGGAAAGCGCCCTACAGGTAGACCACAGCTGCGATACAAGGACATCTGCAAGAGGGATCTGAAGGCCTTAGGGATGGACCTCAACAAGTGGGAAACCCTGGCCTCTGAGCGGCCCGCTTGGAGGCAGGCTGTGCAGCATGGCCTTTCCCAGTTTGAAGAGACACTTTGCCAACAGTCTGAGGCTAAGAGGCAAAGAAGGAAGGCCCATAGCCAGGGAGACAGACCAGGGACAGACTGCACTTGCTCCCGGTGTGGAAGGGATTGTCACTCCCGGATTGGCCTTTTCAGCCACACTAGACGCTGTGCCAGAACCACCTTTCAGAGCGCGATACCATAGTCTTTCGAGACTGAAGGTTGCCAATACAATACAATATAGGTGTTAGGCATTATATAGGCACTATATAGGTGTCAGGCTTTATATGGGTGCTAGATAGGCGCTAAATAGGTGTTAAATAGGCACTAAATAGGTGCTAGATAGGTGTTGCACAGGCACTAGATAGGCATTATATAGGTGTTAGGTGCTATATAGTGTTAAATAGGTGCTATATAGGTGTTAAATAGGCACTTTCAGTATAAGTAAATACTACCTGCATCCCAGTGATATGTTTTACTTTTGCAGGGTTGCAGGCCTGTGTATTGCACTGGTGTGTAAATGAAAGGATATGTTGCATGTTATTTCTATGTAGGCAATACATTTTACATTGCATGCAGAGATGCATTTATTCTATGCAAATTTTTGTTACATTGCTTTACAGATAATGAATGCATCTTTAAAAAAAAAACACCACATTATTATCTCTTCATGAAGTTTGGGGGAGTCTCTTGTGTCTGATGTTTCTCCATACTTATTCTTTCATTTTGCCCACCAGTATAGATACCTGATATCATTGCCCCTCTTGAAAAAATAGTTGCCCTCCCACCTCTAGAATTCTGGCTATGGGCTGGTCACCCTGCCTAAGAGAAGGCAGGTCTCTAAGGGGTCTCTTGGTGGGGAAGCAGAAACAATAGTGGACTAGTTTCTTCTATTTACAGCAAACACCTTTGTTTCACAAGATCTGTTTCACGTGATTCAGGTCTCCATGAGAATAACAAGAACTACTGTTTATCAGTGGCGTAGCTAGAGGCGGTGTAAAGCACTAAGTTTTGTAGGGAGCCTTACTGTAGCATGCAAGCTGCCCTCTCCCTTCCCTTCCGAGCCATTCTGGGCCATGAGAGCAAAACGGAGGCAACACCACTGTGAGGCTCCCTGCAGAACGTTGTACTTGCACCCGTTCTAGCTACGCCACTGACCAAAGTCGCAAGAGGGCAGTCCCTTTCAGAACTAGGTATTGTCCCACTTTGGCTCTTGCACCCCAGCTAGTTTCCAAAAGAGAAATCTTCACCTTCACAGAAGGACTCCCTTCTTGTGCTGTGAAGCCCTCCGATTTGCCCTGGATAACTATGCGTAGAAGTGTGTGGCCATGTTTTGCTTGACGCTTTCCTTCTCTCCATTTGTATGTGATCAGCCTGTTCTGTGCAGCACAGGCCCTCTTCACTGACTTGTGAAGACTGGGTGTTGCATAGCTGTTTTTCATGCCATTATTGAAATGAGACGTTGTAGATGCCAGCAATGCAGGGGCATGGTACCTGTCATAGTCCTACTGCAAGAGTCTGGCACATGCAGATCAGGCTCTCCCAAACTTCCAAGCCAATGTGTTATGATGCATGTTCCATGGAGCAGAAGTGTTTTGAAACCTGCAATGCGATTCTTAGAAAACAGAATGCTTTGTAGCTCTAGGCCAGCAGTGTTCTTCAAAACAAAGGCGCTGTCTCCATTATATATCTGGGAGACATATTTGGGGTTCAGCTGGATTTTTTTTTTACCTTATTCCCTGCTCCCTTTGCTCATTTGTCAAATTTTCATCCTGTGGACCTTCCTTGGGTTGTGGGAACTCAGGGGACCTGTATTAAATACTTTTGGTGACACTTAATACACAGGACCAGTGACATTGCTAGAGTGGGTGCAAAGCACTAAGTTTTTCAGAGAGCCTCACTGCAGCATGCGAGGGTCCCCTCCTCCTTGGAGCCATGCCAGGCAATGGGAGCAAAACAGCCTGGAATGGCTCACACCCTCCTGGGGTGGCGCAGCGCAGCGGCCCCTGTGGCGGAGGCTCCCTGCCCGGCCTGCCGGCAAGCGGGGACAACGCAGCATGGAGCAAGCCCCGCGGGGATCTGCCATGCGCCCGCCCGCCCCCTCGACCCTACATGGAACATAAGAACAGCCTCACTGGATCAGGCCATAGGCCCATCTAGTCCAGCTTCCTGTATCTCACAGCGGCCCACCAAATGCCCCAGGGAGCACACCAGGCAACAAGAGACCTGCAAGGCCTCCTGGGAATTGTAGTTTAAGAACATAAGAACAGCCTCACTGGATCAGGCCATAGGCCCATCTAGTCCAGCTTCCTGTATCTCACAGCGGCCCACCAAATGCCCCAGGGAGCACACCAGGCAACAAGAGACCTGCAAGGCCTCCTGGGAATTGTAGTTTAAGAACATAAGAACAGCCTCACTGGATCAGGCCATAGGCCCATCTAGTCCAGCTTCCTGTATCTCACAGCGGCCCACCAAATGCCCCAGGGAGCACACCAGATAACAAGAGACCTCATTCTGGTGCCCTCCCTTGCAATTTAATAATTTTTTTTTAAAGTAATCACACCCATTACAAACCCATTTCCGCTTTCCTGGGGAGACTTCTAGCCCCATACACTGGGCAGCACATTGCAGCCCACTCCACAGCAGCCCCCCCCACTGCACACAGACCAGTGTACAGGAGCTCCAGAGCCCCCCCACCCCCACTGCTTATATACAGACAGATACAGAATTTTTCCTGGAGCAGCAGCTCCCAGCTCTGCGCCTCCTCTCAGGTGCGGCGGCACTGCTAGACGGCGCCACTCTCCGCCGTGGCTCTCCTAACCAACTTTCCAGCACTAACATAAGGGCAATGATCAATAAGAACAAGAAAAGGCTTGCTGGATGAAGCACAGGGAGCTCATCTAGTCCAGTATCCTGATTTCCATAGTGATACATAGCCCTCTGTTTTGCCTTTGCTCCCCTCCAAGGGGGATTCATGTGGCCCCAAAACCTGGAGGTTCATCACCATCCTGACTAGGACCCAGTGGTCCTACATGAACTTACTCCCAGGAAAGTGTGGATAGGATTGGACAGTTCAGTGGTTCCCAAACTGTGGGTCAGGACCCACTGGTGGATCCTGACAGATTTTTGGTGAATTGCCAAAGGGTGGTGGAAAGATCGGATAACTAATTGCCTCAAGCCTCAAAGCTATTCAAAAATCAAATTCTGATTCTGTAGCTGCTAACTCGATGGTTCCCATACATTTTAACACTGGGACCCACTTTTTTAAGACACTGTATTGGGATACACCAAGGTTTATGAGACTTAAAAAAAAAAAATCTAGAAAGACATCATTTATTTACCCTGCCAAAAGACACTCTCCCAAAAGATGCTCAAACATTTATGTCCCTGAATTTCCACATGCTTGCAAAATGCAGGAGCTCAGTTTGCAAACTGAGCTCTTTGCAGGCCAATTAGCATCTATATGATTTTTGAATAGGCTGCTATGGGACTCACCAAAAATGAGGTTGTGACCCACCAGTTTGGGGTCCATTGTGCTAACTGCCCTGCAAGGAGCTGAGCTCCTGCAGTCTGCAAGCTTGTGCAAATATAGGGGGATAAATGTTTGTGGGTCTTTCTGGTTACCATTACTCAAAAATACCTAAAATTATTTTTTTTAAAAGCCTGGTAAACCTGGGTGGGTCCCGATAGAGTGTCATTTGAAAAAGTGGGTCCTGGTGCTAAGAAGCCTGGGAACCACTGGACTAGTTAATCGGCTCTATATACTGCATTTAATGTTGCAGATGAAGGCAGGCCTGCTATGCTGTGTAATCAAGCCTGGTCATTTGAAAAAGGAAGGAGGGAAGGCAGATGTGTGTGGGCATTCCAGGGCAGCCCTGATCCAGGCAGGCGACCCTCGCCAGGTGCCCCCCAGTGCTCAGGTGCTCCGCAGCACAGCAAATGGGAGCTTAAGCAGACTCAGCTGCTGTCTCTGGAGGGACTCCGAGTGGCTATTGGGGGGCAGAAGGCGGTGGGAAGGAGGAGGGCTGCTCCCAAGCCAAGGGGGGAAAGGCAGTGGCATAGCCAGAAGGGGGGCAAAGCACGAAGTCTTGCAGGGGCCCAGCGCAGAGTGCAAGGGGGCCCCTCCCCTCTGGGCCATTCCAGGCGGGGTGCAACACAGAGGCGTAGCCAGAGGTGGGGGCAAAGCACCAGGCAGCCTCAGCGCAGCGTGCAAAGGGCCCCTCCCCTCTGGAGCCATTCCAGGCGGGGGGAAAGCGGAGGCGTAGCGGGGGGTAGCAGCGGGAGCCTCAGCGCAGCGTGCAAGGGGCCCCTCGCGGCCCTCCTGCGCCCGCCCGCGGGGCCCCTGCACGCCGCGCCTCGGCCCCCCCGGGGGCGCCTTTTGCTCGAAGAGTTAAGAAACTTGAGCCGCTGTTTGCGCAACGGGCAGCGCGCTGCGCGCCGCCAAAGTGTCTAGACGGGCACATGACGGGAGGGAGCCAATGACTCCGGCGCTCTCCGCGGGCCTCGCCGAGTGCGGTGGAAGAACAAAAAAGCAGGCGAGCCGAGCGAGCAGGACGCGCCGCGCAGCCAGACCCGGCGGGGCTCGGACTCTCGCTGGAAGCTCCGACGGCCGCGCCGCCTGGACCGCAGCAGCCCCGTCCGTCGCCCGCTCCCGCCGGGACCCCCGCAGCCGAGCCATGCGCGGCGCCGCCAGCCCGCTGCTCGCCCCGCCGGGGGGGCCTGCCGCGCAGCGGGGCGGGCCGGGCGCCTTCTGAGCCAGCCGTCCGAGGAGCGGCCCGCACGCGACGCCCCCGGAGAGCCGCGGCGGAGAGCGGCGCCGTCGAGCGGGGCCGCCGCGCCTGAGAGGAGGCGCAGAGCCGGGCGCCGCCGCTCCATGTAGGGCCGAGGGGGCGGGCGGTTGGGCGCGCGGCGGATCCCCGCGGGGCTCGCTCCATGCCGCGGCGCCCCCGCTTGCCGGCCGGCCGGGCCGGGAGCCCCCGCCGCGGGGGCCGCTGTGCGCCGCGCCGCCCCGGGAGGGTGTGAGCGAGCCGAGGACGGCGAGGCGCATGTTCAGGTCCAGACGGGCAGGGCTGGTGCGGCGCCTGTGGAGGAGCCGCGTCCCCCTCGGCCGCGAAGACGCCGGCGCCGGGCGGGCGCGGGATGGCGGCGGCGGCCCCGCGAAGAGCGCGCAGAAGCCGGCGCGCAGCCCCGAGGAGCGGCCCGTGGCGCAGGGCGACGGCGGGACGGTGAGCTGCTGCCTCTTCCAGGACCGCGAGCCCGGCGCCGCCGCGCCGCCCCGGGAGGCGCCGCCGGAGCAGGAGCTGCAGGCCGCCACGCTCGCGCTGCTCAAGCGCCTCAAGGAGCGCGCGCTGGACTGCCTGCTGGAGGCCGTCGAGTCCCGCGGGGGGCTGCCCGGCGGCTGCGTCCTCGCGCCCCGCGGCCTGGAGGCCGCCCCGCACCTGCTGCTGGGCAGGCTCTTCCGCTGGCCGGACCTCCAGCACCCGGCCGAGCTGAAGCCCCTGTGCGGCTGCCGCAGCTTCGGCCTCCCCGACGGCGCCGCCGGGTGCTGCAACCCCTACCACTTCAGCAGGCTGTGCGGGCCAGGTAGGTGCGGGCCGGGGAGGGGAGGGAGCGGAGGGGAGAGGGCTGAGCCTCCCCCAGAGTCCAGCGCCCAGGCACCCGCGGCTCCGCCGGCCGAGGCTCTCCCAGCCAAGGCGCGTCCATGGTGGGAGGGGAACCCCTGCCCGCGCCGAGCCGCCTCTGGCTGGCCTGCTGAGAGAGGGCCCTGGGCTTACCGGCAGGGGGGCCCGCAGAGCAGAAGGCCGGCCCCTGCCCCGGGGCCTCTCCGCGCACCTCTGGATGCCTGCTGCTGGGGACAGATGGCAGGGGCGCTCTCGCCTTCCTGCCCTGTCTGTGGGCTTCCTTCCGGCCACTCTTGCAAACAGGAGACTGGGCTAGCTGGACCCGGCCAGGTGACACCTGAAAGGTCAACAGATGCCCTGTGAGAAACCACACGGAGTGCCCACAGTCCCTGCATCCCTGGCAGCAGGTGCCTGGTGAGGCTTGGGAGGTGCCATTGGAGGATCTAGAGCCTTCCAGTCTCTCTTGCTTTGTTTGAGCCCCCAAACTCTGAGGCTGGAGCTCCAGCTTGGGTCATGTGCCTGGAGAAAAGGCAGGGACCCTAATGTTTTTCTGGATGGAGCCCTCTCAGGTGTGTGTGTGGGGTTCTGTATAAGTGACATTGATGAAAGGAAGAGCACCTTGCTGCATTTGCAGAATGCATTCTGGAATGATGGGGCATTGCCTCTGGGTTGGAGGGTGTGGCTTCCAGGACATCTTGAGCTCCAGGACCTCTTCGTTCACTGCCATCAACTACATTTCCTCTCCTCCTGATACCAGGAATGTGGGTCAAAACTGACTGACTTCCAGCACCTAGATGGTTCCCTCTCTAGGTTCTGAGCCTACTCTCAGCCAGTTCACACGAATGCTTTGAGGTCTCACTGAGGAGTGGTGATGTGGTCCCTGGCCTTATCCTGGCATGTCTTTGAAGGCGATGAGGTGAACTGAAGGCTGTGCAGTGTGAGAGCAGCCTTGCCAGCTCTGTGCTACAGGCTCCTCTACAAATCTGTTTCGGTTTTGCCATCTCAGTTGTAGGTTTGAGTCTACCCTGGGGGCTGGTTTTCACACATGCATGTTCACACATTTGAAGAGTGCAGCACTGAGTGGTGATGGTCATCAAATGTCCCAAGCTTCAGGCAGAACGATTCCTTGCCACTGACACAAAACCAAGAATATAGGTATTAGGAGGCAGGGTGTGTGTGTCTCTCTTTGTATATCTCTATGTATGTATGTATGTATGTATGTATGTATGTATGTATGTACACACACATACACACACATGGGGGGGAGAGAGATAAACACTATATAAGAAAACACTGTGTGTATAAATAGACTCTGAGTGCTTCCCCTAATTTAAGCTCCGATCTATTCCGAAAGAGGTTGGAACTGAAATATGAGCAAAGTGTTCTGTTGCCAGCTTTGGTTTGCTCTGGGGCTTTCTGGCTGGTAGACCTTAAAGCATCTCTCCATCTTTCTCTTAGCTATGAAACGGAAGGTGGTGCTTGCATTCAAGCCAATGTATGTTTTAAAGCAGATGGGTTGCCAACTAGAGGCCTCTGAGCAAAATCTGCCCTGCCTCTGTGGAAGATCCTTCAGTACTTGGCCCCAGAGTCCTCAGCCTAGAATTAAAATTGGGGAGTGCAGACCATGGAATTTGCCAGAAAACCACTTTGATGGGTAGACGGGGCTTATTCTGAGGGCAGGTTCACGCATGCATATACCCTTGAGTTCTCTATGTGTGCTTTCTTTAAGATGAGCTGTGTGTATGTCTCAGGTGCTGAGCAATTCAAGGTAGTGTTAGATCCTCTGCCCAGAAGCGAGAGAGGAGCATAGTGTGGATCAGGGGTTGAAAAGGAGTCAGTCACACTATCCAACATTGTTTTATTCAGTTACAACTAAGGCCTTGTTCTCAAAAGCAGCAGATGAGGCTGCAAAGTGCTCCTTGCTAGTTTTCTGTGTGCAAGGAACAAGCATATGTGCTGACATGCTAGCTTTCTGTGTGCAAGGGAATCAGCTTTTCTAAGGAAGAACATTGAATCTTGCAAATTCCCACCTGCAGTTTGAAGTGATATGGTCCGGGCTCATATGCTGTTTGTGAGACACAGGCTACAAAGCCTGTGTCAAAATGAGAAGTGTTAATACAGCAAATGTATGATGATTGTGGAGGCAGTGAATGCTATTAAATGCAGTGGCGTAGCTAGAGGGGGTGCAAAGCACCACGTTTTTCAGGGAGCCTCACTGCGGCATGCAAGCGGCCCCTCCCCTTCGGAGCCATTCTGGAGCCAAATGCCTCTGTTTGGCATCTACTGCCTAGAATGGCTCTGAAGGGGAGGTGCTGCTTGCACGCTGCAGTGAGGCTTTCTGCAAATCTTGGTGTTTTGTCCCCCCTCTAACTATACCACTAGTTGAATGACTGCAGGAGGGCTGACAAATGGAGGTTTGGCCTCTTCTTTGTGATGGGCAGTTAAAGTTGGCCACTGTGATATCGAACTGGGGGGTTGGGGGGACATTCTTTCCCGTCTCCCCAACTCATTTCCAAGCCCCTGTCACCCCACTCTGCTTTTGTTTCAAACATCTGTGTGGAGATTGTGACATGATGTTGATTTGTGAAGCACCTGATATGCATGTGCAGGCACATCTGCACATAGTTAATCCTTGCCTCTCCCTTGAATTCAGTTTGTAACCTGTGGGAAGCCACTTCTGCTCACCCACAGTTTGCCATCCGAGATATGGGGAAATTCCTCTGGACCTACCTTGCAGGGCAGTCACAGGATGGCAAGATCACAAGTGTGAAGGTTTGAAAGATGTGGGTAGACACGTCAAGTGTGTCACTCACTTTTTAGAGCCATCCAGGCTAGAAAGAGGGGGCTGGGGTGGTGGTTTCTAATGAAAGCCAGGACTCCCTGGATGCTGAGATCTGCCTCCAGTCCAAGATTCTGTGCTTTTCCTGTGTTTGTGTGGAACCCACACAGCTTTGGCTGAAAGCCACTGTTGCTACTCGTGCAAAACGTGAACAAGCAGCCTGGGGGAGCTGCTGGTAGAGACTGACCAAAAGAGACCTGGTGTTAATTTCCATTGTGGTAGGAGAGACAGTAACTCTGTTTTTTGCCTTGGGAGTTGTAAGGCATAGTGGAATTTACTGGATGGGTGAGTGCTTTTTTCTAATGTAGTATCTATATAAAATTGCTTTTACCCTAGGTAGTTTCTGCCTGTTCCCCTAGAATGCTGGAAGGCAAACAGTGGCAGGATCCCCCTGTTTGCCTGCAGAAAGTCCCAGGTTCAGCCCCTGGCAGCACCCCCAGGAAGGGCTGAGAGACACAGGGTCAGAGCAGTGTTGTGTTGAACAGTCCAGCAGGCTGACTGGCAAAGTTAGCTTCATTGTGCTGGGGAAGAGCTGTGGCTCAGACCAGGAGATTATAGTTCAGGCCATTGCATTTCTGGTTAGAGACTTGCAGCCCAATCCTATCCACACTTTCCTGGAAGTAAGTCCCATTGACTTTAATGAGACTTACTTCTGAGTAGACATGCATAGGATTGGGCTGTCAGGTATCAGGTGGTGGGAATAGCTCACTTGTTTGAGACCCCCAGAGAACTGCTGCTACCAGTCCGTGTACATGGTGCTGGGGTGGAGATCAAGTTCAGTGGTTTTACTCAAGAGAAGGCAGCTTTAGGTTTTTCTGATGGGGCTGAAGTTACTCTCTCCTTGGGACAGAGTTCTGTGCTCCTTGTGTGAATTATTTGTTGCCTCTTTAGAAGACTTGAAGCATAAAAAAAGTAGGCTGCTCATTGGTACAGTGTGATTAGCAAGTCAGGAGTTAAATGTTTGAATTCAGAAGTGGATTAAAAAAAAATATTTAAAGGACAGGATTACATTGGTGCCTGAGGAACCACTGAGATGGGCTGTCAGTGCCCTGTGGCCCTGGAGACCCTAGGAAGCCAGGTGGGTGGGTGAATGTGCGCCCATTATTGTAGACTTGCACTCGGTGCTGATTGATCACTGCTCCTCCCAGGTCCCCACAGCCATCCACATAGACTAGATGCCCTGCTTCAACCTCTTCTGCCATGCCAGCAAGAGTGATTTATGTGCCCCAAGCATCATATGACAGAGAGGAGAAGGAAAGAGCAGGGGTGTGCACAGGGGAGCCTGGAGGAGTGGAGGACTCTTCCATGGCATGCATGAGACTCTCTCCCTGTCTGCTTGGCCTTGGGTCAAGCTTGCCCCTTTTTCCTGCCGACATTGCTGGCATAGCTGGTGCTCACTGAAGCCTGCCATGATCAGTCCCCTCTCTGGGGCTGATAGCTAGTGGGTCGCAGGTTCTCCCCAGGGCCTTTTCCCTTTGCCCCAACCACAAGCGCTGGAGTTTTGAAAAAGAGGGATTGGAAAGTTCCCCAGGCTCCTGTTTCCTTCTAGTTTGTGTTAAGCAGCTCAACTCCCCAAAGTTTTGCCCTGATTCAGACAAAGGCCTTCTGCGGCCTAGTGACTGTTGAACTCAGTGAAGGTGACCCTTCTCTCTGGTTGGCAGGGAAAGAAGATTTGGGAAGAGACTCTGACTGGTCTAGCAGTCCGGACCAATGCAGATTTACACAGGAGTAGAGCGCAAGGGATTCAGAGCCCAATCCTATCCAGTTTTCCAGTACTGGTACAGCTGTGGCAATGGGGCACGCACTGCATCTTGTGGTGGTGGGGGGCAGTCACAGAGGCCTTCTTCAGGTATGGGAACATTTGTTCCCTTACCTTGGGGCTGCATTGAGTCTGCACCAGTGCTGGAAAATTGGATAGGATTGGGCCCTTGAGGTTGCAGCCTCCGACTGTAGCTGGTGTCCAAGACAAGACCCCCCCCTTTCCTTCAAAAGCAAACTCAGAGTCTGCTTGTTATTTTGCTGTAATTGGATCCACAAAATTACCAGTGTTTGGGTTATGCTGAAGGGGAGGAAACTTATTTTTTGGGACTTGCAGAAAATCACTGGTTTCTGAAGGCAAAAGAATATGGGAATTAAAGAGAAACACACAAATCCCTTTTCTCTTGGCCTGGCTTTATCCCTTTTCAACTGAGATCAGTTTCACGTTGTGCTTAAAAAGCACCCCCTTCCTTTTTTTTCTTTCCTAAGGAGGTTTCCCCCCTCCCTATTTAGGTGAAGAAGTGGTGATAATATGCAGTTTGCATTTTGCTGGCGCCAGTCTGCCGGGCAATTTATCTGACTGCCTCTCTTAAAGTGGCAGCGCCTCTTTTCCCAACTTCTCTTTATTGCAATCTGCTTGGTCTGGACTTTTTCCTTTTTTGTTTAAAGTAGCCAGCTCTGTCCTTCTCTGTCTTAACCCCTTTTGGGAAGAGAGGCCAATGGTCTGAACCTGAATACACCAATATATATTGGAGTATTCCTCTTTCGCCCAGCAATGAAAAATGGAAAATTAACAGTCCGGGAAAGTTTTCTTGGAAGCAGTTGTAATATGCTGGATCTTGTTAGCCTCTATGGGGGGGGGGGGTTTTGCTTGCTATTGTTCCTTCCTCCTCTGTGTCAGTACAAGGAGAAAATCCTCCAGGGTGCTAAAAGTTCTGCTAATGATCCCCCTTTTTTGGCAAGCACAGCTTTCTTTAATTTTTTTTTTTGTTTTGCAATCCCAATTCCTCCTGTTGCGCTCTGAATTCAGTCACTTGGTGTCTTTCCTACAGGGAGTGATGGAATTCTTTCCCTTGAATGTTGCTGGAACATCAAGTACCGTGTTCTTTGTAACAGATGCGCACAGGCTTGAGAATGAACCTTGGCTGGGGCTAGCGTTCCTGAAACCACCTCCTAAGGAAGCATGGCTGTCCAAAAACGTGACAATGCTATTAGGGAATGTGTCTCCTGCAGATTTAAACCAGTTTCACACTACAGATGCAAACTAGATTGTCTCCCTTGGCTCCCCAAGCAATCTTGAAATTTGTAGTGCTTTGAATTTGCCAAGGAGCAGAGTTTGAAGGCTTCCCTGAAAACTGTGTTTCCCAAGCCTCCATAGGGCTGGCGGGCTAAAGGTGAAATGACCTAAACCAGTTGAAAACAATCTTACATTTTGAAGTCCTAGTGCTCTCTTGTCTGACCTTCTAAGTTTGCAGTCTCTGGGTCACTTACTTAGGAGTGAGTTGTATCAAAATCAGTGGCACTTTCTCACAAGTAAACGGCCCCTAAGCCTGCAGTTCTCAGTACATATTGGTGAATGAGTTCTGGAACTTGAAAATCAGTGCTACAAACTCCCAAGTAAACATGTTTGCAATAGAGTATGTCTTTTTAGCTGGCATAGGGCATGGGAGAGTTGGTCATGAAGTAGATCATGTTCCCAGTGAGCGTCAGATATGTTGCTGGCTGAATGAAGTCGCTTCCTTGCTTCTAGTGGACGACTCCAGAACAAATGAGTTCAAAGTTATACCTATAAGTGATACAGGACCCACTTTACTGGGTGCTCCTTGCTGGACATGGTGGCCGCTGCTTTCTCTGTGGTGCTCCTGTGATGATTGTGGTCCATGAGAATTCTCTGCTCTGGTGTTCCTCGTGTAGTACAGTATGCTCCACATGGCATGCAAATCAGCACGCAACCCCTTGGGAGATAGTGAGTAATGGAGACACTGCTAGGCAACAGAAGGCTTCCTGTTTTGTGGGTCTTGCTTCAGTCATCTTGGGATGACAGCATTTAGGTGCCTCCCTCAATGTTACACACCAAGTTCTGGTTTAATTCTGCCAAAGGGTCACCTCTTTGGTGTGGAGAAAGGTTAAGTGTCTTACTGTTTAACCCTGTATTTCCCCCTCTCCCCAGGGCACTAATCTGAGACTTTCTTCTTTTTTAGAATCTCCACCCCCTCCTTACTCTCGGCTGTCTCCGAATGATGAGCAAAAGCCACTGGGTAAGTGTCTTGCCTTCACTGCCTTGCTCTGCAGTTTGACAGACAGAAATAAGGTCATTTTATGAGGGTGGGTGTTGGGTTTGCATCTACCTAAAATGCTCCGCACTAGAAAGCTGAATGGTGGCAGGTTCTGGAGTGTGAGTTGTGCAGTGCTGCACTCTTCAGGACTGCTTTGATGATGAAAAATCATCAAAGTGTCCAGGTTTCCTTGCTTTAGGTTTCCTTGCATAGCAGAGGTTACCACCCTCAGTCCCATTGCCAGGGTCGAGTTGTAGTCATAGATTTGGATGGGATCATCGAGTCCAACCCCCTGCCAAAGTGAGCTGTAACATCCCTAAAGAGATGGCCCTCCAGACTGTACTGAAAGACCTCCAATGATGGAGAGTCTACCACCTTTCCAGGCAGACTGTTCCACTGCAGATCATACCATCAGGAAATTCTTTCCTAACAGTTATCAGAATGCTCCTTTGTTTGTCCTGGTTCTGCCCGCTGGAGCAATTGAAAACGAATCTGCAATCACATGTAGAAAGTGCAGCAATAGGTGTGGAGGATGCAGAATGCACCCTCTTGAGAATCTCAGCCTAGGCAAAAGTGATCCCTTGTCTCCCAAAAGCTTGATAGCTAGGGTGTCTGGGAGAAGGAGGGCAGGAAGGCCAGTGGGAATTGAAGGCTGGCCTCCAGTAGGGCCTCTTTTCCCAATTCATGAAATACAGGAGAGGGACCACATACTTAGGATGCAGAACACCCTAGTCTCAGTCACCAGCATCTTCCATTCAGCCTAGAGCAGGCTGAGCTAGACAGACTGATGGTCAATGTGGGATAAATTGACCAGCTTAAATATAATTATACTAATCCCAGAATTCAGTATTCAAAAGTTTTATCAACTCTGCTTTTTCCCATCCAAGAAACACTCATAGAACTTTAAAAAAAATAAGACTCAGCTTCTCTTTCATGTTGGGTTGCCACCTTTTAAACTGGGATGGCTTCTGTGACTTTAGCGGTTGCACAGTAGCAGGATGTAAAACAGCTGCAGATTTTGCTGTTTTTTTCTGGCACATTGATGAAGTTGTGGGGCAGGCTGTATCTGCGAAATCTGTTTGAAATGCAGGAGCTTAGACAGCCAGGGAAAGGGGACAGCTGCACCTTACACATTGGTGTCGCGAGATAGCTTAGAATGGCTTCCCCCCCCCCCCATAACCCCCTGAATTACAAAGACTTGTCTTTGAAAAAAAAAATCATCAAAGGAGACATGATCAAAAAGACTGGGCATGAAAAGGTGACCTACTTAAAAACTGGCATCATCCACAAGGGAGTTGCCTTCCAAAGTATATATTGCCATTGAGGAATTTAAACATAGACCTCAGTGGACAGGGCTCTGCCTTTGGCTCCTCTGCACTGGAAGGCTGCTCAGGCAAATGGGAATCACAGGTTCACTGTCCTAAATTAACATGGGGTGGGTGCGAAGGAGCCCAAATGCTGGATCACACATTCCCCCCCCCCCAGTAGAAACAGCAAGAAGAACCAAACAAATAAGGAGAGTGCAGCTGCTTTGTGACGGAATAGGGACTCATCCAGCATGCCTGGATCCTGGCAGTTGCAAGGCGTCTTGCTTTGTAGGAGTTTGGGCAGCTGCACTGGAGTCTCTAGCAGGTTTCTAAAGCAATGGCCAACCTGCCCCTCCCAGGCCTAGGCACCGGGGTGGCTCTGGAGGGCAGGGGAAGTCATTTGCCACCCTGTAGTGCCACCCAGACGATGGCCAGAGAAGGTACTGCAGTGCAGCCTCGCCCTTGCTGAACCAGGATTGCTGGGGGACCAGCAGGTTCACTTTGCATACCCTGTTACTGAGCAAGTTGCTTCTTGCAGTAGTAGTGAGGCAGAGTCCTCCTCCCTGCTCCCCCCATAGACCCATGAGAACCCAGCTGCCTGCCTGCTTTGACTGGGTCTCTGCTCCCCTTCCTGGAACTTTGCCTACCTGCTCTGGAGCATGGCTTGTACCTGCTGACCTCTCAGCCTGGCCGAGGCCCGATCAGAGCTGCAGAGCTGCAAGGCAGTTTGTTGAGTCACAAGTTGTGCTTTTAGCAACTGTAATGCCACAAACTCTGCTCACTCCACCCCAGCCCCATAAACCAGCCCATACCTGTCTCAACTATGTTTGGGTCACAGGGCATCCTCTGGGCACCGAGGAGACGCGATCTCAGGGTATCCAGAACAAACTGACTCTCTTGAAAAATGCTGCTCTTCCAGATGGAGCCCCTGGGTCATCTGGCCCAACCCCTGTGCCTCTTCCTTTAAAAAAACACACACACACACACACAAACCAAGGTGGTGAACCAAGGGCCCAAACCTCTCCAACTTTCTAGCACCAATGCAGCTGTGCAAATGGGGTGTGCGCTGCATCTTGCAGTAGGGAGGCAGTCACAGAGATCTCTCAACATAAGGGAATGCTTCTTCCCATATCTGGGGGGTGCGTTGTGGCTGCACTGGCACTAGAAAGTTAGATAGGATTGGGCCCTAAGAGTCCAAAGAACTCAGAGTCACTTCTCTCTAGAGTGAGCTGCTTTTCCCAGGCAGCGGAACTTTGAGTGACATACCAAAAAATGGAACTTGGCTTTTAAGGTTGGTTGAATAGAGGAGAAAAGTGGGGAAAAACCTGCCCCACAGCATTCAAACATTTAGAGCACAGTTTTAATTAAAGGGGCGTAAGTGCAGGGGAGAGAGAGAGAGACACCAACAAAAGATTTCAAACTTGTTAAAACAAAGTTTGTTTAGTTTCAGCAGGGGAGAGAGGAAGGAAGGAAGGAAGGAAACAAGAATAAACAGCTTCAAGAATTTTAATAGTGATAATTAAGTATAGTAACGGTGAATTGTTTGAAGGCTTAGTGTAACCTTATCCACTGAGCGCCAAGTTCCTACTTGTTTGATCAACTCAGCCTTGGTTACTTTTGAGGGCCCAAGTCCTGCTGTTTCTGATGTGTCAGGAAAGCGAAGGGGAGCAGCTGCATTCACACGAACAAAGGGAAACGGTGTTCCCTTTTTTTAAGAGGTCATGGGGATGGACTTGGTGGGGCGAACCTTAAAAAGAGGCACGTTTGCCACTTGTTTCCCCATAAGGAGGACAGCACCCACTCCGTCAAATTGTGTCACCCTCTCTAGGATGGGCAGTTGCATGTTGGGAATGAATGATGGGCCTTTACTATGTGAAAATGTTCATACAGCCTGTTGGTTTGGGAGGAGGAGTCCTCCTTGACATGGATTTAGACACATCCCCCTTGATTCTTCTCTCAAGGCTTAGTCAGACAAGACCCACATATTATGTTACTGGAACCCCCCATCAGCTTTTGGGAGAAGTGAGCAGTCTTTCTTACCCAGCTACCAGTGCAGATGGTAGCAGTGAAGCATGCTTTCATGCAGAAGCTTAGCTAGAAGGGGGGAGGCTCGGTGAGTATGGCAAGCACCACAGTGTTCTGTGTAAGCCCCTCCCCTTTGCCTTTGGAGCCATTTGGGGCAGCAAAGGCAACACATTTGCATTGCTATCACTGCCCTGAATGGTGATGGGGAGGGGTCGCTTACACGGTGTGTGGCCGTGGTTGATTTCTTCTGAGGGATAGGCACACTTTTCCTAACAAAACAACGAGAGTGAGCTACTTGGGTGATCTTTTACTTGTCCAACCAACCCCACACGATAGATGGGTGCATTTGTGGTGCGTGAAAGTCCTGTCCCTTCCCTTTGCACCTGGAGGAATTTGGGGCATTTCCTTGAATTGTGTGGAAGGTGGGGGGAGTTCATCTGAACCTCCCCTTTATATGCACTGATAAACATGTTTCATCCCAATGCCCCTCTACATAGGCCAAGAAACTTAAAAAAGTAGATCAGCACCAGTAGCGGGGCAGTTTGAACAAACTGTGATTCCCCCATGCCATTAAGTGAAATTACCTGAATTCCCCCACAAGTGAGAGGAGGAACCAAGATGCACACCAGCCCTCTGGGAGTGCGCATGTCTTTTTTCACACTGTGGGACTGATTGGACAAACAAAGTGTTATCTGGACAAGACCAATGAGGAGATGGCAAGAAGCTGCATGGGGGAGAGCGGGAAGGAAGATTTCCTCTTGGGCAAAGATGGGCCTTGGCTACACACTGAGATGTGGCCATTGGGGCAGGAGCACGATGATGCCTTTTTTGTTCCGAGCAATGCTTGATGCTCCGCCTCTCTTTTCCCAGATCTTTCTGATTCCACGTTGTCCTACACTGAAACGGAGGCCACGAACTCGCCCAATATCACTCCTGGAGAATTCTCAGGTTGGCAAGTCATATTTTCATTTGCTGAATCCAAGTGACCCTTTTTGTGCCTTCTTCACATTTCTGTTTTAACAAGACTGTTTCAAGAATTGCCCCTCCATGAGCTAAAATGTTGCAATTGACAATGAGAAACAGTTCATACCTCAGCTGGACCTAGGGAAGGTGCTTGTGGCCCCAGAAGGTTGCCAAAGGTTTGGCTAATAGCCTTGCTTGTATTTGAATAAAAATCAGATGCAGGGCATATCTGTATGACAGAACTGTCATAGGCGTCCTCCTAATCTGCCTGCAAGGACTTCTAGGATTTTCTGTGTGGGGACGGATGCTTTCTTAGCGCTTGTTGAACACCACTACTGTTCCTGATGTTCATTAGGGGATGTCGTTAATTGTTTTAAAACTGGTTTAATCTTGCAGTGCAGTGTAAGCATGGAGTTAGTGTTGTAAAGGTTTATCAGTTAATATGAAATAATTAACTCAGATTTAGCAAATGGCTCAAATTCTGCAAATCTAGTTTCATTAAACTCTTTTAGAAATCATAGGGAAAGAATGAAGAGCAGTTCATTGGTTCTGCACTTGAAGATGGTTGTTTATTGGAGAGAACTGAATTCACTGGGGGTCAGAAATGACCCTTTTTGGGGTCGGGTTGGTGCTTCCTGAAGTTCCATCTTTGTTGTGTGTCTCCATCTTATGTGAGTGCAGTTTTCCGTTTATCTGAACATCCGTTTGTTCCCCCCAAAGTTTTACATACCCTTGGGATTAATATTGATTCAGGTTTTCAAGTAAAATTGTGAAATTTTTGGGCAAGAGGGCCCCCAAACTTGTCTATTATCTGCTACTGTAAATAAATGGCTATGTTGCCTGACTTGCTATTTGGTTTTCCTCCTGGGTGTTGCACATTTTCTCTTGCGCCATATTACGGGCTTGGAAAACTACAGCTCTTGGGTCGGTGTGTCTAGTGAGAGTCTCTCCTGTTTTGCAGGACTTATTTTGCCTGAGGGAACAGTTGATAATTCAGGTTCTCACACTCCTTGCTGCTTGTTGTGAAGGTGCAGCTCTGGAAAGATAAAAACTTCTTTTAATCAATTCAGGCAGCTTTCCTTGAAAATGCATCTGACATGATGCACACTGTCCAGATTTGGCCTTCCTTTCTTGGTTTATCATTGGCCAAGGGCAGAATGTCAGAGACCTCTTAGTCGTTTTCCTCATGCCAGAGATGACAAGTAAAGAGATGCTTGGACAAAGTAGATAGCAGCATAGACCATCTCAGAAAACCCACAGGAGTTACAATTTTGTTGTCATTGTAGCTACAGCAGAGAAACTATTGGTGGGAAAGTGGATGATGGAATGTTCCATTATGTTCCGCTAAAGCTGTGGTTTAGTTGTTGGGTGCTGGGGGCCTTTGGGCCAAGTTTGGCCCTCTGACCCTGTTCATGGCTGACATTGTCTAATTTCCAGTCAAAGCTGGAGATTTAATTATGTTTCCTGTTCTTGCTAGAACAGAAGAACAGTTCATGGGAAGATGGAATGTTCCTTTATACTCTGTAGAATCTGTAGTTAAGCGGTTGCCGCCTTGCAGCCCTGGAGTGTGATCTGGTCCACTGATCATGGAACTTCTCCTAGTTGTTGTGGCTGCCTTGTCATCAGTTGTGGCAAACATTCCCACTGTGAGACCTGTTCTGGACAAGGATGGGATTCTGGAAGCTGAAGCAGTAGCTGCTGAAGGCTTAACTCCCATGGTTCCTTAACACTGTCAGGATTTGAGAAACAGTTCAGAACTTTCAGGTTGCTTTCTCCAGGATAGATCTCGAACTAACCCAAGGCATAGGGAGGAGGTGTTGGAGAAGTATCTAGAAATCTAAATCTGACATGCGAATTTGAGATATTTTTCTGGTTTCTCTAATCTTGGTTTCCAACTCACATGTGAACATAAGAACAGCCCCACTGGATCAGCCCATAGGCCCATCTAGTCCAGCTTCCTGTATCTCACAGCGGCCCACCAAATGCCCCAGGGAGCACACCAGATAACAAGAGACATCATCCTCATGCCCTCCCTTGCACTGGCATTCTGACATAGCCCATTTCTAAAATCAGGAGGTTGCACATACACATCATGGCTTGTAACCCGTAATGAATTTTTCCTCCAGAAACTTGTCCAATCCCCTTTTAAAGGCATCCAGGCCAGATGCAGTCACCACATCCTGTGGCAAGGGGTTCCACAGACCAACCACATGCTGAGTAAAGAAATATTTTCTTTTGTCTGTCCTAACCCTCCCAACACTCAATTTTAGTGAATGTCCCCTGGTTCTGGTGTTATGTGAGAGTGTAAAGAGCATCTCTTTATCCTTCCCATGCATAATTTTGTATGTCTCAATCATGTCCCCCCTCAGGCGCCTCTTTTCTAGGCTGAAGAGGCCCAAATGCCGTAGCCTTTCCTCATAAGGAAGGTGCCCCAGCCCAGTAATCATCTTAGTTGCTCTCTTTTGCACCTTTTCCCACTATATCCTTTTTGAGATGCAGCAACCAGAACTGGACACAATACTCCAGGTGTGGCCTTACCATAGATTTATATATATAATATTAGCCGTTTTGTTCTCAATACCTTTTCTAATGATCCCCAGCATAGAATTGGCCTTCTTCACTGCCGCCGCACATTGGGTCAACACTTTCATCGACCTGTCCACCACCACCCCAAGATCTCTCTCCTGATCTGTCACAGACAGTTCAGAACCCATCAGCCTATATGTGAAGTTTTGATTTTTTGCCCCAATGTGCATGACTTTACACTTACTGACATTGAAGCGCATCTGCCATTTTGCTGCCCTTTCTGCCAGTTTGAAGAGATCCTTCTGGAGCTCCTCACAATCATTTCTGGTCTTCACCACTCGGAAATGTTTGGTGTCATCTGCAAACTTAGCCACCTCACTGCTCACCCCTGTCTCCAGGTCATTTATGAAGAGGTTGAAAAGCACCGGTCCCAGGACAGATCCTTGGGGCACACCGCTTTTCATCTCTCTCCATTGTGAAAATTGCCCATTGACACCCACTCTATGTTTCCTGGTCTTCAACCAGGTCTCAATCCATGAGAGGACCTGCCCTCTAATTCCCTGACTGTGGAGTTTTTTCAGTAGCCTTTGGTGAGGGACCGTGTCGAACGCCTTCTGAAAGTCCAGATATATAATGTCCACAGGTTCTCCCGCATCCACATGCCTGTTGACCTTTTCAAAGAATTCTAAAAGGTCTGTGAGGCAAGACTTACCCTTACAGAAGCCATGCTGATTCTCCCTCAGCAAGGCCTGTTCGTCTATGTGTTTTGAGATCCTATCTTTGATGAGGTATTCCACCATCTTACCTGGTATAGATGTTAGGCTGACTGGCCTATAGTTTCCCGGGTCCCCCCTCTTTCCCTTTTTAAAGATAGGCGTGACATTTGCTATCCTCCAATCTTTGGGTACTGTGGCCGTTTTGAGGGACAAGTTGCATATTTTAGTCAAGAGATCAGCAACTTCTTTCTTCAATTCCTTAATAACTCTTGGGTGGATGCCATCAGGGCCCAGTGACTTATTGATCTTTAATTTTTCAATGATGTCTGAAACATCTTCTCTTTCAACCTCTGACTTAATTCCTTGGTCAGGAGGGGCCTTTCGGGCAGCGGTATTTGCCCGAGGTCTTCTGCCGTGAAGACAGATGCAAAGAACTCATTTAATTTCTCTGCCATCTCTAAGTCTCCTTTTATCTCCCCTTTCCCTCCCTCACCATCCAGAGGGCCAACCGCTTCTCTGGTGGTTTTCCTGCTTCTAACATATTTGAAGAAGCTTTTGTTATTCCTCTTAATGCTGCTGGCCATGTGTTCCTCATAGTCTCGCTTGACCTCCCGTATCACCTTCTTACATTTCTTTTGCCACAGTTTATGTTCCTTTTTATTCTCCTCATTAGGGCAAGACTTCCATTAATGGAAGGAAGCTTCCTTGCCCTTTACAGCCTCTCTAATTTAACTTTTTAGCCATGCGGGCACCCTCCTGGACTTAGTGGAACCCTTCTTCCTTTGCGGTATACACTTCCGCTGGGCCTCTATAACTGTTGTTTTAAGCAGCCTCCATGCACTCTGGAGAGATTGGACTCTTTTTACCTTCCCTTTCAACCTCCTTCTAACCAGCCTCCTCATTTGAGGGTAGTCCACTCGTCGGAAGTCAAGGATTTTTTGTGAGAGATTTGCCCGGTATTCTTCCCCCAACATGCATGTCGAAATGGATCGCAGCATGATCACTGTTCCCCAATGGCTCCGTAACATTGACATCTCTAACCAGGTCCTGAGTACTGCACAATGTTAAATCCAAAGTCACCTGTGAAAATATTAATACCATTTCTCAGCGTTGGGCTAAGTGCATAAACACCAGTGTTTCTCAAACTGTGGGTCAGATGCACTAGGTGGGTCACGAGCTGATTTCAGGTGGATCCCCATTCATTTCAATATTTTATTGTTAATATATTAGACAATGCTACCATGGTATGTGACTAAGCTGGGAAATGTGACAGATCTGTACTTCTTAACAAGCTACTCTGTATATAACCCTGGGGACTGGGGATAAGAATAGGCCCTCAGTTTGGCTGTACTTATCGTAAGAGGTGACTAAACAGCTACCGGGTAGATGGGACTCCTTAGCCTGGGAAAGCAGCTCATCTGAGATAAGGAATACTCTGATCCCAAACCTCCATTGACTTAAGGCTACATCCAGTTATGGAAAAGGCTTTAGGAGTCAACCTTGAGGCAAAATCCGGAGCCGGAGTCCCTGAGGCAGTTCATGGCTGAACACAGTCACGTTCTGGCAACTCCTGCGACGCCACTGGAACCAACCGTATTGGCTTCTGCCTTTCCCTTGGACCATTTCAGCGACGTGGAGAGGGGGGATTTGCTGCATGGGTAACAGTCTGTCCTCCATATCTACTTTACCCAGGCTTCGCACACTGGAGAGGACACTCTGTTCTAGAACACTATTCAGAGCGCGATACCATAGTTTTCCGAGACTGAAAGATACCAACTCTGTATATGCTTTTAACAATAATAGAAAATGGGACTCCTGTGTAAGTGTGGGCAGGATTGCAACATTGGATCATCAAAAAAAATTTTCTGCCTGATGACATCACTTCCAGTGGGTCCTGACATCACTTCCGGCGGATCCTGACAATTTCTCATTCAAAAAGTGGGTCCCAGTGCTGAAAGTTTGAAAACCACTTACATAGTTTTTTGTTTTTTTTAAACCCTAAATGTTGCACTTTGGGCTCTGAAGGGACCTGGACGACCCTCTACCCATTCATTCTCTCTCTGTCTTAAAATAACACATGAACATACAATTGCTGTTAGCTTTCAAAGGAAAAGCAGTAGATTAGTTTTGGGGGAGCTGAGATCTGCATTGCTGACAGAAGAAAAATAGAGTTTAAACTTTTTCTACTTGTACAAAATAATGATCACTTTGTGACCAAGATTGTAGTGTAATTGGATATTCCCCTCTCCTACGGTGGAATTTTGTAATTTTGGCTATTTATCTTTCCTCAGTGAGCTGGATTACATATATCGGATAAGAGACTCGTATGGAAGTTAACCCTCTTCTCTCTGTCCTTGAGGAACTTTGGTGATGATCAGTTCTTGGAGCGACTGATCAGCTGTTTCCAGTGGGGTTAGTGCTGTGCAAATGAAATACAAAGACTATACTTGTTAGCAGGGTTGCAGAGTATATTCTTAAAAACACAGTGCAGCTGGAAGTTCGTGCAAGGAAATATTTCCATTACAGTTCCCCCTGTAAGGAAGCAGGTAGCTCAAATGGGGGTCTCTGACAGTGGCATCCAGGCATTTGGCTCTCAGCTGGCCAAAGGGAGCTCCTGGTTTGCTGCTCTGTAGCACAACTGTTGAGAATGGTGTGTGGGAGTGGGCATGGCGTCTGTCAACTCAGCAGGGGTCAGGTGATACAAGGAGCCAGTGGGGTTCTATCTGGTCTTGTATGGCCAATTTGTAGCTTACATACAAACTGAGCTACGCTAAAGACTTATTTGTTTGTCTCTGCTTCCTTGCCTGTTTGACTGCTTTCCTGCTTCCCATATCAGTTACTGGCCTGGTTGGAACCTGCTCACCTCCAGGCTGCCAGCAATGACATATCCTTAGGTACCAGCATCATACATTTAGGAGACAGTATCCAGTTATTTTTGGTGCCAATCCTGTATAGCACTGGTTCTCAAGCTTACTGTGGTCACAGCACCCTTCTTTCATGGCATTGTCTTCTTCATGGCTCTCTTGGGTGTTGCCATCTTGGACTGATCTTTTGCACAAGATTGCACACTCAAGAGAGCTGGGCAGTAGAGGCAGCTGGGAATATCCCGTGGCGCCCCTGTGAGTTTGCTGCTGGTGCTCTCAGGCACCGCAGCACACAGTATGGGAACCACTGCTGTATAGAAGTGGGAGAGAAAAAGTATTTCAGAATTGCCCATGTGAACTTGATGCATACAGGTGGCTTCCAAAGGTTGCTCCTGGTTGACTGTGCAGAATCTGCAAGGGAAGGAAGCCATCTTGCAACTGATGGGACCTAAATAGATTTATTGGTAGGTTACTATTGGTCCTACCAATAGGTCTTTGTAGGTTAAAAGTAGAAGTGGGAGGAAAGCCATTTTGTTGTTCTGATGTGCTCTTAGTTGCTGCTCTGTCTTGCAGGAACTTCAATCATGGAATGTCAGAACTAAGCCCGAAATTGCTAAATAAAGATAGTACTGTTCCCAGTTTTTGAAAGCTTTACAAACATGCTCTTAATTTATTGCACTTCTGCACAGTTGCACAGTGGTGCAAATAACCACAATTGGGGTATCTTTTGGGGAGATAACTTCATCCACTTCTGATTTTTTTTCTGCAAAACGATAGGAAGAGGAGCCAAAATCTCCCATCACCTGATCTTTAAAATTCCATCTGTACCTTCCAAACTATAATTGATGCTGACATTTTGAGTTCTGATTCTGTAAACATATCCCATTCAGTGAAACTTCCGAATCAAAGTTAAGATCCAGCAGAGGAAGATTCTGTAAGCGTCTTTAGCTAAACTCTTGCAATCTGGGTTGTGCTTGAAAAATTGAGGCTGTAAATAACTTTTGAGCTGGTCACCTGTGGTGAGTGTGAAACTCCTTCCAAGTGACTTTCCAGGCAGGAAAATTAATGCTGGTGGTGAAAATCGTTTCTTTTTCCTCAGGCCATCCATGTAATGTCCTGTAAATGACAGACAATCCTATCCAACTTTCCAGAGCTGATGCAGCTGTGCCAATAGGATGAGCACTGCATCCTGTGTGTGCGGGGGGTCACATTGGCCTCATCAAGGTAAAGGAATGTTTATTGCCTCACCTGGGGGCTAAACTGTGGCTGCATTGGTGCTGGAAAGTTGGATAGGATTGGGACCTAATGGCCCAATCCTATCCAACATTCCTGTGCCAGTGCAGCCATGTCAATGGGGGTGTGTACTGCACGCTGTGATGGGAAGGCAGTCACAGAGGCCTCCTTAAGATGTGGGAACATTTGTTCCCTTACCTGGGGTCTGCAGTGTACTGGAAAGTTGGATAGGATTGGGCCCTTACATGCATATGGCCCAAATCCTAACCAACATTCCCACACTGACACAGCTGTGCCAGTGGTTCTTGCGCTGCTTCTGTGGTAGAGGGGCAGTCACGGAAGCCTCCTCAAGATAAGGGAACTTTGAATTACCCTTACCCCTGCACTGGAAAGTTGGTTAGGATTGTGCCCTATGACAGGTAACATGGCACAGTGAATTGTGTGCAACGTTTGTGAACTTATTCCCAAGGCTGAGCTGTTGGAAGCCACAGAAGGTGCAGCGTGCAGGCAATCTGCTCGCCTCTCACCAGACATGTGATTGCACTCCAGTTTTTAAGAAGAGGAAGGTATCTTTGTACAAATAGTTCCATCCCAGGCTGGTGTTTGTTTGGGGATGTACTTTTCCTTCGCACCCCTCTCCCCTTCATTCCAGGTTATTTGGCATTTCTCCCCCAGAACAGCCTCTTACAATCAGGTCTTGGCTAAGAGTCTCTCCTCAAGCTAATACGTCCGTTGCCAAAAGCTACGACTTTAAAGCAGAGAAAAAAGAAAAAAAGCCTCCCAGAGGTACTTTGGTCAGATGTTTTTATATGAAACATTTTTTCCTCCATGGACTTATTTTGCCGGCGGGAAATAAAACCATATTTCTATTCCAGTTTGCCTCCATAAAGTAAAACTCTTTGCACCTTGTGAATATTTTCCCCACGTAGCCTGAATGACTTTGCAAAGCTCTGGGATAAAACTCCCAAAGCAACAGCATGACTGAGCAGTTTTGTTTCTTGAAAGAGAAGGAGGGAGGGCTTTCCCCCTCCCCCCTGCAAGAATAACATGCCTTCCTTTTGTTTTCATGCAATGTTTAACCCTCTTTGGCACTGGCAGAGAAAATTGCTTCCTGGACCTCCAAGTTGGATAGGTCTCTCTCCCCCCCCCCCGCCCCACTGATAACAAATAAAGCTGTAACCAAGACAAGGGAGGGAAAGTGGGTTTCCATAAGGAGTTCTCTTTTCTTCCTTGCACTTAAACTAGAGTGACACAGGCGATCTTGTGCTACCTTAAAGACTGAAGACAAAACGAAGACATTGTGCCCATAAGCATTCCTGAGATTCAGAAAGATGTGAGGTCAGAAGATATTATCACATTCAGTTCTCAGTCAGGATGACCCAGGAATCTCTGGACTAGATTCAGTAACATGCACCCCTGGTCTGGTCTGCCATGTGGAAGGGAGTTCCAGCAATCCTGTCCTCTCTGCCTACCTGCTGGGTCAGCCCTGATTTCATGGTCTCTAACAGCACAATCCTACCTTGCGCTGGAACAGGCAGGTCAGGAGCCTGTGTGTGGCTCAGCTGGAGGCAAGGGGAAACTCTTCCCCTTACCCCCTGGTAAACCACTGCAGCCTCAATGGGTCTCCTTGGACCTGCGCCAACTCAGGTCCGTGCTGCTCAGGAATGGGGGGGGGCTAGGATCCAGCATACGTGCCAGCCCCGCCTCCCACTCCCCGCTCACCCGCCCTTCCCCCTCCCTGGAACACCTCCCGCCTCTTCCCTGCCCTCCCCAGATCTTTGCATTGGCCAACTCAGGTCCGTGCTGCTCAGGAATGGGGGCTAAGATCCAGCATATGTGCCAGGTCCCATCCCCACCTCCCACTCCCTGCCCACCCGCCCTTTCCTCTCCCCGGGATGCCTCCCTCCCACCTCTTCCCTGCCCTCCCCAGATCTCTGCATTGGCTGAGCTCAGCCAATGTAACTACCTGGGGCAAGCCACTGTGGAGGCTGGTGCAACCTCTGTGCTCCGGCGCATCTCTGTGTGCTGGTTCGTCTTGCTCCGAAGGAGGCGCAAATGTGTTTTACGGCATGTTTGCAACCCTCCTGGGCCAGCACAAGGGACTTGGGCCAGCTCAAGGGCACTTTAGGATTGTACTGTAAATGTCTGTGCTGGGACAATGGTGTTGACAATTTTCCAGGGGAATGAATGTCATTGATTGCATGGGAGTTTTGACCCACCTGAATAATGGGCCTTGTGCACGTTACATCCTGGTGTGGGGTTGTTGTGGCAGGTCATGGGAAAAACAAATGTGTTTGTGCTTCCCTCTGTGCAGTGGGCCATGTCAGGAAGGCAGAGAGGTGAGTATCATCTAGAAGTCCCTCTGTCACTTGGCAGGTAGGGCGGGTCGTGATCTGTTAGAAGATCTCTGGTTGGTTTGCTGTGTAGATCAACAAGAGGTTTTGATTCTCAGTTTTTTTACGGTAATAACAAGGCACATTTGCTTGCCTGATCCATGGACAAAGTTGTATATTTCTGAGCCTCTGTGTACCTAGATGTAAAATAGACTTCATTCTTAAGAGTGTGGATACAACTAGCTGTTCCTCCAAACTTCAAGTAAGGAAAAAAAAAATCTCAGGTATTCAGACTGAAAGAGCTGCATGCAGAACTTGCATGAGACCTCAGCTTCACAAATCTGGGTGTGTCCCATGCAGAACAACAACCAGTATTGGTGGGGGAATCTCCTGCTATAGTCACAGCCAGCACTCACTAAAGCCTGCGCATGTACGCTTGCCTGTCTTTTGAGGCGTCATCCATGTGGCGGTTTCCCCAGAATTGCTGGAGGCCCTCTGGCCGAACTGGACCATGTGCATGAGGTGTGCATGAGGTGCTGATCAGATGAGGTGCTGATCAGAGGCTGATCAGGAGGTTGACCTGAGTGACCACCTCAGGAATCTGAAGGAGGCCCTTTGGCGCTGGAAAAAGCCGCTTGCGTTTTAAAAAGATTGTATGTGTTTTCCAAGCCCCTCAAGTGGTGTGCCTTCTCACAAAGTGATTGCACAGGACCTTCATCCACTTGGTGAGACGGTGAGAGCCGTTGATCCAGCACCACAGATGAAGAATGTACTCTCACAGCCCAGTCCTTTCCAGGGCCAGTGTGCGCTACACGCTGTGGGCTGGCAGAGGTCCAGGCAGCCCGTGATAGATAAATAATGATATGTTTTACTTACCTCCTGTGCTGCTCCCTTGTCCCCAATGGGCCTACACAGATCTACACCAGCTATTTTGCTGGCGTAAACTTGTTGGGTCCAAGGAGGCGTGTTTGGCCTGGGTAGGGGGCTCTGGAACTTGCGGATGCCACTGCCAATGAGATCTGCCCCAAACTCAATCCTCCCTACCCTGTCCCCACTACAACCCTGCCCCTGGAAAAAGCCACTTGCACCTTACTTGTTCTGTTGGCCACTCTGCTGCCTGTCGTAGCTGGTGTGAGGCTTACCAGCTTCCATGCTGTTGGAGTGAGCCACCCACTGACTGAGCAGCTTGGACAGTGGCAGCCTGTGCGATGCAGTGGTGGATCAAGAGGATAGGCTTGTGCCGTTAAACTGTAGCAGAGATTCTTGCCGCACCTTCAAGCTGTTTTGAGCCAACTACACGGCCTCCTCAAGAAAGATGTAAAATGGGTGTGAGGGCCTGCCCAAAGAAGTGCCAGCAATCCAAATCTCTCTCCAAAACAGCAGTTACTAGCGTCCCACTACAGTTCCTCTAAGCCTCTAAGTTTCACCGAGGGATGTGCCGGAATCACCAAATTGCGAATCCCCGACTCAAATCGACTGGCGAGTCATAATGGGTGGCTGTTGCAACTCGTCCTGAGCCACTGTGGAGTCATGTTACTCGAGTCTGAGTCATTACGAGAATTGAGTTGTAGCATGAGTCAGGCGTGCCCCCCCAAAAAGCAGTGAGAGCCCAAGCCTATGCGTGTCTACTCAGAAGTAAGTCCCATTATAGTTAATGGGGTTTATTCTCAGGGAAGTGCGGATAGGATTGCAACCTAAGCTAGCACCACACACAAAACAGTGCTGGGACTTGAGTCTGTTCAAGTCACGACTTTCGAGTCACTGGCCCTGAGTCATGTGTTGGGTCTATCAGTGCTGTCCATGACTCAAGTTAACACAAGTTGCAGAAAATATGTGTTTTCATAACTTGAGTTGGATCTTTGAGTTAGGTTCCCATCCCTGGTCTCACCTGTGATGCTTTACCTTATGATGTCTGAGCTGCATGATCATGGATCATGCCAGACAACATCTGTTTTGAATTGCACCGTACTGTTACCTGTGGAATGGCACTGTTCCCATCTAGATAAGGAAGGCCTTGCAATGGTCTTTGAAGTTAGGAAATTGTACCTGTCTGTTTTCTGTTCACTATTCTAATGGATCAGAAACCATTACTGGGTTTGTTTGGGGAATCAAAGTGTGGCCCCCCAACCTCTGTGCAGCTCTAGGGATCAGCACTCATCCTTGCTGCTGGATGGATCAACCCACCTGCCATTATCTGGACCACCTATTGATCCACCTGCACTGGTGAATCATTGGCTCCTATCACTGAGCCTCCATTTTCTCCTGCTCCAGTTGCTACACCTCAGAGTTTCTGTAAAAAAACAAAGTAGGTCCTTCAAACCTGCTTTCTACCCACCCTTGCTCAAGGGCACTGCAATTATTTACATATTCATGAAAAGGGAGCTCTTGTCAGTTTCCCAAATGCAGTCTTCCAAATGTGATTTGTTTCCTTCAAGCCCCTTTCACAGTGTGAACCTGTGCTGGAAGCATTGGGGTGCAGTCTTCCTGTTTTCCCTCTTCTCAGCCTGCCTTCTTCCATAGAGGGTGGGGGCTGTGAAGGAAAGCTAGGGGTTTTCACTTGTCTCAATGTGCTGCATTTTGAACCTTATGGAACCTTCCCCACCAACTAACTTTTTTTTAAGGAAAAGCCTGGACTTACTTAATTTAGCAGCCATCAAAGATGTCCTATCACCCCACTCACTTAGCCAGACCCATCATGGAATTTTTTATTCATTGTAAACAGCGTTCCTTAATATTTTGAGTACTTATCTCAAATTCTCAATTTCATCAAGAAGTTAGAAAGTTTGGCCTTGAAATCTGAGATCATGGCTTCCCTTAATGATCCTCAAAAGTCTCGCATCACCTGCTTTCTCCCCTGTCCCCAAAGAAGCTGGTCACAAGCAAAATGAGTTTTCATCTTTATAGTCAAAACATGACATTCTTCTATGCTGGTGAGTGAGTGGGAACTTGATAGAAAGTGACACATTATTATTATTATTATTATTATTATTATTATTATTATTATTATTATTAACAGTACTTATATACCGCTTTTCAACTAAAGTTCACAAAGCGGTTTACAGAGAAAAATCAAATATCTAAATGACTCCCTGTCCCAAAAGGGCTCACAATCTAAAAAGATGCAAAGGAATACCAGCAGACAGCCACTAGAACAGGCACTGCTGGGGTGAGGTGGGCCAGTTACTCTCCCCCTGCTAAAAAAGGAGCACCCACTTGAAAAAGTGCCTCTTACCCAATTAGCAGGGGTAAATAATATTTAGTTATTATTTAGTTAGCAGGTAATAAATATTTAGTTTGATACAACATTTTGATTGTGTCTTTGAAGTGGTCTGTATCTTATGGGTATGCACTGGCTAGTGGTTATTTCTATGTTTGCTTTGGAGAACAGGGGCACCACCCTGAGCTTCTGTCTGCCTTAGGGTCCAATCCTATCCAACTTTCCAGCTCCGGTGCAGCCACAGTGCAGCCCTGTGGTAAGGGAACACATGTTCCCATGCCTTAAGAAGGCCCCAGTAACTGCCCCTCCACCACAGGATGCAGTGTCCTCCCCACTGGCACAACTGCACCAGCACTGGAAAACTGGATAGGATTGGGCCCTTAGCGAGCAGCAGTCATTTGACACAAGATTTTGCACTACACAGACTCCTGTCTCATGGACAGTGCATGTTAGAACGGAAGAAGCTCTTGTGTGTCTTTTGTTCTCATAGGACATGTTTAAGTGGCATCAGGCCAAAAGATCCAGGGCAGTAAGTAGGCCAGTCACTCTTCTGCTAACTGGCTGATGTGGGGCACACAGAATTCAGTTGTGGAAAGATCTCTGGGTGTGCCTTATTCATGCCTTACCTGCGATGCACATCCAGTGGTACACATGATCTGTACTCTATATTTGCAAGGGCTCCAGTTCATGAGTTGAATGACACGTACAATCCTTTACATGGAAATGTGCATACAAAGTAATTCATGAATATCTTCCGTGTAGCAAAGCCCTTCCTCTGTGCTGATCTGCCCACCAGTTAGAGTTCCTACCTGCCAGAAAGGTGTGGTTCACATTGTTCCTCAGGTGGGGGGAGGGGTCAGTTGCACATGAAGAATATGTACAAATCTTCTCACAACAATGACCAGTTAACTGCACAAAGAGGCACTTTTGCAAGTGGTGCTCCTCCAATGGCATAGCTAGAGTGGGTGCAAAGTTTTGCAGGGAGCCTCAAGCAGCCCCTCCCCTTCCGAGCCCTTCTGGGCAGTGGGAGCAAAACAGAGTCATTCCGTTTCTGTAAACTGCTTTCTGAACCTTTTTGTTGTTGAAAAGTGGTATATAAATGTTCTTTAAAATACACATGTTGGCAACCTTCAGTCTCGAAAGACTATGGTATCGCGCTCTGAATGGTGGTTCTGGAACACCAATGGTGGTTCTGGAACATTCTTTAAAATAGTATTAATAAATGTTGCAAGCATCTTAGAAAATCACCTGATCCACTTGGTTTGCCTGAATGGAGAAGAGAGACTTAGATGCTGGTCAGAGCTTATTTACCACAGAACAAGGTCAGTAACACAGGAGAGCCTCTGAGTTCTTCTGGGAACCTGTATTGAGAGGTTCTTTAGAGTTCCAGCAAGAAGGAGATTTTTCCCCCCCATTCTTTCACCCCTTTGATGAGCGAGAGGTGTTTATAACTTTGCTTCCAAGCTGGGTGACCGAAGTTTTTCCACGGAAATAACTTATTAAATGTGCGGTGCTTGGCGAACCGATTGAAGTCGGCCAGTTTGGTATTCATCAAAGTTGCCTCCTTTTCCTGGAGATGCCAAAGCTAAACTCAGCATTTTATTTTTTGGGAGAAAGCTTGAGGCTTGAACAGGGAAGAGGGGATTGGGTTGGAGAGCTGGAAATGGCAGAAGAATATTTTTCAAAGAAAGAAGAAAATCAGAACCCCCCCAAAACAAACCAGAGAGAGAGAGAGAGAGAGAGAGAGAGAGAGAGAGAGAGAGAGAGAGAGAGCGAGCTTGGAAAAACAGATAATTTCAGAGAATATCTGATGCTGCCCTGGACCCCTGGGTGGATTCAAGTCTGAGACAGTAGCAACTACCATTTCTGGTGAAACTGACAGCCCAATCCTGTGCATGTTTAACCAGAAATGGCAGATATATGTTCAAGAGTGCTTACTCCTAGGTATTTGTTTGCATAGGGTTGTAGCCTGAGGCTTTGAATGGCTTAAGAACCTTAGGCTGGTTTCCTGGCCCAGGTGATTGAACTGTTTCGATGGATCTGTTCCTGTTCTGTTCCCCCTACCCCTCCTCTTTGGTTTTTTTTAAATTTTTTGTACCAAAGAAGCCAAAATGTTTGCAGCAAGAAAAAAATTAGCCATTGCCAAGCTGGAAATATGTTATGCAAATCAACTAAGTATATGCCAATAAGCTTCTTTGCATGAACCTGTTCAGCTGAACCTGTTTTCTTTGGAACTCAGCATTTGTGTGGGGTTGTAGCATCTCCAGGAAAGACCCCTTTCCTGCCTGAGACCTGGGAGGTGGCTGTCAGTTTGTGTCAAGTTAGGTGAACCAAGATTCTGATCCTTAGGAGAGCCAGCTGCCTTCATTCCTCTTGCTACTAAGCTGTAAAGGGAATAGAAATGCCCCCCCCCACCCAACAGGGGAATTGGCAGCTGGACCTGCCAGGCTTCCCCTTGGTCTGACCATCATGTACTTTAGCTTCAAGAGCCTCCTGCAGCGAGCAAGTATAAAGGAGACTGCACCATCCCAACAGGAATGAGCCCTCCAGAGAATGCAGCGAGGAGGTGGGTCGGACTGGAATAACCTCTTCCAGATGAAAAGACATTCCAGCTCCTAGGAGAGTGCTTGAGTGGATGGATGCCTGTGAAACGGATGCTTCGTTTTTTGAGGACAGAACTGCTCTGCACAGACCTGCCCCTCCTTGGCTGACTTTCTTGCAGAGCCATAATATTCTGAACTGAGGGCCCAGTCCCATTCAGCTTTCCAGCACTGATGCAGCTATGCCAACAGGGCGTGCGCTGCATTCTGCGGCGAATCAGGCAGTCATAGAAGCCCCCTCAAGGTAAGGGAATGTTTATTCCCTTATCTTGGGGATGCATTGCGGCTGCATCAGTGCTGGAAAGTTGCATAGAACTGGGCCATCAAGCAGTCCTTGTATTAAAAACAAGGGTTTCTCCATGGCCAGTGGGGAAGAAGTCTGCAAGGTTCCTTTCCTTCAAGCCCTTTCTGTGGAATCCCCACTTCTTGTCTGATCACCCTGAACACCTAGAAGGCATTGTTGTCAGACTGTTGCAGAGCAGCATTTTTCAGGCTTGTGACAAGGATTCTTGGGTGAGGAAATGTAACTGCAGCCAGTGGCATAGCTAGAGGGAGTGCAAACACAAAGTTTTGCAGGGAGCCTCACCACACCATGCAAAGGGTCCTCCCCAATCGGAGCCAGGTGTTTGCCCATGTTTTGCTCCCCTCAGCAGGAATGGCTCCAAAGGAGAGGGCGAGGGGCTGCTTGTACACTGTGCACAGGCTCCCTACAAAACTTTGTGCTTTGCACCCCCTCTAGCTACACTATTAGTTGCAGTGCCATCGTGTCCAGGGTAGACAAGCAAAGGGCTTTGGAGGCTTTTCAGGTTCCTGTACCCTGGTCTTCTTCCTTGTTGAAGATTCAGTTCCCAATCCTATCCAATTTTCCAGCACCGGTGCAGCCGCAGTGCAGCCCCAAGGTAAGGCAACAAATGTTCCCATACCTCAAGGAAGCCTCTGTGACTGCTGCCCCACCACAAGATGCAGTGCATGCCCCATTGGCACAGTTGCACCAGCATTGGAAAATTGGATAGGATTGGGCCCTCAGACTCTTCATGTTGAGGGACTTCCTGTCCTTTAATAAGGCACCACAGCATTGGTTCTCCATCATTTTAGCACCAGGACCCACTTTTTAAAATGACACTCTGTTGGGGCCCACATAGCTTTACAAGACTTAAGAAGGCTAATCTAGAAAGAAATAATGTATTTATGTATTTATTTACAAGTAATTTATTTATTTATTTGCAAAAAACTTGATCTACTTCTCATAATGAGGGAGCCCTAATGAAGCCTTGAGGGGGTTCATTAGTGACCCAGCCTTCACCGGCTCTCCCGACCTGTCATTGACAGGCTTGGAAAAAAAGCACACCAGAAAAAAAACACAACACGCTCATTTATCTCCCTGTACTTATACAAGTTTGCAAACTGCAGGAGTTCAGCTCTTTTCAGGGCAGTTAGCAGCTGTCTAGTTTTTGAATAGCCTCAGGGCTTGAGGCAATTAGTTATCTGATCTTCCCATCACTCCTGTTTTCATTGGAGGCTCTGCAGAACCCACCAGAAATCAGGTCACAGCCCACTAAGTGGGTCCCGATCCACAGTTTGAGAAATGCTGCACTACAGTAAAGTGTAAAGAGAAGCCTCCATCTGAATTCTGAATTCTGATGGTAGAAAGTCTGTGTCTCTGCAGCATTGAGCGGCTCTGGTGTGGATGCCATTGAAAAATCCGTCGCGATGCGATCTTACTGGTTCCTTTCCGTGGGTCATTTGAAGCAATGGTGGAGGTTGCGATGGGGAGAAAGAGCTATGCCGTGTCACCTTGGGCATTGGCTTACCTGGGGCAATGACAGTGGTTGTGCTCTGCCCTGTGCTATGGCTCGTCCCCCCAAGACACTTCTGCAGCATGGCTGTTGTGAGGCCCTCTTGGCTGTGGGGGCGTATGGTCTATGCTTCTGACAGACTTTCCCTTGGTGAGCTGAATTGTCTCTGTGCTTGCGATTCAGGCGCCTATACAGGCATGTACTTTGAAGTCCATGGAATCATGGCACACCCTGGTATTAGAAGCCATGGTGTCTGCCAAACCAAACCCAAGATCCAGACACAGATACTGTGTGCATAATGCACATCCTAGAAGAGAATGGCAGGGGATAAGAGTCGGCAGGGTGGCGGCTTGTCGACTGTTGCCATTTTCTGTCTTGCTCTTCTCAGCTGGTTTTGCAACCAAACTCAGCCAGCATCAGAAAGCCTGGGAGGCAGGCAGACTTGCTTTCATCCTTTGAACTGGATTCCCCCAAGAACCCTCCCTCCCTGCTGCCCTGCATACATACGTACCTTGGCCTGTCTCCTCCCATGGCACTCTTGCTTGTGCCTCTTCGACTCTCTGCTCTCTCTGGAAATGAAGTTCTGATTTGATGCCACAAAGGTTGTTGTTTGAGATCATAAAGGTTTTCTTTTCTTTTCCCTCCTCTGAGGTTCCAGTATGTTTCCCGCCTGTGTCTTCTTCCTGAATCGTCAGAGCTGACCACTGTGATGAATGCCTTCTTCACCTCCTTATTTTTGGCCTCTTTTTCAGTATTTTTGGACACTTTCTACCCACCTAAAAGCTGCTGTGCCATGTCAGCAGCCTAAAGAGTAGCTGGAGTGTGCTTTGGAAGCAAGCAGCCTTTGTTTGAAATCTCATTATGCAACCCAACAAATGACCTTAGATGGGGAAATGCCTCTGTGTCTGGAGTGCTGAGGTTGGCATGCACTTAGCTGCTGGGCAGCCAGACCTGCCTCTCTGGATGGAGGGGTGGGTGGGTGGGATGGAGTGACCAGGTGGTCTCCACTCCTCCAGTCAGGCAACTTGATGACATCATCAAAGCAATGTGCATACCCACAAGTCCAAGACCTGGGGTTTCCTTGAGCAATGATGAGTGTTCCTTTCTGAGCTCCCAGCAAATGGGTCACTCAGCAACTGGCAGAGAACAATGAAGGCTTCCTGCGGGCTGGCAGGGATATAACTTTGCTTTGATTTTTTTTCTCCAGCTTTTTTATACAATCTCTAGCTAGATTGTGTTAAGGAATTGCATGATTTTCCTGGGTGCTAACTGACTCCAGCCAGTGAATGAACTTCCCTGGCTTTAAGGAAGAAAGTGATGAGGTAGGGGGGTGCTGGTGTATGGGTCAAGTTCTTTGAATAGCTCCCCAGCACCATCTGTTGGGCATTACTGGTTACTGCATGCACTTCTTGAATCCTTTTTTTGGTGCTTTCCAGCCAAGCCCAGGCACTTTCTATCAGCTTGCTCGTACTATTACTACCCCCACTTTCTTTCCCAATGTGTTCAGTTCCCATTTTTGTCTAGACCAGAGGTTCTCAAACTGTGGGTTGCGACCCACTTGGTGGGTCACGATTGAATTTCTGGTGGGTTGCGATAAGATGGCAGCTGCCATCTTGAAAAAGGGCAAAATGAAGTCGGCAGCGCCATTTTTAAGAAGGGCAGACCTGGGCGGTGCCATTTTGAGAAAGGGCAAGAAGACCCTTGGGGAGCTATTTTAGGCTTCCAGGCACAGAGTAAACAAACAGAAAGAGCGGCTTGCACATGCGCACGGCAGGCAGCATGCCACTTTTCCTTTGTGATCGTGCTGCTGCCCAACTGCATTCAAAGGAGGGGAGAGGAGAGGAGAGCATGCTTGGAGATTTTCAGGTGTGTGCGCCCTCATTCTTGGGAACATGCAGGACCCCCCCTTAACCTTAGGCAGGCAAGAGGGGAAGTGGAGAAGCGCCCTGGAGTGGGGACCATGGGTGGCGGCAGGGGAGGCTTCAGCGCCCACACTCTGCTGCCACGTGCTCAGCCAGGCGAGAGGGAGTGTGGAGAGGCCAGGAGAAGCGAGCGCTCCCAATATAGCTACCCCACAAGTGAACACCCCTTTTAAAAATCACTTTAGATCAGTGGACCTCAAACGTTTTAGCACTAAGACCCACTTTTTAGAATGACAGTCTGTTGGGACTCACTAGAAGTGATGTCATTAACCTAGAAGTGATGTCAATGCTGGAGGTGACATCATTAAGCAGGAAAATTTTTAACACTTCCTTGTGACTAAACCAAATTAATTAAGTAAAATAAAAGTTTATAATAAGTTTATAATAAGTATCAATTTATATATATATAAATTGCTTTATATTATATAAATATAATATATAATATAATATATTATATATATAAATTATTTATAAATAATAAATATATTATATATATATATATATATATATATATATATATATATATATATATATATATATATATATATATATTGCTTGCTTTATAATTGCTATAAATTATATAAATTAATATAAATTAATATAAATTTTTATATATATTTATATTAGTTTCCCAAACATTCTAAAGGCATTTACCTGGGAAATAGCCCCATTGACTATCATTGTTAAAAGCATATACATATACCCTGTTAACAGTACAGATCTGTAACATTTCCCCAAATGCAGTCACCTGCCATAGTGGCATCAAGTCTATCAGAAATAAAATACACAATGAAGTGAGTAGAGATCCACCTGAAATTGGATGTTGACCCACCTAGTGGGTCCCGACCCACAGTTTGAGAAACACTGCCTTAGATTATTCTGAAAAGCCCCACGTTTCTGCTTGCTTGACCTGACCCATGAGAGAGGAAGCCTTCCAGCTCTTCCACTGAGTGGAATACCCCACGTGTACACGAGGTCACACTGGGGTGTTTCTGGAGTGGCTGAGCCAGGGTGGAACTCTGGGAGCAGTCAGGGTGTGCTGTGTGGGCCACCCTGCAAATGCACATGGAAGAGACAAGGCTGGGTAGTGTTTGCTGCTGCCAGAATTATATAGACCTTTTTTGAATGTGGATTTCATAGTGATAGCTGGAGAAAGACACAAACCCTTTTTTGCTGCACAGAGAGAAAGAAGGTAAGAGCAGCCGCTTCTTCGGGGGTTTGCTTTCTAACTCCGAGAGGCTCAGGAAGTGCATTCTGAAATCTGAAAAGTGTTTTATGAACCCATCGGGAATGCAGGGGAAAAAAATTAGCGGTAACTAACCCTCTTCAATAGAAGAGGGCTCTGTATTCTGCCGACTGCCAAACATTTATGGGATTGGCCCAGCGCCGGCCAGCCGGCCAACTCCAGCAGGCTGTGTCCTTCCGCTTTCCTGCTTTTGGAAGTAATTTGTGTTTTCAAAATAATAAATAAAGTGAACCTTGTTTTACAGATGGGAAATGCTGTTGGATGGAGCTTTCCTTTCTCTCTAAAAGCAGAGTGTGTGTGTGTTTTCCCCTTTAAGGCTGGCTTTTAGTTGACTCCAACATTGTGGAGGAGCACTGGAGGTGGTCAGTTTTAGGAAGCATTTTCAGGATTTAGTTTCTCCTCAGAATTGCAGCCTGTGAAACTTGCCTGTCCTGGGTCAGAATGTCTGTGACAAAATTGGTGCCCTGTAGAGCTACATGGAAATCCACAGAAGGTAGATGGGGACCTGTTGGGAGCTGTTTGGGTGATTTGCAGTCTATCATCTCTGATGCCCTGTAGTTTAACGATAGCAAATAAAATTGACTAGCGATGTGCTCTGTGCTTTTCCTTCAGCCTCAGTCTTCCTCATCTATGAAATAGATGTATGAATGTGACCTCTGCTGGCCAGCAGGGCTGTGGCAAAAGAAGGCAGATGAGACAGAATGAGACAAAGCGTGATAAGGGGTGGGGGTGTAAAAAGGCCTAGGAAAACCTACTTTCCCCTCAAAGAAGAAACCTATTTTCCGTAACAGTTCATTCAGTGTGAATAATGTTCCCTGAAAGCAGACTGTTTGAAAACCTCCATGCAAAGCAAGCCAACCAAATGGGTCTCTGCTACTATCTAGTACATGTTTTCCATTGTGGTCTAACTCTCCGCCACATGTGACACCTGAGCACAGCCCCCACCACTTGCCCTTTTGTTGTGCCACAGCTCCTCCCCACTGGGCCTTGTGCCCGCTTAAGGCTGATTAGTTTCCCTTGTTAAACTCACAAGTGCAGCAAGCAAAAGTCAGAGTCAGGTCCCAGTCCAATAAGTGCAGATTGCCAACTCACAGTCCAAGGTCAAAGTCCAGGTAAGCCAGGTCAGGTAGCCTCTCCCTCTGGGTCAGGGTCCTCTTTTGTCCTTCTGAAGCTGCCTTTTATCCTTGGATGTCTCATAATCCAAAATGCAGCTCAGCTGTGAGCTACCTTGTTAAATCCAAATTAGGCTCAGCTGAGCCATCTCTTCAGTCCATGTCCATTCAAAGTTCCATCAAGGTCAAATGAAGCTCAGGTGTCCATCAGAGTCCCATTGGCCTTGATTGATTACAGCTGTGGAGCCAGCCCTGCCCTTCCCAGAGCTGTCAACCAGCTGTCAAAACATGGAATCGCTGTCAACACCACATCATCCACCTGATGATCTTCTGATCTTCCATTACACCCTTTCACTGATTCTGGACTTTGCCTGGACTCCTCCCAGCCTCAAGGCATTTTGAACCTCCAAGGAGAGTTGTCACCTGGTCTGTGTGTAGCATATCACACCTGCCGTTGTGTTGCATGTGCAGGAAATGGGGTGTTTCAGCTGAGGTCTTGTCAAGTGCCATCAAGCCATGTGAAAGGCCTCAGCATAATGGTTAAACTGATGGTTGGGTGTGCAAGGTCCCAGTTTCCCATATCCAGCTAAAGAGCCCCAAGACTGGGAAAGGCTTTCCTTTGCCTGAGACTGAGGAGAGTTGTCTCCAGTCCAAATAGGTAGCCCTTGGTAGATGGACCTGTCATGGTTTGACTCGGGCTTCCTATGCAAGCAGGGCCTTCCATTTGGGGAATTGTGGATTCCATTTGGGGAATCCAGTTCGGGGATTGTGGTGTGCAGAATGCACATGGGGTACCTGCCACCCAACCTTGTAGAGTGATTTTTCAAGGCCTTCACTCTGAAGACACCCCCTGTCTCTGCCACCACTCCTGGCCCTCCATTTTTTGGTACTGTTTCCCAGAAAGACAAATATCAACTCAGGTATGCGAAAGTACTGGACTTTTCTTGTTTGTTTTTTTTCTCAACAGAAACATTTCATGCAGTTTTTTTTAAAGTAAAGTTTTCAGATAATCGGAGCTCCACATCCTTGAATATGCCCTCGGTGTTCCTCATTTCAGTGCCACCAGCGTGAATCTGGTGATCTGAAATTGGATTCAGCTGTGGCTAAACGAGCCAAGACTACTTTTCAACTGCAGAGAGGCCCCCGCCAGTGGGTCTTGCTCTAGCTAGGCTGAGCGTGTGCCAGAGCTTGTGTGAACTGCTCTCCTCAAGGGGATGGGCTCCTAAAACTTGAAATTTGGAGTTACTGCCTGTGCAGGTTGCCCTGACTGGTTGGTTGCCAAGCTGGCCTTTGGCAAGTCTCTCTTACTAAGCTAGCCTTAGCTTAGTGGAGCTAGCTCTTACTGGAGTTAGCCACTCACCTCTACCCTGGAACCAGTTGAAATGGCTTGGACGAAAAGATGCGTTGAAGATGGGTCTTCCTCAACAGCTGTGTTTTCTTAGAACCAAGGATTTTGGGCCTCTGGGGTCCTCCCCCCCCAAATACAATGCGCCAGTGTTTTGTCCAGGCTCTGAACCCCCAACTGTTTCCATTTGTCTCTTCAGCGCTCCCACAGTGGTCAAAAGCAGATCTGCTTCCAGCATTTCC
Source organism: Tiliqua scincoides (assembly GCF_035046505.1). Classification (NCBI taxonomy): domain Eukaryota; kingdom Metazoa; phylum Chordata; class Lepidosauria; order Squamata; family Scincidae; genus Tiliqua; species Tiliqua scincoides. The sequence goes on from NC_089828.1 coordinate 7,631,300, forward strand.
CAGAAAATTCAAATTCTTCATTCCATAGTCCCTGACATAAGTGGACTTGTTTGGACAATTGTGCACTCTGCCCAGGGCGATTAAACCAAGATATCTGTGATCACCCTGTACACACTCCCATATCCCCTCCCTTTCAGTGTTGCCTCTGTTAATCATTGGGGGTGTGTGTGATTCAGACACCACCAGCACCCTGATTAAATGCATTAAGTGGGAAGGGAAAGGAGAAGGCAGGACCTGTGTGCAGCACGGGCCAAGTTGTCAGGAAGGCGTTGCCTAGCCTGGCTACATATCTGTGGACTGCTCCTCTTTTCTGAGTACTGAGGGGGAGGAAAGCCCCTCTGGCCAAGAACGATGGAAGAGGTGAGGTGGATGTGCGCAACGTGGGAGTTGAAGAGTGCCTGGGGGTCCCAGCAGAGGCCTTTGCCCAAGCCACCACTCCTGCTGCCTGTTGCCAACCATGCTAAAAACCCATGCTGACATTCCCCAGTCTACTTTGCTGGAGTTCTGCTGGTGCAGAAGCAAAGGGACGTTGGAATCACAGAACTCAGGCACAGTCTTGAGGGCATCTTCTCATCATGCCCCCCTTGAGAGCAAAGGGACTGCCTGATTTGCATCTCAGTTAACCCATTTTTGTCCAGCCCACAGTTGTACGCATTTGATCCCTGTTGCATATATGCAACACTGGGCAGAAATGGCTTAAATCAGTTCCTTCCAGGGTCTTCTACCTTTGCAGAGCTTTGGTCGAAACTATGTGGGCCACCCCACAACTGCTTCTGGCAAGGGACAATCTTGAGAACTACCTCTTCCCCTATGCTCTGGAACTTTTGGTGCTGTCCCCCTTTCTGTCCTGCTGTGTGCCTCCCCAGCTCAGTCAGCCACCCCTCCCAATTCCTTGCATTACAATAAAGGCACAATATTGTTTTAAATCTGACATGTGCTTTCTCTCCCCCCTCCCCCGCTCTTTCCATCATCCAACACTTATTTAGGCATGCTGTGAAAAGGTGCAATTAAAAACAGCTGGCTATGAAAACGAATTTTTCCCTCGAAGGCCAGAGCAAAAAAAAAAAAAAGGTGTGTTCAGCAGCCTGGCAGGCTCGGAACCGCCATGTGTTTCCAGTGCTGCATGTGCGCTGCTTCTTCATGGTGCCTGGTGGCTTCTGAAGCCTCTCAGTGTTTTGCTCCGGAGCCTGTCGCCTTTGAAATGCGGAGCTTCCGTGCTCTCTGCCTTCCCCCCACCCTTGCGCCTTCCTCCACTCATGTTCATGTAAACACATGTAGCCTCGGGCATAAAGAGAATTCCCCAAGTTACATTTCGTGCTTGTACTTCATTTGCATGATGCACAAAAAGGCATCCCACCTCCATAAAGAACAGGAACTTGGCTCAACAGCAGTGAATGGATCAATCAGGAGGAAGAGCTGACTCTGGATCCGTCATTGGCGGGAGATTTGTGTTGTCTAGGAATCTATAATGGTGTCACTAGAAAATCTTTTTAGATTCAGTTTCCATGTTTCGTTGTCTCTCAAGGAGCCTTGTTGGTTCAGAAAAGAGTATTGTAGGCGTAGCAGTGGGGTTCAGGTGTGCATGTGGTTATGGAGCTTTGACATGAGTCTTCCACTGCCATTCTCAAGCTGCTGAAAGCTGGAGTGCCTAAAGAGTGACTGGACAACTTGGCCCCCACATTGCCTCCCCTCCAAGATTCATTTTATGCTTTGTTTAGAAAACATTGGTAAGGAAGCACCCTGGGCAGGAGTCTGCAGCCCCCCCCGCCACTCCTGCCAATCAAGGGGCTCATCACTATGATGAGAATGGCAAGATGAGCCCCACCCTTCTTTTTGAGGGGAGGTGGTACTGATTGTCTGCTTAGTGATACTCAGAAGTACAGTTCTACTACGGGGAAGATCCCTGTCCCCCCAACTCCTAATTTGGGACTGGGAGAGAGATCTAGTTTTACAAGGTGCAAAGTGACTCACCCATTCTTGCCTCAAGACTAGCATACCGTTGGCAGTTCAAGAGAAAAATCTGGGATCAATCTCAGATTGATCTGGGAGTATTTTATTTAAAGTGCATTTATTTTTTCCATTCTCAAAAACCATATAGTCCACTGTTTGTTTTCTAGCAACATCCTGTATGTGGGCAAGTATTTGTTTTTTGCTTGGACTGTACATAGGCTTTTGTTTGTTCACAGTGCAGAGCTGTTGATGGAGGTGGTGGTGTTTCCACTCAGCTGAGTGTCACTGGGGAACAGTGTTTGGTTTGCACCCTACTAATGGGAGGAAATCTTAAGGGAAGGCTTACTCTCTCTCTCTCTCTCTCTCTCTCTCTCTCTGTGTGTGTGTGTGTGTGTGTGTGTGTGTGTGACTTCAGCTAGCTTTAAATGCAGATGGCATTAAATACAGAGTGTAGGGTGCTCCTGATTTTGGTCTAGAGTTTCAGCTCCTGCTCCATTGGTATTCGGGGGGGGGGCAGTTGGTGCAAACCCCCTATAGAATGCCAGTGCCTTACACTCACCCTCTCACTCCATGCAGGCTTTCCATAAAAGCTGCTAATGAAACCATGTTCTGGTAGCAAAGGCAAAACGTGACATCTCCACAGTGTCTCTTTCATAAAGCCTCCCTGCGTGCCAGCATTTTGGCTGCCTTTCAGTTTCCAAAGTAGCTGCTCACCCAGTGGCCCTCCCTCCCCTGGGGAGCTGAAAGAATTTGAAATTGGGAGATGAAAACCCTGTGAGCTGCCTGGGATGTTCACCATTTGTGGTGCTCCCTTCTCTGTGTGGCAGAACGTTTGAGGGAAGAGAGTCCTCTGCGTAGCTCCGGCTTTGACAACACCCGGGCACTTTAGGATGTGAAGCATAGAGAGCCAGAGCAAGGTCTCCAGAGCTAGTGATCTCGCCTCCCTGAATTCTGCTTTCTGGGCACACAAGGTGAGAACTGTGCTGCAGCGTAAGGACTTAGAGCAAACCAGAAGCTCTTTCCGTATGTCCCAAGTCCCCTTCGCATTAAAAATTTTAGTTATTCATGTATTTATAGCACTTGATACCTGCCCTTTAGTTTGTAGTAAAACCCCCAGGGCTACCTGCAGTGACAGTTAGCCCTAAAAATGCCACAAACTCCAAAACAACAACAAAAACCAACCCCTAGCAAGTTACACCCCACCTTTAGACTGTGCCTGTGTGATGCCTGGCTTCTGCCATCCTTTCCAAGTGAGCCCCCCCTCTGGTCCATGAACTTTCCTTCTAAGCCAAACCCTCCAATTCCAAAAGGAGACAGTGTGGTCCCCAAAAGCAACATAACTACACTGTGTTCTTGGACCACACCCATTTGGTGCCTGACCCCCCCTTACTCAAGTGATAAGGCTTGAAGAAGTGAGTGGGGGCTGCTTCTATCCCCTGGCATCAGACTTGAGACCCCTGGGAGGTTGTACCCACTGCAGTGGGAGCATTACTCTGGCCCTCACCATGCAAGACCCCAGTCTCTTCTCTATATAGTATCTGTCAACTCTCCTTTAATTCCAGAAGGAGTAAGAGTTTGTTTTTTACTTTTTAAATTAAGAGATTTGGTGGAATTTCAGGAGAGTATTGGTGAGAAAGGGAAGCATCAGTCTAAAGCAGGGGTCTCTTTTTGGCCAAAGGGCCGCATCAAATATCTAGCACAGTGTCAAAGTCCAGAAAAAAATTAAATATAAAATTTAAATAATACATTAGAGATGGAACTTAGATGAATGAATAAATGAATGGGCTCAAATGTCCAGGACTTCTCCAAGCACAAACACAGCCCAAGAAATAAAGTACACATTTAAATGGACCTCCATTCCCCCACCCCACAAGCACAACTCTGGTTGTGCTTGGTTAACTGGGCCAGAGGCTCTCAGGGGATCAGAGTCTGGCCGCGGACCGCATCTGGCCCCCGGGCTGGGGTTTGGAGACTGCTGGTCTAAAGCAAGGTTGATGCTTTAGATCAGGGGTGTCAAACATAAGGCCCATGGGCCAGATGCAGCCCCTGGAAGCTCTTTATCCGCCTCCTGTGATAATTGGGTTCTCCCAATGCTGCCCTTTCAGCAGTGCTGCTTCTACAGAGGCTCTGGGAGGGAGAGATAGAAGCCTCTGGAAGACAAGGAATGGTATAGGGGAAGATACAGTCCAAGAGGGTGAGAGAGGGAGATGCTGCCAAAGTGCTGGGAGAGCCCAGTTATCATGAAGTTTGCCCTATCAGCAACGCCACGCTGCCAAGGCATCATTTCACAGAGCACCTCTCAGCTGAGTTGCGTAGTGATGCTGTGGCAGGATGGGTGCTGCTGAAAGGGCAGCCTGCATGATAATTGGTCTCTCCCATATCTTGAAAATACAATCAAGATTTGCACATTTTCTCTTCTGTCATTTGCAGCTAATGAGTTCCTATGTGAGAACAAAGTGCTTATTTCTGGCCATCATCGCTTCCTGCTTAATAACGTCAGTTCCAGCCCTCAGCAGGAGCCATGAATACTATTTGGCTCACTATATGAAATGAGTTTAAGACCCTTGCTTCAGACTGAGGGAACAGGGCTGTTGGAAGTGAGCGATAAGCTCCAGAGTCTTCCCTGGCCTGCAATCGGATTCCCCTTCCGCCTCCTCTCCTGCCCCGAGTCACAGCGCAGCCCCCTCAGACCTTGCCAGGAGCACAGAAAGAGTTTGCGGCTGACTAGCCAACATATTGCTTCATTTATCTGGGAATCTGAGACGGGGTTATTTTTGGCTTTACCTGGCCTCTCCTTCGCTTGCCCTCCTTGCTGTCTTACCACTCCTTTCATGTCTTTTTTCATGGTTTGGGTCACATTACAACATGCCCTGGCTGTTTTTTTGTAAAGAAAACACTCCATACCATTCCCCCAACTGTGAAAATGGGTGGAAAATTGAATTGGCTGCGAACTTCCAAGACAGCAAGAATTAACAAGGGAAGAAGGCCTTGCCTGATTTCGGCTCCAGGACCATAGAACAGTAACCCGGGCAATGCCTGGCAGTGGCCCCGAGCCCAGAGGGTGGTTGAACTGGCAGATCATGTGCCCCTAAATGAAGTCACTGTTGGTTAAGAGCCGCTCGCCTCACAGCAAGTGCTGGGCTGTTTTCACTGGGGGAGAAGTTGGGGGTGCCTGCGATCTAGGGAGGTGAGTGGGAGCTCCTTTTAGCCCCAGCCATCAGAATAGGGAGGTGGCACCCCTGCAATGGGAGTGTCACTCTAGCCCTTACCATTGGCCAGAGAATGGACCTGCTCTTGCTGCAGGGAGCTCTCCTCCCTGTCTGAATAGAATTCAGGTACAGCTGCTGGTGGTCACTGGACTGGGTAGGCAAGTGGAGGCCTTGGCCAGAGGATTCAGGGGGCTCCTGGGTTGTTTTCTGTTGGAACTGTAAGTAATAACAACAACAACAACAACAGCAGGTATTTATATACTCCCTTTCTTGGTCTTTATTCAAGACTTTATTCAAGGTGGTTTACATAGGCAGGCTTTATTTAAATCCCTTATTAAATAGGGATTTTTACAATTTGAAAGAAGGTTCTTTCTTTCAAGAACCACTACATTCAAGGTGTTTCGTTCCGATCTGGCTTCACATTCTGGCCTCCATCCTCCCACGCCCAGAGCAGATGGAATAGCTCGGCTTCAGCTTGTCAGCTGCTTCAAGGTCGCACGGTGCCGGTGGCCTCGAACTGGCGACCTTGTGGATGTTATCTTCAGGCAGACGGAGGCTCTACCCTCTAGACCAGACCTCCTGCCCCCCTCAGGCATCTTTCTGACCAAAAGGCAGGGTACAAATCTATAAATAAAGATGTTGTGAGCCACCTTGGACACCTCCCTTGCAGGAGGGGAACAGTGGGATACAAATGTTCTGAATAAGCAAACAGCAAATTAACAAAGTGAGGAGGAAAGCGCACAGGGCTTTGCACTTTGGGGGCCCTTTTGCCTGCGCTCTGCCCAGGGTGCCCACTTTTCTCTAGTCTGCCACTGCTGCAGATGGAGTCATGTATTCTCAACCTTCTCTAAAAGATTATTCATTTCATTAGTTGATTTGAAGCATGTGTACCCCACCCTTCAGGTGACAGAACTCCCAGAGCTGCTTCCATAAAATCAAACAATAGGTGGTTGGTGGTGGATCATAATTTCTCAGGTGCCTTGAAGGAAGGGCAGTTCCATTGGTTCAAAATTGGCTGACCAGTGTAGATGTGTCTTTCATTTCTTGTAGCTCAGTGTTAAATCATATTTAACTCTCCTTGTGCTGAACTTTAGATTGTGAGTTCTTTGGGGCAGGGACCTGTCCTCTCGTACTCTCCAAAGCAAGATCTACCTTGATGGCATTCTGTAAATTATAATGCTCCGGTGGGGGGCTCCATGGCTGCCAACAGGCTTTACTTTCAAACCACTACTCTCTTAGGTTTGCCATTTTAGGAATCCAGTCCTTTGAAAATGAAACTTGTGCCATTTCAGACTCAGGTTTGTACGTGTGTGGTTTTTTTTGGAGCATGCAAACCCTGACTGGCTTCCACTTGCCCTCTGTAAATCAGGCAAAATGATTAATAAAGATTTTATTGCTCATGCACAACCCTCAACAAAAGCAACAAAGCACAATGCTGTAGATAGCACAGTTGGCCAACCCAGGGACCCACCATCGCCCGTCACCTTGATAAGTGTGCTACAGCACAGTCAGACATGGGTGCCACAAAGCAAGGGTGACTCCCAGCTTTGTCACTTGCCAGGGCTGTTGGCACACACACATCAGAATGTATGCAGAAGTCAGGTAGAGGATGTTGAGTTTCTTGTTGCATGTGTCTCACTGCTCCTTGAGACAGCAGCCAGGATTAGGAGTCACTCAGAATATGACCCACATCTGGCGGTGGTAGCAGCGAAGAGATCTTTCTTCTCTGCTACCATTGCGTCTGCTGACAACCATCCGGCAGAGCTGTTCCATGTGGTGCCAGGCCTCCTCCATCAGGCCCCCCCAGTAGACCAGGAGGAACACACAGTCAGCCGCTGTGACGTGTTTGCGCAACATTTTGCAGATACAATCGATCGTATTCGTCACAACTTGGATGCCACATTGACAGTGTCTGACGATGTCCCCTTGGCAACTGCTTGTCCTGTGTTGTGGGATTCTTTTCAGCTTGTACAGCCTGAGGATGTGGACAGACTCCTTTGGAGTGTGAGGCCATCTGCCTGCCTGCTCGACCCTTGCCCAGGTTGGTTGATAAGAGCTGCCCGGGGTGGGCTGGCTGAGTGGACAGGGAGGGTGGTCAACTCTTCCTTGATAGAGGGGACGTTACCACTTGCTTTGAAACGGGCAGTGGTTCGCCCCCTCCTGAAGAAGCCCTCCCTGGATTCCACTGTGTTGGATAACTACCGGCCAGTCTCCAACATCCCGTTTCCGGGCAAGGTAATTGAGCGGGTAGTGGCGTCCCAACTCCAGAGGGTCTTGGATGAAGCGGATTATCTGGATCCTTTTCAATCTGGCTTCAGGCCGGGCTTTGGGACGGAAACCGCCTTGGTCGCCTTGGTGGATGACCTACGCCGGGAACTGGACAGGGGGAGTGCGTCCCTGTTGGTCCTGCTGGACCTCTCAGCAGCTTTCGATACCATCGATCATGGTATCCTTCTGGACCGATTGGCCGAGTTGGGAGCTGGAGGCACTGTTGTGCGGTGGTTCCGCTCCTACTTGGAGGGTCGGTCCCAGATGGTGGTGGTGGGGGATGCCTGTTCGACACCCTGGCCCTTGAGGTGCGGGGTGCCACAGGGCTCAATTCTGTCCCCCATGCTATTTAACATCTACATGAAACCGCTGGGAGAGGTCATCCGGGGCTTTGGAGTGGGGTGCCATCAATATGCCGATGACACCCAGCTCTATCTCTCCTTTTCTCCAGACTCCAGGGTGGCGGTTGAGGGCCTGGAGCGCTGTCTGGAGGCAGTGAGGATCTGGATGGGTGCTAACAAGCTGAAATTAAATCCGGATAAGACAGAGGCTCTCCTGGTTCGGAAATCCTCGATGCAGGTGCTGGACTATCGGCTTGCGCTGAATGGGGTTGCACTCCCTCTGAAGGAGCAGGTCCGCAGCTTGGGGGTCCACCTGGACTCGCAGCTGCTCCTGGATTCCCAGGTGGTGGCTGTGGCTAGGGGGGCCTTCGCTCAGCTTTGGCTGGTGCGCCGAAGTACTTGGATCGTGCTGACCTGGCCACGGTGATCCATGCCTCGGTGACATCGAGATTAGATTACTGTAACACGCTCTATGTGGGGCTGCCCTTGGAGACGGTTCGGAAACTGCAACTAGTGCAGAATGTGGCGGCCCGTGTGGTTACTGGAGGTAGGCAGTTCGACTCTGTCAGTCCGCTTCTCCAGCGGCTGCATTGGCTGCCCATTCGTTTCCGGGCCCAATTCAAGGTGCTGGTATTGACCTTTAAAGCCCTATACTGCTCTGGGCCAGGATATCTTAGAGTCTGCCTACTCCCGTACAATCCGGCTCGTCCTCTTAGGTCATCAGAGAAGGCCTTTTTACAAGTGCCGCCGCCTAGGGAGGTACGTGGGGCGGCTGCAAGAAATAGGGCCTTCTCAGTAGTGGCACCAACGCTATGGAACTCCCTTCCCCTTGACTTAAGAATGGCTCCCTCTCTTGAGACCTTTCGGTGAGGCCTGAAGACCCTTCTGTTTAAACAAGCCTTCTGAGTTCTCGGCCTTTTAACATCTTTTAAACATCTTTTAATATTTTTTACAGGCCTGATTCTTTTATGACTTGCTGCTTCTCTATGCTCTTTTTACCTATTTTTACTCTGACTGCTGTTTTTTTTATGATGTGTTAATATGTTTTTATTTGTTTTTTAAATTATGTTTTTAATATGTTGTAAGCCGCCTTGAGTCCCTTCGGGGAGAAAGGCGGGGTAAAAATAAAGTTGTTGTTATTATCATCATCATCATCATCATCATCTCAGGGTTTCAAGCCAAGAAACGAACATGCCTGAGCAATCCTCATGTTCCCATTTTCTGCCTTTTAGAATAAGAGATTAATGGAATTAGTGTTGCTGACTCCAAATTATCAGCCATTGCATGTCGGAGACATAACAGGTTTTCCTTAAATGCTTGTTCTGTAAATATTTTAAGTACTTCCTCCAACTTCTGCAGTGCCCTTAAGAACAGCCCCACTGGATCAGGCCATAGGCCCATCTAGTCCAGCTTCCTGTATCTCACAGCGGCCCCACCAAATGCCTCAGGGAGCACACAAGACAACAAGAGACCTCATCCTGGTGCTCTCCCCTGCATCTGGCATTCTGACATAGCCCATTTCTAAAATCAGGAGGTTGCACATACGCATCATGCCTTGTACCCCGTAATGGATTTTTCCCCCAGAAACTTGCCCAATCCCCTTTTAAAGCCATCCAGGCCAGATGCCATCACCACATCCTGTGGCAAGGAGTTCCACGGACTGACCACACGCTGAGTAAAGAAATATTTTCTTTTGTCTGTCCTAACTCTCCCAATACTCAATTTTAGTGAATGTCCCCTGGTTCTGGTGTTATGTAAGAGTGTAAAGAGCATCTCTCTATTCACTTTATCCTTCCCCTGCATAATTTTGTATGTCTCAATCATGTCCCCCCTCAGGCGCTTCTTTTCTAGGCTGAAGATGCCCAAACGCCGTAGCCTTTCCTCATAAGGAAGGTGCCCCAGCCCAATAATCATCTTAGTTGCCCTCTTTTGCACCTTTTCCATTTCCACTATATCCTTTTTGAGATGTGGTGACCAGAACAGGACACAATACTCCAGGTGTGGCCTTACCATCGATTTGTACAACGGCATTATAATATTAGCTGTTTTGTTCTCAATACCTTTTCTAATGATTCCAAGCATAGAATTGGCCTTCATCACTGCCGCCGCACATTGGGTCGACACTTTTTCAGCTTTTCCACCACCACCCCAAGATCTCCTGATCTTTCACAGACAGCTCAGAACCCATCAGCCTATATGTGAAGTTTTTATTTTTTGCCCCATTGTGCATGACTTTACACTTACTTACATTGACTACTGGCTCCAGCTCTGTTCCGAGATACAGATAGCAGCTGACACGGGCAACATCAAGGGGATGTATGATGGTATCAAGCAGGCCCTAGGTCCAACACAGAAGAAAATTGCCCCTCTGAAGTCTGCCACAGGCGAGGTCATCCAGGATCGGATGCAGCAGATGGAACGCTGGGTGCAGCACTACTCTGAGCTATATTCCAGAGAAAATGTAGTCACCGAAGAAGCGCTGAACAACACTGAGTGCCTGCCTGTGCTGGAGGAGCTTGACAGTGAACCAACCCTAGAAGAACTTCACATGGCCGTGGACTCCCTTGCCTTTGGCAAGGCACCTGGAAAAGACAGCATCCCTGCTGAAGTCCTCAAGTGCTGCAAAGAGATCATCGTCACTGAGCTGCATGAAATCCTCTGTCTCTGCTGGAGAGAAGTTGGAGTACCTCAAGACATGAGGGATGCAAACATCATCACGCTGTACAAGAACAAAGGCGACAGGGGTGACTGCAGTAACTACCGTGGCATCTCTCTCCTTAGTGTTGTAGGAAAGTTGTTTGCCCGAGTTGCACTAAAGAGGCTCCAGGTACTTGCAGAGAGCGTTTATCCAGAATCACAGTGAGGATTCCGAGCCAACAGGTCCACCACTGATATGGTATTCTCCCTTAGACAACTGCAGGAGAAATGTAGGGAACAGCGACAGCCACTCTTTATAGCCTTCATAGATCTCACGAAGGCCTTTGACCTGGTCAGCAGGGATGGCCTCTTCAGGATTCTCCCCAAGATCGGATGTCCACCCAGGCTCCTCAGCATCATCGGATCCTTCCACAAGGACATGAAGGGCACTGTTGTCTTCGATGGCTCCACATCAGACCCCTTTGACATCTGAAGCGGCGTGAAGCAGGGCTGTGTTCTTGCACCAACCTTGTTTGGGATTTTCTTCGCTGTCCTGCTGAAGCATGCCTTTGGAACCGCAACAGAAGGCATCTATCTCCGGACCAGATCAGACGGAAAGCTCTTCAACCTCTCCAGACTGAGAGCAATGTCCAAAGTCCAGCTGAAATGTCTGCGTGACTTCCTCTTTGCCGATGATGCAGCTGTCACTACCCACTCTGCCAAAGATCTCCAGCAGGTCATGGATCATTTTAGCAAGGCCTGCCAAGATTTTAGACTGACGATCAGCCTGAAGAAAACACAGGTCATGGTTCAGGATGTGGACTCACCTCCCTGCATTACAATCTCTGCGCATGAACTGGAGGTTGTCCATGACTTTGTGTACCTTGGCTCAACGATCTCTGACACTCTTTCTCTATACCGAGGTAAGCAAGCGCATCGGTAAAGCAGCTACCACGTTTTCCAGACTCACAAAGAGAGTCTGGTCCAACAAGAAGCTGACGGAACATACCAAGATCCAGGTCTACAGAGCTTGCGTCCTGAGTACACTTCTGTACTGCAGCGAGTCATGGACTCTTCACTCACAACAGGAGAGGAAACTGAATGCTTTCCACATGCGCTGCCTCCGACGCATTCTCGGCATCACCTGGCAGGACAAAGTTCCAAACAACACAGTCCTGGAACGTGCTGGAATCCCTAGCATGTATGCACTGCTGAAACAGAGACGCCTGCGTTGGCTCGGTCATGTCGTGAGAATGGATGATGGCCGGATCCCAAAGGATCTCCTCTATGGAGAACTCGTGCAAGGAAAGCACCCTACAGGTAGACCACAGCTGCGATACAAGGACATCTGCAAGAGGGATCTGAAGGCCTTAGGAGTGGACCTCAACAAGTGGGAAACCCTGGCCTCTGAGCGGCCCGCTTGGAGGCAGGCTGTGCAGCATGGCCTTTCCCAGTTTGAAGAGACACTTAGCCAACAGTCTGAGGCAAAGAGGCAAAGAAGGAAGGCCCATAGCCAGGGAGACAGACCAGGGACAGACTGCACTTGCTCCCGTTGTGGAAGGGATTGTCACTCCCGAATTGGCCTTCTCAGCCACACTAGACGATGTTCCAAAACCACCTTTCAGAGCGCGATACCATAGTCTCTCAAGACTGAAGGTTGCCAACACACATTGAAATGCATCTGCCATTTTGCTGCCCATTCTGCCAGTTTGGAGAGATCCTTCTGGAGCTCCTCACAATCATTTCTGATCTTCTCTCTTCACCACTTGGAAAAACTTGGTGTCGTCTGCAAACTTAGCCACCTCACTGCTCACCCCTGTCTCCAGGTCATTCATGAAGAGGTTGAAGAGCACTGGTCCCAGGACAGATCCTTGGGGCACACCGCTTTTCACCTCTCTCCATTGTGAAAATTGGCCATTGACACCCACTCTCTGTTCCCTGGTCTTCAACCAGGTCTCAATCCAGGAGAGGACCTGCCCTCTAATTCCCTGCCTGGTGTTTTTTCAGTAGCCTTTGGTGAGGGACCGTGTCAAACACCTTCTGAAAGTTCAGATATATAATGTCCACGGGTTCTCCCGCATCCACATGCCTGTTGACCTTTTCAAATAATTCTAAAAGGTTTGTGAGGCAAGACTTACTCTTACAGAAGCCATGCTGATTCTCCCTCAGCAAGGCCTGTTCATCTATGTGTTTTGAGATTCTATCTTTGATGAGGCGTTCCACCATCTTACCCAGTATAGATGTTAGACTGACCGGCCTATAATTTCCCGGGTCCCCCCCTTTCCCTTTTTAAAGATTGGCGTGACTTTTGCTATCCTCCAATCCTCTGGCACCGTGGCCGTTTTGAGGGACGTTGCATATTTTAGTCAAGAGATCAGCAACTTCATTCTTCAATTCCTTAATAACCCTTGGGGAGGCCTTGGTCCGAGCTGCTGACTGTCTGCTTTTCCAGGATGGGCTGAGCAGTTGTTGGGAAAACCCAACCGCAGATCCTTCCAAATTCATTTTGAACCCAGTGTCTGGAGAGCTCTCTGGTGTGTTGGGACAGAGGGATGTTGGAAACATCAAGGTTGTGCCTCTTATGCTCTGGTTGATCATGGGAAACACCATCTTGAATGCATGCAACTAGTCCCCCTTGCTACCTGTGAGCCTTTTGCAATGGAAGTCTTATGGCTTCGAACTGAGGGCCGCCTATGTGCAAAGCATGTGTCCTGCTATTGAGCCAGTGGTGTAAATAGAGGGAGTGCAAAACACTAAGTTTTGCAGGCAATACCTCAGTTTTACTCTTGTAGCTTGTCATGACTCCAAAGGGGAGACAGAGGGACCACTTGCATGCTGCGGAGAGGCTCCCTGCAAAACTTAGTGCTTTGCACCCCCTCTAGCTATGCCACTGCCTGCCACTGAGCCACTGCAGATTATTATTATTAGTAGTAGTAGTAGTAGTAGTATTTATATACCGATTTTCAACGGAAAGTTCACAAAGTGGTTTACGGAGAAAATCAAACAATTCTTCCTTCTAGGAGCAATCCTGATGTCCATTGGAGATGAGCCTCTACCACCCCTCATTCCTGGACTGGACAGTGGATTTTATTAATTTTCTCTGCCATTATGTTCCATACATTTTCTGTGCAACTTAAAAATCTGTCCCTTCCTCCCCCCCCCCCAGTTTTTTTGAAAATATCACCAACCCTTTGCCATAGAACTGTGAAATGGAATGAAGTGTCAAGCCGGACACTTCTCCATTCCTCTGATCTGTCACCTGCATCCAGGGAGAGAGTGGCTGCACCTCCAGACTCACTGATAATGCACATGGTTTCCATGAAAAGAAGAGTTTTAAGCATTAAAAACATGAGGTTGGATGGAGGGAGAGGAGGACGTTGCCCTGCAGCCTGTGACTTTGAGTCCCTGCATGATGATGAAGCACAGGGAGAACTCTCAATATGAAAGCCTGCTTTTCAGTGTTGTGCTCTCATCATGTTTTCTCATGCTAAATCATTTCAGTGTTCCTGCATTCCTTGCATTTCTTGGGGCACATCGAGTTTTTATTTATTGTGGTAACCTAGTGCCCCCTGCCATCTGAATGATTTTCTTGGAATCAGCAGTAGGGGATGGGAGAGGGAACTCTTTCAGAATCCTCAAAGTTCTTTTGTCTGACTCTGAGTGGGACTGTGCCTGTTCTCCTCTCCTGGTGGCCAGTTCTGTTTTTCAGCCTTCCTGAAATATCTCTGTGAGTGGCCATTACCTACTGCTTTTGTAGAAGACAACAGAAATGAGAAGCACTTTAACTGGCCTGATAAAAGCTGGACTTGCAAGGTGATCCCCTCTGTTCATTGCTCAGTGAACCCAATTGGAGAGACCCAGATTCAAATCCTGCCTCCCCCGCAGACCCATTGGGCAAGTCACTGTAGTAGAGCATCAGTTCCCAATCGGAAAAAATAATGAATGATGGTGTTCTACTTTGCAGGCTTGTTGTTCAGGCAAACAAGGAAAATATTAGCCAATCAAGCCTCCAAATATGTTAGTCGTAGAGTTAAGTTTTTCCATTCTGTTTTTGAACTACTGCCCATCCCCTGAGATCAATTGGGGAGGTCCTCTTGGGTTCTCTGTCAGCTTCAGAAATATGGTTGGTGGGGACAAAAGACAGGACCTTGTGTATGGTAGCCCCTGTCACATGGAATTCCCTGCCCCAAGGGGTTACATTCTCCCCTTCCTTGCTGTCTTTTTGTTGTTGTGTTAAACACTTTTAATTACTACCAAATCTTTGTCATTTGAATCTGCTTATTGGTTCTTTCCTCAGAATATAGCCCTATTCTGGTTTCTTCTGTCTTGGATCTTGTTTTGTAGAGTCTGCTATTTCCTATTGTTATTTTAATATATTCTGCATTGTATTTGCTTTATTCCCTGGGTTGTAAACCAACTTGGGCTTCTCTTTTCTTCAGAGGAGAAAGTCAGGAAATAAATGCTTTAAAATAAAAGAACTTTTGTATTATCTCTCCATCCCGTGCAAAAATCAAAATTCTTCTCCCCCAAATCTGCATTTCTGAAGAGTGACAGCACAATCCTATGCATGCCTACTCACAAGTAAGACTCACTGAATTCAATGGGACCTACTTTCAGGAAAGTGTTCTTAGGATTGCAGCCCTCCTGGTCCCCAATACCTTTGCTTAGTGTGACTTGGTTCATTATGCTTGAAGTTTTCTAGTATCTCAGGAGTGGAGGAGTAGCCAAGTTATAAATTGCAAATAGTGACACCTAGTGACAGAACACAGCATTCAGGTGATAACAAAGATATAATGGGGATTGCAAAATTCTTGCTTGGCAGGAGCAAAAGCTGTGAATGATTCTGTGGCAGCAGCGTTTATACTTTTTTGTGCTGTGTGGTTCTTGATGATTCATAATTGTTGTATGAATTCATTGTTTTCTGCGAAGTATTGTTCTAAGGTATGTTGACTACTAATAAAGCATTGTTATGATCTGCGAACACAGCGTGAGCTCTCCTGAGAGTAAAACATAGAGCAAAAGGAAAAAAAGACACCTCACAAAGAATATTTTCTTCCATATTTACCTGTATTGCTTCCTTCATTTTCAACATTGCTTAGTTTAAATAAGGTTAAGGAGACCCTTAATGTATCTTTAACTTTTGCAAATTGGCAATTACTGAACATCTGTTCCATGAGTGGATTCTTTCTTCAACTTCCCTCCCCCTTCCCTCCACTTTCCCCTGGGGAAAATGCATCAATAATGGAATAAACAGGATGTGTGAAATATTAGATAACCACGTCCCTTCTCTCTCAACTGGTCAACTGCACTTTGAATAGTCTGAGTAGGGTTAGCTTCAGTGGCATAGCTAGAGGGGGTGCAGAGCACTAAGTTTTGCAGTCGCCTGAATGTGCCATGCAAGCAGCCCCTCCCCTTGGAGCCATTCCATTCCCCAGAATGGAATTCAGTCACTTGCAAAACTTAGTGCTTTGCTATGCTAAGCATAGCATATGCTCTCTAGCTATGCTGCTGGTTAGCTTTTCCCCATCCTTGTGGAACGGTCGTCATCTTTCCAATCAATTCAACATAGTCTGTTCCTTCCTGTTACAATGTGGATTAACTTCGTTGGTTGGAACCCCAAATTTGGTATTCCTGAATGAGATGTGCCACAAGATTAACTCTGGAGTAATTTGATGGAAGAGCCAAACCATCAACTGGGTTTGTTTCTACACAGACCCCACATTGCCTCAGCAGAAACGTTAACACTGAGTTAGAAGCGGCAGCACTTAGTTACACAAGGCTGCACAGCAGTGGAAGAAGGATGCTGACGGGCAGGAGAGTCCAAGGGGAAGAACAAAGGCTGCCAGAAGTGACAAACTTCCTGTCCCTTGGATGCCTCCCCAGCATAAAGTCTTATGTTCTTATGTTCAGGAATGGCTGGATTGGCAATGCTCAATTCTATCACGGTAGCCGCAAAAAGAAGACTTTTTTCCTGCTCAACTCAGCAGTTAGAATCTCTGATCTGGAGTCACTCAAAGGTCAATTTGTGCTTGAGTATGCAGGTCATTGCAGAGTGCAGGAAGCTCTGCTCTTGGCTCCTGCTGGTGGACCTTGGCTTCAGTTGAAAACAAAGTTGAAAGTTTCGTTGAAAACAAAGACCCCAAAGCCTGTAGCCTGTCTGTGCCTCTGCAAGTCCCACCTTGGTCCGAGTCTTGGGGGAGGGGCGCAACCATGACTATGTCCAAAGAGTACCATTTGGAGTTGTGTAGCAGAGCTACCTGCCTAAGTAGGCTCCCATTTGACTGGATAAGACCCTCCTGTGCGCCACTGTGAGGTCCTTGTTGGAAAGGCAGGCTATGCAATGTGTTTCGTTTCTCAATGTATACTTTGCCTCAAAGGCTTGCTTGAGGCAGCATACAAAATTCAAACACATCAAAATAAAATGGATAAAAATTAGCCTAAAACTAACAACCAGCATTTCCAACAGCAACTAACAAATTAGCCTGAGGTGCCTTCGAATCAACAGAGCAGAATTTTGGATCTTGAAACTGGGAAGATTTAGACCGCCTCTGCGAAGGCTTCTTCCGTGGGCACCAGCTCCCTGACCCCGGCAGGGAAGGACTTCAGACATTTATCCTGCAGGCAGGCGGCTCTGGAAAGAAGCAGCCCTTCCTCAGTGTCATCTTCATGTCAGTTTTTCTCTGCAGGGGAGCAAGAGGGGATCAAGACTTGTTCCTGCAAGGGGAAAAACCAAAGGCGGACGTGCTGAGGAATCTCTCGTGCATGTGGGGGACTTTGCTCACAACCTGGTGATGAGCTTTGCATTGCGATTGTACCCGTGGTGACTCGATCCAGGAGGATTTGACAGGGACTCTTGGTGGTACCTGTTTGTTCTCCGCACACAGCATTACCGAGGGTTCTTGGGCCATTTCCTGAAATGCACAATTTTATCCAACTCGGGACGGCCTGCGGATGTTTAGACCACGGAGGAAGTCAGCTTGCTGGTTACTCAGCTCTGTATACAGTGCGGAGCCTTCCAAAATAACAGGCCGTCGTCTTAAGTGCCAGGAAAGTTCCAAGGAGCCAAGCCCAGTCTAAGCAAATAATTGGTGATGTGGGCTTTGGGTTTTTTTCCCCTCCCAGCTCTGCAGTTAACTTGAAGTTGGAGAGTTGTTTTGTTCAGGAGGGAAGCTCAAATCTGCTGGCAGGATGGGATTTTAGCAAAAGCACGTCATGCTAGAAGGAGGTGCTGAGTCCAGCTGGGCAAGTGTTTGAGTGTATTTCGAAAGGGCCAGTCTTTGTGCTCATGCATGTGCTCCCTTGGTTCAGGCACATTGGCAATAGCAGATGGTGAGTTCAGCTCAGCAGTTCTGAGACTCTGAGTTCTGAGTCTCAGCAATTATTTTGACCTGGCATTTGAAAGCCTTCCTGCATTTCCCCCTTTGAATCCCATTGGTTGAAGGTGTTTGTGCAGCACTCAGAAAGGACACCATTCGGTTTCCGCCTTTCTGCCTGTCACCAAATGAATGGGTGGCTTTATGATCAGATGGTGTTTCTTGTTTGGAACAAGCTACATTCTTTCCTGGTGCACTTTGGGGTGGGTTTGAAAAGCAGGTCTGGCACACCTGCCCCTTGTTTCCAGGCAAACATCTCGGCCCCTGCCCCGCTGCCTTTGCATGTTCAGGTTTGGGTGGGGTCACCATCTCTGCCAGCCACGTGGGCATTGAGCAGAATGCATGCTCACCCCTGTGGCTGGAACGTCCCAGGGAGTTGCACTCTGGGATGCAACCTTCAGTTCTCTTTGGATGACAAGGGCGGCTTTGGAGGGAGTCCTTCCTTCCCCCTTATCTCCCCAGCAGGGAAGCTCTTCCTGAGGTTATAATTACCTACCAACATTGTGGCTCTCTGAGGTGGGGAGAGCAGGAGCCAGGCAAGATATTTATTTTATTTTAACTTGAAATTGCTGTCTGCTGCAGTCGTGCCATCGCTGTTACAGCGGGGCAGAAATTACAGGCCTGGTTGTGGCTTTCTTCCTTTTTCTTCTTTCAGAGTTTTTGCCAAGTGGCAATTTACTTAATGAAATCCTGCTATTTGGTTCAGTGGGGATATCTTTCACAGATGTTGATTTAACCGAGCTCTGTGTGTGTGTGTGTGTGTGTGTGTGTGTACTTTAAAAAAATGTGAACTGTGCAGTTTCGTTCTCTATTTTTAACAAAGTTGGGATTTGCCTGCATTTTGCTTAGCGGCATGGAGGCTGCTCTCTGTTCTGCCTGCGATGGACTGGCTGGCACATCTTGCTTTGGTGCTTCCCTCTTTCTGTCTCCTGCGCAAAGCGATAGGAAACCTTGCCCAAATAAACCCTAGTAGTAAATAGAGATTCAACATGTGCCATCGCTGGGTTGTTCCACCCCAGCCTGCAGATTCACATCAGCAAAACAGGCCAAATATCTCCCTTTCCTCTCTCTGTTTTCCTTCTCACCCTGCTTTTGGTTTCAGTGTAGGGAGGTTTATTTTGTTTAGATCTGTCAGCCACCCTGTTAGGAGAGCTTGGAGCAGGTCGCAGGATCACAGATATGAAAGGATCCTTGTTCAGGGCTAGAGTATCATATGAGCCTGCGCCCTGGCCTGTGTTTTGTACAGAACGTGGAACCAAAAGCAACAATGTTCAAGCTCCTTAAGCATGGAGCATGGAGTAGAGCAGGGGTGTCCAAAGTTTTTGGCAGGAGGGCCACATCATCTCTCTGACACTGTGTCGGGGGCCGGGGTGGGGGAAAGAATTAATTTATATTTCAAATTTGAATAAATTTACATATGTTTATGTAACTGAATATATTAAAGATTAACTTATATGAATGAATGAAGGTCTTGCAATTGTTCAAGGCCTATAAAAGGCAAAGCAAGGCTGGCCTTTCCTTTTCTGCTGCTACTGCATCACAGATGTGAAAAAGCAAGCATTGGAAGGAGCCCTCATCCCACAGCTCACACGAGAGGTCAAACAGTTGCCCTCACGCTAAGAGCAGTTGCATCGGGCCAGTGTGGGCTCCAACAAATCACTGGAGGGCCAGAGGCTCATTGGAGACTGGGAGCTCCCTGAGGGCCGCATTGAGAGGCCTCGAGGGCTGCAAGTGGCCCCAGGGCCGGGGTTTGGGCACCCCTGGAGTAGAGGAAGAGAGGGGAATGCTCAAGTCCATGATTCCCCAGGCTCCCTCACCCAGCAGGGAATCTTGGGTTCCCTTAGCATCTTCTGAAAGCAAACAATGCATTCTCTCACTGGGTCACAGCTCCATTCTCACTCTGCATGTGTTCAGTGGTGGTCCCTTTAGCATCAGCAGTCCACATGTCCCAAAACTGGCATCCTCAGGAAATGCTTAGACCTCTTCCTGCCCCAGGCCTTTCTTGTTTGTGTTTGTCTGCTGCTGATGTTTTAAACTGGGATTTCCTTTAGAAAGTACTGTTTAAAAAAAAAAAAGCAAGGGGTTTGGGTTTTCTTTAATGTGGATGCCAGCCTGCAAATGTTTTCCTTGCATCTTGCGGTTGCAACATTGTAAAAAGAAGGAGGGAGGAGGGAGCTGGCAGCACAGGCTGTGCCCACTGCCGCAGCCAACGTAGGAAGTGGTGAGGTGGCCAGGAATGCAGCTCGCGCCCTCAAGATTAATTAATGGCAAGGCTTGGCTCCAGGCCAGCCCCAAGTTGTGGGGAGAGAAGATGCACAAAAGACCTCTCACCAAAGGAGGAAGGAGGGATTCGACTTTGCTGCAAGACGCTTTGTCAGGTGGATCCTCTTTTTAAAATATGTATTTTCACTCCCTGCGCTTGCTTATTACGGAGTCGGGGAGCTGGCATCCCTGGGTGTTTTCTGTACCACAGAAGTCATGCAAAAGATCAGGGCTTGATCTGAAATGCTGACCTTTGATGCTGTTGCATGCAGCAACTGTTACCCTGCAGATGCCCGATCTTGTCTGATCTCAGAAGCTAAGCAGGGTCAGGCCTGGTTAGTACTTGGATGGGAGACCGCCTGGGAATACTGGGTGCTGTAGGCTTATACCATAGTCTTTCGAGACTGAAGGTTGCCAACCAACGATGCTGTTGGATTCTGGTGTTCTCCGCAGAAGGAGGGCACAGAAAGCAATGCATACAATTGGAGAATGTTGAGCTGTCAGCCAGCCCCTGAACCCACCCGCAATTTCTTATGGAAGTGATGGAAGTTATGAGCCTGGAACCTCAGCCGTGTCGTCAGGGGTCGTCAGGGGCCAGGAGCCTGCAGGTCGGGGGGGGGGCTGCTCCTGCTGGTTGGTGTCTTCACCATCCACCAGACCCCCAAGTTCTCCTACCCTTCTTGTCTGGAGATCCGGTGACTGTATCACTTGCTGCCAGGAAGAAGAACCACCTGCAGGTCTCCAGAAGGACTGCCTGTAGCGGGCTGGCATCTCTGAACACAGGACTCTACCTTCTCCCAAGTCTAGCCCTCCGTCCATCCACCTCAGCCTAGTCTGTACTGACTGGCAGCAGCTTTCTGGGTTCCAGGCAGATCTTTCCCAGCCCCACTTGAAGATGCTTCTAGGGATTTAATCCAGAGCCTTCTGCTTGTGGAGCAGAGTTGGCTCCATCATTGGGCTGCAGCTCAATCTTGAGCAGGCTTGAGCAGCTGCCTCAGATTTGTGGCCCAACCAAGCCTCTCCTCTTCTCTTGGCTGTAGATTGACCCTCCTGCCTGGAACTTGGACCAGTCATCCATTGTCTGGGGCTGCAGAAACTGAGAGACTTGCTTCAGTGTTCTGGCAAGTCAGCCCAGGGCTCTGCCTGCCTACTCAGAAGAGCCTGGATTGTGACTATGATTTCTAGGAACCAGGTTGAGTGCTAGCCCTTACTAGAAGCCATGATATGTTAGATATGCCAAGGATTATAGTTACAGGAACCTGGGAAGCCACTGCATCCCCACACATACTCAGAAGTGCCCTGCTATGCCTTTTCTGGGCTAGTGATGCCCCTCTTGTCCCCCGGAACTGCTTGTCTTAACTTCCCTGAAATTATTGGATTCTTTACCTGAATAGGACCACCCCCCCCCCCAATTGTTTTGACTGTGCTCCTTAAGTGAAATTCTGCAGGCAACTCTTGATGGAAGCCACAGGTGGTTTGGGGCCCCCGCTTGCCATGCTGTGCAAACGAGCTCCAGCGCTCCTTTCTGCTTTCAACTCAGCGAGCAAAATTAAAAGGCGAGGAAGGGTCTTGGAGAGGGGGCAGGGGAGAGAAAGGAGCTTAATGGCTGCAAACCGAAATGACTTAACTCCAAAGGTATGCCTCTGAAGAGCTGGCTTGTGCAGACACGCAGTTCGGGGCCATGAAAACACAGCTTCAAGAAATGCCCCCGACCTGTCGCGGATTGTTTGTCTCTTGCGCCATGCAAAAGGAAGCAAGGCAGTGGGGGGAGAGCTGCTCTTGAGGAGAGGAGGGCAATTCTTCTTCTGAAAAGTGTCCACTGCTAGATCACCCCCCCCTTGCGCTCCTTCAGAGCTTTTAATGTAATGGGATCATTTTGGAGGCTGGGTCGTTCAGTTTTACAGTGATGCATTCCAGCTGAAACTTGTAAGCCTGCGGTATTTTAAGTATACCGGCCTGATGAAAATGATTTGAAGCATTGTTGGGGTGGGATGTCACAGGGGGGGCTGATTTTTTCTTTTTCTTTTGGGTTAGAGCTGGACTGGTTCCCATTTCTGCAGGGGAATGTTAAAGCCTTCCTTAACCAGTGCCTTGTTACCAAGGTGATGAATTGTGGGGGGGGGGGTTTCCTTGCCTTGTAGCGCGTGTGGAATATGGTCCTGGGTGAATGCAGAGCTTCCCGTGCATGTCCTCATGTTTCGAGACCTTTTGAGTATGAAGACCTGCTTGAGAGGACAGTTCATACCTTCTGAAACCCCAAAAGCACAAGGGGAGACTGAGTAAGAATTACAGTACAGGCTGAGGTGTGTTTACTCAGAAGTAAGCCCTACTGAATCCAGTGGAGGTTACAGCCATGTAGGTGTGCATGGGGTCACAGTCATGGAGCTCCCATGACTAGCAGAATCAGAATAGATTGTGCAACATGGTTACAAAAATAGCTGAATAAATGATGAGAAAGGAGAGTGAGCAGGATGTGCTCCCACAATTTGCATGTGTGAAAAGGTTGACACAGTGGATCCAAAGTGTCTTCGCCCCACTGGAGTAGCTAGAGAGAGTGCAAAGCACTAATTTTTGCATATGCCTCTGTTTTGCACCCGCCGCCCAAAGTGGCTCCAAAGGGAAGGGGCTGCTTGCATGGCGTGGTGAGGCTCCCTGCGAAACTTACTGCTTTGCACCCTCTCTAGCTACACCACTGCTTGACCCCGCATCTGAACTGTTTGGTTTCCCTTGTTGTCTTTATTAATATGTATTACTCACAGCAGACCACACACAGCCTCAGTGCCAGGGGCTTTTGGAAGGTCTGCTTTTGGAAGTGGCTGCGTTGGACCTTGGCTGGAAGCAACGATTGCTAGGATTCCTAATTACCCAGAGCCTTCTTTCTGAGAAGTAAACTGCATTGAGCTCACCAAAATTTTCTTCCAGGCTTCCCTGTTTGCCAAATGTGGATTATTTGCATTTTATTGCAAGTCAAATAGAGATGGTTCTTCTTTAGTTTTCAAGGAGAATTGGAAGGGTTAAGCTGTAATTCCTTCTTTAAAAAAAGCGAAGCCCAACACTAAATAACGTCAGGCTCTGCATCTAATGGGCCATTGATGCTTTTGGAGGAACACAATGGGTTAACCAGATGACGATGGGTTAACTTAATTACTCCCAGGCTCCAGAATTTGTAGAGGAAAACCAAAAGCAGCTCCCCAGTTCCACCATCCATCACTCCAAGGCAACTGGCATGACTTGGAAGAACAGGGCACACCAGTCTCCGAGAGGTGGGAGGGGGGAGAGCAGCTTGGGCACCACTAGTATGCAGTGATGAAGGAAGGCTGCATTTGTTCTCAGGCAGTCTTGCCACCCCTTCTTTGCAGCTCAGCTTCCAGGCCCTGCTCTGGTGTCTTGAACAGCCGTCTGGCACAGGAGTGAGGCCAGTGATGCTTTTCACAACAGGGAATGAACTCGGTCACAGAGCGCACGCTTGGGATGCACGACAGCCCAGACTCACTTCATTGGAGGGTCATGGGGCTGGGAGTGGCAGCCTTGGCTGGAGACCTCAGAGAGCTGCTGCCCCAATGAAGGGAATGTGCAGTGTGGGGGCAGTAGATGAGGCAGAACCGCCCCATCGGCATCCTCAGAAAATTGCCACAGCCTAGCCTGGTGATTGCGCATGCTTTTGCCCACTTACTTAGGTGCAAATGGGTGGAGCACATGCGCAATCACTGGGTCAGACTGCATCAATTTTTGGAAGATGTTAGTGGGGTGGTTCTGCCTCACCTGCTACCCCTGCACCACACATCCTTGCTCTGACGTGGACAGTGCTGGGCCTGGTGGGCCTGCACAAGACCCTGGCTAAGAGTGAATTATCTCTACCTCCTTCAGTCCAGCATCAGGTCAGGCTTTGAGACGAAGACGGCTTGGTGGAAGGTCCCTACTCCGAATGGGGGCGCGGCCCTGCTGGTCCTGCAGCTTTCAACACCATCAACCCTGGTGTCCTTTTGAGCTGTTTGGCCAAGCTGGGAGCACCGTTTTGCAGCAGTCCCTCTTCTTCTTGGCTGATAGATCCCAACTGACGTTGCTGGGGGGACACTCATTTGCCGCCCTGACCCTTTGGGGTGCCTCAGGGTTCAATTTTGTCCCCCATGTTATTCAATATCTACGTGAAACCGCTGGGAGAGGTCATCTGGAGATTTGGTCTGCCATCAGTAGGCTGATAATAGTCAGCTCTGTCTCTCCTTTCCACCAAGATACCCAGCTGGCTGTTGAGGTCCTGCTGCCTGCAGGTGGTTGGGATCTGAAATTAAATCTGGACAAGGCAAATGGTTCTCCTGGTTTGGAAATGCACAGTGGATGTCCTGGATTGTGCTCTTGCTCTGAATGGGGTCATGCTTCCTCTGCAAGAGCAGCCTGGGTTTCTCCATGACTCACAGCTGCTCTGGGATGCTCAGGACTGTAGCCAGGGGCCTTTGCCCAACTTTGGTTGGTGGGCCAGCTACAGCTGTACCCGCACCAGTCAGATCTGCCCTGGTGGTTCATGCCATGGTGACATCAAGATTAGACAATTGTAATGTAATGTGCTGTGCACGCGGGGCTGTCCTTGCAGGTAGTTTGGAAGCAGCAGTTAGTGCAGAATGGAGCAGCTTAGTTGCTGCTGGTTACTGAAGGTCATTGGTTCAACACTGTCACACAGCTGCGCAGGCTGCCAGTTCGCATCCGGGCCCAGTTCAAGGTGCTGGTTTTGACCTTTAAAACTTTTGTGGCTTGGGGCCAGCATACCTGAGAGGCAGCCTTCTACTGTGTCACCTGCTATCAAGACTGGGGCCAGCCTAGACTTTTGCACTCCGCTTCGCTCCCTTGCACTCTTTTGAGGCATCCTCTGGCACATGGGGGTACCTCTTTCAGTCTGCATTATTTCTTTGGGGACATGGGGTGTGTCTGCCTTTGGGCCACCCTGGTTCAAGAGAGAGTTGGAGACATTTCTGCAGGCCAGCTGAGGACTCCACAAGGTTCAGGGATCTCTTTTCCCTAAGACACCCAGACCCTGAGGGTTCTTCCCATCCTGTTATCTGCTACTTCAAGAAGGGCTGGTGGCTACTTTTACACTTCCTCCTTAGGCCCTGCTGCTATCACTGGCCGAACAGCTCCAGCTGGTTCTCAAAGCACTCCGGGACTTTGTGGAACCTGTCCCAGGAGATGAGAATGGAATGAGTCCTGCCTCTGGTAGGCAACAAGGTATACCACACTCAAATTTGTTCCTTCCGGCAGGTAGGGGGATGGAATTGCCAGCGAGGCTTCCTCTAAACCCCTTCAGAGATGGGAATGCGAAAAAAATGCTCCTTGCATAAATAGGAAGAATCTGTGTCCACCGCTTGTGATTCTGTTTTGTGAGCAGACTGGAGCATTTATTATCATCCAGTGATTGGGGGGGGGGGGCGAGTGTTTCTTCTTCTCTAGGAAGGGGCTGTGGAATTCTGCAAGCACCAGGAGCTGAGGCCAGGTTGTGAGGGGGTGGCACTGGGTCAAGGAGGGTTCAAAACATGGGACACCCATGCCTCTCTTCTCCTCCCCACCCCTGCCTCTCCAGTCAAGGTTGTTTCCCCTGAATGACTTTCAGAGGTCAATTGGAACTGTTTCTCTTCTGCCACACAGTTGAACAATTAAGCTGTGTTGAAGTTTTGGATCTTTTCCCCTCCTAGCTGAATTAAAGGCCGGGGTGGGGTTGTCGGCTGCAAAAGGTGCATTTTCTCACCACCAACAGAAGCTTCTATTTCTATACCTTCTATACTGTGAAACTCACTAGCTGATTCTGGGCCAGTCGCTGCCTCCCCCCCCCCACACACACACACACACTGCTGATGTGAGGACAAAAATGGGTCACCCCTGAAGACTGTTCTGTGCTCCTTGGAGAAAGTGTGGGTTACGAATGCAGGTGAGAACAGTGGAGGTTCTTTCCTCTGGACGGAAGGAAGAAGGCGCCGCAGACAGACTTTGGGGCTGGTTGGTGGGAAAGTTGTCAGTTCACAGAAAGAGCCTCCCCATGAAGTGCAGAGCTTTTTCTTTCAGAGGATGTCCATATGCTGGCTGTCAGGTCGTTCTCCACAGGTCCAGCTTACCTGGCTTCCCAAACAGTGACTAGTTATGCAGTCCCCAAGCATCTCTGTTAATTGCATTTTGATGTTCATAATCACAAGATGCGGAAATTCCGAAATCCAAAATATACAATTCAGGTGATCAAATCTGCTCACAGAAGCAGAAACTTAGTACTCGACCAGCTCCATCATAAGAACATAAGAAGAGCCCTGCTGGATCAGACTAGAGGCCCATCTAGTCCAGCTTCCTGTATCTCACAGTGACCCACCAGATGCCGCAGGGAGCACACCAGACAACAAGAGACCTGCAAGGCCTCCTGGGAATTGTAGTTTAAGAACATAAGAACAGCCCCACTGGATCAGGCCATAGGGCCATCTAGTCCAGCTTCCTGTATCTCACAGTGACCCACCAGATGCCGCAGGGAGCACACAAGACAACCTGCATTCTGTTGCCACCCCCTTGCACCTCACATTCTGGGGTAGCCTGCTTCTAAAACCAGGAGGTTGCACATACTCATGGCTTGTAACCTCTGATGGACTTTCCACCATCAGTCTGTCTAGTCCCCTTTAAAGGCATCTAGACCAGATGTTATCACTGCATCCTGTGGCAAGGAGTTCTACAGACTCGGTCAGAAAAAAAGCAACAGCTGTCTCTGTGCTTCACACTTGCTCAACTACAGCCCTTTCCAGAAAGGTGAGTCAGGTGACCTGCAACTCAGCAGAGACCTGGCTTGTGCCTTAAAAGTGCAGGACTTCCTGTTCCTTGGTAGAATGCCCACCTCCGCAGAAGCCCACCTCAGCTTTTCTCTCCCTGCCATCCTGATTTACGTCCTCTCCCCCCCCCCCCCAACTTGGCTTAGTTATCTTGAACGCTGGCTCGTGCCCTCTATATCGTCTTCTGTTGTGGCCTGACTTTTTGGAGCATTGACTTTGGCTGTGAACCCGGGACAGCAGATGAGCCATTTGACGACTTCTCTGCCGTGGGCCTGTGGTGCTTTGAGCCAGGATTCCTGCAAGCTCCTGCCTGGGACGGGCTGTAAGAGACCATGTCACAGATTCCACTTGGTCCTGACAAGGCAGCAGACTTGGGGGGAGGGCTGGCTGTGACTTTAGAAGCACAGGGAAAGGGGTTTCAGCAGTTTCCTTGACCAGCATGGATGCAGATGGGCCAGGAGAGATGCAAATTCTTGATCCAGGCACCTTTTGCTTTCCATTTTTAAACATATTTTTTTCCGCGCCTGCTGCTCTCGGCTACCTCCAGGCCAGGGGCTTGTTTGATGGACAAAACACAAAGCTGTTTTCTGGTGTCAGCCAGAGTTCTTAGACCCTGGCATTGTCTGCCTGAGAAGTGGAGGGGGGGGGGAGTCCTCCATTATCTCACCCTCCCCTTTCCCCTTTTAAAAATCTTATAGTTACAACTCAAGTTAAACTCTAACAAAGCTGTGCGATGCAGAGACGGTTCCCCAGGCGAGCAGCGAGGTCTGTTTCCCCTGCCAGTGTAATTTGAGAATGAAAAGGGGAGGGGAGGGAGGGGGGAGGCCTCTGTTTTTGAAATCCGGTGAGTCAATAGATCCTCTCAAGCAAAATGATGGCATCAGCCTGTGTGCGAGTTAATCAGACTTGATGGCATGAAGGTGGAGGGGTCGGGAGGCCGCAGGCCTCTGAGAGATTGTCAGGGAGCTGAATACCAGCCGGAGAAGCCGGCGCTTCCTGCCAGGGCTCGAGCCCCGGCACTCCTCCCCGCCCCAAGAATTCAGGGCTGACGTGTGCGGCCGGTGCCGACAGGCCCGTCTCCACACGCAGCAGCCACGGAGGCACTGTTGTCTTTTCATCTGCAGCCTGCTTATTTATTTAAGCGTGGCATTTGGAAGTAGCCAAGCACGACATGTGGCCGGCAAAGGGACACGTGAAGCGCAAGGAAGGGCAGGAAGGGAGTCGCTCTCTGGACGCCCACTGGGGCCCCGAAGGAGAGAGAACCTTCTCTCTGCAGAGTTTCGAGCCAGTGTGCAGCTCGTCCAGCCAGTTCACAACTAGGCTGGAGTCACTGGACTGCTGCTCAGTGAGACTCCTGCGCAGCTTCAGGCTTCCTCCCTGTCCTCTCCCTTTTTGGAAAAGGGGAGTCATTTTTTTAGTTATCATGGAGAACGTTTGGAAGAGCTTGTTGGATGGTAGGATTCTTCAGGATTTGCCTGAGACCCACAAGAGACTTTAGATTTAGGATTCGCACTCCCTGGAACCACCCACCCCCCCCCCGCACATCCACTGGCAGTCTGTGATCCGGCCCAGATGGTTCACTTGTTCTCTCCTTGAACTTCCCTCCTCTGAGGTTGCCAGTTGTGACAAGTTCCAGCAGAAAGCCAGGAATCCAGGGAATGGGACCATCTGGGAATGCAGGTTGTGAGTCAGGAGCCAGGTGGCCTGAGGATGGGTGTAGATTTGGGAGCTCCCTGGGAGTGCGGATCCTCAGTCTCCAGGGCAGGTGCAAGAGAGAATGAGGGTTGTCCAGCCAGAGGTTTCACATTGCCCACCAGTCACAATAAGGGGTCAGCAAGAACATGCCAAGAGCCCTGCCTGGTCAGGACCAGGATCCCATTTCCAAAGTAGCCAGCCAGCTGCATCCAGGTAGCCCATAGGCCAAGGTGGGGTTTTTGCTCTCCTGCCTGTTGGTGGACTTCCCGGGCATCTGCTTAGCTACTGTGGGAAACTGACTGCTGGGACAGACCATGACATGAGCCATTCTGATACGAAGTTGACCTCTGGAAAGAGTGGGCAGTGTGAAGCCCCTGGAGTCAACCAGGCCTGGTGGAAATGCTGGGTGCCTGGTGGACAGAGTGGGACCTTCTGCCTGTGGCACTTCAGGCTCCAGCACCTGAGGGGCTGCATGTGGCTCAGTGGCAGAGCCCCTGCTTTGCCCACGGAATGTCCTCGCTTAGGTCTCTGGCAACATCCCCAGGCAGGACCCTTGTCCAAAGTCCTGAAGAGCTGCAGACAGGGCTGAGGGAGTCGGGCTGGCTTTGTGGAAGGCAGCTTTGTGCCTCACTATGCAGAGATTCACCTCCGGTCCAGCTCCAAGTCCAGTTATGGTCCTACCTGGCTGGAGGAAAGACTGAGAATGTCCCTGCATGCCATGCGTGAAGAGAGCTCATGACCACGTGCGTCCTATGCATGTGGCTGCAGCTGGTGAGAGCCTTGGACCTCCTTCCTAGAGCAGGA